>NC_080029.1:2540000-3175000 GCF_030020395.1 Manis pentadactyla
GAAAAAAATCCACCCGTACCCTGAGTTGCTGATCATTTGGAACATCATCAGAAGCACTCAGCCTGCTTGCGGTTTTGTGGATGTTTTGGCCACTTTGAAACCAGTCTCACATTCCTGTGTTCTGCTGAGTACACACCTAGCCCACTGCCCAGGCTCAAACTGCAAGAAGACTTGAGATTTTACCACCACTTGCAAGCTAAGAGTCCACCTGCCCTGCTTTCATGGGTCCCTCACCCGGCACAGTGCTTCCAGGTACCACAACCCCCAGACAAGTGGTCCTATTTGCTTGCAATTTCACTGGAGAGCTATTTAGGTCTCACGTGATTCCAGAGGGACTCAGGCAACTTGTGTGTAACATACCTAAGTTAGAAAGAAAATTTGTGTGTCTTTAATTTCATGTATATTTGTGTGTGTGTGTGCATACACAACGTAGAAACTGCTTCAAACATTTTCCTGGGCTCACAGTTGCTGCCCATGTGAGCCTGATCACTTATCACGTTGACCAGTCAGCCAGGAACACCCCTGAGTTCTAAGCTGAAATTTGGGTCTCAGTGGGAGTGTCTGACGCAGGCCTAGGAATCTAAAGGAAGAAATGGCTATTTCTGAATTTCTTCCTAAGTTGAGCCTGGTATCCAGAGGAACTGGGATCAAGGACATAAAACCTCCCAAGAGACTTCAGCAGAGGTGGTGGAGTCAGAAAGACTGAGCGTCCCAGCGGGGCTGGTGGGACCAGGGATGTTCCCCCAGCTAGTAGTTTTGAGCCCAAGCTCTCAGGGCTACGATCGCCCAACACAGCCCGGGAACAGTCTTGGCTTTTGGGCTCTGCTCCAGCGGAGGAAGCGGCAGCTTCAGACAAAGCAGGCTGAGGCCAGGAAGGTGCTGTGCCCCCGTCCCATGTCTCCTTCCTCTCTACCCTGGGTTTGAAATTCCCCTTAAAAGAAATGATGGTCCTGGAGGGGGTTGTGAGGAGACACTGCTAGAGCGATCCCAGAATACAGAGTCGGAGGAGGGGAGTGAGTAAGCTGGGACTCAAGGCTTCAAAAGTTAAGTGCCCCACTCCCAGGTCCTCAGGTAGGAAGAGACACAGCCAGGCCGTGTCCCAGCCAACCCACTCCTCTGGCCAGTTGGCTGTCAGTCACTGTTACGTTTTAAAATATAGATATTTTTACTGTTAAGATAAAATCCATCCTTCTATTCAAACATCATATACAATATAAACTGCCAGAGCCTTGTATAACCACCACTTTCTAGATAACTTTCCTTTAACAAAATTAATTATTTCAGGTCACAGGCACAGTTCTGAGCTTTCTTGTTTTTTTCCGAAGGATGTTTAAATGGTGCAGTTAAGTTCCTAGATTTGAAAAACTTGTTGTAGTGGATGAGGTAAAATCATTAATTTGTGTGAATAAGCCCAGTCAGCTCATACAAAGACAAAATTTCTAAGTTATAAAACAATCAAAATTTTTAACCAGTCTCTTGTATCACTATGTGAAAACCATATGGAAAGATTCTTACGTTTTGCTTCTATTTCAGGACCAGCAGTGTTTTAACTACGCCGTTATCAGAGGAATTTTCCCCCTCTGGCGAACAGCAAGACTCCGTGCTGAGAGCACTTTGCAAACCCACACGGAGATGGGGCGCCGTGACCCTCTCCTTGCGAACTTGTGTGCTGCAAACTGACCGAAAGCGAAGAGACCGTGTATGGAAACTTTAGGAATCGTAGCTTTAAGTATTAGAAAGACACATATTAAAAATTGTAAACTTATAAAGCCATTTTATTTTCACCCAATTTCCAGATAGAGAAATCGACCAGATGTCCATTACAAAACAAGGCAGGGCAAGCTATCTTGGTGTGAGTATACAGTCGGTTTTCCCCCTCCCAGAGTATACAATATCCCTTTCAAACCAAGGCTATGTATGTCATAACTATATTTAGAAATACAGAGAGGAAAATACTGCTGCTGCCAATTCAAGGTTGTGAAAAACGCATGAAAACCTCCTGCGGTCGAAAGCTTAAACTCTAATTCACGTTCGTCAATCAATTTCAAATGTGGGATGACACTGGAGGTATTAATTATAAGAAAAAGTCCAGTAACAAATTCCATTTTAAGAGAAGGGTACTCCATGCAGGGGAGAACAAATCGATTTTTGGTTTCTTCTTAGATCACCTGTCAGAGGTAAACAGTTGCAAAGTTCAAGAAATATTTGGGAAGATCTGCGGAGAGTCTGAAGCCCTGGTTTGAGTTATTATACAGAAGTAACTGCTGTGTCCGGCTGGATCATTTTCTTTAAAAAGTAGGGACACTGAGCTCCAGGAAGCACGAAAAGCGATGAACATACGCACTACAAACCAGCCGCTGCGGATCAGCCGATGAACCTTTCCGAAGGCCACGTGTCCTGGGCGTTCGTGGGGGCGGCCGGGGCCTGCACCTCGGGCGGGGCCAGAGCCTCCATCTCGCGCACCACCTGCGTGAACACCTGGTCCACCATCCGTTTGCTCTTGGCCGTGACCTCCAGGAACGGGCAGCGCCACTCGCGGGCCAGCGCGCGGCCGCGCGCCGTGAGCACCTGGCGCTCGGCGTCCAGGTCGGCCTTGGTGCCCACCAGCACGAGCGGCACGGCCCTGGGCCCCCGCAGCCGGCCCATGCGCTCCCGCAGCGGCCGCACCGCCTCGAACGAGGCCTCGCTGCACACGCTGTACAGCACCACGAAGCCGTCGCTGTTCTTGATGTAGAGGTCCTTGAGGGTGACCAGGTGCTCGGCGCCCACCGTGTCCACGATCTCCAGCAGCGCGGGCGCCGCGTTCACCTCGATCACCTTGCTGAAGAGCTCCTCCACCGACGGCTCGCACTGCTCGGGGAAGCTCCCGCAGGCGAACTGCGTGGCCAGCGCCGTCTTGCCCACCGCCACGCTCCCGAGCAGCACCACCCGATAGCCCTTGGCGGGTCGCGGGACCACGCCAGCCATGGCCGAGAGCTGCTGGCGGGGACCAGCGGCCGGAGCACAGCGGGGAATGGCGCGCGGGGGCGGGGCGAGGAGCGAAAGATGGGGTGGGGGAGGGGAAGGAGGGCGGAGGAGGGAGGGGCGAGGCGGGGAGGGGAGGGGGCCGAGGCGGGGGGGGGGGAGGGCCGCGCGCCGGGCTGCCGTGGGCGTCCAGGGTCGCGTGGCTCAGAGGTCACCCGCCCCGCCGCCGAGACTGGGGTCCCGGGAACCCGGCCCGCCCCGCCCCGGCCCCGCTCTGGCGCCGGCCTGACCCACGGACTCCGCGCCCGAGGCCTCCCCTCTCCCGGACCGCGCTCACGGTCCGTCCCGGGGTCCCCGGCCCTGCTCGGCCTCGGTCCCATATCCACTGGAAGGCCAGCTGGGCCCCTCCGCCCAGGGAACAGTCCCCGCCCCCCGCTCCCCCTTTGCAAGAAGAGCCCCTTTTCTGTCTGCGAGACCAGAAGGTAATCTGATCCCGTCCACGTCAACCGGGAAATGCAGGAATTTCTCCACCATTTCGGATCCAGCCTGGTGGCCTGAAGCCAGCCTGGCCTCACTCAAGGTCAGGCCCGGCTGGGCTGCGCAGCTGGGGCCCCGCTCTAGGCAGGGAGGACCCCAGGGAAGGGGAACCCGCGAGGGAGCCCCAGACTGGGGGTCCCAAGTGACTCAAGGCCCCCGTTCTGTGCCTGGGGCCCCTCACACCCCTGCCTTCACTCTGGCTCCATCTTGTCGCTGAGCAGAGCGACATTATAGAATGTAAGTCACATTTTCCTTTCCCACGTAAACCCGCCCTGGCTTTCCTGTCTCCTCCAGACCACATAACTCACCATCCAGACTTGGCCACTTGGACCTTGAGGTGTGCGCCCACCCATTCCCCTGGCAGTGGCGGAGCCGTAAAGTTCCCGTCAGCAGGCTGCGGAGTCACTTCTCAAGAGGGTCCTCCAGGTCTGAGTGCCCTGCGGCCTTTCTCAGGCGTCTACTGCCAGCTGCACAGCCTTCTTGGCTATTCCTTGATTTCCGAGGAGAAAGCCGGGGCGGTGGGACAGTGGGGGCTGGGCACAAAGTCCTGGGATCGTCCACCCGATTGAGCTCTGCCCCCTGTGCTCTAGGACTTCAGGGAACCTGCACGCCTAGCTGGAAGGGGGTATAGCCACACTTTCTCCCTGTGTTCCCGGTGCCAGTGAACTCCCTCATTCTGCTGCAGCCCTGGAGGGGGCAGGGCCCCAAGACTGACGGAGCTTGAATTCCCTGCCTCCCTGGAAGGCCAGGCTCAGGGACGAAGTGAAGCAGCAACAGGACGTGCCTCGCGCCTCTGTGTTTGTGTCGGCCACAGAGCACGCTTTCTATAAACAGCACAGAGAAATCCTTAACGTGCACAACGAACTGCGTGTTGAACACAACAACTCTATTTCTAAGTAGAGAAATCACGTAAGACTTTCTCTGACTGCAAAGTAACAAAACTGACCATGAATTTTAAAAATGGATGACTGCAAATATGCTCTGGAGAAAAGCAAGTTCAATCCAGGTTCCAACAACTTCCCAGTGGTAACTTTTGAGGGAGGACAGGCACCTCGCTGCCAAAAAAGCCCCAGAACACCCGAGGAAAAGCCACCCCGAGCCGCTGGAAACCCCAGGCAACAAAAACACATCCAGAAAATGGTAGATACTGGCATTTGCAAACATAAAGTATATTTTACATATTTAAAGAAAGAAAAAAGAAGCTTAAAAAATGAACAAGGAACAAGAGACTGCAAAGAATGGTCAAGTAGTTTGAAGGAGATTCTCCCCCACCCCAAAAGAAAAAATCTTCCAGAAATAGAAAAGTTAATAATTTACTATCTTAATTAACATGAAACACCCATTTATAGGTTAAACAATAAACATGACTGAGGAGAGTAATACGCACATTACTCAGAAACACGAATAATCCTGGGCCTGACTTTCATCATCAAATGCCCTGTGGCTGCAAAGAAACGGGCTCTTCCTGTTGCCGTGAGGCTATCAGACTGTCATGGAGCATCTTAAATTGACAGCTGGCTAATTTGAGTCTGTCATTACTATTTTTTGAAACCTTGTATAGCTGTTAATGTAAGTAGGCCAACCCCACCTCTGCCATATAAGCCATGCCTCACCTCATACCCATGCCAATCCTAATCCGCCCCTGCTGTGTCATGGCTGTGCCACAGGCCAAGGCTCACCAGCAATAGGTCCTCACAAGGGGCCCTCAAGGGTGTGTGATCTATCTTAGAAACCCACCCTGAGGTGGTGCTTTCTGGGGCTTCTGCTTCTGGTGCTAACTCTCCTAACTCAGGCTCCCTCCAAAAGCCGAATCTGTGACTTGGGACATGGTCTTGTGGGCAAATAGCTTATTTGTACTACTTTGGAAGTGATGTCAGGGATCAGGAATGAGGGCCCTGGAAGACAGAAACAAGGAAGGAGAAGATCCCATGTCACAGTGCATTCTGGAGTGACCACTTCTGTGGGGGTGCTCTGAGGAACCCTGTAGAATGCACCTCAGAATTGTCTGCTGAAGCGGGGCTAGTGTGTGTCCACTGGCACCCCTTCCTTATGGCTTCCCTCCCACTCCCGCCCTCCTCCAGGTGCGCCCATGTGCCCACTAGGGTGAGTGAGCTCCAGAAGCACCCCAAGAGCAGCAGTAGAGAGCAAGGGGGGTGCAGTGCAACTGAAGCAGGAGGTGGCTGGTTGCTGCAGCCAGAACTACAGCAAAAAGATGAGTCCAGTGTAGATGAGGTTAGGGTATAAAGGCGGGTGACTCAGTTTTTATTTTTTGACAAAGGAGACTCAAGATCATGTATACAAAGTTGTTAGCTTGTCACAGATGATTATCTGGGTTGGAGCAGATGGCTGTACTCGGCTGCCCTACTGACCTTCCTAATCCTTTACCGGGCTTGGTAGGTGGCCCGGTAAAGCCTCAGGCACCCCCCGACCCTACCCCGTGGGTGCAGTTCCTTGAAACTCATGGCATGGAGCCGCAGGCAGCACACTTCACACTGTTTTTCAGGCGCCCCTCTCCAGCCTCCTGGCTGGTCTCAGCATCTTGGTCTTGTGGAGCTGAGGAGCCTTTAACTGTCTCTGAGCCCTTGGCCTCAGACCAGAGGGAATCTCTCTGACATCCAGGTCTTCCCAAGTTGGAGGAACTGGGATCTCAGTGCGTCTAGGCACCGAGAAGACCAGCATTCTTGGGAAGGCAGCAGCTGCTGCTGGCGTCTGCAGAGAACAACTGCGTGAGCCTCCCGGGAGAAGCGAACAGAGGCGCACCCTGACATGCGGGAAATGCTGCGAACGTGCTGGGCGGCCTCCGCCCAGGCAAAGGTGGGCGCAGCCGTGGCCCAGCAGAGGTCATTACTCCCTTTCTGGCAACAAAGTAGGTTAGATCACTGGAAAAGATCTTCTGAGACTAGAAATTCTGAACAAACCATTATGAAATTTTTTATTGCATAGATGCAACGGTGGAACAAAGGAAATGCCCCCAAGTGCTGAAAACCAAAATGGTAGCCTCCTGGGGAATTTGCCCAATCCTGGTGACCAAGAGCTTTGGGTTTAATGGACACAGGAGACAAGGCTTTGAGCCTTTATGAATTTCCTTGTTAGAACTAGAACTCCCGTGCAAAGTGTGCACCATTGAAGGGCCATATCCTCAGTGAATGAGTGAATTAGAACATTTATTTCTAATTATCAGCAAAATGAGATGAGAAAGAAACTGTCCCATCCAGCCAGGGCTCTTGCTAGAACAAAAAATAAAAAGACCTGCTCTAAGATTTTAAGGAGAGCAGGTCCTCAGGGGGGCTCTGGTTTAAATTGAGTGTCCCTTTGAGGTCCTGCAAACAGCAAGCTGGGGAATTAACATTAAGTGGGCCCAGTTGGTAGCTCCTTAAAGCTCCCAGCAATGACCCCCAGTGTCTCCAGGAAGAAGCACCTTCAGCCAGCCTCCAGGAATCCTCTCAGATGAAGCTCCTGGGCCAAAGTTACACAACAGAAGAGGGAACAAAGCCTCCAAGCAAGAGCCAGACAAACAGCCTAACTTCCAGGCAGTAGGATTGCCAGATAAAAGACATCCTGTGTAATTTAGAAAACAAAAAACAAATTAGAGAGATGAGAAACAAATGGGATGCTAACCAATAACACTGGCTTCTGCAGAATACTGGAGTTAACAAGATGGGAGGCAACAGGGACTGATGTGAAATTCAGTCTGTCTTTGTGGGGTGCAGCCTGCTCAGGAATTTCCTTCCACAACTTGCCCTGTGGACATTTCGTTCCAGCACCAGACCTGGAGGCTCCCCACAAGTGTCCCCATTTATAGCATCTGGCAGAGTTCTGCTTCTAAGGGGAGACCTGGGTAAAGCAGCCGCCTCTCAGAGGGAGCCCGGGACCCGGCTGGAGTTCCTCCCAGTGCTGGTTCCTTCTGGCCCTGAGAGCGCCTGCCCTGCGAGCTGGGCATTTCCTGACAGAGTGAGTGAAGAGATGGTCATCCGTCTCAGTTCACACTACCTCTGTATTCAGAACATCACCACGGGGGTCAGAATCTCCAGTTTCTAACAAAGTTTGCTCTGTAAACTTTGTGTAAGAGAACAGACAACAGCATGACTTAGAATGGGTCACTTGCTTAAGGGAAGCATTCTTCGTTCTGGGCCAAACTGTGAATCGTCTTTTGTTTGTCTCTCTGGAGGTTTTCCCACCAATTTCTTACCATGGAGCAATGGGCCTTTGCCATGGTGCCAGGTGGACCCTTTGAAAGGAGGAGAGAGTGCATGGCTAGAGGACAGGAGAAGGGGCAGGCCCCGTGTCCCCAGTGGCTTGTTCCTTTGTTGCTTCCTTTATTCTGTCAATCTGTGGGGAAAATGGGAGTTCCTGGGCCAGGATCCTCCCCTGACTCTGAACTACTTGGTGGTGTAACTGGCCTACTGCTAGGCTCCTGCTCCCACACCCGTGGGCAATGAGCTGTTCTTGACTGAGTCGCTATATGAAGAGCTCTGCCCAGGGCTCTGGACGGGGCAGGCAGAGGAGGGTCATGGACCTGCAGACTGCTGGCTGTAGCCATCCTAGTGCTCGACCTACCGCAGGGAGAACAAAGCCTGGTGTAACCCCTTTTACCACAAGAACGTCCCGTTGTTATTTCTCGGTCTCACTGAATCCGTAGTGAACTGTGGGGGGGGGCGGGCTGTGACCCTCAGGTAAGACACCATCACTTCCACATTTCAGCGCCTCTCCTCCTGCAGGCCCTTTGGAAGCCTGAAGCCAGGAGGCCCACAGCAGCCCTTTGCCCTTCCCACCCAGTCTGGGACAGCCCGGCTGGAGGTGGGGGGACAGGGTGGCCACTCGTTCCAGCTCCTCCAGCATCCGGCCCACGGGTGGGAAAGAGCTACCCGGCACCGTGCTCGCTGGGGCGGTCCCTGCTCCGCTGGCCCGGAGGACGCCTCTGGTCCGCACTGACGCCGGGATCGCTCCCCGCACACCCCCACCCCAGGACCTGCCAGGTAGCGTGCGGCCCACGGCAGCTCCGGGCCGGGGTCCCCAGGAAGCCAGGGCACTGCGGGTCCTGGGACCAGGAGGGATGGGGGTGGGGAAGGGCGCAGCTGGGCCAGGGGCGGGGCAGGGTCGTCTCCAAGATCACCTGTCAGCAGGCTCCAGTGTCCTCGGGACCCCATTCTGCACCGGCCCCTTCCTCGGACCCTGCGTTTCCTTCTCCGTCCCCGGAAGGGAGGAGCGGGCCACATTTCTGCTGCCTGCCAAGCCCCAAGCGTCCCCACTGCCTGCCACCTCGGGAGCAGAATCCGCAGGCTCCAGTGGAAGGGGGCCCTGGGATTCTGGAGTCCTGGGGGGCTGCTGTCAGGAGGAGTCCCTGCCAAGTTACCCCCTCCAGGCCTGCCAAGCAGCTCCCAGTCCAGAGGGGCTCCAGCTGTGGGGTACATGCTGGGTCCTTGGCCCATCTTTGGAGAATAAAGGCTGGGGCCCTGCCCACCGGCCCCTGTCTCTGTCCCCCCCAACTGTTCTCCAGCAAGAACTGTGTCTACTTCCCCTCCCCGCCAGCCCGGCAGGCCCATCTGTACAGCCCTTTGTCTTCACCCACCCTAGCACAGGCGTGCAGGGAGCTGTCCCCGCCTCCCCCAGCCTCCCCCACTGGCCTCTACCCACCCCATCCCACCATGGGCCCTAGGCCAGTCCCTGACCCTGTGCCATGTTCCAAGTGGTACCCTTGTCCTGCACCACATTCTAAGAAGAGCACCTTCTGTCTGGGGCCCAGAGGTAGTTTGGTCTCTTCAAAGATAACCCAGGAAATGTAGAGTCTTGGTAATTTCAGATCTGCTGTGGTGTCCAGAAGCCAGGTTGGCCTTGCTCAAGGTCAGGCTTGTCCCACCGGTGTAGGTGGATTCCCCCTCACGCTGGCAGGGAGGACCCTGGGCTTAAGGGCAGATGAAGGGGAGTCTGCCAGGGAACTTCAGATAGTCCTAAATCATCTGTGCCCACCTTCTGTGCTGGGGTTCCCCCAAAGCCGTCCACTCTGACCCCCTGCAGCCGTTTCCTCAAGGGATCTTTTAAACATGTAAATCATGACACATCACTCCTGTCATCCTTTGATAAAGTCCTTTCACCAGGATTCTTTGGAAGTCCCTGCTGTGTCTACCCCTTCCCTTCACTGCTTTAGTCCCATCCCCTGCCAGGAGCCCCCACGCATCCCAGCATCTATCTGTCCATGAGCCCACCTTCTTATGCCTACCCTGGGGCCTATGCACCAGCTGTCCCTGTACTGGTGGGGTCCTGCTGTGATCTGCATGGAGTTCGCTCCCAGGTCTTTCAAGGCTCTGATCAAGTGTCCCCTCGCAGAGAACTCTAGCTCCTGGCCTCCCACCCCAACCTGATCCCCCTCCCCACAGCTGCTCACAAGGCAAATTAGAGATTAGAAGTGAAAAAGAGGACAAACACAGCATTGATGTGGCATGCAGACAAAGCAGTCCCAAGGGAAAAATCGATAGGGTTACAATCTTACACTAAAAAACAGAGCTCAGGTCAACAACCTAACTTCACAACCTGAACCCAAAGCTAGTAGAAGGAAGGAAATACAGAACAGAGATAAGTGAAATAGAGAATAGAAAAAATAAAAACCAGTAACGGAAAACAATAGTTTGTTCTTTAAGCAGATCATCTACCTAAATGTCAATTTTGTTGGACTAAGAAAAAGACTCAAATTACTAAATGAGATATGAAAGTGGGGACACTACTTGATTTTGCAGAAATAAGGATTATTTGGAGAAGTAGGAACAATTATGTGCAAACAAATAGGATAGCCTAGATGAAATGAACAAATGGTGACACTTGGAACATGAAGCCATTTGGAGCTGTTTTATGCCAGCTTCTCAAGTAGGACCTGTTGAGCCAAATATTAGACTTTAAGGAAAAGGCTCATCACAAGCTCACCACAAACAGGACAAACGCAGCTGAAGCCATTCGGTCATTTAGAGTCAGCTAATTAAGTGTCCTTGAGTCGAGCAGTTTATTTCTGGATGAAGATGCAGGGAGCCGCGCTCAGTCCGCTGTGTCTGTGGGGATCGCAGCAGGGGCTCCTGGGAGCCTGTGCCCCAAGTCCATTCCCTAGAGGTTCAGTGGCTCAGGGGCTGCTGCAGTCATGGGCGGCTCGTCAGGCATCTTCTTCCAGAAGTTTCTATATCTGACCTGTAAGTTTGAGGGAGAAGAAACCCCACGTTGATGACATCACCCAGCTTCATTAATTGCTATCACAACCCCTAATGTCACTGTGGATAAAATGAGAGTTCCTGTGGCCAGGATTCTCACCTGGCCGTGGTTGACTAGCTCACTGCACACCTGTGGGCAATACATGGCTGTGGACTCTATATAAAGAGCTCCACCCAGTGCTCTGGGCATGACATGGTGGCAGGGCTGCAAGGCTGCAGGAGAGCAGAGGCTGGAGTGGCGGCAGCGCCAAGGACAGAGGCCCAGAGGAAGGCTGTGCAGGATGACTGTGAGGACAGAGGGGCCCAGAGGACAGCCGTGACGACAGAGAGGCCCAGAGGCAGAGACCGGCTTGCTGTCTGCAGACTTGCTCTGAGTGAACAGGATTTTGGTGACTGACCTGCCACCTGGAAATAAAGTTGGGTATAACCCTTTCACCCCAAGAATGTTTTGCTGTCATTTTCTTTGGTCACACTGAATCCATAGCGAACTTGCCTGGGGCTGAAATCCATTGGCAAGACAGTCACACAACAGAGGATGGAGTCTCTTGACAACATGCTCAACGTGAGCATTTCAGCACTGACTATCCCAGGAATGGACACTGGTTGAACTTGCAGGTCGTTGGAGTTTATGCCATAACACACGTTCATCACCACTGACGGGTGCTTTAGACCTAGAAACTACTTTTAAAGTCAGGTCAGGCTAGTGTTTGAACAGCAACCTGAGATTGCTTCTACAAAAAATACACATGGTGGCATGTGCTCAGACATCCTTATCAATATTTACTGGAATGGACAGAACCAGGGGATGCCAACCATTTGATTTACCAGATTCTCTTGTTGCTGTATTGATACATGGGGCAGTTCCCAACAGGGCTGAGCTGAATAAACATCTGGAGAATGCAAAACAAATCATTACTTATCAGCTGTCTTTGTTTCCTACAAGGAGAGAATAAATCTTTGATGTAGACCAGTGGCCACCCGGGAAATCCAAGGAGAGGTCATTGTAAAGAAACCTTTTGGATGATGTCTGGCCTCTAATTTGGAACAGGCAAAATCAAGTAGTGAGCGGAATAGAAAGAAGCACAATTCGAGAGCCTGAAGCCAAGAAATAGTTCTTTTTATCTTAGAGACTAAACCCCACAAAGAGCTTGTTCAGAAAGCCAACTGAAGCTGTGTGGCCAGGACAATTCAAGGCCGTAAGAGTCACCAAGAGCCTGCTTTGGTCGTGAGAGACCACTTCTTCTTGAGTTTAGTTTGTCCTGTACCAGACATGAGGGTTGTACCAGCTTGAGGTTTTTGATCATGAAATGTTCTGTTTTGCCCTAAGGGATTCCCAAGGCTTTAATCGCCAATAAATATCCTATCACCACAGAGCCAACTTGGTTAGTTTTAACACTTTTTTCAACTGCTTGGCAGGAACAGAGGACTCAGGGATGTGATCCTCTGCCCCTGCGTACTGTCACTTTGGGAATTCCTCAGGTGGGTCCCGTCGTCTTTCCCACTCGGGCCCAGGCTTGAGGACACTTGAGGGTCTCTCTCTTGAGTTTTGTTTTTTAAAGCACACTTGTTAGCTTGGATTGTACACTACTAAGTGTACTGACACCACCAAAGGCGCCTGCGCGTCCTTTAGAGGCACCCTGGAAAGCCCGGGGCTCCTGACACACGGGGAGAGAGCAGGCGCGCCTCACCGGGGGCTGTCTTGGTGGCTCGTGTTTGGACTCAGTTTGTCCAGATCTAAAGAACATTCTTAGACTGAGCTAGCTGGGGATCAGCCCAAAGACTTGAAGATAATGAGGTGTCTGCGCATCACGCTGGGGCTCACCTCCCCTTCGCCTTTCCCCGTGTCACCCAGGGGAAGCTGGCTCTGTCCTGCCCACACCTCAGGCACTGGAGACCCACCTGGGGCTTGGCCTCACCTGCAGGCCTGAGCTCTGTGGGGCCACTTTCGCCCCCGCCCACAGAGCCTCCGTTGCAAGGGAGGCTGTCACCCACCCTGGGCTGCCTGTGCCACCAGGCCGTATCACTCAGCACAGCCGGGGGCCAGGTGAGACTGCACACATGCCCCCACCTGAGCACACCTGAGGGTCGTCCAGGAGCAGGCCTGTGTCAGATGCGATTCAGCCATACCAGAGAGGAATCAGCCCAGCTTGCCTCCCCCAGGAAGGCCTCCCGATGGCCTGGCCCTGGGCCCTCTGGGCTACAGCCTGGATAAGGCCAGGTGTGGCAGGTCTAGGGCTGCCACAGGCTGGTTCCCCTGGCCTACCCCCTGCCCGCCCCTGCCCACTGCTCCCCAGCAAGCCGCTGGGGCCACAAGGTGCTGAGAGAATGCAGGCGATTCTCCTCCTGACACCCTGGCACCAGGGGCCAGCCCCCTGCAGGGGTGCCAGCTGGGGAACCTCTGAGGCAGAGCATGGCCACTGCTGGCAGAGGGAGCTGGAGCCCCTTCCCAGACCCCTGCCCCACTGGGGCAGCCTCTGCGGGGAATGCGGGCAGCCAGACAGCAGCTTTCCCAGCTGCAGGTCAGAGAGCTGGACACAGGAGTAACAGCGCCCAGATAGCGGACTCAGGACAGCCTGGCAAGGGAGGAGAATGGGACGAAGAGCATGACGCTATGGGGAGGGGCGGGGTGCTAATTCTCTGGAGAGAGAGAGACACAGCAGAGGACTTCCTGGAGGAGTGGCACCTGTCACAGCCAGGCCTATGGGGCCACCGGGAGCCAAGGGCACACAGGTGTCAGGGACAACGAACCATAGCCAGGGCCTGGGACCCCCAAGGGCCAGTTTGCTCTAAGGAAGAGGCCACAGCAGAGACCACATGGGTGGCAGTCAGACAGAAGGCAGGTGAGATGGGGGCGGGGGCTGACCCAGGGCCCGATGCTAGTGGGAGAGGTAGGTGGAGGAAGGGGACAGTGACTGGCTCCCAGGCCGAGGGAGGCCCTCCCGGGCCCTCCCTACTCCAGACACAGCACCACAGCTCAGGTCAGGGGGCCCCCCACCCTCAGACTGAGTCCCACTGGGCTCAGCACTTCCCGGCAGGAGAGGAGAGAGGACAGGCGAGGTCAGTGTGCATCCAGGTCCCAGCCCTCACGGGTGCCTGAGGCAGCCTCTCTGCCCCCAGGGTGCAGGCTGGCAGACGAGGGAGGGGAGCTGAGGCCCGGGCCAAGTGCCTGCTCCCCTGACCCCCTCCGTCAGAGCCCCAGAGCCCCAGGGAAAGAGCCCAGGTACCAGGGTCAATGGCAGGGAGGGGACTGAGGGGCAGCAATGCCCCAGGCTGAGACCGTGGGCAGGACACAGGTTTCTGGGCCTCAGTGTCCCCGTCTTGTGTTGGGGGGCCCAGAGGTGCTCTGGTGAAGCCGAGCTCTGACTTGCCCACACCTGTGTCACCACCGCCCCTGCTTTCTTCTCAAGGGGCAGAGGGGCCCCCAGCCTGGGGTGGCCCACAGCGTCCCTGCCGGTGCCTGCGGTCCAGTCACCCCCTCTCTCACGGTCCCTCAGGGCCCACCTGCCTGCATAAGAACAGCTCAGGCCTGGCCTCTCCGTCCATGCCCACAGGCCAGGCTGGGCACAGGGGCTCAGAGGAAGGCCTGTGGTCTCTCCCCAGGGGCTCAGAGTGGTGACCCTGAGCCTCCTGGCCAGTGGGGGTGGGGCATGGGCATCTGTCATCCTTTCTCCCAGCAGCACCAAGCCTGAAATAGCAGTGGCTTCAGAGGGGGAACTGAGGCTCAGACAGGGGAGGAGGGCATTCAGGGTCATGGGCAGGAGCCATTGAGGAGGCAGCAAAGAAGCCCTCACAGCTCAGGGGAGCCCCTGAGAACTCCATAGCCATCACAGCTCTGAGTCTGAACCCAGCCCCCACCCAGTCAGGGCAAAGGGCATATGGATCTTCGCCCATGAATCTGCGTCCCCTCAAGCAGAAGCCCAGAAGCTGGGGCCACACAGCCCCTCAGAGCCCCACCACCTCTGGGCCAACCTGAGCGACATCAGTTCTCCAGGGCAGAGCTGCAGCCTGGCAGGGTGCAGAGTCAGTGGGGAGACCCTGGGCTGGGGCTGCAGTCCTGCCAGGTGCCCAGGTTCATGGGACAGGCCTGGCCCTCCTGAGATCTCCTCCGGAGGACACTATCTCAGGACTGGTCTCTGGAAGATGTGGCCAGGGAAGGGGCAGCTGAGAGCGACCAGCTCATAGGCCTCTGGGCAGACAGCAGAGGTGGGGTGTAGTGAGGGGTGCCTCCAGAACAGGGCCCAGGAGGTCAGGGGGCAGGTGTGAGGAGGGCTGGGAAGAGGGGGGCGGCACTCACAGGCGAGCTGGCAGCCACCAGACAGAGGCTCCGGAGAGAGCCCCTCAGGCTAAAGGGCATCACCGCCTAAATGCCAGAGGAACCCCTCGGCGGCAGGGGAGGACGCCGCTCCAGCCCAGCCGGTGACCAGCCTCGCCCTGGGCCAGGAGCAGACTTGGGCCCCCCCGGCAGGACCAAACCTCCAGAGGATGATGACACAGCTTGTGTCCGGAACACACATTGTCCCGGACACTGTAGTGAATCCCTGAAGCACAGGGGTGTGGGGAAGGCCCCCCCAACTGTTCTATGAGGACAGCTGCCTGCCGCTTCACCCCAGATATGTCTGGCCTTGAGAAACCTGTTGTACCCATGGGAAAGGAGCTAGATAAGGGCCTTGAAGGCTAAATGCCTGGCCATGAAGGCCACACGCATGCACACCTTAAAACGTGTGTAACCGTGAATCAGCACTACAGCACTACAAGAAGCACAGCTGTGTGCAGAATAGAGTGGCCTGTTTGGGCGCCCTCCATGGCGACTCCCGCTGCCTTCTTTGCTCTTTGCATTGCCCCAAAACTTCAAAGGCAAGCCCTGGACCCCGACACTTGGCGCTGTGAGCAGGATGAGGTAGGTGGTCATGAGAGTAGCAGTCCTCCGGCTCCCCTGGACACGGAGGGGCGGCTGGAGGAGATGTGGCCCCCGGCCTCTATTTGGTACCCGGTGGCTGCACACTTGACCACGTGGGTGGTGCCAGAGGATTGGGGTCTGTACAGCTGACCCCAGAGGCTCTGTGGGTGGCGTTGGGAACGCTAGAGTCCCTGGCCCCTCAGGTGCACCGGGAGTCGGCTGGGCGAGTGGCGTGGACGTCCCGACGGTCATCCACCAGGTCGCTCGCACACCTGCGCACCAGCAGCAGCACGTGCAGAGTCTCCGAACGAAGGAGGAGGATCTAGAGCAATGGCTGGCGGCCACCCAGTGCATGTCACGGGGATCGCTGAGTCCTGCCCGTCATCGCAGGCGGGAATCCCCGAGAGCGGCACAGAGCCCGTGGTTGTGCACGCCCGCCCCTCCGTGCGTCAACGCGTGGAGGTACAGGATCCCGCAGGTGCAGGGGGATCTGGGTGGCCCCCAGAACGCTACTGGCAAGCGACATACATGACATATACGGCCACGGAATTGCGGGATTTGGCCAAGCAGTGTAAGCAACATTTGGGGGAATCTGTGCCTGCCTGGCTGTTGGGGCTGTGGGATGAGGGCACCGAGAATACTGAGCTCTCACCCGCTGAGGTGTTGCAACTCGCCAGCATAACAGCTGTGCCCTCTATGCGGCGCCTATTGTGGGGGCTAGGTGCACAGACCCACACACTGGCAATGAGACCCTGATTAACTGGTCAATGGCTGCAGCAAAGGCGGTGTGGGATACCGCAGGGGACATGCCGGACGGAGCGTGTAACAAAGTGGGGCATGTATCTGGAGTTGGTGCGCGTGCTCCGTGAAGTGGGTACGAGGCAGATGATGTTTGCTCCCCATTACCACAGTCCCAATGAAGAACTTTAACGTCTCCTATGAAAGATCTTGTTCTAGCCAACGGTCCCGCAGGGACCTTTGAACTGTTGCTGCGTTGCTAGTGCCATACACCGACCGCCCAATATATGAAGTGGTGTCAGCATTAGCCCGCTTGGGAGACGTAGAAGTAAAGTGACCTCAAGCAACCGAAGTGAGAACTACCGCGGTGAAGCAGCACAAAGGAAAAAAAAACAGCCAGGGCGAAAACAGCGCCGAGGACGGCCGTGGTAGGACCGCTGAAAGTGAGCCACAGCCAGGTGTGGACTGACCGTTCGGCTGCTGGTTTGGCTCATGAGAGCTTGATGGACAGACAGCCTTCAGAGGTCCTGACGGGACTATGGCCGCGGTTGCGTCCAGACCAACGCTATCGCCCACTGCCCCGTGGCAGGTGCGGGGAGCGCTGTGGCGGACCAGGAACCCGCGCCCTATGCGCTGACTGACTTCCTCCCCGACTAGGGGTGGGGCCGAGGTACCCGGTACACTGGACACCAGAGGATGGGGCCATTTGTTGAACTTGCCATTCACTGGTCCCCACAGAATATACAGAGGGTGTTGGCGCTGGTGGATACGGGTGCTGACTCCACCCTCCTCCATGGCCACCCGGATCGGTTCCGGGGCCCCTCTGCGGTCATAGAGGGGTATGGTGGGCAAACAGTGTGGGTGCGGCGAGTGACTCTGACTCTGAGAATTGGGCACCCGCCCCCACATCAGTACGCGGTTTATGTATCTCGATACCGGAATACATTCTAGGGGTGGATGTGCTGCACGGTCTGACAATGCAAACGACTCTGGGAGAGTTTCAGTTGTGTGTGCATGTTGTGAAAACAGTGTGGTGAGGTCATCCCCACCGCACACCTTTAGTGTTGCCACAGCCACCCGCACAGTGAACATTAAACAATACCGGCTGCCGGTGGGCAGGAGGAAACCAGCCAAACCATTTTGCGGTTGGAGGAAGTACACATTATCCGGCCGGCACACAGCCCTTTTAATTACCCCGTGTGGCCTGTGAAGAAGCCAGATGGCACTTGGAGAACGACAGTGGACCGTCGGGGATTAAATAAAATGACTGCCCCGCTTGCACGCTGCAGTACCGAACATTACTGACCTGATAGATAAGCTGACTGTGACTTCGGGGACTTATTGCTTTGTGTTGGATCTGGCTAGTGCCTTCTTTTCCATTGACATTGCCCCGGAAAGCCAGGATCAATTCACCTTCACATGGGAGGGCCGCCAGTGGACATTTGTGGTCCTCCCACAAGGATACTTGCACAGTCCTACTTTGTGTCACGGCTTGGTGACTAGTGGCCTGGCCACCTGGTTCCACCTGCCCTCGGTTCAGGTGTTCCATTGTGTAGATGAATGTTGCCTTCTGATTCTCTCCCAGATCTAGAAGCTGCGGCTCGCAGTTTGCACCAGGCCCTCCAGGGCTGGGGACGGGCCGTCAATGAAGACAAGGTGCCGGGACCTGGTTACTCTGTCAAGATCTTGGGTGTGTCTGGTTGGGTAAGACAAAAGTACTACCTGAAGCAGTGATTGATAAAATACAAGAGTAACCCCCCAGAAAATGTTAGGCAGCTACAAACATACGGAGGTCTGTTGGGGTATTGGGGAACGTTTATCCCTCACTTAGCCATGCTGCTGAAGCCACTGCATCCCTTATAAAGCGAGGGGAAACATGCGACTGGATGCCGGGGATAGAAAAGGCTTTTGCTGAGACAAAAGCAGCAGTGGCCGAGGCCCAGGCGCTGCGAGTCACTGACCCCTCCGCACCGTTCCTGCTGACGGTGTCTGGGTGGGTACGGGTGGGGATTATGGCAGAAACACGGGGCCCACAAAATCCCAATAGGATTTTGGTCTCAGCTGTGGAAGGGAGCTGAGACTCACTATTTGCTGTTGGAAAAACAGCTGGCAGCGTGTATGTGGCCTTACTGGCTCCTGAAGGAGTCACGGGAATGCAAGCAGTACAGGTGGTTACTGCCCTTCCGACTGAGGGGTGGGTGCGAGCCTGGGCCACAGCTCCCTGGACTGGGGCTGCCCAGACACCCACCCTGACCAGTGGGGAGCCTATTTAGAACAACAGGCTAGATTCTCTAAAAGCCCTTTCACAGGAATCGCAGCAAGTCTGCGACCATTAACTTTTGTGGTTGGACCCGCACCCACCTTACTGAGTGTGGAAGCACCAACGCTGTGCCCCTGTGAGGAGGGGACAGGGACACCACCAGTGGACGCCTGGTACACAGAGGGACCTGCAAAGGGCCACCCACCCACATGGGTGGCCGTCACAATTCAGCCCTTACAGGAAGAGTTCTGGTATGAGTCTGGAGTAGGGCGATCTAGCCAATGGGCTGAATTATAGGTGATGCGGCTTGTTTTGACTAGGGGATCAGGTAAAATAACCATTTGCACTGACAGTTGGGCTGCGTTTTGGGGCCTCACTGTCTGGCTGCCTCAGTGGGCAGTGTAGGCCTGGGGAATCGGCCATTGCCCACTGTAGGGACAAACGATGTGGAAGGACATGTGGACCCATGGGTTAAAGGAAGGGGCCCTAATACATTGTGTGTCAGGACACTGCCCAACACTAAGTCCTGTAAATGATGTGGCCAATGCCTTGGCCAGGACTCGTATGCTCCACGAATGCCCCCTATGGACATGGGGCCATGGTTGCATAAGAAACTAGGGCATGTAGGCCCTAGAACCATGGGTAAAGTTGCTCAGAGGTGGAACATTCTGCTGACGTTTGCTGACACAAAACAAGTGGTGCAAGCATGCGCTCAATGCACTTCCTTTTACCCACATCATCGTCAGGTACCCATGCAAGAGGGACAGCTCCCTTGCCCACCAGAGCCCTTACAGGTGTGGCAAGTAGATTACATAGGGTCCTTGCCCAGTCATCAGGGATGTAAATGTGCGTTCACAGCAGTGGACATGGCTACAGGAGTGGGTTTTGCCCATCCCGTGGCCCAGGCTACCCAGCACACTACTAAACGGGCCTTGGAGCACTTATGTGCCAGTAATGGGTGTCCGTTAATGGTCAACAGTGATGGAGGGAGCCACTTTACAGGACAGGAGATACAAGAATGGGCTTGACAACAAGACATTGTATGGTAATTACACGTGCCCTATCGACCCCAATCCCCCGGAATGGTAGAAAGGGCTATTAAAGGACAAGTTGAAACATTTAGCATGGGCACAGTGGGTGAAGCACTTGCCCATAGCAGTATGCTTGCTGAGTGAGCCACCAGGGAAAACAGGGAAAGCCCCACAGGGAGGTTGGTGGTGGCTTGCCCATACATCTTGAAATATTTGAAACAAGGCCCCAGTGAATTGCAGCCACAGTTGCTGGAAGAAACATTGCTCCTTCCTGCCCCACTTACGCTGTCTCCTGGCCGTACCAAGGAGTGGACGTGGCTGTGGACCTCAGTGTTTGAAGGACATCTGTGGGTTGCGTTGTATGAGGTGTGGGGGGAGGGCTGACCCATGGGTCACAAGTTACCCCATGGATAGGAAGGTGGCCTTTTAAATGGACTGCCTCCTTGCTGGAGAGGGCAGCAGCCATACGGGCAAGGACTTTGGTTGTGCAAGTGTGGCCAATACCATAATTTCTGTTGAAGGCTGAACCTGATGCTCTGCCAGTGTCCTTGGGCACTGTGGTCTGGTATCACAGACCAGGAAGGCCACCTAGGCAGCCACTGTTTTGTCACAAGATGACAAGGTCACTTGTACCCTCCCGGAGTACTGGGACTTGCTGTTGATGGTGTCTTTGTCTGGTCTGCCTTTCTGCCAGGCTGACAGCGAGCAATAGTATGGTGGCAGGGGCCCACACTTTTGCCCAGGTACATAATGCCTCCCACTGCTGGGTGTGTATGGAACTGCCCAAGGAAATCACTGCCAGACTGCTGTGGAAAATCACTCCCTTCAACCTGTCTGCGTGGGAACGCCCGCGAGCATGGAATCAGTGATGCCGAAGGTGAAGCAAAACAGTGTGCAACTGAGCAGTTGATCTGGCAGTCAGCACGCACTCTGCCTGGGAGGGGACCGTGTATAATGGGTGGGGACAGATGTCTAGTAACCTTGCAAACCATAGCTCTGCTGTGCACTGAACAGGAGGTTTCCATACCCAGTCTCATGGTTGGCTGGTTACCCAGAGAACTGTGTGCCAATGTCAGTGGTAATCGCACCCCTAAGCGCTGGTGGGATGGTTACACCCATGTGGGCACTGTGCCGACCGACCCCCTGCCAGGAGAAACCATTTGGATATGTGGGGAATATGGCTGGTCCTATCTCCCTGCAAACTGGACGGGCCGTTGTACATGGGGCCGCCCCTGACATATCAGGACATATACTACAAACCTTGCCGTGGCCCACACATAACTGGGATGCTGTACATTCCTGCTGGCATCATCCCAAATGGACAGCATGGTGGTTTTACCCCCTGACTATCTTCTTTCCAGGAGCCGGCACTACAGATGTAGAATTACGAATAGATGCCCTGGTGCAGCATGTTGCTTGTGCCTTGAATGTAACAAGGTCCTCACAAGCCCTCTTGCTAGATGAAGTCACCCAAATGCGGAAGGTGACTTTACAAACCAGAATGGCTCTGGATCGACTCACAGCTGCACAAGGGGGCACCTGTGCTTTACTGCACATTGACTGCTGTGTTTATATCCCAGATCACCGGCAGCAAATACAAGCTGTGCTCCAGGAAGTGGATGAGGAAGTGTCTCAGATACAAGCCTCATTCCAGGACCCCTGCCTACGTGGTGGTCACAGCTTGGCCCCACTTGGCAGTGGCTCTTAACCACAGCGGCCACCAGGGCATGCGGCCTCCTTGTCTGTGGCTGCTCTTGTTTCTGTGGGCTCTGGGCACAGGGCTCCGCTTTGTGTGCAAGAAAGAAGCAGGCAGCTGCTGTCCTATAGAAAGGGGTGGGGTGTTGGGAAGGCCCCCTCCACCTTCCCCCACTGTTCTGTGAGGACAGTTGCCGCCGCTTCACCCCAGATATGTCTGGCCTTGAGAAACCTGTTGTACCCACGGGAAAGGAGCTAGGTAAGGGCCTTGAAGGCTACATGCACGCCCATCTTAAAACACTTCTGTAACCATGAATCAGCAGTACAGCAGTATAAAAAATACAGCTTTGTGCAGAATAAAGTGGCCTCTTTGAGCCCCTCCATGATGGCTCCCGCTGCCTTCTTTGTTCTTCGTGTTGCCCCAAAATCTCAACCCCCCAGGCCCCGACAAGGGGTTGCCCAGGAAATGACCTGGTCGGAGTGCCACATGCTCAGGCTGGGGAACATAAGAGGGGGGCCCATGCAGTCAGGGGGTGAGGGGGCAGAGACCCTCCATGCCACTGACCTCGGGGAAGGTGATGGAGATGAGCATAAACCATCTAGGAAAACAGCCCCCAGCTCCCCTCCCAGCACGCAGGACAAAGCAGAGCGTCTCAGCCCTCACGCCAATTACAACCATCAGGGAGATGCCGGCGCCCTCAGCTGCAGAGAGCATGAGTTACCTGGCTCAGGGGGCGCAGACAGAAGCAGGTGGCTGTGGGGCAGCCGGGTGTTCTAATGTGTGGCCTGAATGGAGGACTGCTGGGTCCCAGGGGAGAGAAGGGCCAAGCGGAGGTGTCTCCCAATGCAGGGCTGGGAGACCCCACAAAGCAAGGGTGCTTGTGCAAAGAGGGAGGGACTGGTTCCAGGAAGTCACTAAACTTACCTGTTCAGCAGGTGGCAGAACATGGAGACACAAAATCCACAGTAGGTTCTAGTGAAGACCTACCAGCCCCTTGCAAGCCCCTGAGCAAGGGGAGGAACGTGAGGAGTCAGAGAGTTTGCCCCAACTTGTTGAGAACTGCCCCTCCAGGCAGGACTTCCTGCCCTCCCTGCCGCCCACCTCCCACCCTACCTGTGCTGCCGTGTGTCCTGATGTCCTGGGAGCAGAGGACTCCCTGAGCTCACTCATCTCTTCTCTGTCCCTGGCTGGGCCCAGTGCGCCCTCTGCTGGCCTTGGGGCCCAGAGATGGGAGGGCAGGGGGGACAGAGGGTACTGCCGCCTTAGGCCACTGTGGATAAAGTGCAGGTTCCTATGGCCAGGATGGCCCAGGTTGGCTAGTTACTACACATGTGTGGGCAATACATTGCTATTGACTGTATATAAAGAGCTCCACCCAGTGCTCTGGGCGACATGGTGGCAGGGCCACACAGCTGCTGTGTGGCTGCAAGGCTGCAGGAGAGCAGGGGCTGGAGTGGTGGCAGTGCCGAGGACAAAGGCCCAGAGGACGGCTGTGCAGACAGAGGGTCCCAGAGGCAGAGCCCGGCTTGCTGCCTGCAGACTCGCTCTGAGTGGACGGGATTCTAGTGACTGACCTGCCACCTGGAAATAAAGTTGGGTATAACCCTTTCACCCCAAGAACGTTTTGCTGTCAATTTCTTTGGTCAGACTGAATCCACAGCAAACTTGCCCAGGGCTGAAACCTATTGGCAAGACAATTGGCAAAAGTCAGCAGTGTCCACTGTTGACCAAGGGAAAAGACAGGCTGTCCTTATGGGAGGGGTGCTTCAGCGGGCTGCCCTTGTGAATGGGGAGACAGTGGATCATCCCCCAGTGGGTATGTGGTCTGAGGTGGCTTGCTTCCCTAGCCCAGGACTGGAAGCAAGTGGAGGTGACACCCGAGTCTGTAGGGGTGGCCCTTGGTGTCGTAAGCAGATCCTTTGAGAAGCAGAGGGCCCGGGAGGCAGCAGGGACTGTGGGTTGGCTGCTTCTCACAGTCTTAAAAAGGTCTACAGACGAGACCCAAGAAATGGCAGCATGAGAACACGAGCTGCAAACCTCTGTGGATTCCCTGAGGAAGGAGATGCCCTTGATGCAAGAGGAGGCAGCAAGAGAGCGCTGGCATCAAGGCGCCACTGGAGACGAGACGGCAGCGCTGCCAGGTGCTCTGAAGGAGGACGAGGCCATCAAGGAAAAGGACAAACTCCTGAGGGAAGCACAGGCAGAGGTGGCACGAGAACATCAGCTGCGCAGCATTGAGCTGAAGGTAAGAGAGCTGCTGAAGACTGAGCTGGCGCTGCTGCAAGGCACTGCAGCAGAGGAGGCACTCGGGGGAGGGGAGAGCAAGGTGCCATCAGTCCCGGAAGTGGAGGAGCTGGGGAAGGATGCAGGGGTGGTGCTGGAGGCACCGGCCCCTCCTGTATTGAAAGCACACCCAGTGATTGTAAAGAAAATAAAGACCCAGCAGCTGAAAGTTGCCCGAGGAGAGGAGCACTCTATGCTCCGCCCCTGTACTCAGGCTGAGCTGGGGGCTGTGGGATTTAGGGGTGGATGGAATTGTTCTGTCGGGATCAGACATGGGAACGCTGTCTTCCCTGACAGTGCAGCCCGCCTTGAGGCAGCGATTACAAAATGCAAGGTGACACATACAGTAGCTGAAGCAATGAGAACCCAGAAAGAAAGAAGACCTGTTACTCACAGGAGGAATTTGAGGTGCCCCGTAAGGGTTACCAGGACTCAGATGGGGGTTGATTTGATATGGGCAGGAGTAGATGGAAAGAAATTAGATGGAAGTCAAATAGGATCTTCCTGGAGCTGTTGCAACAACTGGAACCAGAGCAGCAGTTCCAGCCATTAAGACCAAAGAGGCAGAGGTCAGAGACAGAGCCACGAGTCCAGCCTGTGTGTCTGCAAGACTTTTTGCTGGAGAGGCTGGAGGACAATGTTGGAGCTTCCTTGCACAGGGGCCATTGCAGAGGACTCAGGGCACATAGACCGAGAGCAGAGAGTCCTGGGGGGTGGAGTGTGGATAAAATGAGAGTTCCTGTGGCCAGGATTCTCACCTGGCCCTGGTTGACTAGCTCACTGCACACCTGTGGGCAGTACACGGCTGTTGACTCTATATAAAGAGCTCAACCCAGTGCTCTGGGCACGACATGGTGCCAGGGCTGCAAGGCTGCAGGAGAGCAGAGCAGAGGCTGGATGGTGGCAGCGCCAAGGACAGAGGCCCAAAGGACGGCTGTGCGGGACGGCTGTGTGGACAGAGGGGCCCAGAGGATGGCTGTGTGGACAGAGGGGCCCAGAGGCAGAGACCGGCTTGCTGCATGCAGACTCACTCTGAGTGGACGGGATTCTAGTGACTGACCTGCCACCTGGAAATAAAGTTGGGTATAACCCTTTCACCCCAAGAATGTTTTGCTGTCATTTTCTTTGGTCACACTGAATCCATAGTGAACTTGCCTGGGGCTGAAACCCATTGGCAATACAGCATCCAAATACGTTTACAGAATGGAATGATACTGTAAACTCACACTGTCTCTCATTGACAATGTTCTCCCCTCCGAAATGTTCCTCCAGCGCTGGGAGTGGCCTCAGGTGCATCAGGATTCCTGGAAAGCTTGGTAAATGGGAGATGCAAGCCCTATTTTTTGTTCACTGTCTGGGTTATTTGACTTGCCCCAAAGTTGGAGGATTATCTACAACATAGTTTTAAAACTTCTTTCACTATAACAGATAGTTTAATTTTTCTTAAGTCATTTATGAATTGTACATCTAAGTGGTTTCCAACTAACTTTTCACTTTGTTAGCAGTGTACAAGGAACACTTTTTGTTTTACCCAAAGTCCTTGAGCATTCCCGTTACTAACTACTTCTGTAGCCAAATTCCTGATTGGAATTGCTGTGTTTTCCATCATTTGTCAAATTGGCCCCAGAAAGGTGATTCCATGAATCTTTGCAACCAATGATTGCTGTGGATCTGATGGGCTGTCATTGATGAGTCTTCTTATTGCTGACATGAAGTCAGCATTTCTTTCTGCTTGTCCTTTTCCTCACTGTCAGTCCACAAAAAGGGATGCATTGATTTGCTATCGTAAATAAAAATGCTACGTGAGAACTTGGAGGGGGAGCAGGCTGAAGGAGGGCTTGTTTTCCAATAATTTGATGAAGAAACGGTGCTGAGATGATTGTCAGGGGTCGAGCCAGAAAAGCTGTCCAGGTGAGGGAGGCAGGCTTGCTACCAGCCTCTAGGGAGAGGATCTTGGCTGTTGGGGGCACCTTTGTTTTTGTGTCCCTGTTGGCAGCTCCCAGCCCCCAGTGGCTCCTGCTGTCAGGGTCTCCTTCCTTCTGGCCATGCCCCAGGACACCAGGTCTACTGCAGAGGGTGAGGCCTCTGTCTCAGGAGCCAGACAGCATCCAGGGAGGAGGGATTTCTAAGCAGAGCTGAAGCATAATATCCATGTAGAAGTACACACACATCACAACACACAGCTGGGAACACGGACAAAGCGTGCACTTCATGTCTCATTCCCCAGCGCCTGTGTCCTACTCTCCGTCTCTTCTCCTCCCCGAGGGTAACCACCATCCCTGGTTCCTTCTGACACCAGAATGAGGTTTACCCGTTCTTGACCTTCACAGATGGGGATGCACACACCATGTACCTTTCATGTCTGGCTTCTCTCTGAATTGTGCAGGTGGATTCTCCCAGGTAGCTGTGTCCCTGCACCTCGTTCTTGCTCTGGCCGAGTGCCGCCCGATGTGGGCGTGCACCAGGACTTGATCCTCGTCTGCGGGTGGCCATTTGCGTTGTTCCCGGTGTGGGCCTCTCTGAGAGTGCTCTGGAACGCTCTCTACCCTGTCTTTGGCGAACATGTGTCTGTGTTCTTTTTCCTGTGCCAGGAGGAGATGCTGGTCACAGCTTTCAGAGACACCACCCGAAAAGTGGTCCACAGAGTGTTTGTGCACATGTGCACACTCACCAGCCCAGGGGGGCTTCCATGTGCTGGTGCCCTGGCCGACCCTTCACCTTCTTGGTGTCTTATTCTAGCCCTCGGTGGGTATGTGGTTCTATCAAAGTGTGGTTTTAATAGACATTTCCATGGTGGCGATGAAGTAGAGCATTTTATCACATATTTATTGGCTATTTGCATGTGTACTTCTTTTATTGTGATAAGGTTGATGTACAGGAGTATGTTGTCTTCAGATGTACAAGGTAGCAACTTCATAACTGTATATGTTACTAGATGCTTGCGCAACTGTGACTTTTTGATCGCCTTGCTTAAGTCTTTAAACGGTGTTTTTTCCATTGGCTTCCCGCCTTTTCCTCACTGATTTGTAGTTCTTTCTGTTTCCTGGATTTAATCTTTCTCAGATACAAGTATTAAGATATCTTCTGCAATGTAGAGGCTTGCCTCTGTCTTAATAGTGACCTTTGAAAGAATGAATGAGAAGAACGTGATAACAATTTTTAAAAATAGTGACTTTTGAGGAATGTAAGTTTTTATTATTTATTTATTTATTTATTTATTTTGCTATCATTAATGTACAATTACACGAACAACATTATAGTTACTAGACTCCCCCATTATCAAGTCCCCTCCACATACCTCATTACACTCACTGTCTGTCAGTGTAGTAAGATGCTATAGAATCACTACTTGTCTTCTCTGTGTTCTACCGCCTTCCCCTTGCCCCCCACGCCTGACATTATGTCTGCTAATGGTAATGCCCCTTTTCCCCCTTATCTCTCCCTTCCCAACCATCCTCCCCAGTTCCTTTTCCTTTGGTAACTGTTAGTCCATTCTTGGGTTCTGTGAGTCTGCTGCTGTTTTGTTCCTTCAGTTTTTTCTCTGTTCTTATACTCCACAGATGAGTGAAATCATTTGTTACTTTCTTTCACCACCTGGCTTATTTCACTGAGCATTAATACCCTCTAGCTCCATCCATGTTGCTGCAAATGATACGATTTGTTTTCTTCTTATGGCTGAATAATATTCCATTGTGTCTATGTACCACCTCTTCTTTATCCATTCATCTACTGATGGACACTTAGGTTGCATCCATTTCTTGGCTATTGTAAATAGTGCTGCGATAAACATAGGGGTGCATCTGTCTTTTTCAAACTGGGCTGCTGCATTCTTAGGGTAAATTCCTAGGAGTGGAATTCCTGGGTCAAATGGTATTTCTATTTTGAGCTTTTTGAGGAACCTCCATACTGCTTTCCACAATGGTTGAACTAATACATTGCACCAGCAGTGTAGGAGGGTTCCCCTTTCTCCACATCCTTGCAACATTTGTTGTTGTTTGTCTTTTGGTTGGTGGCCATCCTAACTGGTATGAGGTGATATCTCATTGTGGTTTTAATTTGCATTTCTCTGATGATTAGTGATGTGGAGCATCTTTACATGTGTCTGTTGGCCATCTGATTTTCTTCTTTGGAGAAGTGTCTGTTCAGATCCTCTGCCCATTTTTAAATTGGCTTATTTGCTTTTTGTTTTTTGGGGTGTGTAAGCTCTTTATATATTTTAGAAGTCAACCCTTTATTGGATATGTCATTTATGAATATATTCTCCCATACTGTAGGATGCCTTTTTGTTCTATTGATGGTGTCCTTTGCTGTACAGAAGCTTTTCAGCTTGATACAGTCCCATTTGGTCATTTTTGCTTTTATTTCCCTTGTCCAGGGAGATATGTTCATGAAGAAGTTGCCCATGTTTATGTCCAAGGGATTTTTGCCTGCTTTTTTCTAACAGTTTTATGGTTTCATGACTTACATGAGAAATGTAACCCTACTTACCACTTCTCGCTTCATGGAAGGGAAAATAACACAAGCTCCCTGCCCTCTGGGAGCTGGCCCCACCTCCCCGCTGGGTGGTGTTATCCTCCTGTGGACGGAATCCACCTCATGGACACCAAGCCCAGGCAAGGCCCCTCTGAGACAATGACAGAATGAGACCAAGCCAGGCCACTCACAATGTTGTCTAAGCACAGACACGAACAAGGCCACCCTGCCACCCATGGAACACCCTCTCTTGGCTAAAGAGAGTTACAGCTGCTCCTTACCAGTTGCAGCTTCACCTTTGTTTCGGCTGCAGATGGGGTTCACGGAGATGCCTTCTGATAGCATTCTCTCTAGAGTGAGCCCTTCCCCCAAGCCCCCCCAGCCCCCTGGGACTAAGCCCGGGTCAGATCACACCCTTGCTGCCCGACACCCTCTGACAGAGACGCCCCGAGGCTCCCCGTGGTGTGGCTCTTCCCTTGGTGCCCGTGTGATGAGCCCGACTTGTTCGGTTCCTGGTGGCGTCTTGGCAGCCTTTGGCTGCTGCCTCGACAGTGGTGAACACGTGCGTACTAAGAGAACTAAGTCTACATCAGATGCAGGAGTGCCTCCTGGAGGGTGGCCAGCTGCCCCAGTTCGCCTAGAACCGAGTGGGTTCTCAGAACTCAGGACTTAGGCTTTAAACTTAGGAAGGTCCCAGGCACGCCAGGGTGATTGGTCTCCCTCCCTGTTGGCTCTCTTCCTGAGGTCCTCTGCCACCTCTGGAGAGTTTGAGCTTCTGCTTTGTAGGTCTGGGGCTGTGAGCCAGGACCTGCCAGAGAGAAGCCTAGAGGATGCCCCTGAAAGTTTGAAAACACTTTATTTGCACTCAATTGTCAGCTAGATGTCAACTACAAAACTGATGGGCAGAGCTTGGTTCTGATCCTATACAAAATTAAGTCACTGGAGATACAGCATCTCTTTTTTAAAGGGGTTTACTAAGTAAGTCATAACTATATTTAGAACTACATGGAAATTAAGATGTTAATGCTCATGCAATGCATTAAATGAGATTAAAACATGAAAATCTCATGGAATTGTGGACTAAAAATGACTAAATATTCTTTCAAATGGTAAACGTACTTCTCAGAACACAGTAAATGCAAACCATCACAAAGGCCCCTTAGGAAGGGGCACGCTCTCCTGTCCACCCATGTCACTGTGGTCTGTGGCCACGGACAGCTCTGTCATGGGCACCCTGGGAGCCTAAAGTCATTTCAGGAGAAAGACCCTGCAAACAGAGCGAAGCCCCCATGCAAAGAGATTCATAGTGACATCAAGGCTCAGCTTATTCTCCATTATAACTGTTTTAAAAGGTTCCATCTCTTGTGACTACACTAAAACCATGGAGTTGGACACTTGGTACAGGTGAATTGCATGGTTGTGAATCGTGTCTCAATTAAGCTGTTATGAGAAAGGACATGTGGTTTGATGCTCTGTCCCCTAACAGCTGGCAGGCTGTGGCAGAGTCCAGGATGTACTATTTTTGCAACTTCCTGTGAGTCCAAAATTGTTTCTAAAGTAAATGTTTTTAAAGTTTGTTTTAAGATGTCAGTTAATAACAAATTTAAATATTTAATAATTGAAGTTGAGAAATTGAGGAAATGAACTAAAATATTTAACAGTGACCATGACAGTATTTGCACAGAGTCTAAGGCCCTTCACAGTGACCTCTTGATGGGCACAACCTATGCGGTCCACCACCTGGAGTCCAGGGAGACACATGCAAAAATGGCTGAGAATCGAGGGCTCAGAAAGCCACCTTGGAGGATGGGGGACAGAGATGTGGGCCCCCACTGCCTTTTCTGGCACGTGGCAGGGTGCCCCAGGTAGCAGGAAGAGCCCTCGCCTGGGTACAACTTGTACACCCTTCACACTGGATCTTTTTCATGATGCATTTTAAAAGACATAGATGTGAAAATGCTCCACAAATATAAGCAATTCAAATGCAATTATGTATAAAAAGAATTATAATATACACCATGACCATGTGGGATTTGTCCCATTGAGTGAAGTTGGTCCAACATTTGAAAATCAATTCATGTAATCTGTCACATTGACAGACCAAAGAAGACAAATTACATGATCAGATCCATAGATGCAGAAAAACGTTTGACAGAACCCAACATACATTCCTGATAAAAGCTCTCCATAAAGCTAGCATAGAGGCATTTCTTCTATTTTGTTTTTAATTTACAAAAATAAAAAATAATTTTTAATAAACAACTTACTATAAAATTCCAGTAATCAACACAGTGTGGTATTGGCAAAGAAATAGACAAACAGATCAACAGAACCAAAGAGAGAGTCCATATAAGACCCATATAAACATAGTCAGCGGATCGTGGACAAGGAGCAAAGGAAATACATGAGCAAAGATGTTCTTTTCAACAAATGGTGCTGGAACCACTGGACATCCATGTGCAAAAAAAAGAAAATCTAGATTCAGACCATATGCTTTTCACAAAAATGCACTCAAAATGACTCATAGACCTAATGTAGGACATATCACTCTTAGTAGATAACATGGGAGCGTCTCACCTGAGGGTTTCAGCTCTGGGCAAGTTCACTGGATTAGGTGAGACCAAATAAAGACAATGGAGTGTTGGGGGGAGAAGGGGCTCCTACCAAGCTTTATTCTCACGTGGTAGGCTGAGTGTTAGAATTACATTTGCACCCGGCAGTCTACAAGCAGCAAGCCCATCTCCGTCTCTGCCTCTGGCTCAGCCTCTGCTCCAGGTGCTGCCTCCTCTCCAGGCTCTGTTTCAGCTCCCAGCTTCTGCTCTCCTCTTCTCCCTGGGCAAAGCTCTTTATATGAAAATACCGGCAATAATGCCTTATTGCAAACATGTGCCTGTGCAGTAGGCTAAGTATTACATCACTGCACATACATAGTGGGTAGATTAGGATCAGGTGAGGCTCCTGGCCATGGGGCCTCCATTTTCCCTCCAGGAGAAAACCTACATGACTTGGATATGGTGATGACTTTTGGATATGACTCCAAAATCATGATCCAGGAAAGAAATAATTGATAAGCAGGACTTCATTAAAATTAAAAACTTCTCTGGGAAAGGCAACATTAAGAGAATGAAAAGAGAAGTCACAGACTTGAATAGAATATTTGCAGAAGACACACCTGATAAATGACTATTTTCCAAAATGCACAAAGAACTCTTAAAAATGAACATTTAGAAAATGAACAATTTGATTTGAATGGATAAAAGACCTTAATAGACCCTTCACCAAAGAAGATACACAATTGGCAAGCAAGCACATGAAAAGATGCACCACATCATGTATCATTAGGGAAATACAAATCAAAACAACGAGATGCCACTGCACACCTGTCAGAATGGCCAAAACCCAGAACACTGGCTCCATCAAATGTCGGTGAGGCTGTGGAGCAGCGGGGATGCTCATGCAGTGCCGGTGGGAATGCAGATGGCGCAGCCGCTCTGGAAGGCAGGTGGGCGATTTCTTACTGAACTAAGCACAGTCACCATGTGATCCAGCAATTGTGCTGCTTGGCGTTTACTCGAAGAAAATAACAATTTAATGGCCACACAAAAACCTGTGCAGGGATGTATATAGCAACTTTATTCACAATTGCCAAAACTTGGAAGCACCCAAGATGCCCTTCAGTAGGTGAAGGGATAAATAAACTGTGGTCTATCCAGACAGTGGAATGTCATTCAGCGCTAAAAAGTTCTGGGCTATCAAGTCATCAAAAGACACGGAGGAAACAACTGCATATTGCTAAGGGAAATAAGCCAGTCTGAAATGACTACACACTGTGTTATTCCATCTACGTGACATGTTGGAAAAGGCAAAACCACAGAGACAGCAAAAAGATCAGCAGTTGCCAGGAGCTAGCAGGGAGGAAGAGATGAATAGGCGGAGCGTGGAGGAGTTTTCAATGCTGTGAAACTGCTCTGTATGATACCCTAGTGACAGAGACATGTCCAGCATTTGTCCCAACTCATAGATTGTACGACACCAAGAGTGACCCTCGTGTGGACGCTGGGGGATGGGGATGAGTCAGCGTAGGTTCCTCAGTTACAACAGATGCCCCACTCTGGAGGCGCTGTTGATAATGCTGGAGGCTATGTTTGCATGGGGTCAGGGAGAAAGAGCTCCTGCCATGCCACTGAAACTTGGTAGAGTCTGAGCACCTGACATTACATGACTGCCTGTGTTGGATGGAATACTGTGAGATCCACCAAGTCTTAGAGTTAGGTGAGCCCAGAAATTCATCAACAATTCATCAGACAATGGAAAATGTAAATGAGGATCGTACCCAGAGGGCACAAGCAAGTCATGTGAGCAGGTGGCCCAGGCCTGCGTGTCACCTGGCTCTGACATCTCATGAGATGCCTTCATGAGAGGCTTCCTAAGACTGGCTGACAGAAGAGAACAAAACTTGGCCTGCTTCTCAGATAGAACCACTTGGCATTTTGGTGCGTGCTGAAAAGAGATCGCTTCCACACCCCGGACTGTCCCTAAGGGACAGCGGTGTGGAGAAATCCTTCCCATAGAGAAGTGTGAGTGATACATGTGGTCGTCCTGTTTAGGCAAGGGAGAGAGGCCAGAGGTGGGGATATCCATGATTCCTGGGCAGCGGTGAATGTTTTGCTGTTTGGTTAGGGAGGAGAAAGGAGCAGGACTGGGAGACCGGTGACCCGGAGGTCTGGGGAGGCGGCATGTGGAGGTGAGGGAGCTGGGAAGAAAGTAAGCAGGAAGTACTCGGCAACCTGGCAGGCTAGGTGACTTACCCAGGGGAAGTCCGCCAGCCTCTGTCCTTGCCACCCTTGCCGTTGCACAATGGGACCGTGACCAGAGCAGTGACGGTGGCAGTGGTGGCTGCGCATGGCCTTCCGCTCACCAATACTTGTCTCACCTGCAGCTGCCGATTCCCACCTGTCAGCAGAAGACGTGGCGCCTTTGATGGTCGCCTTCAGAGTGGTGCTGTCTCTCAAGAAGACCACCACTCAGCCAGTTTATTACAATGACCTCTTCCAACCTGGAGGGTGAGCAATTCTTCCTCAACAGAATCAACACCTGCTCTGGATAGAGATTTTTTTCTGTGCTCACGGGTCATCGAGCAGCTCTGCTTTCCAGAGGCTTACAGGATGCCTGATAGATCTTGCCTTGCATCACCTCAGCGTAAAAGTTTTAGAGCAAAAGTGGTATGACAATGGGTCATGACAACAGGTCCTCTAATCCTAATATAGATCATTTCACCCTGAGGCAGCTGGCGGGAGGGAAGACCGGGTTTGCCTTCAGGTAAGACTGAGGACGTCGCCCTGCAGCACTGGGGCTCTGTCCACTAGGACACGGAGCAAGCACTGAACCAACGGCCTGCAGATGGCGCTGCATCCCAGCACCCAGAAGACACTGGGAGGAAGGGGACGGCCACTCTCATCATCACACCCAGAAATCCATGTGAATTTGTGTTTCCAGTCCCTGAAAACAGATTCCAGTACATTATTATCCAGGGGATGGATTCTTCCTCCAGAAACAGTAAGGGTTCCGCTGAACCTGAGGCTATGACTACCCTTTGGTCACTTTGAACTCTTTATTCTGATGGACTGGCAGACAAAGAAAGGAGTTTGTTGGTAACCCCAATTGTCATGAGAAGGTATGGTACTGCTCCACAGTGAAGACAGCGAGGACTATGCCCTGGAACTCTGGGGTTCCCTGGGGCATCTCCTGTGCTTACACACTGAGTGAAAGTGGTGACAGGGCAGTCGTGGAAAGCAATCTGGACAGAAGCAAGGCAGCTAAAGTCTCAGACTCCTCAAGGCTGAAAGTCTTGGTCACCCTACCAAGCAAGCAACTTAAAATTATGTTGAAGGTAAAAAAAAAAAAAATATGTTGAAGGTGAGGAAAACCTAGAATGAGTGGTGGAGGAGGAAGAGGAATATCAATCTCAGGATCAGTTGCACCAGCAACTCTAACTTATTCCTTTAATTTTTGTGTATTAAGCCTTTTGTGGACATTGAAAAGAAACGGAAAATTTGGACTTACAGTATAGCATAAGAGTATCTGGATGATGCGAGAGGTTGTCTGCAGCTGACGCCTCTAGTGCTGCTCGTCACGTGCCATCAGCCCACTCTGTCTTCAGCCACAAGTGGAGTGGACAGTTCCACGCAAGCTCAGGCTCACTTCAGACTCAGAACATCTCAAGTCAAGTGGGCACATGCAACCTTTCTACTCTCTAGAGCATGACTCTCTAGAGTAGTTTTTTTTAATGACCAAACATTCTTTGATGCTCATCCCCTGAAGAGGTGGAGTCTATTTCTCCACTCTTTGAACTCAAGTTTGGGCATGTAACTTGCTTTGGCTAAGATGACATTGGCAAATATATCACCTGCTGGAGCTTGACAAGTGCTTGCTTCTTGAGACTTGCCCTTTCAATTATTCCCTAACCCATGGGGTATAGGCCACTATGGTGGGAAGAACCAAGTAAAAGTGCCACCTTCAAAAACTTAAAAGATACAAAGATGGTGGCCCCTCTAAAATATTCATTCAATTCACCTGTCTGGCATGTACTTGCCCACATGGGCCGTGGCACATGATGGCGGACTATGTAAACTTAGGTGCTGGGACCGATCACAGCTGCTCTGCTGGATGTGGTATTTTTATTGGAGCAGATCAACCACGCTTCTGGAATCTGATATATGATTATCAATTTAGTGAGTTGTTTTATCTCAATACCTATGAAAACAAAGGAGCAAAAAGTGGATTGACTCTATGTGGTAAGGATATCAATACACCTTCACGTCTTGCCTCAGTGCTATGTTAACTCTGACACTCTGTTCCAGTGTAGTCTGTAGAGATTTGGTCATCTTGATACTTTGCATGACATCATGCCGGTCTGCTATATTGAAGACATCATGCTAATTGGGCCTGTTAAACAGGAAGCGGCAAGTACTTTGGATATGCTAGTCTCATATGTGCCAACTAATGAGAAGTTAAACCCTGAAGTATAGTCAATGGACTGCCACCTCAGTGCAGATTTGAGATGTTCAATGGTCTGGGCAAGCTGAAACATCCGAAGTTAAATGAAAGTTGCTACTTATATCTCCCACCACTGAAAAAGAGATACAGCCGTGTAAAGCATCTTTGTATTTGGAGACAACGAATACTGCACCCATTTATTGAGTGATCCAGAGACTTCCAATTTTGAATAGGGCCCAGAACAAGAGAGGGTTTTGCAGTAGGTCCAGGATGCCTCTTGAGCTACAAAATCCAGTATATCTATTGGAAATAAATATGGATTGGATCAGAACATTCTTTGGATTCTCTGATGAGCACTATAAGAGAACTGCAGCAAAGCCCTCCTAACTGTGGAGCAGGTCTATACCTTCCCAGAACTTGTAAATAGCTCCTGCCGAGCTATTAGGTCCTAAGAAGACATACAGCAGAGGATCATAGGACACAGTGACCATGCAACCAGAGCTCCCCATCACAAGATGTTATCTGTCCCACTGAGTCGTAATAGTCACAGGGCAGGCATGCGCAGGAGCCATCTGTCACAGGAAGTGGCACTTTCAGATTCAGGCTCAAGCAGTCCAGAAGACATGAATAAATTATATCAATAGCTACACCACTACTTCTCTCTCCTCCTCATGACAAGTTCCTGATAACCAACGGATGGAAAAAAGATGGACTTGAACTAGTGACTCACTTGTGGAATTCGTTCTTCTTGTCCTTAAAACTAGGCTAAGTTGTAGGTCTTGGATCTCTCCTAGGAGAGATCACTTAAACCAGGGACACCACAGGTTTTGCTAATTATCACTTGGCAACTAGTTATCACTGGTTAGCTTTCTACCATGTTTCATGGAGCTCCTCATGCCAATACGTCAGCAGACAAAAAAGTACTAGACCCTCATTACCATGAGAAGCTCTATTTGCTCCCACACAATGGGGACAGGGATGATTGGGTCTGGAACTTGGGGATTCACTGGGACATCTCATCTGAGGACTTCCAAGAGATACTTACTGGCCACCTTTTTGAAAGGGACTCTGTCGTTGATGGGAGTGACACCATCTTTCTCTCATTAAAAAAAAAGGGAGGCCCCTATTATAACATGGAAGCTAGTTGGGGCCTAATGAGGAGCAAGGGGAGGCCTGGGAGAGACACAAACGTGATGTGCCTCCCCGGGTGCTCCCCACTCCCTGAGCCTCTCCCTGCTTCCCCCTCCCCAGCTGTCTCCATTCCCAAAGGAGTCAACTAGGGCCTGGATTGTTCTGGCACCTGAGGCAGATTGGCTTGTGCCCTGGCGATGCTGGACTCTCCCCCCTGACTGCCACCACATAGGCAGACCTGCCTGACACACATCTGGAGCTTTGGCCTCGTCTCCTTTCCAGGCTGGGGGTCTGCCCCCTCACTGGAAGTGTGAGAAAGTGAACTCTTTGTCGGGCAAACTTTGGCCAGTGGAAAACGAAAGATGGGAAGGTTCCAGGGAGGTAAGTTCCCTCTCTTTCCTCCCCCTCACCAAGTGCTAAGGAAAATTTGTCCTGTGTTCTATCCAGAGAAGTCCCATGGCCAAGCAAACATACCCGCTTGGCAGTCTGCCTGCCCTTTGTGGCTCATGTGACATGCACGGCCAGCACGGCAGGGAGCCCCCTCTCACCTTCCGTGTCCCCTTCCTTCCTGCGGCCTGGGTTTGCATCGCCCACGAAAAGCATCAGTATGTTCATCCTCGCCTCAGGCTGCTTTCTAGAAAACCCAGACTGGGCCATACTTCACTTACTTTCATTTTTAAATTTGTATTGGATAAAAGTATTTAAAGCTGTGGTCTTCTATTTCTGTAACTGTTTCCCATAGATTCTGATATATATAGTGTTTCCATTATCATTAATTTTTAGAATTTCTTCAATTTTAGTTATATTTCCCCTAACTGTTTAATGAAGAGGTCATTTTTCCTTTCAAGATGGAAGGACTTATTAAAAAATTAATCTCTAGTTTTTTTGCATTGTGTCGAGAGCAGTTTATATTATTTCTGCTTTATGGATCTTCTTGAGGCTTTCATACTGACTTTTTAATCTAAGATATGATTAGATACCTGCATAGTCATGAATGTTCAATATACATTGAAAAATATGTATTCTCTTCCTCAGTTGCATAGTTTGCATATATATACAATCTACCTTATTGATTATGTTTAGGTTTTCTGTAGCCCAGGAGACAAAAGAACTAGAAAAACAGTAACAATCAGGTATAATAAAAATGGATGATGGTGGAGAGCAAAACGCTGCATAACTGACACAACCATTTTGGAAAGTCCTCGGCAGTGCCTCCTAAAGTTAACCATTTGAATACCCAGGGCCCAGCCATTTCACTCCTGGGTGCCTGTGGGTGTGTGTCCCACAAAATCAGGACTTTTATCCCGCAAAACATGGGTGAGAACGTTCCTAACACCTTTCTTTATAATTGCCCCAAACTGGAAACGAAATGCTTATCAGTCTTAGCATGAGTAAATACATTGTGGTATAGTCATTAAATGGAACAATCTACAACAAGGGGAAAACTACAGACACACGCAGCAAAAGGGATAAATCTCACAGACATAGTGTTTGGTGAAAGAAGATATCAAGGAAAACATGATATATGGTTCTACTTACATGAAATTCAAAAAAAACAGTCAAAGTTAATCTCTGGTAATAAGTCACAAGAAACGCTGCCTTTGGGAGCGACATTGCGTGGGTGGGGACAGGAACGGATCCTGGGATCCGGGAACCATCCACTTCTTGATCGGGGTCTGCCCGTTACACAGCCGTAAAAAATTACATTCAGCGTTTGTGCATTACGCTGAACATACATCTCAGTAAATTTGTTTAAATCGCTGGAGCATTAGACTCAGGTACACTTAGAGTGATGTGACCATTTTATTTTAAAATGTCAATGCCGGCAACATACCAGAAATTACATCTTTAGAAACAATTTAAATGTATTTTTGTTTAAAGTTGTATGTTCACGTAAAGTGAGAGACAGATTTCAAAATTGTTTCGGCAAAAACTGAAGGAACAAAACAGCAGCAGACTCACAGACTCCAAGAAGGGACTAGCGGTCACCAGAGGGGAGTGGGGGGAAGGGCCGGGGTGGGTGGGGGAGAAGGGGATGGAGGGATGTTATGATTGGTGCACATGGTGTACGGGGGGTGGGGTCACGGGGAAGACAGTGTAGCACAGAGAAGACAAGTAGTGACTTCATCTTACTACGCTGATGGACAGTGACTGCAATGGGGTATGGGGGGGACTTGATAATATGGGTGAATGTACTAACCACATTGTTTTTCATGTGAAACCTTCTTTAGAGTGTATATCAATAATAGCTTAATTTAAAAAATTGTTTCGGCAAGTACTTTAGCAGAAAGTGTTAAAGGCTGCTCCATGCTTTTCTTTGCACCGATTTTCCGTGTCATCGGGTGCTGACGGGGTGCCCGATCCTCCGTGGTGAGAACGGGGTGGGAAATCCCTAGCTGGGGCGCGGGTGAAGGGCCGGGCAGGGGCGCGCAGGAGGTGCATTCCCAGCTGCCACCACCGGGAGGCAGGACCAGCTCGGTGGAAGGGAAGCTGCCTGCCTGCCCTAGCTTGCGCATCAGGGCGGAGGGCGCGGGCCTGCGGTCCTCGACAGCCTCCGGCAGATGGCCTGCGTCCCCCCCCAGGCGCCGCTGCTCGGCAAAGGCTCCCCTGGAGAGGGGTTCCGGGACCCCCAGATTCCCCTACAGCCTCAGTTCCCGCTGCCCCACGGTGTCCAGGGCACCCATCTGTGACCCTGAGTGTCCCACCTCCGGGCTGTCCCTGGGGCCAAGGCTGGCCACTCCCTGCCCTGGGACCGCCTGCCCCACACTGGAGCCTGGGTGCCATCTGCCCCAGGCAGCACCTGGGCGCACAGCCCCTGGGCGGTCTGGCTCGTGTGCCCTGATCCGCAGGGCCAGGGATCTGACGGGGGAGTCACAGGAACAGGGTGGAACTGGGACATACGTCATCAGGACAGCCGACTCGAGGGAGGACAGCCCTGGTCAGGGGGAGTGTGCTGGTCACCCCTTCTCTCCAAAGCCTCCTGGGGACGGGATCTTACGTAGTCACACACCACATGGGGGCAAACACTTCAAGGGAGGCCTGGCAGGAGCGCCCGCGCCGGCAGGTGGTGACCCCGCCCCAGCCCCGCCCCCCCCGGGCGCCTCGGGAAGAGCCCCCCTTCCTCCTGTTCTTCCAGATCCCTTCTGAACACACAGTGTGGCTGCGGGTCTCCTGCGCGGGGGGAAGGCTGGGCTGGTCCTGGGAGACGGCTCCCACCGTGGAAGTCCCGGGCTTTGTCCACCGCTGAGAAACAGCCCCCCCCCAGGGGGGCCAGCAGCCCCGCCGTCCAGCCTGACCCAGCTCTTCCCACTCCGGGGCCCCTACCGAGCCTCCTGGGCAACACCCTGTGGGGACTCGGCGTCCCGCAGGGGCTCCTCCTTCGTGCGGCGCCGCCCGACCAGGCCCAGCTGCTCCGACAGGCCCAGGCCAGGGAGCGAGGGCGCCAAGGACTTCCGGCGTATGGGGGACCGGCTCTGGCCGCTGTGCCCCTCCTGGCTGTGCTCCGGTGGAGGCGCTAGGGGGATGCCCGCCTTCTGGAAGGGTCCATGCCCGCCCTCCACCGCAGCCCAGGCCGAGGCCTCCCAGCCCTGGGTCCTCCACCTGCAGCTAATGGTGCACAGAATAAGGGCAGAAGGACTGACCAATGCCATGGGGAGAAGTCCCAGCCCCGTCCTCATTACGCAATATGCGAGTCTACAAGTCCCATTTTTAGGACTTTTAGTAAAATCCTAGGCGTCCTTTCCTCTGTTACCTAGGCTTTTATTTTAGAAAAACACATTTATTTTCTAATTTCAAAAGCACTTCATTGGAGAGAATGTCCAAACTAAATATCAGAATAAGGATATTAAATTACTCATAATCCACACAGACTCAGGCACTACGGACATGGTGTTGGTAAAACTGCAATATTTCTAGAATCTCTCACCTGGCCTTAATGCATCTCCATATCAATAGGTGTTTCCAAGGGTGAAGAGAAGTAGTCCATCTCCTCATCAATAGATGATTACAAGGGTGGGCGGAACTGAGCGCATGTCTGGACTGTGGTGGGGTCCTTTTGCAGTCAGATGACGAGAGACACAATCAAGCAGAAGTAGACGACTGCTTGTATGCAAAAAATAGTTTCTCCCACTTTATTTCTTCCTTCGACTGCTTTTGACTTCAAAGGTTATTTGGCCCGGCCAGTGTGGGAACATATTTTCCCCCAGAGTTACACTTGCATACATGGTAAACAAACACTTTTCCACCCTTTCTGTACACAATACTGTTTTCTTCTAAAAAATCTGATCAAAGAAGAGTCACTCACCATCCCACAGATTTTAAAGGATTATGTGAAGTACAGACTGAATGCAATCACCCTTCCCTCAGACCGCGCAGGCGTCCAGTCCATCCTCCCAGGCAGAAGCTGTGTTAGCATTAAGGTGCAAACACATCTGCATTTATGCAGCAATTCTGCTATAGACTCTGTTCTGCAAATTTCTGTTTTTCGCTTAATGTCATGTCATGGACATTTTCCCCAGTCAGTGGAAATGAACCTGGCTTGTTCTCTGAATGGCCTCACTGTCATGTGTAGTGCAATTGCTTGCCTACCCCTCACCCCCAGCCCTTGCTGGATATTTGGGGATTTTCCAGTTTTCCCTACAATGAGAATCCTTGTATATATATGACATATATTTGTCCTTTTATTTCTGTTTACATAGATTCCCTAGAATTCGAATTGTTACCTCAAAGATCTTGTTTAAGATGAGCTGAGACTCTCAATCTCTTTCCTAAAATAAGAAATCTAGCAAAGTTGCAAGCTGTCCTCTGTTCGTCTGAGAAATATCCCAGATTTGCAAACTGTTTAGGAAACTAGAAATGGTTTTTTACGCACCACTACAGAGGCTGTGGTAACAAGCAAAGCAAGCGGAGTCCCAGGTGTCCATCCAAAGTTATCTTCAAAAGCCGTGGCCACAAACTTTAAAGTCTTATGTAGGACCTTTCTGTTTAAATAATAGCTTCACTGTAACTGAAAAGCAAACAAGTTGGTAACAGTTATACATGTTCAGACAAGTCCCAGTTTTGCATAGGAAAATGAGATCTATACTTTTATAAACAGTCTGATTCAATATTTTATCAAATCAAATTCTTTGAGTTTTGTAATTCAGAATGATATTATTCCCTCCATGATTTCAGAGCAAAGGAGATGTCTCCAGAGAAAAAGAAACATCTTCAACTCTTTCTTAGGTTCCTTTTGTTAATTTTGTAGACTCTAATTTTTAAGGCTCTGGAAATTCACTAGTTGGCCTTAGAAGCAAAAAACAGAATTGTGGAGCACAATTTTACTGAGACAAAAAGAGAAGTAAATTAAAGTATTTAATGAGATCTTAATTAATAACATCTTGTAATACTTTTTCTTCCCCAACCAATGGAAACAACTTAATGGATACTGACTGCAAAACTGAATTCCAAAACGATGAAATGACAATTAATTCTTGCATTGATAGGGAAGCCAGTTTCCTCACAACTCTCCCAGGTCTGGAAGCAATTATCTTGTTTATTTTTTTGACAATCTGATAGGATAAAAAAATTAGTATGTCTTCATATTTTTAAAGAAACAGCTTTATTGAGATATATAATTGCCAGCAATAAACTGCACACATTTGAAGTATACAGTTTAATAAATCTTCATATGTGTATGTACTCATGAAACTGTCATGATAAAGATAATGAACATATCCATCATCGCTCAAAGTTTCCTCATGGTGCCTTGTTATTCATCACTCCTGTCCCTCCCCTGCTCACCCAGTTAACACTTTCTAATTGCAAGGCTGATGACCACCAGGGATCTCACTTAATGCTTTGACAGTGTAATTTACGCATCCCCTGTGGAGGGCCATTTGGCAATATCAATCAAGCTGACAAATGTACAAACCTGGGAACCAACAATCTCCCTTCAGGGATTTCATCTTATCAATACTCTAACACCATGCAAAATGACACAGGGACCAGGTTAGTAACTTCAATGTAGTAGCAAAATATTGGAAACTCCCTAAATGACCATCAATAGAAACCCGGAAAATACTTGCAGTACACACAAACAATGGATTCCCAAGCAGCTGTAAGGAAAGGATGAGCTTGTTCTCTCGGTTCCAGTGCAGAAATTACTCTAATATACAGTGTAAAGAGGGAAGTGCATGAACAGAGCATAGGCGGTGTGTGTGCCTCTTCCCGATTTGGAGGGCACCCAGGAAAGCCATAACCCTGACTTTGCCTCACCCTCACCCTCCTCCACCCCTAACCCAGGGAGAAGAAGGAGGCACTCCCTAAATGGCAATCGGGTGGAGGTGGTTAAGCCTCTTTGTCTCTGCTATGAGCTGCTAAGTTTGTTACGCTGTTCTCCTTAAGTCTCCAAGGGGAGCATCTGCCTGAGGGAAGCACCACTGCCCACATCCAGGGCGGATGTCTGTGGGGCTCAGGATGGGACAGTGCAGGGCCTGCAGATGAAAGCCACTTTCTCCACATCAGCTTTTTCAGTAATAACAATGATACTTGGACCTTCACCTGCCTGCAACTCGCAGATTGTACGAAGGCAGGTCATCTATTGGACCTCCAATAAAAAATATGATTGCATGACAACAGTTTATACACATTATACACACATTGTATGTATGTATTTATTTTGTATGTATGGTAAAATACATATAACAAAATTTACCATCTTAACCATCTTAAAGATACAGTTTAGTGACATTAACTACATTCACGTTGTGCAACCATCGCCACCATCCATCCCATAATTCCTTTCATCTTTTGAAACTGAAATGTATCTATTAAACAATAACTGCCCATTCTCCCCTCTCCCAGCCCAGACAACCACCATTACACTTCCTGTCTGTATGATTTTTGCAACTCTGAGTAGTTCATCTAAGAGGAATCATACAGGATTTATCTTTTGGTGACTGACTTATTTCATTTAACCTAAGTCCTCAAGTTTTATCCATGTTGTAGCATATTACAGAATTTCCCTCCTTTTTTTAAGGCTAAATAATCATGCATTTTAATTCAATGGAATTCCATTTAATTTAACTTTAATTCCATTGTATGTGTATATCACATTTTGCTTATCCATTCCTCCGTCAATGGACACTTGGGTGGCTTCCACATTTTAGCTGTTGGGAATAATGCTATTCCCATGGGTGTGCAAGTATCTCTTTGAGAACTCCTTTTGCTTCTTTTGGATACACTCAGAAGTGAAATTGCTAGATCATATGGTAATTTTACTTTTAATTTTTGGAGGGACCAGGATGCTGTTTTCCTCAGCAGCTGTACTACTTAACATTCCCACCAACAATGCCCAAGGGTTCCAGTTTCTCCAAAGCCTCACCAACACTTGTTGTTTTCCATTTTTTTGGTAGTAGCCATCTTAAGGGGTGTGAGTTGATATCTTATCGTAGTGCTGATTTGCATTTCCCTAGTGATTAGTGATATTGAGCATCTTTTCAAGTGCTTATTGATCATTCATATATCTTCTCTGGAGAAATGTGTATTCAAATCTTTCATCCATTTTTAAATCAGGTAGGTTTTTATAGTCATTGAGGTCCACAAGTTCTCTACCTATTCTGGATCCTAATCCCTTACCAGGTACAGGTTTGCAAATATTTTCTCTCACTCTGTGGGTTAGTTTTACTCTGTGGATAGTGTCTTTTGAAGCACAAATTTCTTGGTGTTCATGAAGTCCAATTTATTTATTTAATTTTCTCTCCTATACCTTCAGTGTCACATTCAAGAAATCATTGCCAAATCCAATATTGTAAAATTCAAGAAATCATTGCCAAATCCAATATTGTAAAGCTTTTGACCTGTGTTTTTTTCTAAGAGTTTTATATTGTAGGTCTATCATTTAGGACCTTTATGCAATTTGAATTAATTTTTGTGTATGGTGATAGGTAAGGGTGCAATTTTATTCTTTTGCATGTGGATATCCAGTTTTCCTAGCACCATTTGTTGAAAAGATTGTCTTTTCCCATTAATGGGCTTGGCACCTTTGTAAAAAATAACTTAACCCTTTATGTGAATAAAACCTCATATGTCTCATCTTTCCATTCAATTCCATTGGTCTATGTCTCTCTTTATGCCAAACCACACTGTTTTGATTATTGTAGCTTTGAAATCAGTACGTGTGGGTCCTCCAGTTTTGTTATTCTTTCTCAGTTGTTTTGGCTATCTAGGGTCCCTTGAGATTCCACGTGAATTTTAAAATGGGTTTTTCTATTTCTCCAAATAATGTAATTAGGATTTTTGTAGGGATTGCATTAAATTTGTAGATTGCTTTGGGTAGTATTGACATTTTAATAATATTAAGTCTCCCAATCCATGAACGTGGAGTCTTTTTCCACTTATTTATGTCTTCTTTAATTTCTTTCTGCAATGTTTTGTAGTTTACATTGTATATTTGCCTCCTTGTTAATTTTATCATCTCCTTGGTTAAGTTAATTCTTAAGTATTTTATTCTTGATGCTATTGTACATGGTTTTATTCTTGTAATCTCCTTTTCAGATTATTAATTGTGTATAGAAATGCAACTGATTTTTGTGTGTTGACTTTGCATGCTGCTCATTTGTTAATTTGTTTATTAATTCTAACAGCTTTTTTGTGGATTTGTTAGGGTTTTCTACATATAAGATCATATCATCTGGAAACAGATCATTTTACTTCTTTTTTTCCCAATTTGGATACCTTTTATCTCTTTCTTTTGCCTAATTACTCTGGCTAGGACTACCAGTACTCTGTTGGGATAGAAATGGTGAAAGTGGGCATCCTTACCTTGTTCAAATCTTAGAGGAAAAACTTGCAGTCTTTCTCCATTGAGTATGATGTTTACTGTGGGTTTTTTATATATGGCTTTTATTATGTTAATGTAGTTTCCTTCTATTCCTATTTTTTAATGTTTTATCATGAAAGGGTGATGAATTTTGTCAAATGTTTTTTCTGCATTGATTGAGATGACTATGTGGTTTTTAAATGATGTGGTATATTATACTGATTTTTGTATGTTGAGCCATCTGTGCATTTCAGGAATAAATACTACTTGGTCATAGTGTATTTGCTGCTGAATCTGGTTTGGTGTGGGTTTTTTTTTTGAAGATTTTTGCATCAGTGATCATAAGGGATATTGATCTGTAGTTTTCTTTGGTGTCTTCATCTGTCTTTGTTATCAGGATATTATGCTTGCCTTATGGAATGAGTTAGGAACTCTTTCCTTCTCTTCAATTTTTTGGAAACATTTGAGAAAATTAGGTATTAGTTCTTCTTTAAGTGTTTGGTAGAATTCACCAGTGAAGCCATCAGCTCCAGGAGTTTTGTTTGTTGGGAGACTTTTGATTATTGATCCAATTTCCCTACTAGTTATAGATCTATTTAGATTTTCTATTTCTTCTTGATTTAATCTTGGTAGGTTTTGAGTTTCTAGGCATTTGCCCATTTCATTTAAGTTATCATTAATATTTCATATTAAGTTAATTTTTTAACATACAATTTTTCATACTGCTCTCTTATAATCCTTTATATTTCTGTAGAATTCGTAGTAATGTCCCCACTGTAATTTCTGATTTTAGTAACTTGAATCTTCTCTCTTTTTCTCTTAGTCTATATAGGTAAAGGTTTGTCACTCTTGTTGATCTTTTTGAAGAACCAACTCTTGGTTTCATTGAAATTCTCTATTGTCTTTCCATTCCCTGTTTCACTTATGTCTGCTGTAATCTTTATTATTTCCTTTCTTGTAGTAGCTTTGGGTTTAGTTCTTCTTTTTCTAGTTCCTCTAGTTTTGATTTGAGATCTTTCTTGTGTTTTTTTTTTATGTGTTTATAGTTATGAATTTCCCCCTCAGCACTGAGTTCACTGCATCCTCTAGTTTTGGTGTGTTGTACTTCAATTTCATTCATCTCTAACTGTTTTCTAATTTTCTTTTTTATTTCATTTGTTGTTTAAAAGTGTATTGTTTAATTTCCACAACTTTGTGAGTTTTCTAGTTTTACTCTTGTTCTTGATTTCTAACTTCATCCCACTGTGGTCAGAGAAGATACTTTTATGATATTTGTATTTTTAAATCTTTTGAGACTTAATTTGTGGCTTAATTTATGGTCCATCCTGGAAAAATGTTGTCCCTCATGCACTTGAGAAGAATGTGTATACTAGTGTGGGTGGAGTGTTATGAATACTACTGTTAGATATAGTTGGTTGATTATTATTTAAATCCTCTGTTTACTCACTTATCTTCTTTCTGGTTGTTCTATCCATTATTGTGAGTGGGGTATTGGAGTCTCTAGTATTCAAACTGCCTATTTCTCCCTTCATTCTGCCTGTTTTTCCTTCATATATTTTTGGTGGTCTGTCACTAGGTGTGTAAATGTTTATAATTGTTTTATCTTCTTGTTGTATTGGATATTGTATTAATATATAATGTCTTTCTTTGTCTCCTGTAAGCTTTATTGATTTAAAGTCTATTTTATCTGATATTGGTATAGCCACCTTGTTCTCTTTGGATACTATTTGTATATGGAATGTCTTTTCCCATCCTTTCACTTTCAACCTGTTTGTGTTTTTGCATCTCAACTGAGTCTTATAGGCAACATATACTTGGGTCATTTGTTTGATCCATTCTGCTAATCTCTGTCTTTTGATTGGAGAGTTTAATCCACTTACTTTTAAAATAATTACTAGTAAGGAGAGACTTACTTCTCTCAATATGCTATTTGCTTTTTATATGCTGTACAGCTTTTTTTTTATCCCTCATTTCCTGCATAACTGTCTTCTTTAACAATTAGTTGTGGGGGTTTTTTTGTAGTGAAATGTTACAATTCCTTTTGTGTATATTTTATTGCTATTTTCTTTGTGTTTACCATGGGGACTTAATTTAACATCCTAAAGCTATAACACCCTAATTTGAATTTATACCAGTTTAACTTCAATAACATACAAAAACTCTGCTCCTTTACCACTCCATCTCTACCCCTTTTGGTTGTGATATCATAAAATCACAACTTCATACATTGTTGTGGTATCAGTCCTAACTTAGTGATGGTTATGCTCTCAGTTAGGAATGTCTAGGGCACTGGCCTGGGGTCAAATTACTTGTAGTGAACCCCATAGACATTCTCCCACCTGGGCCAGTGTTGTGGCTGGGCTGGCCCTTGTGCTTCTTACTGTAACGTAGGACACACTTCAGTAAAAACCATCAGGGAACCTTGAGAAACAAGCTTTATTACTCACAAATTCTTGACGGTACACAGCATGCCTGAGGGCCACACAGTGAGGTTATGGGGGGAGAATGAGAAAGCGAACCTGGGGTTCTGCCCTTATGGGAGTCTAAGGGTGGGGTGTCTGGGTTTTTGCAGTTACTCATTATTGGCTGATAGAAGCATAAGAGTGGAAATTAGGGTGTAGGAGAGTGAAGGGAGGGTCAGCAAGTGGCCAAGTATCTAGGTTGCCAGGGTTTTATGAAAGGGGAACTTCACGGGTATGGGTGGCCTAGTTCCTTAACTGGTTGTTTTGGTGGTAAGCTGTGTTAGACAGCTGAAAATCTGTTTATTCAAAATGGGTATCTTTTGAAATGGGTCCCTCAGCAATCAAAAGCTTAATGTCAGGCATTTACACTACACTTATATTCCCAAAAAATAAACTAATAATTCTTTTAAATCCATTAGTTTTCTATATTATTTGGCAAATGAAATTTTGAGTTGAAAACCAAAGTTATAGCAATACTAACTTTTACACTAATCATTGTTTGTTTAAGTGACTAGTCTCTTAATCACATAGAAAATAAACAAAAGTAAAGTTATAAACCATTATTACAATAATATTTGCTCATAATAATTGCTCATATATTTACCCTTATTGAGATCTGTATTTTTCATATGGCTTTGGGTTCTTGTCTAGTGTCTTTTCAATTCATATCCTTTTAAATTGAGTATAGTTGATATACAATCTTGTATAGGTTTAAAGTATACAACACAGTGGTTCAACAGATACCCATATTATTAAATCCTCACCCCCACTAAGCAATTACTATCTGTCAACATAAGAAGATGTTCCAGAATCATTGGCTATATTCTCCATGCTTTGATACCATCCCTGTGACCAAATTATATTATGATTGAGACTTTTGTGCCCCTTTGTCCCCCCCACCCTCCCCACCCACCCTCATTTCATCTTGTAGGACTCCCTTGAGCATTTCTTGCAGGATGGGCTTAATGGTCACAAAGTCTCTCAATTTTTATTTATCTGGAAATGTGTTCATTTCTCCATAAATTTTGATGGAAATAGTTTTGCTGGATATAGGATTCTTGCTTGGCAGGATTTTTTTCTTTTAGCACTTTGCATTTACCAGCACACTGTCTTCTGGCCTCCAAAATTTCTGATGATAAATCTGCTGAGGGTCTGTTGTATGTATTGATTCACTTTTTTCTTGCTGCTTTAGGATTCTCCTTTTGTTTTTGTCTTTTGAAAGTTTGATTAAAATGTGTTTTGATGTTGATCTCTTTGAGTTCATCTTACTTTGAGTGATTGAGTTTCTTGGATGTTTATATTCATGTATTTCATCAAATTTGGAAAGTTGTCAGCCATTATTCCTTCATATATTCTCTTTGGATTATTCTCTTTCTCTTTTCCCTTTGTGACTCCTACGATGTGTATGTGGTCCACTTGCTGGTGTCCACAGGTCCCTTAGGCTCTGTTTGACTTTCAATCTTTTTTCTTTCTGTTCCTCAGCCTCAATAATTTCCATTGTCCTTTCTTCAAGTTCACTATTCTTTCTTCTCCCTGCTCACATTTGCCTTGGAATCCCTCTAGTGAACTTTTTCATTTCAGTTATTGTGCTTTCCAGCTCCAGAATTTCTTTTGGTTTCTTTTTAGATTTTCTATCTCTATTTCCATTGTATTAACATATCATTTTCTTAACTTTCTCCACATCTTCCTTTAGTGCCTTGAACATCTTGAAGTTGTTATTTTAAAGTCTTTGTCTAGTAAATCTTCCATTACATCTTTTTCAGGGACAGTTTCTGTTGATTTATCTCTTTTTCCTTTGAATGGGCCATATTTTCCTGTTTCTTTATATGCGTTGGGATTTTTTGTTGTGCACTGGACATCCAAATCTAATAATGTGCTGGGCATTTGCTGGTTTTGTTGTTTCTATTATTATTATTATTATAATTATTTTGATTGTTATAGGCTGTCTCTAGGCCAACTATCAGCCTGAGGTGTAAACATAATGTTTTCTTTAATCTTTTCTGAGCTTTCACCTGGGTATAGAGAGTCTCTTACTAATTTTCCCCATATATGCAGTTGTTTTTGAATGACCTAGTCTTTAATGTCTGGCTCTTGAAAGGGAAAAAGCAAAAAATGAAGAGGGGAAGGGCAATCGCCCTTTAAGTTCCATGGACGTCATTTCAGTGAGAGGGGGAGGGCTTGCTACAATGGGGGGAGGTGTGACAACAATGGCCACTTGCCTTTTGTATGCACCTGCATGACCAGATGTAGCTATCAGCAATCAGAGCCCAGCTCTCAGTATTTGGAAGACAGAGTCCTTTGTGTCCACTCACCCCCACATGCTATGGGCAAGCTGATCCAGGAACTCATGCCTAGCTGCTTGCCCCATAACTGGGACTGGGGGATGGATAGCTGCTACTGTGCTAAGAGCTAAAACTGACAAAATTATTTAAAATGTATTGTCTTTCCCTAGAAGTTCAAGCCTTCAATAGACTCCAGAGTTCCAAAATAGTAACATCAGACAGATTCTGCCAGTGCAGTTACTGTCTATATGAGGAGACAGATTCCTGGTGCTTCCTACTCTGTCGTCTTTCCAGAATCCTCTCCAAAGTATTTGTATTTTATATGGACATTAAGTAATTCATATGTGAATGCATAATCCCCCCAAATGATAGGATTGCTTATGAGAAAATCAAAGAGACTAAACTAAAAGTATTTTAAAACAAATAACACAATCTGGTAAGGTCACACTTTATAAGTTAAATGTGCAAAACTCACTAGATTAACACTTCTTGACCTTAAAAATAAAGCTGGCAGTTATTTTACCAGCAAAATGGGTTTATTTAGGAACAGCAGAGAGTTGCAACTCATGACAAGCAAGCAGTGGCAAAACCACAGCATATCCAGAGAACAAAGGAGAGGATGCTCTTTTATAGAATAAAGGCGGAGAGTTGGGGGACTGTTCTAAGCAAAAAGTCCATTGGAGGAAACTGGGGGCCCCACGTCTTGTGGTTGCTCATTGGCTGAGTTATAACAGTCTCTCTTTGGCTGGGCTGTTGCTGGGGGAGGCAGAAACTCTTCCCTCCTCCTACTGGGTGGTAAAGTAGCCAAAATAGTATGGGTTGTAAGGTGTCTGTCTCTTCCTTCCTGTGGGGTCTGCTATTAACCAGAAGTAGTGGGTGCGTAAGCTCCCCCTTCAGGCCTCCTAACTTCATGTCCATGAGGCTTCCCTGTATCAATCTTCACACACTTTATGCCAAGGACTTGGTAAGATATTTTATGGGAAAAGGTCTGATTCACAATATTGGCTAAAACTATGAAAAGCCTGGTAATAAGTTTAAAAAGAATTGTTCAAGATGTATATAACAACTCACTAGAGAACATCTACAACTAAAAATCAAAAAAGACCAGAATCCCTGTATGGCCCCGGAAGATGACTGGTTAGCCAGAGACGGGTAAGATTCCTCAAGGGAGGAACAACCTAAGACAGGCACAGTCGCAGGGGGGTCATCAGGTGAGAAATTGGGGATCAATAGAGGTGAGGCTTAGAACCTCACACCCCTGTTCTGAGAGAAATCTTCTGCATACGTGGATGTTTTATTGCCCTTGTCTAGCTTGGATTAACACATAGGCTACAGGCACACACCTGATCATCTACATGTGCTCTCTTACAACACTAAACTATGTTTTCTACCTTTATCTTGTATCTACCTACCACTTCAGCATTTTATTAAAAATAATAATAATAAAGAGAGAAATGTGGTATCCACATATAAATCAGGTTTAAAAATCAAATGAATATTCATATTTGAACTGACTGTGTATAGTTCATAATGCATGAACAAAACCGAAAGCTTCTGTGATGACTGCCCTTGCACTGTTCACCATGTAACTTATTCACTATGTAAGAATTTGTACTCCATGTAAGAATTTGTTCGTTATGCATCAGAAGATTGGAGACCGATGAAAATTAGGCTTGGGGTGGATTAATGATTGTGCATTGAGTATTGACCCCCCTATACAGAGATTTGTTGTGGTTAACAACTATTTGATCAATAAATATGAGAGATGTCCTCACAATATATATATATACATATATATATATATAAACACACTTCCAATTGTAAAATAAATAAGTAACCGGGATGTAATGTATAGCATAAGGAATATAGTCAAAATATTGTAACAACTTGGTATGGTGATACCTGGTACCTAGAAATATCATGTATATAAATGTTGAGTCGCTGTGTTGTACACCTGAAACTAATGTAATGCAATGCTGTTGTCAACTACCCTTCAATAAAAAAAAAAAAAAAAAAAAAAAAAAGACCAGAAGTCATAGGTTGAGGTGGAAAGGGATGCCGAGGGTGGTGGGAGCAGGGGGCAGAGGACTGACTTCTTAATTATAATCCAAGGACTGTTATTGGATATTTACAACTATGCTTACATGTTAGTCTGATTAAAATATAAACTGAAAGTTTAAAAATCCACAAGACAGAACAAATTTGTGAGAACTTACAAGATAATTTTGAAACCTTGGAATTACATTTAATTTTTTAAAAATTCAAATGCCCTCCATAAATTTTGTGCTAAGTTACAGTTTCACCAATGGTGGGTGAGTGTATTGATTTCCAATACTTCACTTGCATAACACCAGAAGTGAGTGTTTCCTTAAGAGCGAGGTGCCAAGGCACAAACTTTAAGTGCAGGCTCAATATTTGCACGGTCTTGAGAGCGGGCGTCTCCCCAAATCTTCTGCCCCAGTGCTTCACTTCATGTTGGTCCTGGCCCTGATCGTGTCCCTGAAGAACTGCAGAGGTGAATGCCACCACTGAAGACTTGAAAGAAGCAGGAATGGAAACGCCTATCACATTCTCGTTCATCTAACTCACCAGCTTGGCTCCTGCAGATGTTGGATGGATCTTGAGAATGACTGTGAACTGTAACACATGTGATCGGGTGGTGACTCCACTTGCATCTTTTGTCCCAGATGTAACAAGGCGCAAGTCAACGACCTGGCACTTGGTATGTAGCTAGAGGTCTAGCTATTGTCTTTTTCTCCATACTAATTTTGTTCATATTAATTTTTCTCCATTCTCCACTGGAAACAGTTTGCTTTTAACCTGGCAAGGCCAACAGTACACCTTCACAATGTTGCCTTATAACTACATAAATTCATGTACTCTCTCCCACAAGGAAGTCCACAGAGATCTCTACCATCACTTTTTATTGTTTGTAACTTATGCTTCAAAAAAAAAAAAACCAAGACAAAAATTAATTTGCATATGAATTACCCGGAAATTGCTCAATGATAGATTCCAATCCAGAAGGTCTGAGACAGGCATTCATCATTTCTAAAACTCTTGCAGGGGATCAATGCTGCTAATCTGTTGACCGCTCTGTATCAAGGTCCTGATGCACCAATTTTTTAAATTTTGTCAACTGCATTATTAAAATACAAAACTTTCATTTTAATTGATGCTTAACTTACTTTTCTCTCACTCTTTAAAACCGTGGTAAAATATACATAACATAAAACTTCTTGTTTTAACCATTATTAAGTATACAAACCAGATGCATTAGGTATATTCACAATGCTGTACAACTATCAGCACCAGCCATCTCCAGAACGTTTCTCATCTTGCAAAACCAAAACTCTGTACCTATTAAACAAGAATTCCCCATTCCCTCCTCTCCCCAGTCCCTGGCAACCACCTTTCATCTCTGTGAATTGATCTTTTGTCTTGACGTTCCACAAAACATCACATTGGTCCACTACTTGATGACATTGTACTGATTGGATCTGATAAACAGGAAATAGCAAGTACTTCAGATGTCTTCTTAAGACACGTGTGAATTAGAGGGTGGGAGATTAGCACCCCCCCAAAAAAATTTAGGGTTTTGGGGTTTCTAATTTTCTGGGAGCTATTCGATCTGGAGAATTTTAAAACATCCCCACTAATTTTTGCACCTCTTATCCTCTACCATGAAGAAAAGGAGGTGAATGCTTGGTAGGCATTTTTGGATTTTGGAAGCAACATGTTTTAGTGTGCTACACTGTGACACATCTACAGAGTCACCATAAGGTAGCCAGTTCTACAAGGAGACCAGAGCAAGCAAAGGTTTTGCATATTCAGGCCACTCTACACACATAAGCTGCTCCACCACCAGGGCCCCGTGATCCGGCAGATTCGAGGCCACTCCGGATATCCACACCCGGCATCAGTGGGAAACCACAGCCAGGTCTCTAGAATACTGGAGCGGCTCTATGTTCTCTTCGGCAGATGATCATTCTCCTTCTGAGAAGCTGCTTCTGGAATTTGGTGGAGACCGAATGCCCCACCAGGGACACCCAGTGACCATTTGGCCTGAGCTTCTATCATGAGCTAAGCGTTGTTGGAACCCCACCTCTAGCCATAAGGTTCGGTGTGTGCCACAGCGTTCTACCATCAGATGGAAAGAGTGTGTGCGTCCGAGCTCAGGCAGGTCCGGGGGCTCATGTGATTTGCACAGAAGGCCTCTCAGCCTCCTTCCATTCCTGCTCCTGTTGCATTGCTTCCCTTTCCTCAGTCATGCCAAAGGCCTGTTGGGCTGTTGAGCTAGGAAAACCCAAGCCTGGCTGACAGATGGGTCTGCATGAAATGCCGGTCACACCGGAAGGTGGACAGCTGCAGCCCCGCTCAGAGGTGGCCTTGGCAGACAGTGGTGAAGGGGCATCTCCCCAGGGCAGAACTTCGAGCAATACCTTTGGCTGCCCACCACGTCTAGAGTGAGGGGTGGCCAGAGGTTCGGAGCTGTGCTGATTTAGGCCATTGGGAACAGTCTGGCTGGATGGCCAGGAACTTAAAAAAAACAGAATTTGGAGTTTGGTGACCAGGAAGTCTGGGGAAGTGTGTCGATGGACCTCTCAAAGTGGGTACAGACTGTGAAGATATTTGTGTGCCTTACGAATACCCACCAAAGGGCATCCCCTTCAGGAAGACGCTTCAAAACCAAGTGAAAGGATGAGGCTCTGTGGAGGCGCCTGTCGGCCTCTGAGTTAGTCTGCTAGAGCTGCCATGACAGGGCGCCCCAAACTCGGAGGCCCGGACAACAGAAGTGTATGTCTTGGAGCTCGGGAGGCTGGAGGTCCGGGCCAGGCCGCCGGAGGGCTGCTTCCTGCTGAGGGCTGTGGGGAGCGGTGGGTTCCCTGCTTCCTGCCAGCTTGTGGCCCTGCTCTGAAAGTCCTCGGTGTTCCTTGGCTTATAGGCACACGGCCTCGATCTCTGCCTTCATCATCGCCCCATGTGTGTGCCTGTCTCCAAATTTCCCTTTTCTATAAGGACACAAACTGGATTGAGACCCACCCTAATAGCCTCATTTTAACTTGATGGCCTCTGCAAGATCCTATCTCCTAATAAGGCCACAGTCTCAGACATCTGGCATTTAACGTGCCTTTTTAATTCACAGTGTCTGGATTGGGAGTAGAGCCCCCAAGGAGCTGTGCCTGAGAAGCTCGTTTACATTCAGTCCCACTGAGGATCCCAAGATCACGACGGGCCAGTCTGACAAAACCGTGTTCCCATTACTCTGGACTCCAGCCCGGCCCCCCAGGCGCTGAGCTCAGCTGGAGAAAACCTCAGGCTGCTGACAAAGAACCCACTTCAAGTGGGCGCTGGGCACGGCAGGACAGTCCCACACCGAGGCCAGCAAGCCTCATCTCTCTCCTTGAATCTCTGGCGCTTGCTTCCATCTCTCGATTAAACATCAGATTAGAAACTGCTGATGCAGAACACGTTCACCCGGCGCGATGATGAAAGGTCAGGAAGGACATACAGCGGAATCTTCCCGAACTCCGTGCCTTCCTCTTCGTCGTCCCCTGGCCATCAGCCTGGCCATATGGTGGTGTTGCTCGCTTCGGTTTTGGACAGTCTAACGAGCCAAGCTCCCCTTCTGCAGACCGGTCAAACCTATCTCCCTGAATGTCTTCCCTGGGCCTCCCTCCAAGGCTCTTCCCGCCGAGGAAGCAGCCCAGAGGACACCTTGGCTGGCTGGGGTCTTCTCGATGGCTCAGGGGCGTGCTCTTCCCTCGCAGCCTGCCCCACAGCCCACCTGCGTCGCTGACCGTCGCAGCCTCACCACCTCATCCTCTCCTGAGCGGCGCTGGGACTCCTCAGGGGCCTCCGGGCCTCCCTGCAGCAGCCTGGGGGGCTGACCCAGTCCTACAGCCTCAAGCCGCCTCTTGAAGCCTCTCAGTGCTTTCCTTCTGTAGCTGGGGGGACCCCAACGAAGGCCCTCAGGCCCCGGCCCTTGGACCCCTGTCCACTTCTTCGGTGGCATCTGGCTCCACTCCCTACTGTCACCCCGAGTCCTCCAACTCTTCCTTTCCCTAAAACAGGACCTCTCCCCCTCCCCAGCACCCTGCACGCAGGCCTCTGCCTGCACTGCTCTGTCCCTATCTGTGCCAGTCCAGGTTCCCAACCAGCCGTCCGCTCCTCAGTGAGCCCCCCATGGCCACAGGCAGAGCTTCCCGGCCCGCATCTCTCCCGAGCACCCCCACTGTCACCCCTGTACTGGGCCTGAGCTGCTGACTAGCTGTTCCCTGGGGGCCCCCTGGCTGGGGTCCTGGCCAGGGCTCCCCGCCGTCCCTCCCACCAGCAGTGATGCTGGTCCCCAGGGCTGAGGCCTCCCTGTGGGTTCCCAGGACCTGGGGGTGGGCGGGCCCTGTTCCCCTCTGTGGAATGGATGCTCACGGCCCCCTCCCCACCCTCCTCCCCACCCCCCCGGGACCCTGCCTCCCCCCAGGTCCTGGGCCAGGACGAGGCCTGGGGAGCAAAGGACCGCCCCACCCCCCATGAGAGGAGCGCCAGGCCCGGCTGAAATGACTGGAGGCCATCCCACCCCTCCCATCCTCAGAGTGCCCGGCGGAAGGCCACACCAGCTCATGAGCCCCTATTTCAGGAGGGGAAACCGAGGCACATGGGGTGAAGAGACTGTCCATGTCCCACAGGCAGACCCTCCCCCAGCACATGCCCATAGGTGTGTGTGGTGGGCAGGGGCAGGAGGCACTGGGGGGGGGGGCGGTCCTGAATTTACTGGGCATTTGACACAGAGCCTGAGAGGACAGGCTTTGCCCAGACCCCAAGAGGCTGAGAAAGCCGCTGGTGCCCCATCCCTGCTCCCAAAATAAATCACTCCACAGCCATTTTGAAATCAGCTTTATATCAACCTATAAAAACCCAGATTCCATCCTGAGAAACACATACAAAAGAAGTACTAGCAGAAATAATATTAAAAACATCAAACACACTACCTCCTACAAATGCACAGAGGCTTTTGTGCACCATTCACACTGGCCAGCTCCTGGCCACAGTACCTGGAAAGAGGGGGACAAACCCAAGACCTGGCTTCAAACTCCATCTAGCCCCCAGATGCATGAGGCCAAGTCAGGCCCGGGTCTGCATGCTGGGGGGGGTCTCTGTGGAGGCCAATGCCCAGGGGGTGGCTGGACCCATGTTTTCCTGGTGGGGGGCAAGGTGCCCTGCAGGGAAGAGGATGGACAGGGCTGTGGTGGGCAAAATACTCCCCACCCCCCACCCCAAGATGCCCATGTTCTGACCCCTGGAACCTGTGACTACATCAGGCTCCAGGCAGAGGGGTGTTAGGTTTGTAGGTGGAGTTAAGGTTGTTTATCAGATGACCTTAAAATAGGGAGAGGGATTATGGGATTATATCCTTAAAATAAGGAGAGGGATTATGTAGATGGGCCAAAAGGTCCTTAAAAGTGGAAGAAGGGGTCACACCTCAATCTGAGGTCTGTGACGTGAGAGGATTTGACTAGCCACTGCTGGTTTTGAAGGTGGAAGGGGGCCACAGGCCAAGAAATACGGGCAGCCTCAAAAAAATGGACAATGTGAAGAAATTCGCCTCTAGAGCCTCCAGAAGGGAGCAGACCTGCTGGCCTGGGACTAGAGTCTGACATCTGACCTCCAGAGCTCAGAGATAAGTTCTTGTTTTTAGCTACTCTGTAAAAATTTGTTCCAGCAGCAATAGGAAACTAATACAGAAGCCAAGACGTCAGAGGCCAGGCGTGCCCTGCCCAGACCTCAGTCCAGCTTCCAGGCAGACGGCTGGTGGAGGCATGCCGGCGGCTACCTGTGTGGGGGCAGCTGAACCCGAGAAGACCCAGGGGCTCGTGGCCCTCAGAGGACGCTGCAGGGAGTGCAGAGAGGGGTCAGCGTCTGAAGTGCGGGGCTCACGGGGCCACACAGAAGGGTTCTGATGCTGGCTCCGCCTCCCACTGCGATGTGACCCCACACGCGCCTTTCTAGGCCTTTTCTTCTAGTTCTGCCTTTGATTCCACAGACTCGCCGAGCCCGTCTCCTGGCAGCCCTGGGCCCAAGGCGGCGGGGTGGGGTAGGCCTGGGGAGCTGGGAAGGCGCTCTGGCCCAGCCTGAGGGGGTTCTGAGGCTGCGGGGGCCTCCCGGACAGGCGACCTGGGACCCCCAAGCCCAGGCTGCCGGCCTCCAATCCTTCCAGTTTCTCGGGTGTCGTGTCGGCAGCTCCTGCAGGGGGCGCTCCCTCCACCACGGGACTGTGGGCCATCCGGGGCCTGCCCAGTTCCGGCTGCCCCGGGCCCTGCACCTTGGCCAGGGCGGGGCGAAGCAGCAGAAGGCAGGGAGCCCGTGCCTTCTGGGCCATGAAGCCAGTGCTGAACAGCCCGCACACGCGGTGGTTACTTCCAGGTGTCCAATGCTCGTGGGCGCTCATAAGGGGTCAGGCCCCAGGAAAGACTAGCCGACCTTTATAAGCGAAAATAAGGACTTGAAGGGCTCACGAGTCCCTGTGTTGACACTGACGTCCAGGATGCTTCGGACGCTCTTGACTTCACTGCTTGACAGGTTCCCCTTGATGGCCAAGATGGCGTTCAGGTGGCCTTTGCTGCAAGGAGAGGCCCCGTCAGTCCAGCCACTCCCGCGCAGCCCCTCTCCCTCCCGCTCCCGGCCTCCCAGGCTCCCAGCCCAGATCTCAGGGCCGCCAGCATCTTGCCCAGGAGGGGCACTCTCCGCTCCCCACGCCCCAGCAACACGGGCTGCCTGTCGATCCCTAGAGCACACCAAGCTCCTGCTCACCTCAGGCCTTTGCACTGGCTGCTTCTGGAATGCTCTTCCCCACACTCTCCTTTAAGTCTGAGTCAAAATCTCACCTCCCCCAAGAGGCTTTCCCATCTGTCAAGTCAGCACCTCCTGTGATTCACAACCTTGGTCACACGATCATTACAACCTGCATGTGTATTTCCTCGCCTGAGGTCTCACTGCGAGCCCTCGGTGGGCTGTAAACTACATGAGGGAGTACTGAGGCCTGGGCTGTCTTGGACCCATGACATCCCGGGGCCTAGAACCGAGCCTGGCACCTAGACCGCTCAATATGGGATGGGTAGATGGGTGGTTGGATGGGTGAGTGGGTGGGTAGATGGGTGGATGATGGACGGAAGGATGGGGGTGGGTGGATACACGTAGATAGGTAAGTGAGCAGATGAACAGACAGACGGGTAAGTAGGTGAGTAGATGCATAGAGAAGTGCTCACATGGGTAGGTGGATGAGCGGGTGAGTGTGCGGGTAAGTGGACAGCTTAGCCAGATTCTGAATGAGGCTAAGCTGGGTCAGTCCAACTCAAGCTGGCTTGTTCATGCTATCCCTACCATGCCAGAGGGCTCAGCTCACAGAAACAATTTCCCTGGCTCACCAGATTCCCAGGCAGCCAGGAGACAAGCCTCCTCCACTCCAGAGCAGAGGACCCAGGGCATAGACCCAAGCCCCCCGGGACCCTAGGCTAAGTGGTGGGTCCAAGCTCCACTGCTGATTTGCCGTGGCCCGTAGCAGGTTCCCGGGCTCTCTGGCCTGTGTCCCCTCCTAGGGGCAGCACCACGGAAGGCTAGAGCACGGGCTGTGCAGCCACCCTTCCTGGCTTCGTCACCCTGGCTCTCCCACTGCCTAGCTGTGTCTCCTTGGACACACTCCATAAACTCTCCAGGCCTCATGGGCAACACGGGCAAGAAAAGCATCAGCTCATAGGGTTATAGTGAGGATCAGACGAATGAGCCACTGTAGAGATCTTAGCAAGTGCCCAGCGCACAGTCAGCACTCAACAAAGGTTAGCTGCTGGGACCGGAACTGCACCACCATGGCCAGTATCAGTGCCCTGCATGCCCACTGAGCCCTTGTTCTCACCTGAAGTCAGGGTACCAGGTGGCATAAGTGGCCACCTCGATCTTGATGGCACTGAGGTCTTGCAAGCGAATGATCTCAGCGAGCTTGGGGAGGGCGTGATGCAGCCAGGTTGCCGGGGAGCCCTGCAGGCACAGGCCTGGTTGGAGGCAGATGCCTCCTCACAGAAGGGCACCCAGGGGCCCACAGAGGTTCAGTGCAGAGCTGATAGGTTTGGAAAGGCTAGGAGGGGCTGTCCAGGCCCCTGAAGGGTGCAGCCATCCCAGGAGGGTGGGGAGGGCTTCCGGGGCTTACATTCTGAGTGCAGAAGTGCTGGATGAGGTCGGCATTGGCCTGGACGTGCGCTGCTAGTTGCTGCTGCTGCTCTGCTGTCTTGAGGACCAGGCTCCGCTTGCTGAGACGGATGATGTACTCCTTCACCAGGTGCAGGTGTACAGCCTCCATGAGCTCCTGGACGGGAGAGCAGGCAGGGTCGCGTGAGCCATCTGCAGACGGGGAGCTCACTGCCTTCCTCAAAGCCTCAGAGCCAGGGATCCAGGGAGAGGCAGATGCCAGAGCCAAGGGGTGCATGCGTGTGTGGCTGTTTGCATGCATGTGTTAGCATGTGCGTACAGACTGCTCCCCTGACTCCCCTGACAGGACCAGCCCTCAGCCCAGCCCCTTCTCACCTCCCGGAAGCAGTTGTGCAACTCCAAGGACTCAGGCAGCCTCTCGCCCACGGTGGCGATGACTTCCTCCAGGATCTGCGCAGGGGCCGCCCAGCGGGTCTGTGTGAGCCTCTTGAACAGCGGCTGTAACAGGAGACAGGATGTCTGGTCACGCCCTGGAAAGGAAGGGGCACCAGCCCCTGACACATACATGCAGACACATGCACATGCAGACACACGCACACTAACACATGTGGCCCCCTGCAGGGGCAAGGGGGACTCCCCAGGAACCCAGGCCGAGCTCAGACAGGAAGTGGAGGTGGGGTTTGCGTACCCTTCTCCAAGGTCAGCCAGCTGCAGCCCTGAAGCCAGGACGGCAGTCTGTCTGCCCTGAGGCCTTTTCTACTACCCCCTTCTTAAATAAATAAATCTCTGCATAAACAAGGCCTGGTGTTTGGCTGGGCCTATGAGCCCCAGTGCCAAGTCACCTAGGGTCGCCCCAAGGCCTCACCACCAGGGTCTCCTGCTATGGGCAGTGGGGACAGGGAGGCCAGGAGGCTCCCGCAGATGGTTGGTAGGAAAGCCTCCCTTTCTTCCTAGGGAGATTTGCCTTGCCCCCCGCTAAAGGGTTTCTGCGGCCTTCTCGGCCCACAGCAGAGGGGGCAGTGGCTCTGAGCACCACAGCTGGGAACTGGGCATGGGGACAGGGCACAGGCAGGAAGGCCTGGGGAAGCTGGAGGACAGGTGTGCAAACCTGGGGACGGGGCTGCGTCTAGCTGGGGAAAGCTTTCCCCCCAAACCCTCCCAGTCCAGGGGCAGCCCTCTGAGGCCAGGCTGAAGTGCTGGGGGAAGGTCGAGAGCCCTGGATGGCCCCCATCACTGTGGCGGCACCGGCCTCACGGCAGCCGGCCCTTGCACATGCCAGCTCTTGGCTCCTGCCCTGCCTCCGTCCCGCAGCACCCTCCCAGGCCCTCCCGTGCTGCCGGGGCTGGGCTCGGCCGGTCCCACGTGGGAGGAGGTTCCAGCTACCTTGAGGTCCCTGAAGAGGCTGTGGAGCAGGGTGTCAAAGCCGTGGCTCTTGATCTCACTCAGGGGACCCAGCAAGAGGTCCTGGGGTATCTGCCACTTCTGCTCCATGCATGTCCTAGGACAGGAACAGAGGCCAGGAGGTCACACCAACCCTGCCCAGCCTACAGCCCCAAACCCAGAAAGCCAGCTAGCTGAGGCCACGTCTGGACTCGGGAACCCTCAGTGGCTCCCCATCCCTGTGGGGGACCCACCCGTGCTGCCCAGGCAGGGCCCAGCCTTCCCAGCCCCAGCACACAGCTGCATGGCTGCGTGGCATCCTCTTCCAACTGAGGACAAGCTGCTCAGCCTCTCCACACCTCAGTTTGTTCATCTGCTTAATGGACATAGTCACTGGACCTACTTCTTAGAGGTGCTATAAGGGTAACATGACAAGCGAGCCATTCACAGGAGGGCCTGAGCGTCCTGCACTTGACACGTGTGCTGCACAGAAAGCCCTGGTCACTCCTCACCCGCCTGGCGCATTTGCATCCCAAACTGCACCCCCTGCACCTCCCTCCCACCTGGCAGCTACACTTGCTCCCCAACAGGCAGGTGGCCCAGGGATTCCCACTCTCACGAGCCCTCCCAGGGCCTCACCGGAAGGTCAGGCAGGTGTTGATGTTGGCGATAACATTGGCCCTGTAATTTCTCAGCTGTTTGCTCTTCTCCAGAAATTCATCAAAGGCGTGCTGGTAGCTGGTGAAACCAGGAGGGGCCCATGCGTGGTGAGCACAGACACTGGGACGATGGCAGCCTCCCCTGCATGGAGTGCTCCTCTGGGGGCCAGGCCCACACAGAGCTCCTGGAGAGGGCGCCCCCACTCTGCTGCCCTGGCTCCTTCCCCCAGACTCCTGCTAAAGCTGGAAGACTGGAGGGGGCGGGGGACGGTGGAGGAGTCCTCAGAGGTGGAAGGGGGCAGCCAGGAGAACTGGGGGTGCAACTGGGGGTGTCACCTGAAGGGGAGGTCAGGGCCTCAGTCCCTCAGGGGCATCCTCTGTGAAGCCCCACTGGGAGATCTGCTGAGTGGGGATGGTCAGTTCACCTGTGGCTCTTAGTGGGTGCCCAGGTGGGGAGGGAAAGGGACACAGGAATCCTGCTCATGATGACAGACGCCTAGGGACAGGGAGCAGAGGACACAGGATCCCCACCTGGCTCACAGAGGTGGCTACAGGGGTCCTCTCCCTTGTACACGTGGATTCACACCCACCTCCTCAGGAATGAAGCCAGCTCCACAAGCAGCACGTGCTTTGTCTGCATGCCCAGGTCAAGGGTGATGCTCTCAGCCTTAGCCTGGCCCTGGGAGATGATCTGCAGGGGTGAGGGCTGAGCTGAGCAGGGCCCACCTGGACCAGGGCTGGGGCAGGGGTGGGGGGAGCATGCCGGAGCAAGGGGGTGGTGCTTCAAGGTGGACGAGCATGTGTGCAAGGGGGTGATAGGTGTGGGCTCTGCACAGCGCACAGCTTGCACATGGGCTGCACCTGAGCACAAGGGGCAGGTGGCACTACCTGGAAGATGTCAATAGCCAGTTCACTGTGGCAGTGGCCGTCCAACCTCTGGGGAGCCACATCCTGGGCCCAGCGCTGTGACTCCAGCTCCAGGGCGCGGGCCATCAGCTCCCTCACGCTGGCCTGGGGGCAGGAGAGGCAGGTTGGGGTAGCACGGAGCCCATGCCCTGCCTGCACGGAAGTCCCTGTGAGGCTCCCTGCCCGGTCCTGCCTCTGAGCCTCCCCTCTGCTCCCTTCCTGCCCCCCTCCTGCCCTGAACCTGGTGCCCGACTCACCGCCTCGTTGGACAGGAACGTGGACTCCAGCAGCCGGACCTGCCTGGGGGGCAGGAGGCTCCTGAGCCCGAGTCTCTGCAGGTCACCTGCCAGCTTGGGGCTGTTGATGATGTCACTGCAGAGGGGGACTGGCATGAGGAAAACCGCACCCCCTGGGCACCATCCCTCAGTCAAGGCTCACCTTCCCAGCCTTGGTCTCTGGCAGGCCCAGAACTCAACTGCCCTCCAATCAAATGCCCACCACCCTCTACCCCTGCTTCTCTGTCTCTGGTGACGGGTCCTCCATCTGCCAGCCTGTTTCTGGCCAAAAACCTTAAAATCACCGTGCCTCCTCTTAAGCCTACTGCCCCACCCACTACTGTTCCAAAACATCCCCCACGAAAGTGATGGGCCTCAAGCAACCCGGCCGGATGCCCAGCCCCACCATCTCAACTAGCTCAGTACAGGGGCTTTCTCCCCGGCTCCCGGCTTCCACCTCGACCCCAACAATCCTGCCCCCACCCAGCAGGCAGAACCACCTTTCAGGTCTGACCTCCCGCTCTGAGGCCTCACCTCTCACACAGATTAAACCAACTCCTCATGGCAGCAGCTCTGAGACCAGCTGGCGTCGCAGCCTCCTTCCACCCCACCCCCTCAGGCACTCCATCCCTGCCTGCAGCATCCGGCCAGCACCCCACCCCCACCCGTGCACCCCACCCCCAGGCCCGCACTGGGGCCCCTAGAGGGTGGGCGGGTCCAGGCAGGATGGGCTGCCCCCTTCCCACCGACCAGCTCCTTGGAGGCCGAGGCTTCTCCACTCTCCGTGGTGCCTATACAGGGTTGTGGAGCCCGGGGACCGCACAGCCCTGGCGCGGCCTCCGGGGCCTTTGTCTGCCTGGAGCCTCAAGAATGACCCTGTCTTACCCTCTGAGTGCAGTGCTTTCGTCTGCTCCCTGCACTCTGGCCACACAGCCTTTACAACGCCCACCGCCTCCCCTAGACGCCCCTCCCCAAGGCTCTGTGCCTCAGTTTCCTGCTGCGCTGACCCAAGCGGGCCCCAGGCCAAAAGCCCCCTGTGTCACTGGACAGGAAGGCTGAGAGGCAGAGGTGCAAGCGTGTGGCATTTCCTGGTGAGTCAGGACAAGCAAGAAGGAACTGGCTCAGGGCTGGCCTGTCTGCCCCTCAGCCCCTGCCCTGTGCCAGTTTCCCTGGGCCCTGCTGACCCCTCACCACCCCTGCCACGGGGCCCTTCCTCCGGTCCTCCCCACTGGAGGCTGACCCACCAGCACCAGCTAAGCCCACCGGTCACTCAGATGCCTGCAAGATCCAGACCCTCAGACACCCCTCACTGTCTGCACCTCTGGGCTTCCTGCAGGCTTTGCCCTTGGGGCTGGAGTTGGCCCCTACAGGAACCCCTGGCCACCTACACCCTGGGCATTCCCACACAGCAGAACAGGTCTCTCCCAGCCAGCTTGTGCAAACAACAGTCATGCCCAGGAACCCGTGGGGTCTGGGTGAATCAGGGGGCGCCTGAAGCTCTACCAGCTATTCCCACGTACCCTCCCTTGGCAGAGCCAGCCTGCCATCTAAGGAGCTCCGGGCCTCAGTGGCCAGAACCCAGCTCTGCCCAGGACTCACTGGCTGACCCTGCACAAGGCTGCATGGCCCTGCTCTGCTCCTGTTCTCTGTGCTGCGTGGGAGGCCCCCATAGCCTGCCAGATACATCAGAACACCTACGGACTCTGCACAGCCCCCAGAAGCTAGGGCCCTGGAGGGCAGCTGCCTCTGCTGGGACCCCCACCCCCCACCCCCCGCTGCCTCTCTCCAGGCTTGCCCTTTCCCCCTCCAGGCCGACTCCTGTACTTCCGTTAGGCCGTGGGCTGCCCCGGGGCGGGATGCCTCTGCCTCCTCCTCTGGGATGGCCGCCTCAGCAGGCCCAGGCCCAGTCAGGGCCCCTGCCCCAGGACCCCACAGCCCCCGGCCTCCTCTGACAGCCCTTCCTGCTCTGGAAGGTCGCTGCCTCCTGCCTCCCCAGGCTGGGAACCCATGGATGAGTAAGTCCCTGCCGTATTCTGTGACTCGGTTTCCCTGGCTGTGGACTGCGACTGAGGCCCAGGAAATTGAGGATTCTAAGAGCAAGGCCGACGCAGCGCAGGCCCCACGCCTGAGTTCTCCCAGGGGGCTCCGCTCGCAGTGACCTCGCTAAAACCCCTCCCTGCTCAGCCCGACACCCCCTCCTGCAGGCCAGCGCGCACTGCCCCGAGACCACCCAGCCTGGCGCGGCCGCTCACTTGGGGTAGAGGTTCTGCACCCAGACCAGCAGCACGTAGGTGTCGCGCTCGCACAGCTCGAACTGCGCCACGGCCGCCAGCTGGGCCGCGAAGTACTCGTGGTAGCTCTCGGCGTAGGCGGCCACCACGTCGAACTCGGCGGGGAACAGCGGTTTCAGCCGCTCCACCACGGCCTCCAGGTCCTCCTTCATCGTGCGACCCATGTGCAGGAAGACACGCTCGGCCTCCGAGCGGCCGTCGGCGTCGGCGTCCGCGGCCGGCCGCCGGCCCAGCCGCTCCTCCGCCGCCTGCTCCACGCCGCGCCGCCACAGCTGCAGCCAGCGCCGCGGCCGCGGGGACGCCAGCGCCGAGGCCGCGGGGACGCCGGCCGGCGCCTGGCGGTCCTCGCGCTCCTGCTCGGCCAGCACGGCCAGGGCCTGGTGCAGCCGCTCGGGCGCCGCGTCCAGCGGCCGCCGCAGCAGGCCGAGCACCTGGTCGCGCAGCAGCGCGTACAGCGCCTCCACTTTGCTCTGGCGCCGCACGAGCTCCTCGGCGCTCGCGCCGCCCGCCGCCGCCGCCGCCTGCAGCTCCCGCTCCAGCGCCAGCAGCGGCCGCGCTGCCTCCAGCCGCCCGCGCTCCAGGTCGGCCTTGAGCTCCTCCACTGCGGCCAGAACTCCGCGTTAGGCGGAGAAGTCACCTCCCACGGCGCCCACGGGAGAGGAGGCTGAGCCCCCGGGAGGTGCAGGGACGCGCCGAGAGGCCGGTGGGTGTCCCAGGCAGGACCGGAGCCTGCTGGGCCCACTCCCAGCCCCAGGATTAGGGCGCCCGGGTGGAAGTCGGGAGGGCAGACGCCTCCAAGCCGACCTTGCGTGCCCTGTGCCCTGGGTGAGTCCCAGCCCTGCGCAGCTCTGACCCGGGACCCCAGCCCCGCCCGGGGACCCAGCCTACCTGTGGGCAGCTGACCGTCCGGATCCAGGCGGGCCTGGGGCTCGCCCTCTGGCTCTGCTGCGCTGGGCTGGCTCTTCTTCTTCCCTTTGGTGAAGACGCTGAACATGCTGGCCAGTCCTTTTGGCTTCTTCCTCTCCTTCTTCTTCGAAGTCCCTTCCTCTTCCCTGTCTGGGGCTACCCTGGCTTCCAGGGGCAGTACCAGGTCCTCAGAGGAGGCCCCCGACATGGAGGCCTCTGAGTCTCCCTCTGACGTGGAGGGCAACTTCTGGGGGCTTCTGGGGAAGTCAAGGGCCCCTGGTTGCTGGCCTGGAAGGCCTTGGAAGAAAGTTATCTTCAGCATCACCGTGGCTCAGGCCTGCAGGTTGGCAAAGGGAGGAGAAACGAAAGGGTCAGTGCTCGCAGCAGACAGGCCCCCAGCTCCCGGCTCCCAGGCCCAAGGACAGCACCCTGGAGGCAGCCCTGAGCATGTTGGATCTGTTATCGCCCGTATGCCCACCAGGGCCCTAGACATCTGCAGGACCAAAGAGGCACCAGCAACTCATCCCCTCCCTGGTCACCAGTTTTTCAGCAGCCACAGCTCCTCTTCTAACACCGCTCGCCCCGCCCGGGCCCCTCCCGGAGCTGTCCCAGGCAGAGAGGAAGCTGGGCCTGCCAAGCCTTCTAGACGCAGGAAGACTTCACTCAGTTTTGGAAAATCCTTCCTTGACAGCCCACCTTCTGGGCAGTGAGGACTGCAGGGCATGAGTGCCACCCTGGATCCTGAGGCCCTGGGGGAGGAGGCAGAGTGTGGGCTGCTGTCCCGTGGCACCGAGCACCAGAGCTGGGCAGAGCCAGGGGTCCAGCCCCATCCTCCACCTTGGTCAGTTCCCCTCTTGCCCTGTTAGCTGTGGGGTCAGAGGGACACTTTGAGCACAAACATGGTTGCTGCTGGTGGGACCTCAAGAGGAGCAGAACCTGACCCCCTACCCTGGCCTTGGGGCTCAGGTCTACAGAAATCAGTGCCCCCCTCAAACTTCAGGGGTAGGAAAGGACCTCAGAGAGACTTTCCATGCCAGCAGGGAGAAGGGGCTCTGTGAGCCACAGGCTGGCTGTGGTCACACAGTAACTCTGACCCAGGAGACCAGGCATCCTACTTCCTGCTTCACCCTGCCTGCTCCCAGACAGGGTGACGGCACTGTCACCAGAGCTTCCACTTTTTGTACCCTTCCTGGGTGCCTATCCCATCTCTTCCTCATCGCCTTCCAGGAGGGCTGTTGTTACCCTCATCTCACAAAACTGACCCAGGGAGGCTTAAAATGTCCCCGTGGTCAACAGCTTGGGCTTGGAATGCACCTGGCTCCAGGTCAGCCTGCCTCAATGTCCCCCACCACCTTGCAAGCTGCATTCAGAGAGGCCAGATGCCCTATGTAGCTAACAGCAGCCTCCCCAGAGCCCTGACCATTGTCAGAGCGAGGCAAGAACCAGTGGAGGGGAACATGGCTGACCCTAAGGGAGAGAGCAGGGCAGGACTGGGAATGGGGAGCAGACAGGGCTGGCCTTCCCAGTCACTGGGGTGACCATCCTCCATCCAGCTGGAGTGCCTGCCTCATCACCCAAGTCATGACTCATACAACACGATGGCTTCGATTCAGCCCTATGGCAGCCCCTTCTGAGGCAGATGGGGTGACCTCTCCTCCAGCAGGAGAAAAGGGGATGGGGTGGGAGGTACTTGCTCCAAGCACACAGTGACATAGAGGCTAGGAGTAGGCCTGTCAGGCTCTCCACAACCCCAGCAGCTCCCCACCAGCTCAGCCACCCTGTCCCATTGCCCCAGGGGCTCATCCTAAACTTGAGCTTGGCCAGGGCCACGTGGCAACCCGGAAGCCTGGATCCCTCCTACTCCCACTGGCCTCACCATGTACCCATGGCAGAATCTGGTACTGCTGGACTCAGTTGCCTCCCTTGTGCCACTTGCACTGAGAATACCACTCTAGGACCAAGCAGGGGGTGCTCTGGGGAGCCCCAAAGCTAAGGTGCAGGCCACCAGGCCCTTCTGCCCAAACCACTTGCTGTCCAGCTCTGTGTCCCACCCCATTCCATTCTCTTGCCATGCACCCGCAGGAGCTGGGGTGAGAGACGGGGCTGCCCCGACCAGCTGTGCCGCCCACCAGCCTCACCCCTGCCCCCACTGCACCACACTCTGCAGTCCCCACACGTGCCAGGCTCCATCGACCTCCAGACCTGGCTCCTGCGGGTCCTGGCATGGCATCACTGCCTCCTTGCCTGTTCCTCACCCTCAGAGGCCCTGTAGCAGGCCCCTGGGCCCCATCCCAGGCTGTGACTCTCAGCTGGTGCAGTGGAAAGAGAAACGGCTGTGGGCTCAGCCGCACCACTCACTAGAGTGTGGACCAGACACACCCCCCTTCCTTCACAGGCCTCCGTTTCCCCTTTAGTGAAGTGGGGATGAGAATCCCATCTCACAGGACAGGAGAGGCATTCCTTCAAGCCCCAGCTCCAGGCTGGGCACACTGAGACAGAAAGCGGCCTGCTCAGTCATACCTGGCGCCATTGCCAGTGGCCCGACAGCGGCACCCCCCCCCCCCAAGGCCTCCCAGCTCCCCTCAGGCACACACCCTCTACTTTCCTTCCCGGGTCAGGGCTCTGAGGTCCACAGTCTCCCACGGCTTAGCGCCTGGCTCTTCTGTCCTGGGCCGGGTAGGGGGGCAGAGTTCTCCCCCAGATGAGGCTGCCTAGGCACAGGCAGGCCAGCCGCCAGTGGCCTAGGTCACACAAGCCAGCCCCGGCTCCCCGACACGGCCTCAGCCCTTCTAGGCGAAAGGAGAGACCCCGCGCCGTTCCTCGCGCCCCCCTCCCTGCCGTTCTCGGGGCAGAGCCGTCTGCGCCCTGACGCACAGCAGCCCAGTTTCCAGCAGCCTCGGTTTCCCTAGAAGGGCTGCGGGGCCCTGGGTCTTTCGGAGCCACCCGCGCGGATGGTGCCTCAGCCGCGCCGGCCGTTCCGTCGGGGAACCCGGCCGCAGACTCCGGCTCGGGGCGGACGGGCAGCCGCGCGGCGCGGTGGGGGACGGACGCACGCAGGGCCGAGGTCACTTACTGTGTCGGCCCGAGCCGCCGCGGTCCCGGCGGAGCCCGGCGCCGCCTGAAATAGTCTCAGGCTCCGCCCCCGCCCCGCCCGCTGCAACCGCGGAAAACCCGCGGGCCGAGGCCAAGGCTGAGCGGCGCGGCGGCCTGGGTCCCTGTGCCCGGTGTGGCGCGCGCCCCCGGGAGGGGCGGGGCCGGCCCAGCAGAGGGTGGGGGGCCGCTGGGTCCCACGCTAACTGCGGAGGGTTGGCCCCCTGGGGAGAGCGTTCCCACCCTGGGTGACACTGTGGCCGCAGGGAGGCCTGGGGAGGGGCCCCTCCTGGAGGCAGCCCCCCAAGGAAAAGGGGACTTCAGGGGGGGCCAGCTACCAACAAAGCACCTGTGTGGGGGGAGTGTCTCCCACGCACACTCATTATCAGGCTTTGCTGGAACTGGGGAAATGACTCAGAAAGGTGATTGCCGGAGGCCGCACAGGCAGCAGTAAACGGCAGAGTCTGAAGTCCCGTAGGTCTCCCCCCGAGGCACCCCCCCTTCCCGGGACTGGGGCTGGGCTGCTACGGGCTCCGGATCCCAGCGGCTCAGGCGGGAGAGTCGCTCGGGCCGGCTTCGTCCTCACTCGGTGAGGCCCTGGGCAGACCACACCCCTGTCCGGGCCTCTGTTTCCCCACCTAAGCCCTGTTTCTCGGGGTCTGTCATGGGGCAGGGAGGGGGTGCTGGTGAGGAGCACCCAACAGCGACTCCCCCTCACCCCACTTCACAGCCTAGGAATCCCTGCCCTCTGGAAAGAACCGTATCGGTCAGGAATTTCCCGGCTGGGCACCAGCTTCCCTTTTCTTCCTAGAGCCTCTGCTCCTCCCTGCCTTTTGTCTGCCCTTTGCCCCGTCTCCCCCTCCCGCTGGGGCGCACAGTTCGGGGGCATTGAGCTCTACTGGCTTGAGCACAGATCTCGGAGGCTTGGGAGGGACGGGCCATGTGAGTGGGGAGGCGGGATCTGGGGGTGCCCCTTGGGGCCGAGAACTTCCTCTTCCTCCTTCGGAGTGTTGGCCAAGTGCCAGGTTTGGGTTTGGACTCCGACGCTGTTGCTGGGGGGTTTGCGGGGACAGGGAAAGGGGGAGATGGGGAGAGGGGCTTCAGGAGGTGGCAGCAAGATGGACTACACCCCTTCTCTCCCTGAGGCCCTGGGGGTGACATTTCTCAGATGAGTCAGCAGAGCCACAGTACCTTGGGGCTGGAAGGGCCGTTCCATTTGCTCTCCGGTGCCCAGACGGGGGGACTAAAGGCCGGGTTCCCCAAGTTCAGGCAGCCAGGCAGGGGCAAAGAGGACGAGAACCAACCGGTCCTGGCTCTGTACTGTGGCCCGCTGTGCAACCCCCACACTCTCCTGCCAGGCCCCCTCTCCTAGCCCCAAACAGACTATAAAGTCGCTGGAGAATCTGAAGCTCTCTGGGTCGTGAGGGGCAGAGGTTGTCAGGGCCCCCAAGCCCACCACTCCCTCAGAGCCTGGATCTGCAGGGGCAGGAAAGTCGCTTCACAGGGCAGGTGCTGGGCTGCCCAGGCACCTGGGCTCCCTCTTCATGGCCATGCCCGGAGCAGCAGCCAGGAATTGGGAAGAGCCGCCTTCCCTTGCATGGTTGCACCAGTCACCTCCCTTTCTCTCAGTTAAGGCATGAGGGTCAAAGGTCACATTATGAGGCCCCCAAAGACATATGAAAATGGGCCAGCATAGAGGACCAAGGGATGACAGCCAGTGGGACCAATACAGCAGATGCTATTCTTACCCCCTCTCAACACATGAAAGCATCCCCCCAGAGGCCAGACCCTTCCAGAGGGAGCCCACAGGCCAGCCAAGAATTCCACCCGCAGCAGGAAGTGAGCGTCAGATGCGGTGGAGAGTGTTCCTGGCTGGCTGCCGTGCCATTCATTCCCTTCTCCCCAGGGACGGGGAGGCAGGCTCCACCTGGAAGGGAGGGCAGCAGGCGGCAGCGTTCTGGCAAGAGACCCCGAAGCCAACCCAGAAGTCAAGTGTGCCAGTGCCTGGCCAGGAGCTGTGGTCAGCTCCTCACAGGGAAGCAGGGCCTCAGAGGCCCAGGTCACACGTGGCTCCATCTCCCATGCTTCTGCTTGGAAATGACAGATGACTTCTTAAAACTGTGGTAAAATATACATAACCAAATTTACCATTTTGACCATTTAAAATATACAGTTCAGTGGCATTAAGTACATTTACATTGTTATTAACCACCATCATCTCCAGAACGTTCTCAGCTTCCCAGACTGAAACTCTGTCCCCATTAAACACGAAGTCCCCACCCCTTACCCCAAGTCCTGGCACCCACCATTGTACTTTCTGTCTTTACAACTTTGATTAGTTACTTATATAAGCAGAATCACACAGTATTTGTCCTTTTGTGACTAGCTTATCACACTTATCACACTTAGCTGATCCATATTGTAACATGTGTCAGATTTTTCTTCCTTTTTAAGATTGAATAATAGTTCATTGTTTATCCGGTCATCTGCCCATGGACACTCGGATGCTGCCACCTGTAGGCTGCTATGGGCATGGGACTACATATATTTCTTCCAGACCCTGCTTCCAGTTCTCCTGGGTAGACAGCTGACTTTTCTTGACCTCCACAGTTCTAAGAACTTTGCATGCATTAACTTCATCAGTCTTATTAAATGGGTACTCCTTAATTATCCGCTTTTCAGAGAAGAGGAAACAGAGGCATAGACAGGTGCAGTGATGTGCCAGTCAGTAGAGGACCTTGTGCTATATTGCTTCTCCCACAGGGTTGATCAGCATTCCAAATGCAGCTCGGTGTATTTAAATCAGACACAAGGAAGGGCTGCCAGGCCAGAAAACTTGGATGCAGAAGTGGGAGGTTTTACTGCCCTCCGTTCCTTTTTCATTTTGAAAAAGAAAAAAGATTTCCCAGTCTCTTTCATGAGCTGTTCACTCAGTTGAGTCTTCACCCCACCCTGTGGGGCAGCAGGTGCAGACCCCGTCCTGGCAATCTAGCTGGGTGGGGCCAGAGAATAACACGGGGCAGTGTCTGTTAGCGGTGCTCCTACTCTGTCTCCAGCTGAAAGCCGCACAGGAGGAAAGTTCCCTGGGAGAGGGGACACTGATGGCACAAGGGCACACATTCTGGTTCAGGGGCAGCAGGTGCAACAGCTGCATGGGGGGATTAGGCAAGAATGAGGGGGCAGGGGGCACTGGGCCTGGCTACACTAGAGGGACCTGGCTAGGAGGTTCAGCTGGTGGCATGGTTGAAGGGCGGTGCTGCCCGTGGGTGGGCGCCCCAGGACTGGGAGACCAGGGCATTCCAGGATGTCATCCTGCCCTGCCCCCATGGGCCCAGGGCCCACTTCCCTCTGTGAGATGACTTGCACTTCCCACTGCCTTAGCCCCAGCTCTCCCCTCCTGTTTCTCCATTTACTTCTCAGCCCATCACCTGACCTGGGGTTCTTCCCTGGCCTCTTGCTTCCTGGGGATGCCCCATTTACTAACTGCAATGGGCAGAGCCATTGTATTCTCTGTCTGGGAAAACTGAGTCTCAGAGAGATAAGTGGACACAAAGGTTGAAGCCTTGAAGCTCGGGTCTGGGCTACCACCTGGCCTTCCCTGAAAGGGGAAGTCACTTGCTCAGGGTCATTTGCAGCACTGGACCTCGGCTGGAGTCTGCTGACCTCCCCAGGGACCATGGGTTGGCCAGGACAGCTGGTTAGGAAGCACCTTCCCAGGGCATTCCCTCCCATTAGGGCACTCACCAGACCAGGTGTACAACACGCAGTGCCTCCAGGTCATAAAGTTGCTTACTTGTTAACAGCCCTGCCCCTTCTCCCAAGAGGAAGCCAAGCCACATGCTTCTTTGTGTGTCTGGCAGAAACTGAGGCCTGAGGGAAGATGGCTTCTGCAGGTGCTTGGCGAGTGTGGCCTACTTCTCTTGCCAGAAATGGGGGCCACTTGGGAGAAAGCGGGGCCCACAGGGCAGCAGGACCAGTCCTGGAAGGCTTCCAAGGAGTGCAGTGCAGGAGGGCTTCCTGGAAGAACTGCCCTTCCGGGGCATCAGGGACTCTCCATGCCAGCCCTGGTAGCCTGGCACCTCTCCTAAAAAGCCCTGGCCTTTCACAATGGCTTTCAGTAGTGATGCAAGATGGCCAAGTTCAGGTCCTTTCCCTGCAGGCCTGGGGCTTCCTGGGGCCCTTCTCCTAGCAGGCATGATTTCTAGGAAAACAGCTGAAGAGACATTCTCCCCATACGGCCCCTCCCAATGACAGAGCAAGTCACTTGGCAGGAGCGCTTGTGGGATCCCCACTGGCACCAGGCCAGAGCAGGAAGGGGAGCCTGCCCCAAACCAGCACAGAGCCTGCCACCTCCTCAAGCAGGGTGCTGCTCTGGGGCTCAGGGCTTCTGGACTGTGGAGAAGGAAGGCATAGTGGTAGGGCCATGGTGAGAGGACCACCTCTCCCGTGGGGAGCTCCATCGCTTACATTTATGTTCTTAAACAGGTGGCTTCACCCCTCAGAGCCTCAGTCTTCCTGCCTGAAAATGGGACTGCCATATGCTCTGGAGGTTGCCAGGGAAGGCTTAAAGGAGGTGTGCATAGAAATAACAAGGGATGTTACTCTTACAGGGCTTCACACAGTGAGCCAGGCCCTTATCCAGCACTACATTTGCATTTGCTCATGTAATGCTCCCAATTTTACATGAGAGAGAGAGCTCAGAGAGGTGAAGTAACTTGCCCAAAGTCACACAGCTAGAAAAGTGCAGAGCGGCAGGCCCAGCCCAGAGGTGTCTGAATCCACAAACCGATTTGTAATGCCCGCACCAAATTCATGGGGGAAGAAAGCTCTAAATCGCCAAGCAGAGCCCATCCCACGGTGGGTGCCCCAGAAATGGCAAGGCTTTCATCAACTTCTTTCCCAGAACTGTAAGGTTCCGTTATTTGGGGTTCTGTCCAGCTAAGTATTGGGCTCTGTATTGTTTGCTCTTCCAGGGCTCCAGGCCCCATCACCCCAACCCGACCCCCTCTGGCCGAAGCAGTGTTTGACCAAAGCCTGCAGTTTCACTACTTACATATTTCTTGGGGAAGCACTTTGCAAACTGAAGGGTCCTGTCCAGACCCTGACTGCTTGTGGCGAAGGGCACAGGGAGATGGGATTAAGGCTTTCCGACATTTTCCTTTTTGTGACTTTTTAACTTGGAACTTTATAGATATGTCACTATCTAAAATATTATTAAAGTTAAAGATGAAAACATAACAAGTACCCTTTAAAGGCCACTAAAAGCCATGGAGCAGCTTCCTGTCCCCATGGTGCCCAGACAGGCCCAATGCCCAGCTCCACATGGAATGGCTGGCAAAGGCGTCCTGTAGGCAGCCCAGTCCCCGCCCCTCCCCCCGGGCCTGAGAACGGACAGTGGACAGACAGACAGTGACCCTGGCGAAGGGCCCCTTCAGCCTGCTCGAGTTCTAAGGGGACTTAGTGGTAGCACAGGAGAGAAGTGAGAGTGGGGATGGACAGCGGCCCTGGGGGCCCTGCAGCGTCCCCTCCCTCCCAGGCAGGGTGAGGGGCCCTGCAAGGACCACATGCTGACCACTGAGGGTACTGCCCCCGTGTACAGGGGCCCCAAGAAGTCCAGGGCCAGGAAGGAAGGGGCCAGGGTCACTAGGCAGACGAGGAAGAGAGAGGCTACGCAGGCACGGAGGAGACACACGGCAACTGCTTGCAGCGTGCTCTTCCTGCCAGGGTCACCACGCAGTCCCGTTGGACCCTGAGCTCTTCCACCTACCGAGTGCCCTCTGTGCAGCAGACAGGGAGACCGAACCTCAGAGAGGAAAGGGCCCTGGCCACCAGCTAGAGGACAGAGCCGAAACCTGAACACTCCTTGCATGGCATGGCCTGGAGGCACACATGGCACTGGGGCTGGGTCAGAGCGCCAGGGGACCAATGGGGAGCGGTGCCCACAGGGAGCGCAAGCCACAGGCCAAGCTAGGGTTGGCTCAAGGCATTTGCTGTCACCCAAGACTGTCCTTGGGCCAGCGGGCTGCACTCAGATCTGAGCGCCCTGCCTTGGGTAGGGTGGCCCTCCACACCTTCTCTGCCCTTCCAGGCCAGCCTGGGCTACGGCCCCAGAAACTTCTCAGTGGGCACTGGGGGAAGCCAAGTCGAGCTGGAGAGGGGAGAACAGGGAGGGTGCAGAGGGATGAGGGTGGCCAGGCAGGGCCAGGGGTCAGCTGTGCACCCAGGACCTGAGCTCTGGGAGCAGAGAATGTCCGACTCCACTGGAGGAAGAGCCTCTGGGCATGGCCCTCCATCCCCGGTGCTCACAGGACTGGCACATTACAGAACACACCACACACACAGACTCCCTTATCAGCCAGACAACCTGGTCAACAAGTCCGGAAGCAGCTGAGAGCCAGCCACCCCCGGCCCCGTGCTTGGACTGGAAAACAGGATGGCTAAGGAAATACTCTAGGCTCTCCGTGAGACCTCTTAGGACCCGGTGAGCAGGGAGGGGGCGGGTCCTCAGCACAGCCCCCACCTCTGGGGGCAGAATGGCGGTGGCCAGTGCCCTGGGCCTGACCCAGCTGGGCCCTCTGGTCCTGGCCCACCCTCTGGTACTCAGCCTCCCTTTCTGCATGCTTAGAGGAGCTGCCATCTGGCCTCCTGCTCACCCTGACCTGTGAAGCCAGCCCCAGTCCCCAGACACTACTGGGCTCACAGGAATACATCTGGGGCACATAAACCTGCCTGGGCATAGAGGTTCCTGTCAGGAAAACCTCACTTCCTGTCTCCAGGCTAGAAAAGCTCAGAAAGACAGCCCTGGGCTCAGCCTAAATCCTTCCCACTGCCACGGGAAGCTCCTGTCAGAGGGGGCCTGCTCAGCCTCAAGGCCGCTTCCCAGCCTCCTCCTGGGGGCCGTCCCCACTCACTTCTGGCTTCGCAGCCACCCAGAGCTCCCCCACCCCTGTACCAAGGCTTTCTCGGTTTTTGCTTACAACCGCCTGGGACCAGGGTCACAAGGGGGCCGGCGGTCTGCTTTACAACTGGCGCTCATTTCACCCTCCCCAGCCTGGGGATGGGGGGACACAGACAGTACCTCTACTTCACAGCTAGAAAAACTGGGTCACAGACTGATGAAGGAACTTGCCTTCAATCTCGTGGCTGGAAACTGGCGGAGCTGGGATTGAGCCCCTCGGCACCTCTGTAGCCTGTCTTGGAAACCCAGCCCTAGGACCCTCAACCTCCAGGAAAGGGCTCAGTCAGACCCGGCCTCTCCGGGCCAGGGCCAGGGGCTGCAGGAGGGGGCCTCCATGAGGGGTCTGGGACTCAACCGTGCAGTGGGGCGGCAGAAGCTCCCTGTGGAGAAGCCTCCCTAGGCCCAGACCCGAGCAAGGTTTCCTATACTCCACCCCACCCAGCTGCAACTCGCTCAAGCCGCCCGTGGCTGCTGGTGTTACACATGGCGCCAGGCTGGCCCATCAATCACCTGCCTCTCTAGGGAAAGGGGCACTCCTCTGCCACCTTCCCTCCCCAAGCTATGAGGATCTTAGGCCACCTGGGCAGGGGTCTGGTGTGAAGCGGTGCCGGCCTTCCCTTCTGGTGGCCCCAGTTTCCCCACTGACACAAGGACTGCTCGTCAGTATCAGCACTCACACATGACCTGCTTAGAGAGGTCAGGACAGTCCCTTAGCTCCCTGCCTGCCCCACCTCTGGTCCCATAGAGGGGGCTGCCATGATACCTGCCCCCACTCCCCCGAGCACCCCAATAAGACTCAGACCTGGCTCTGTCTTCCAGCCTTGGTGTAGGGAGTGGGGCACACATGCCTCAGCCCTGCCCCCAGGTGTCCATTGTACAAGGAGGTGGGCCCATAGGGAGCTGGGAGAGACATGTCACCCACCAGCCTGGCCCTATAGCCTTGCCCTGTCCTAGGGAGGCTCAACTTGGCCCACCTAGAGTTACCTGCCCCCACTTCCACCATGGTCAGAGGCAGGCACAGAGAGAGAGTGGGGGCCTGCTGCAGGGGAGGGTACATATTGCTGCCTCTCAGTGTCCCCCTGTAAACCTCCCCATCCCAGAGCTCAGCCGCCCTGGCAAGCCTGAGACTGCCAGTGCAAATGGGTTTCCCAGAAGCCTCACTAGGAGGCTGGAGCCAAATTTTGGTCCCCGCTTTCCATGAGAGAAGGACTGGGGGAGGGGGTACAGGTGCACACGGCAGCATCTCCTTGCAGCCCCGCCTCCAGAGCTGAGCCCTGCAGGATCCGCTCTCAATACACACTCCATGAGTGACACTTGCCCGGCAGTAACCCCACAACTTTCACTGCTGGGAAGTCCCTCTCACATCTAACCCAAATACCGGGAGCTGCAGAACAAGTCTTGGCTTCTTGTTTAGAACAGGACAGAGCAGTGCCCACCCCTGCTGGGGGAGGCTCACCTGGAACATTAGGCCAGTGGACCCAGGGACCAGAGTCAAAGCTTGTTTTGCCCTGTGGCTGCAGGTGTGGGCCTTCCCAGCTTCGAGCCTGTCTCAGTCTCTCCACAGATACAACCGGCAGGGAAGAGCCACCTACCGAGCAGAGTCACTGCAGAATCTTCCAGGCGGGCCCCCTGGCGCACGGCCCCCAGCCAGCTTGGCCTTGCCCCTCCTTAGGGAGGCACGATTTTAATTCATGTTTCTTTTAAAATAAATACTCTGTTCTTCCCTTTCAGACTGGGGGTGGTGCTGGACAATTAGGGAGGCCTTCCCTGGTGGGACAGTGTTGGAGGGAACCTATGCTGCCCCAAACACTCCCCCACAAATGCCCGAAATGCCTCCATCATTGACGTTCCTTCTGGCTGAGCAGCCGTGCATAACTGAGGACGAAAATTCCATGACTGGACTTCCGGGCTGAGAGTGCCTCCTGGGCTCCTAGCTGACCCCACCCCCCTAGCTCCTGCAGTCCCCCACCTGAGGTCGGCCCCCCTCAGGGGCAGGAGCAGCAGATGCGGGTGATGAGCACATCCATGGAGGTGGACACCTGGATCTCCCCGAAGAGCACGTGGCCCCCAGGGGCCTGGGAGCCCCCCGCCTTGGTGGCTGCGCTCAGCAGGTCCTGGGCACGCTGCAGGAGGAGCTGCTTCCTGCGGAGGCCCAGTCGGCGCAGTGCCAGGATGGCCAGCACGTGGTCGCTCCTGCAGAGACCAGGGCTCTCACTGCGGGCCCAGCACCCCAGTCTCCCAGACCCAGAGTGAGGGGAGCCCCTGGGTTCAGGCTGGAAGAATGCTCCAGAAAACACCCAGCACTCCTGAAGCTTGGCCTGAGAGAGGCTGAGAATGACGGGAGGATGGTGCTGCTGAAGGGGCGGCTGGGCCGTGGCGGGCATCCCAACAGGGGAAACAGCCTGTGCAGGGTTTGGAGTGGGAGAGGTCGGGGGGAGGCAGGGGCCGGCGGGGCCAGGCCAGAGGTCACAACGGGCCTTTGAAAGGAGTTGGGGCCTCCTGTGAGCACTGTGCAGGGAGCCACAGCCAGGCAGCAAGGAGAGGGGCAGTGTGGAGGCAGGAGGCTGGTGCCCAGGGGGCATCACGAGTCACTCCCTTCCACCTGAGCACCCGAAGGGCTCGGAGCGCCACCCCCAGGAGCCCTGAGGGGCAGAGGACCCCGAGGACCCCGGAAGGGAAACTGGGAGCTGCGAGGGGCGGTCACTTGCAGCCAAAGGCGGAGAGGCAGTCGCCGCGAGCAGGGAATTCTCCCTGGGGGCGGCCGTGGGCGGGGAAGGGGCTGGGACCGGGCTTTCTGAGGCTGCCCCGTCCTGGAATCTCCACGGCACGGAGGGATTCGGGCTGGGATTTCCACCTACGAGGACTCATCAGCCCTCCCCACCCCCTCCCCCAGGGGTCAAAGCCTCCTTCCTCAGGCTCCCGGAGGTGGGGAGCGGTATGTGTCTCTGCTGCCAGATGCCCGGGGAGGGGCCCCAAAGCCCCTCAGCCTCCAGGGTCTCCCCGTTCCACCAGGGGACTGACCGCGGTTCCGAGAACAGGTTATAAGGGAGGGCGGCCCCCCACCCCGGGCCCAAGCCCCGCCCCGCCCCCGGCCCCTCGGTGCCCCTTCGGAACCCCGTGTGGGAGCAGGTGGGGTACGGACCTAATGTCTGGGTAGCTCCGGATGAGCGTTTCCAGATGCCGCTGGATGTCATCTTTGTCAGTCTCGCCCAGTATGTCAGCCATGCACGGGATAGCTTGGCCCAGCCATGTGGCCTCAGAGCCCTGCGGAGACCCGGAGACTGGCGTGGCGCGGGCCACGTCCCCCAGGAGCCCCGGACACCCACGCCTGCAAACCCTCCACCAGTGCACAGTTAGCCCTCCTGTGACCGCCCCGCATCCCCGTGGCCCGCGTGCTTCCCAATAAACCCTGCAAGCTGTAAGCAAATATGTGCAACACTGGTGCCCGCTCGGCCCCGCCCCCCGCACTGAATTTAGCATGGCAGCGCTGGTGGAAGGCCCGCAGGCAGGCCAGCCAGGCGCCGAGGAGGAGGTGAGTGCTCAGGGGCCCTCAGATGATGCTCCTACCAAGCCCTGGAAGGTGTCACAAATGGCCTGGGCGTCGAGGTTCATCTTCTGGGAACCAGTGATGCGATCAACACCCTGAAACTGCTTGGGCCGCTTCAGCACCTGGGCCAGGTACTCACGGACCACATACCGGTGTGCCTCCTGCAGAGTCTCCTGGTGATCCCAGGGGCAGGGCCGGGGTCAGGCTCAGGGTGGACAGTCCGGCCCTGGGCACACCCCTCCAGGGCCCACCCCCTTGGGATACCTGTGCCCATGGTGGGGCCACGTGCTTGAGGTGCTGGGCAAAGGCTACCACCTCGTCCATGAGGGGCTGCAGCATGTCCTGGGTCAGCCAGGCCTTGGTGCACAGGACCCTGAAATATGGCTGGGGGCAAAGGTGAGGGAGCGTCTTCTAACCAACCATATCCTCCCCATTCACGAGACCCTCTCCTCAGAGCCCAGCCATAGCTCCTAACAGGGGTGTTTCAGGACAAGGGACAATCTGTCACCAGGAAGAAACTTTGGGGGGCTATCTGTCCCCCTTCTAATGTCACCCTGGTGACTCCCTTCTCCTAGCCAGGAATGTCACAGGACTGCACCCCCAGGCCCTGAGCTCCAGTGGGCAGCGTTTGAGTCTGAGCATCTAGCCAGGCTTTGCTTCGGGCAGCCTCAGAGAGGCCTTGTGGGGCTGGGTGAAGGGCCTGACTCCTTGGAGCCACTCCAAGGTCCCTGGGAGGTGAAGACTGAAGAAGGTAGGCATTTAACGACCGTCACTGCTCATCTGGGAACTTGTCCGGGTCCCCTGCCCGTCCCCCCTGAAATTGCCCCTGGGGTAGGTGCATGCTGTCACTTGGGCCCCCAGGCTCCCGGGCACAGAGGCATATGCTGACTGTGGAGAGTGGGGAGAGGAGGGCCCGTCCCACTCACTTGCACATCACGCTGTAAGCCCTGGAGCAGCTGCTTCTGGAAGGTGCTAGCAGCAGCCACCAGAGGCTTCTCCAGTTCCTCTAACATTCCCGGAAACTTGGACAGAAGACTAGTCCTGAGGAAGGGCCAGGACAGGTGACGAAGTGGGCATGGAGGAGCAGGACAAAGACCAGCGTACAGCCATGCCATGAGGTGCCATACCAATTCCATTCACTTAGACTATCACATGAAGGGCAGCCCTTGGGTCTGAACAATGTAGTAGCCCTGGGAGCCCATCAGCAAGGCATGGTGGCCTCACTGCATTGCATTCCTCTTGGTGATGAGACAGTGCAGCACAGACATGCCCAACACCAGGGACCCTCCTGTGAGCCTCATGGTCGCCTCCCTGATGGTGACAGTGTCCCATTTCACTGTTGGAAACTGAGGGCCAAGCTACACCCACTCCCCAGTACAGGGACCCAGAAAGGCAGGCTCAAGTTCCATCAGGGGCTCGGCCAGAGGTTGCCTCCAAGGGGCCAGTGGGACTGGCCTGGCACAGACAGATGTAAGAATGTTAGATAAGCTGTGCCTCATCACAGTGGTGCCTTGGAGACAGACAGGCCGGCTCAGGTCCAGGTCCAGCACACACTGGCTGCATGACAAGGAGCATTTCCTTTTGAAGCCTCCACATTCCCATCCATATACGAGAAAACGCACTTGGGACAAGATGCATCAGGCAGAGAAAGCACTGCACAGCATGGATGCATCACAAGCGCTAAGAGCGTGCCCACCGTCCTCCAAGGCTCTGGTCCCCACACAGCCCTGGGGCGCAGGTGCCCTGACCTCCATTGGCAGACGAGGAAAGGAGGCACAGAAGGGGAGTGACTCATCTCAAGGTACACACCAGTGAGTGGCAGAGCTGGGATTGGGCCCATAGTTGCTGGCTGCCCTGGTGGTCCACAGTGGGGGGACATTGAGACTTGCCCTAGGGCTGACGTTACAGAGTGGGAGCTGCCCTTGCCAGCGGACAGGGAGGCCCCTGCATTCTGGGGGCAGCGGAACCAGGCCCCAGCTCGCGCATAGTCTAAGGTGGAGTGTCAGGGAGGGCTCCTCAGAGGAGGGAGTGTCCCTAAAAAGGGAGAAGGTTGGCGGAGATGAAGAGAGGAGAGCCCCGGAGCCCAGGGAGGCAGGGACAGACCAACAGCAGGCAGCAGGCGGAGACTGGGGCAGCTGGAACTTCTCTACCTCTGCTCAGCGTTGAAACTCCCCGCGTCACTGCCCCTCAGCTCCGCGGGGCCGAGGGGGACAGCGGGGACGGGGCAGGGGGCCCACAGCCTCGGGAGCCCTCTGCGCCCGGGTTCCCGGAGCTCGCGCGCCTCCTGCTGGCCGCGTCGGGCACCACTCCTGCGGAGGAGCGAGACACCCACCTGAGCTCCTCACAGGCGTTGATGTTGGCGCCCAGTTGCGGCTCGTTCACCGCCTTTGACTCCAGAAAAGCCTTTTCAAATCTGGGGACGGGATACGCAGAGGCCTTAGGGAGAGGCAGAGGCCTCTTCCCGGCTGCGCTATGACCCTGGGTCAGCCCTCCTCTCAGGTCACCACCCAGACACCGGGCCTTACGGTGCGGCTCCTCCCTCTCACCTGTCCCCGAATCTCGGACTCTGAGCAAACAGGACGACCACCGTCCGTTCCCCGGCCATTCCACCCACCCCAGCCGGCTGAGGATGCACGCGCACCTGGGCAGGAAGAGGCGGAGCGCCCGCGCACAGATCTGCAGGGTGGTGGCCTTCAGCTCTGCGGAGACCGCCCCGGCCGCCTTCACGTGCTGTGCCACAAGCTGCGAGTGCGGATGCCACGCGGTGAGCCCGCCTCTGAGCTCCCGGCCCCATGGCCCTACTCTGCTAGTCCCCCACCCAGTCGCCCAGCGACGGGTCCAGCCTGCCCTCCTGTGTTTCGCTGTCTCAGCTCAGCTTCCAGGGACCGCAGCCTGGGGGCCAAACCTCCCAGCTTCCCACACCACGAGCCTCCCGCCGAGCTGGGAGCTGGGCCCCGGTGCTCCCAGCTTGGCCACTCGACCTGGGGTCTTCAATGCTGCCCTACGTGGGGCCCCCAGGCTCTCCTCTAATGGGAAGAGAACGCCAGGACTGAACTGTACAGCTCCGGGTGTCCCCACCACGAGGTGACCAGAACACCGTCTGAGGCCCAAACACAGGTCCCTTCTCCCGGGCCGCACCGTGTGGACGTCGATGCACAGCGGCGTGTGGTAGCGGCCCTGCAGAATGTCCGGGGCCTCGGCGGCTGCCCAGCAACTCTGCTCCAGCTGCAGGATGCAGTCGAAGCAGTTCATGATCTTGGTCTGGGCAGGATGGGGAAGGGCCACAGTGAGGTCCTCCAAGAAGGAGAGCCAGGTGTCCCTACCTCCCGAGCCCCGTCGTGTGCCCTTGGAGAACAGGGCCACCCTGTCGGGGCACAAGCCTGCACCCGAGACCACAGGTAAGGGGTGGCTTCAGCCTGAGCTAAGGTTAGCACGCAGGTGGTGGTCCTGGGTGCCGCGCCTCCCAACCATGCGCCCCCGCAGAGCTTAGCCCAACACCCCCACCCCCACCCCCACCCTCAGCCCCTCCCACCTGGGCCCGCCCAGCCCAGCGCCTTCTGCCTCTGCCTTACCTCTAGGAAGCTGGTGTAGTCTCTCTCGAGTTGCGCCCACAAGTCGGGTGCTAGGAGTGGGGGCAACGGCTCTGTGGGCAGACCCAAGTCCAGTGCGCCCAGGAACTCAGGGCTGGAAGGCAGGTTGAGGGCTGAGGGCCTGGGCGGGGCTCTGACAAGTGGCGGCTGCCTGCATGCCCTTCCAGCCAGGCTCAAAGCCTGACACTGTCACCGCAGGGCCGGCAGTCGGGCTGGTTCACATGCTTCAACGTCTCCGGGCTGATGTGTCAACCCCACCCACCCCACCCCGCCAGGCTTCTCACTGCTGGATTTCCTGGCGCCCTAGGAATCAGCTGCGTGTGCACATAAAGGACAGCTGTGCAGGTGGACCTCGGCCAGGCTGCCTCATCAGTGACCTCTACTCTCACAGTGAGGGTACACTACGCTCTAAGGGCACACTACGCTCTAAGCACCCCAAGTACCACACAGCTCAGGGATCCATCACAGGTCTGGGGAGGTCCAGAGAGGGGTGGGCACCTGCCTGAAGCCACACAGCAAAATAATGGGCCCAGGACATTAGACACTCTCCTCCTGTCTGCTCTCCTGCCTGTGGGATGGGGGTGGGGGCACTCAGCAGCAGAGGTGATCTGCCCCAACACACAGCGAAGAGCCGGAGGGGGAAGCTCTCAGGGGGCCTTGCACTGCGCGTCGGTTTGCCTGACCGAAGGGGGGAGTGGGCGTGAAATCCAACTCATTCAGAGGGGCTGGTGAGTCCTTGCTTGTGTCCTGCCCTGAGGGTGCTCTTTTCTAATTCACTTAGACACCTTGCGGGCAAGGGTAGGCTCTCTAACTGGGTTCCCTGCCCTGGTGGCAACCTCCCCTCACACGCTTTCCAGCTTCAGGAACCGTTCAAGGCATGGGGAGTCCCTTAGGAAAACCCCAGCAGGAGAGCACCATGGCCCATGACAGGGAGGAAAGAATGTCGAAGACCCCCAGGATGTCTGACGCCCAATCAGCAACCCTCTCTCCCAGGGAGTAAAGGTTGAAGAAAGGTGCCCTGCACTCCTGAGCGGGGGTGCCAGCCCCTCCTCGCCCTCCATGGCTCTCTGGCTGGGGGCCTCACCTGCTGTAGACGTTGGCGGCCCAGTCCAGCAGGACATAGAGCTGCTCACTGCCACAGGCGTTGTATGCAAGCTCCTGGAGGCGCTGGGCCACTGCACCGTGAAAGGCATGCAGGTAGACCTCCCACGCCGGGAAGCCAGAGGCCGCATAAGCGGGCTGCACCTGCAGCTGCACCTTCTGCAGGTCGTGGCGAACCAAGCAGCCAAGCTTGGTTAGAAGCTGGGCCAGGTCCGATGCCCCCTTGACTGCCCCCAGGGCCTCCCCGGTGCCGGCCTGCTGCACGCGCTCCTGCACACTCTGCCGCACAGCATCCTCCCAGTGCTGGCGCCAATGGCGTGGCGTGGTCAAGAAGTCGCCATCGGTTGGGGGCGCCTGGTGGGCCTCCTCCTCCGCGTGCACCACATCTGCCAGCTCTGCCAGTGTGGCCGCATCCACGCCGTCCGGGCTCAGCGTCTCGCGCACGATGGCACTGATCTCTGCAGCCAAACCATCGTAGTGCAGGCACACATCCATAGCGCGGCGCGCAAAGGCTGTGGGGTTCTGCTTGAAGGTGCCGGAGGCTTTCTCAGCCACTAGTTGTGTCTCCAGGTGCCTCAACTGTTGGAAGGCTGCCAGCAGTCGCCGCTCTGTGATGAGGTCAGCCACAGATTTGCCTTTTACAAGGATGAGAGAGAGAGAGAGGCACTGAGGGGGCTGCCCCAGACCTGTGGCCTGAACTTGGGGTTCCCTTCTGGACCAACTGGAGCTGGGCTGCCTGGGTCCAGAGCTCAGCATGAAGGCCTGCTCCAGGGGCAACGCACCCAACTGGCAAACCTGTCCTTTGGAATCACCTCGGAGAGACAGCAGAACCCCAGGTCTGGCTGAAAGCCACAATCGGGATCAGCCCCTGCCTTCCCCACTTTCAGCCCGTACCTTTCTCTCCAGCCCCGCTCCACCCCATACCCCACTTGGGGGCTTTGTGGGACGTGGGGAGGAGACCCTGTCAGAAGCTCAGGGTCTGCTGCTCCACCCTCTAGCCTATTTCCTCCCAAGCTTAGTGCTGTTCGTGAAGCCCTCACCTGCCCCAGGTTCCAATTCCTCAGGCCCCACCCAAGTGCATGTCTTCTGGTCGGCACCACCTATGACCCCCGAGGGTGCCTCCAGGCCCTGGGCCACCCCTAGCACAGCAGGAGCCTGGGGCTGGTCAGCAGCAGCGCTGCTGTCCAGGGTGCGCCGTAGGGACCGGAGCAGGAAGTGGGATCCGCGCCGGAGCAAGCCGGGGTCGTCCTTGGGAGTCTGGCCTGAGGCCCGTTGGCTTGACCGGTGGAAGGCCCGTCGGAATGTGCCCAGGCCGGACCTCAGGCCCTCCCAGCGGGGGCCTGGCTCATCCCCGCCGCTGGTCCGCCGAGTGCTCTGTGCTGCGGTCGGCGGCTCCATGGGCTCCTTGGCACGGTGCAGCTCTGGTGCAGAGGTCACTGTCCGTGGCAGCGGCATCTTGGCAGCAGGAGAGCTGCAGGTGAAAAGGAGGCTCAGGAGGAACGGGGGTGCCTAGCGCTCGGTCAGGGAGCTTCCCCCAGGTGGTAGCCCCCGGCTGTCACCAAGCAGCTCTCAGGCCAGAGCCATCTCTGCGCCAGCTGCAGCAGGTATGGAGGTGTAGAGCCGCTTGCTTCAGAGAGCCCTTCCTGACACAGCCTTCCAGGAGGCTTCCCCAGGCACTTAGGCCAGAGCCTGCCGTGGCAGGTGGAGAGAGGAGCTGTGTGTGCAGGTTCTGGGGGCACTGTGCAACCCTCAGCCCACAGTTCCGGGGCTGGGCCCAGCAACCACACCAGAACTTCCTGAGCCTCAGGCCCTGCAACCCCAAATGCCTGCCCCCAACTCCCACTGCAGTGTTCACTGCTCCCCAGAGCCGTCAGCTTACCCCCGTTCAGCCCATCATTCCTAACTGCCTCTGCTCACAGGGGAGCTCTGGGACCCTGTGGGAGGGGGCTTCTTCCCTGGTGTCTCAGAACTGGAGGGGAGGCAGGGTCAGGCTTGAGGGCACTGGCTGAGGCCACCCGCAGCTTATCAGGGCCTTGCAGCCCTGCAGGGGAGGTGGTAGGAGGGGCCGTGGGTCTATATTTAACCAGGGGCTAGGGGTTTCCAAAGCTGTTGCTCACCCCTTGCACTTCCTCCCCATCCCCCACCAGGTGAGCTCTGGTCCTCCTCCACAGAAGTGGGGAGGGGTTCCCTAGGGCATGGGGCTGTGGAAAAGGGGCAGCCCCTGCCCCTCCCAGGGCTCAGGGCCCTCATCACCCAGGCCCTTCAGGCTCTGCCCACATCTCCTTTCAGCTCAGCCTGGATGTGTTTGATTTTCTAGCCTTAGGTTAAGCCAGGGGGGTGAGAAAGAGAGAACCTTCTCAGCTGGCTGAGACCCCCCACCCCACCCCATTGTGTAAACAGGGGATGGGAGGTATCAGGCCAGCAAGATCCCATTTTAGTCTTGGAGAAACTAGGACAAAAAAAAGGGTGAGACCTGCTGAAGTCACTAACCAACCAGAGGCTAAACCCCCAGCTCATCCCCAGCACCCTCCCCAGGGCAAAGGCCAGGCTGCAGCCAGCACCTGACCCTGGACAACATAGGCCAGGAACACGCCTCTCCCCAGGCCTTGATTTGCCTGGGGTGGGATGACACCGGAATGGACAGAGCCCGGACCCTCACCCACTCCTCATGACCTCCAGCGAGGAGTCTTTCCAGGGCTCAGACATGCAGGGCTCAGCTGAGGCCTACTTTCCTCTTCCCAGAGGCCCTGCGCAGGTGGAAGGAGGCCCCGCAGAGGGAGGAGCAAGCTCTGGGGATTGAGGCCTTATCAGCCCTGCCGAGGCCACAGGTCATCGACCGCACCTGACACAGGGATTCAGGGGCCCTGGCCAACTTAGACCGACCCACACACACATGGGGAGCATTTTCACAGGAGCTGTCTGTCCCCTTCTCGGTGCCCCCCAGTGACCGGCAGGGAGAGGAGTGGGGTTGAAGAGAAGCTGTCCAGCCGGGGCTGTACCCAGCAGTGCTTCAGGCTCTGTCACCAAGGGGATGTGGGCATGGGAGACAAGCCAGGCCCTGTCTTGGTTGGGAGAGTTCACACACAGTAAGTACCTACTGTGTGCCCAGCCCACTGCCTGGCACACATCAGATCACCAGGACAGCAAAGTTGCAGGCTCAGAGAGGGGTGGGGTCTTGCCTTCAGCCACACAGCTTAGGGGTGGGGAGCCTGAACCAGCCTAGGTCTATCTGGAAACCTAGGAGCAGAAGCAGGACTCCCATGTCTCCAGGCATCAGCGAGTCAGGCTTGCTGCCCCAGGAACCCCTTCTCCCAGCAGAGGGACCCAAGAGGGGGCAGCTCCCAGATGCCAGGAGTCCGGCAGACTTGAAGGTTTCCCAGGAAACCTAGAAACAGTTTCTGGAGGAAGGAGGGGAGCTGGCTAGGTCACAGGTCACACATGCAAAGACTTGGGCCCCCCCAGCACCCAGCTTACTCAACCACTTTTGTCCCAAACGAGCTGCACGTAGGCCCATCAATGCCCCGAGCTCAGCCCACGGACCCCGGCCCTGCTCCTGCCGCTTCCCAAGCCACTCCTGACCTTCCACAAGCCAACCAAAGCACAAGGAAGCCAGGCTATTCCCCTGCTTTAAGCCTGCGTTGGGCTCCCCAGAGCCCTCAGGCCAAGCCGGAGCCCCGCAGCCCAGCGTTCCATGCCTTTCTGTCCAGGACCAGACTTCCTCCAGCCTCGCCTCTGGGGCTGTCTGGCCTGCACCCATCTAGCCTCCTGGGGCACCCCTCAGTACCCTGCACACCCAGCCTCCTGTTCTCTGCTGAAGCTGCTCCCTCTCCCAGTCACCCCGTCTTCGTTCTCCAAATCTGACCTGGACCCGGGGTGAAGGTGTCCCCGCCTCCGAGGAGCCCTGGGCTGTGCTGTACCCCATGTCCCTGATGGGGTCCTCCTTAGCGGCCTGGGAGCTTCTGTCCATGCGCCCCCCTCTGCATCACCTCAGAGCCAGATTGGAGAAAGAGCGAACCATCAAAGTCAGAGCCGCCCCTCGCCCGGCCTGGCCTGGCCGGGCGCCCTGCTGCTGTGCCGGACCGGACTCCCCGCCGACTCCATCTAGCTGCCCCCGCCACACCTGCCTTCCCGTACCTGTGCGGCCTCTCTCTGGCTCTCTCTCTCTAGCCCCCTGTCCTCACGGTCCTGGGTATCCAGAGGCCCAGGCCCTGCCCCTGGAGCTTGGCGCTGCCTGAACCTCATGACCGGGAGACCCAGACCCGGTCTGCACCCTGGGCCCCATGCTCTCCAGGCCAGGACGATGCAGCCGCCGCAGGGCCAGCACAGGGGTAGGAATGTCGCCCAGGAGACACGGTCGCTGGGGACTCCCATCCCAGCCACCCCTCTGTGACCAGGGAGTCAGGTCTGGGCCTCCCCCTTCCTACTCACACCTCAGCTCTACCCCTCTGCCTAGACCTGCTCTCCTGTCCTCATCCTCCCAGGCCTCCCTCAGGGCCCACTCCCCCCACCAGCCTCCCCACCAGTGCTGGACCTGGGCCAACACCCCATCCTTCTAATGGACAAACTAGCCACCTGGGCGGGGGATGCCCCCTTTTACCCCCTCCCCCAATGTGCTGCTCCCATTACCTGATCACAGGTCCTCACTGCATTCCTTCCTGGACCCCTGGCATCCCTCTCCTCAGAGCAAGTGAGGGGGTCTTGCTAAAACATAAGCCTCCCTGGAGACCCTTCCTTGCAAACTAAGTCTCTGAAAATAAGGAAGAAGACGAGCATGTGCGTTCTCACCGTGCTATTCAGCCTTTGCCTGGGAGAACTAGTAGAGACAATGAGGCAATAAAAATATGGAAGAGGCATAAATATTGGAAAGGCCCTGGAAATCTGCCATTATTTATGGATGACAGGACTGCCTGCTCAGAAAATGGCCTTCCTGTACCCTAAAGAAGCCTATTAGAAAAAGCACTTAAAAGGCTCTCTGCAATAATGACAAGACCTAACCATCCGGGTGCCACCACCCTCCTCCGTGGCTGGGCATCAGGCCCTCCTAACTGGCCCCTGGGAACCACTGCGCACTTGAACTACTCAGCAGCCCTCACCTCTTCTCCACACCTTTGCACAGGCTGTTCCCCCCACCAGCAGCGGCCTCACCCCCCTTCTCCAGCCGCTCAGCATGAGTGGCTTCTGCTCCAAGAAGCCTCCCTGGCCATGATCAGCACCTCTTGCTCTGGGCCTGGTCTGAGCCCTGGGCATACCTTATCCCAGGACTGAGGGACAGTTACAGAGGCTGGGGCATTTGCTCCTGGACCAGAAGCTCCCTAGGGCAGCCCCCAGGAGCCCCCCAGAGTGGGCCTGATCCAGCCCCCAGTCAGGGCTAGTTTTTGGCAGGTACCCAAGGAAAACAGATAAGCAATCTAGTGTAGGAACATAAGCCCAGTACACACACTTCTGTGTGTACGGGCTGTGCACATCCGTGTGCTGGCCTGTGTGTGTCTCCCGGGATGTGTCTGTCTCAGAGGGTCTGCGAGGGCTCTCTCCATGAGTCTGTGTGTGTCTGTGTGTGCCTGCAGGTGGGTCTTTATGTCCATGTCTGTCTCTCTGATTTCTGCGTGTGTGCACGTCCACTGTGATTTCAATTGGCAGTCTGGCCTGGGCTCCGAGCTGAGGCCCTTGGCCAGGAAGGCCACTAGCAGAACTAGAATTGTCCTCAGCCCCTAAGTCCCACCCACTGCCCACAGTATCCCTGTGGCCCTCCTGCTCCACTTGCACAGACATACCTGCTCATGAGTACACACTGGGCCCCAGGCAGAGTGGGGCCTCCAGAAGCCGGCCCAGCCAGGCCCTCAGAGCTGGGCCCAGGCGTGGGGGCCTCTGGAGCAGCCAGAGCGAGTGACCAACAGCTGGGACTTCCCAGCTGCGGTCAGTGACTGCCTGCCTGGGCCCACCCCCTGCCCCAGCCCCAGCCCCACCCCCATACTTTCACTTTCAAAAATACTCCCCCCACATTCCCATTCCAGAGGCAGTGTCTCTAAACTTTGATTCCTGGCAGCCTGAGGCTCAGGCTAAGTGTCAGGGACCACAGGAGGTGAGGGCCAGGGTGGGCAGCACTGGAGGCCCAAGGCCATGGGGATGGGCACTGCCGGGGTGTACTCAGACTGCCAGTCCCTCCTGTGGTCAGACTAAGGCCCGGAGAGCAGGCGCCGGCTGGCTGGGGGACACCCAGGTCCCAGCGCCCGGTCTGGAGGAGCCCTCCCTCCAGGGAAGAGTGATGGCCCCAGGCCTGCCTGCCTGGCTCAGCGTGGGGGCCGTGCCCGCTGCTGAGAGCCTGGAGAGCAGACATGTGGGCAGGGGGTCGGCAGGGGGGCAAGCAGGTGAACAGTGACAGCAGAGGGACCTTGTGACCACAAGCCATTCCAGAAGGCTTCGGGAGCTGGAAGAAGGTGCGGGGCCCTGAGGGGCAGACCGGATGCCACTCAGTGAGCAGGGGTGGGTTATGGGCAGGAGGCAGTGGGGAGCAAAGGTGTGGGTGTGCCTGAGCCTGGGGGACTGGGAGCACAGGCCCTGCTCCCCGCGGTGGGCCAGGCTGGAGGCATTCAGTGGGCAAGGCCACTGAGCCTTCCGGGAAGAGGCAGGCCCCAGACCTGCCCCGGGGGATTCTGCTCCTGCGTCCTAGGGAAAGTCCAGGGCGGACAGATCCAGGCCTGTCCTGCCCAGGCTGGAGGCATCAGGGCGCCAGGCGGAGGAGGAGGGGCCCCTGGGCTGGGTGCTGCCCAGAGCAGAGGTGAGTCTGCGGGGTCAGCGTCGGAGGGCTGGGCGGCTTGAACAGTGGACATTGATCTTGTCACGGTCCTGGCGGCTGCAGAGTCCTAGGTCAAGGTGTGAGCAGGGCTGTTCTCCCATGGCCTCTCGCCTCGGCCCGGAGCCTGCCGTCTTCCCCCGGAGCCCACGGTTGTCCTCTGTGTGTGTCTGTGTCTCCTCTTCTCATGAGGACACCAGCCAGACTGGCTTAGGACTCACCTGGATAGCCTTGTTTAAACGTAATCTCTGTTTTAAAGGCCCTATCTAAATCATGGCCACATCTGAGGTCCTAGGAATTAGGACTCCAGTGTAAGAACGTTCCGAGGACAAATCCAGCCCAACCAGGTTGGAGGGCACCTGAGACGCTTCATCAACCTACTGCCATCTACAGACAGGCCGGGCAGACACCTCCTCTGAGAAGCCCTCTGGTCTACCACTTGAGTCATTATTCCCCTGGAGTCCCAAGAGCCCCAGCTCAAGTCCAAGAGGTGCCCAGCTTGTTGGGTGAGGGGTTGCCCCTTAGCTCATGCCGGCCTGCCCAGTGGCCTCCCATTCCATGCGTCTCTGACAGTCAGACTGAGAGATGGGAGGGGCAACACCACTGAAGAGACTGAGAGGACCCCCCAGAGTGACTGCCCAGGGCTCTTCAGAGGGCCGCCTGGGCAGTTCTATCCTGCTGGAAGCCCTGGGGCCCCTGTGGAGGAGATATTCTCCACCCAGCCTGCACTGGGACACCAGCACAGAGAGGTGTAGGAACCTACCCGCAGCCACAGCTGGAGAGAGAGGGGTCAGGACTCCAGCCCAGGTTTCTGCTTCCCAGAGGGCACATCAGGGTCCTGGCATCTCCAATTATGGGTCACCTCCACTCAAGTGATGGATCCCTGAAACACTGCTGGCACCCAGGCCTCCTCCCAGTGCCCGCCGCACGCACACCTGCTTTTCAGCAGGAGCTGTGATGTCTCTTGTTCTTCTGCTGTGTTGGTTTTCTCCAACCTGCTCAGTAAAATCCCTTTGGAAAACTCCAGCCTTGTCCCAGAGGAGCCCTGGCACAGGCCAGTCTGGCTGGGTCAGGAGAAGGCAGAGCAGAAGGGCAGTTGGGTGGGGAGGCAGAGCTGGGGACCCCAAGAGGAGTGCAGCCCAACTTCTTGTGCTGAACCTCCGTTTATTCCTCCATAAAATGGGGCTGCAGGGGTGGTGTGGCTTCACGGACCGGGCTCTCACGTCCGGAAGGGCAGGGAGAAGGATCCTCACCACGAGACGCTTACCGGCCCCAGAGGCTCCTACGGGACCAGGCTAAGAACAGGAAGCCGGGGCTCCACCCTCCGCCCCTCTCCAGCCGTGGGCTTTGCCTCAGTCTCTCCGAGGCAGATATTGGGAAGCTGAGGTGGCCCCGTTTCTGAAGCACCCTGGGGAGTGACACCAGCAGTGACTCCAGCCAGCGCCGGGGGAAGCCGCAGATGGACCCCCACCCGTTTCCCCCAGGTCACCCTGCACCTGCGAGCGGGGGCGGGGCCACGGGGTGGGCGTTCGTTCGTCTTGGCACCGCCCCCTATGCTCACCCCTCTCCGGCGAGGCGGTGGATGGACTGGTCCTCAAGGGGCCCGGTGGCAGCGCGGAGGTCCCTGGGCTTGTTTCCTCGGCCGACCCCTCAACCCCCTACTCACTGGGCACGGCAGGATCGTGGGACCTGCCGCTGTGGGTCTCCTCGCTCCAGTCCTGCCCAGGTACAAGGTGAGCTCCAGTGTGGCCTCATGGGCATGGCTCTCGCGTGGATCCCTGGCTGACCTGGGATTCTGTCCCGGCTCAGCTATTTGTCAGCCACAGGACCTTGGGGACACTGGGTTTAAACGGCTGTAACACTGCCTGGGAGGAGTGAGGATGCAATCTCAGCAAAGCACACCATCACCCACACTGCATCCCACACCAGGAGCAGGGAAACGACCCCTGCCCGCTCAGGTCCCTTGCCCTACATCCCACGTGTCAGCAAATCCTGGCCATGCTTCCTGGGAAATGTCTGATCCCTTTTCCACCCCTTGAGGGACCACTGGAATGACTTGCGAGCAGAAAGTGGCCAACCAGTAAGGGCTGCAGCTGGTGAGGGGCTGACGTCTGAGAGGGTGAGAGGGCAGGCAGGATGCTAAGCCACCCCAGCTGAGGCCAAATTCATCTCCTCACCAAGGACAGACTCCCCAGAGGACTTCAGGGGACAGAACCTCCCAGGGCACAGCTCACCCCTCAGGTGCCTCCACAGAGGCCCCTTACCTAGCCTGCTGTGTGCCTGGGCCTCAGATCCCCCAGCTGACCCCTCTCCTTCCCACATGGCCTCCTTGCAGCCCCTCTGCCTTTAACCAGGGCACCTGAGGCCAGCCAGGAGTCTGCCATGGGCTGGCCATCTCCCCGTCGCGTGGGCACGTGGGCTGGGCCTGCTCAGCACCACACCTCACCTCTGCTGGCCTAGTGGTCAGCACCCACTTGTTCCAAAGGCGGTGAATCACGTAGGCAAGGAGAGAGGAGGCAGGCTGGGTGGTAAGGGTGACAGCGAGCAGGTTCTCATATGGCCCGCGCCTGCTGGCTCCTCCCAGGGGCCCCCTCCCAGGGGCCAGCTGGGGGCCACCAGGTGATGAGGACCTGGTGTGCAGGGGGGAGGGGGGCTGGTGACAAGGACAACGTCAAACCAGGCAGCACCAGGCACTGGAGCTGAGGCCTGAAGGCAAGCAGGGTGGAGCGTGAGCAGCAGGAGGGGAGGGGGCCTGGCCTGCTGCTGACTGTGACATCCCTGAGGGCTCCTCACTCCCCAGCAGCAGCCGGGCTCCAGGGAGAATCCCTCTGGGCACCCTGTGGGGGCCAACGCAGCTCCCCGCGCTCCACAGCACCCACCTCACTGGGCTCCACCAAGACAGAGGGCAGCTGCGGGCCCAGCCGAGGGCCCTTCTCCCGGGCTGCCACTGCAGCCTGCAGGGACAGAGGCAGGGGCCAGGGCAACGCCAGGTTCCCACCCACACCTGTCCTGCATCTGTCCACCAGGAAGTAGGGGACAGGCTGTGCACCTCCCTCAGAGGAGCGTGGCCCTCCTTCATGCTGCCCCTGAGGCTGGCGCACTCAGCTCTGCCCGGGGCACCACGGGACCCACTTGGGCTCGGCCCTGAGGCCCATTTCACAGGGGTCTGAGGCCAGAGAGGCCAAGGCCACATAGTGAGGGAGCCGAGAGTTCTGCACATCCCCAGCTGCCTCCCATACCCTGTGCAGTCCCTCCTGGGGTCTTCCTTGCTGGGCCCTCTCCCTGCTCGGAGCAGCTAGGAAGCAGTTGCCATAGCAACCTGAGTGGCTAGCTCAGGGCTCATTATCCAGTGCCCACAAGCATGTGGGGGTACCTGCCTGAGCTCTCCTGGTTTCCTCAGCATCTCTGCCTCCCATTCAAGGCCAAGGTAGAGGCCTGAGCCACTGTGCTCCCGCTCAGGCCTCTGACCCCAGCGCCACTGCAGCCCTAACTCGCCTGCACCACTGCACTCCACGCCTTCGCTGACGCTGGTCCCCTTCCGGAGCTCCCCACCCTCCACCTCTTTTACCAGCAAGGAGAGTTGCTTGGTGATGTACACCTTCCCCCAGTGGCATGGTGCTCAAATGAGGGCAGGCAGGCAGCTGGCAGGTCTTAGCTGAACAGCCCGCACACTACCGCAGCACTGCCACCTGAGCATGTGCCTGAATGCACATTCTTGGGTCCAGCCCAGACTCTCTGGTTGGCGGCCCAGAAGCCAGCACTTCATCCAAGTACCACAGATCACCCTGAAGTGTGAGAACAGATGTCGCTGGGCTGGGACTCTTGTAGAATCAGACCGCAAAGCAGGGACCCTGTCATGCACAACGACTGGGCCTTCCTGGCCCTCCTGTCGCATTGCCAGTGCAGGGCTCCTTCTCGCTCCGGGAATCCCTCCCCACCCACCATTCTCCTTCATGCCCTCTTCTAGGAAGGCATGCTGGCCCCAGCCAGCTGCACTCCTCTGCACAGAGCGCGCCATGGGGTGAGGGAGGCCAGGCCGGCACAGCTTGGAGTTCCAAGGCCTGGGGCCCACCCTCTCCATCTGCTCTGCCAGAGATGCTGTAGCTGCAGCCCCAGGCTCCAGACTGGCCCCTGTGTAACACTAGACTGGGCACCCCCACTCTGGCCCCACTGGCCCCCAACAATGCCAGCAATGAGAGTGGCCCAACTCTAGAACTCAGAACAAGAAAGCACCCCTTGTGTAGGGACCTCACTTTAAGCTGCATTAATACCTCCTCCCCAGAGAACCAGAGCCAAGGGCAGGGGACCCTGGCATTGCCTCGCCCAGCAAAGAGCACATAGGCTTAGGAAGTGAGCCCTTAGGTCCCTGAGGGCAGAAGGGGTGCCATGTAAACCAAGGCAGCTTGACCTTCAATTGCTTTATGTATCAGACCTCTATAGAAGAGCAACTGTCTCCTGAACCAGATGGGTAAACTGAGGCATGCCCCAAGTCACGGGCAGGCACTTGAGGCTGGCCGCCTCCCATCCCCCAGAGCTGAGGGCTGGCAGACCCCAGGCCCTAATTACGTACCATTCCTGCTGGGCTTCCAGCCTCCGGGTGGGGCTTTGCTCTGGCCTGGCAGGCCCGGGGGCAGCCATGCCGTCCAGGGGTGGCACTGTCAGGCTGCACAGAGATGGGGAGCAGAGATGAAGTGTCTGCTGTGGGCCAGATGCTGGGTCCCAGCCTCCTCCCAGAAGCTGCAGACTGACCCAACCTGCCCACCCCCACCCTACCCCAGGCCCAGTGCCCACTGCCCCGGCCAGACCTCCATCACTGCTGCTCCCTGCCCAAGCCCATTGTCCAGGGGGCACTGGGCAGGCACTCCACGGGGTGCCGGTGGCAGCAGAGGGCCAAGGGCAGGAGGGGGTGAGGCTGACACAGCCTTCAGACTCACGAAGGCTCCCTGGCAGAGGGCCTGCTGATCTGAGGAGGGGCAGGAGGCAGCCAGGCCAGCAGGGAGAAGGGTGTCCTGAGGCAGAGACAGTGAGAGAGGCATATAGAGTGGGGGGCCCAGGTGGGTGTCCAAGGCTAGGGCCAGCATGGGCCAGGTTGAGCTTGCCTAAGGCAAAGATGTTCAGGTCCTTCCCAAGAGCAGATACCCCCCACACACCCAACACCCTCAACACCCACCTCCAAAGGGAAACTGATATCCTGCCTGCCCTTGGCCATGCCCACAGGCACACGCAAGGGAGCCAGGCCAGAAGCAGCGAGGGCTCTGGAAAGATCATGGGCACCAGCCACAGACTCTCCCCCTGCACTAGGCCAGAGGCAGAATGGACATGGAGTCTGGCAGGCAGACACCTGACCTTGGTACTGGCTGGGAGGCAGCAGGGGGCCACGGGCAAGAGGCAGGAGTGCGGGAAGGGGCCTGGGCAGAGGGAAAGCGCTGACCAGCCGGACAGAATGCCTGTGATGCCCTCCTGAGTGTGGGGAGGGTCCTGTGGGCACGCAGCAAAGGGGGTGGGCTGCTATTCCGGGAAGTGAGGTTTCTTTCTCCAAACACCCAGCTCAAGTCAGCTCAGATTCCACTGAGACCCAGGGAAGGCCGGGAAGCGCCACACACTGCGCCGGGTGTCCTGGGGCACGGGCAGCCACCCATAGCCCGCAGTGCCTCCACCCGACGCCAGAGGACGTGAAAGGTCCCCCAAGCTAGATGATCCCAGCTCAGTCCCTCCATGTGAACCCGCCTGGAATCCCATCCCAGGACCCCAGAACCTCAGCTCGAGCCCAGGGCAGCCAGGACAGAGACCAGGTGGGTGGACCCAGAGGTCCAGACAGATGCAAGAGGGAGGCCAGAGGGAGAGGCAGGAAAGCCTGCTGGCCAGGGACGAAGGAGAGAGACGAGAGGGGGCAGAAGCTGACCGTGGAAAGGGTACAGATGGACGGCGAGGCGCGGGTACCGCAGAGAGGACGGCAGCGGTCACCCTGGAGGGCAGGGGGCTGCGGGCAGAGAGCAGGCGTGCGGGGGCGACCTCCCTGCCGCGGCGCCCCAGGGCTCAGAGCCCGCAGAGCGTTCACACGTGGGGGGCTTGCTCCACACCCACCTGGCCGGCTCCCAGGCGCCAGGTACCGCCGCGCAAGGACCCTGCGGGCGCAGGTCTCGCCCACGGCCGGAGTCCAGCAGCCAAGAGCTGACGGTGGTCCCCGAGCGCTTCCTTTCCCTGGGGGCTCCCAGTCAAACCCCTTACTCGTTCTGCCTCCTCTCCCACCCACGCCGCGCCTCCCGCCGGGCCAGGGCGCAGGGGGACCTGTCGGACGACGGCGGGGAAGGGGCGCCCCCGCGCCGCGCTCACATTCACCCACCGGCGCCGGACACTGGCGCAGCGCCGGCCCGCTCCGCTCAGAGCCGCTCGCAGGGGTCGCCCTCCGGGCTCCGCGTCCCGCCCCCACGCTCTCCGCCCACGCCCACGCTCGCCCGGCCCCTCATTCACACTCACGCCCAGCTCCCCGGTGGCACTTGGTCTCATCCTCCGTTTGACCAGCATGCATCCCTCGGAACCTGATCCTGGTTACTGAGACCCCAGACCTCAAGTTCGAGGTTCAGGAATTCAGGGGGTGGACTTCAGTGCGGCCAGATGCATGGAAAGAGGACACCCTCCATTTGGAAGAAGTGAAGAGAAGGGAAACACCTAAGCGGTGGGCCAACGTGGGTGAGAGACTGTCCTCACACCTCTGCCCTCTCATCTTCATCCCCAGTCCCAAAAAGGAGCAGAACAGCCCTGGGACAGTCAGCCTCACTCAGCCTGGTGCGCAGGCCTGACACCCGAGGCCAAGGCACATGACTCCTGAGTCACGTGATTCCCCAGCCTTCCACCATCCGGCACCTAACATCCAACTTCCACCCAATGTCCATCCAAAATCCACCATTCAGCAGCCATTTATTCAACCACCACCATGTACCACGCATCTTTATTCATGTGCCTTCTACCATCCAATCACCCTCCAACCACCCCCAAAAAATTCAACCTTTTACTGTCATCCACCATCAATAATCCAACATTTGTCCCATCCACAATCCACCTTCTAACTCTCACCACCCAATCACGGTCCACTCACTATCCACTATTCACCCACCACCCAGCCTCCAGCCACCAGCTATCGCCACTACCCACCACCCAACCCAGTCCAGCCACCAAGTCTACCATGCATCCGTTCATTCACCACCCACACCCACCATTTACCAAATGTCACTACACCGTTAAAATACCCTTCAGCCCAACATTAATTCACCATCCATCCATCCACCACCTTTCTACCCATCCATCATTCAATATCTAACAGAACAACTGTCTATCCATCTACTATTCCTTTATTCAGGTACCACATATCTGGTTGTCAGTCATCCATCTACCATCTACCTACTGGCCATTTTTCTGGGTTTATCTACTATGCACCCATTGACTTCCACCCATCCAGTCAGCCAAAATTCATCCATCTACAATCCAGTTACTAATCATTCACCATTCATTCATATTTCTATGCACTACAATTCACCACCCACTCACTCACCACTCATTTACCAATCATCCATCTTTTATCCCACATATCTACCCATTCATTGGCTATCTTACACTATCTTCTGTCCATCCATCCATAATTCACTGTTCATTTAGTGCCATTTGCCATCCATCCATATTCATACAGTCGAGAAAAATTTACTAGATGCCTTCTATGTGCCAACAATATGCTGGGGATAGAGCAGAGAGAGTAGTGAGGATTCATCCACCGTAGTCTATCCACCATTCACCCACTGATTTCCTGTGCATCATCTCCATCCATTATTCACCATCTATACAATATCCATCTTCATTCCTCATCCACTCATCATCCAGTTGCCCTTTATCCACCTTCCTCCATCTATACATTAAACCGTTCGTTTACCATACACTATTCATTACCCATCCACCATCCACCATCTTTCCATCCACAATTCACCTTTCAGGCGTCCATTTTCCAAGATGCAGCCATCAACCATTCACCATCTATAGATCCAGAGCCCACCCATTTCATTATCTATCCACTATCCAGCTTCCACAGTACATGACCTTTTACCCATCAGCCCAGCAACTATCCATTTACTTGCTCTATCCCCCCATTATGCACCATCCAGCCACTATTTATTTGTTCACCATTCATGATTCATCCTTCAATCATATAGCTATTCACATTTATCTACCATCTATCCATCCATTCTGTATGAATAGATCCATCACAATCACTTACTATTTATTCACCATTCATCCATTCTTCCATGATGCACCCACCCACCAAGCATCCATATACTATTTATCACCTGCAGTTCATCCACTATGTATAGATTCTCTTAGTGTCCAACAATCCATCCATTTTGTGTCAACATCCATCCACCCTGTCTATCAATCTACAGTCTAGTTATGTGTTCATTCTCACTTAATCAACTACCATTTTACAGAGGCATCCACCATCTTCCATTCATCCACCATCCAACATGCCTACCGCACTTCCAGTAGCTATCCAACCATTTGTCTATACACCCATCACATACACACATACACACAAACTTACATTCTGCAATTGCATCCATCATTCATCCATTAATTCACCTCCCATCCATTCATCCTGCACCAACCATCTATCCATCTAGTAATTTTCAGTCCTCCATCATTCCACCATACATTCATCTATTATCCTTATACGATATCATTATGTTAGCCATAGACAGAACCATCAGTTAACCATTCTCACTTCTGTCTCTCTAGTACTCATCTCCATCTGCATCTATCCACTCACTGTCTCACCATATGTTCACCCATTCATTCATAAACCAAACATTTATTAATAAATATTAATATTAAACATTTATCACTCTGTGCTAGTGTGGCTTCTAGGATCACCAAGATGAGTAAGATCCCATCCAAATTCATGGTCTGATGAATTCACAGTCTGATGGCTCAAAAAGGGGCAACAGGTCAGACAGAGAAATGCCAGTGTAAAAATGCACATTGTGTCTAAATCTCAGTGCCCCCACCTTCCAGCCACGGGAGCTGGAGCTCTTTGCACAGGTTTCCTGGGAGGAGGACTTCTCGGCAGGACCAGCAGAGGCCTGATCCGGGCAAGCCGGCTGCAGCATAGGAGACCTGACGACGTGGGTGTAAAGAGAGTGAGGCTGGAGAAGAGTCGGCAGGGATCACCCAGCCAAGGGGTGTGGCCCTGCTCAGGGGTCCCTAACGGTAACGGGGAGCTCTGGGAGGGTTCAGGCAGGCAGCCCCAGTAAGTTCTGAGAAGGGACCCCATCCCATACACACACACTTCTCCCCTGGAGAACCCCTGAACGAGGACAGGGGCTTGCCTTCAGGCCGCACAGCAATGCTGAGTGGTCACCATGGCTACAGCTGCATTATCTTGACACCCAGACATGCCATGCTGCACAGGAAAACCTGTACTGGCATGCTCCTCCTTCCACCACCCCATCCTCCAGAGGGCCACCCCCCGCCTTTCCACTCGAGCAGGAAGTGCTCTCCCTACTTGTTAACGAGGGTGCCAGCTGTCCCCTGAGCATTGGTTGTCACCCAGGATGCTGTCTGACAAGGGCGTCAGGGCTCCTGGGGGTTGCTCCTAATAGGGCTCTGAGGAAGTGCTCGAGGCCCTTGGGATGGAAAGCTCTGATGGTGGAGGGGCAGGTTGGGGACAGGGAGTGCCTTTGAAGACAGGCCTGGAGGCCCGTATCTGAGCCTACAGTCAGCTTTGGGGCCCGTCTTTGCCTCCAGTCTCCCATACTGTTCCCCCTCCCTCCTGCCTGCCACCGCGGGCCCTTCTCCTCAGGAGACAGGCAGGTCTGGAGGCAGCAGCTGTGTGTCCTGGCCAGCCAGCCTTTACTGTGTGTGGGGAGGAGGTCCTGCCCCTCTCTGGGCCTCTGTGTCCCTGCCAATTCCACAGGAGGTGAAGGAGACTAAATGAAGAGTAAGGACCTACTGTCTCTGATGGTCCCTGGCCAAGTGAGGCTGGAGTTAACCCCTTCCCAGCCCCCTCACCCACCCACAGACCTTCCAAAGCTGGAGGTGAGGGCAGCCCCGGGCTGAGGGTGCTCAGAGCAAGAGGAATCCTGGCTCTGGGCCAGAAGTTTGCTCTTGGCTCCCTCTGGTGGCCTCCCTGGAGTAAAACACCTCAGACTCCCTCTGACCGGCTATACGGCCTCTGCAGTGACACTACCGCAGCACCTGGGTGTCAATGTCAGACTGAGTGCTCTGAAGTGCGACACGAACACAGTCCCCCTGTACTTTGTCCTCACCTGCTGGTCCTCTGTGAGAGGCAGGTCCGGGACTGCGCCCCTCTGCCCTCGGTGGGCTGCTGGGCAGAGGGTCCTAAGTAAATGACCCCAGGGGAGACCAGGAGGGAAGGAGGTCCGGCCGGGGAACCTCCTCCTGTCCTGCTGACCGTCTACCCTGGTAGAATGCAAGGCCCGTGGGCAGGGATTTTTAACTGTCTTCCCAGCACTAAATCCCCAGCCCCTAAAGATTGGTTGATTGCACAAAGTTTCTGGACCTTTCTTGTTTAATATAAATAATCGTATTTCAGAGTTTTAAAAATGCCATAATAAGAGAATCACACCATCAGAGGCAGCCCAGGGGTCAGCTATGAGCAGATGTGTGGGACACAGTGCGGGGTGCCCTTCCCAGGGTCTATGAGACCCCAAGAGCTGCCGGTGCCATCGGCCACCGCCGCAACGTCCCCTGAGGCCGGCGGTCTGCCCCCTGCTCTGAGCCCCAGACGAGCTGGGGGACAGCTCCCCAGGGGAGGGGACGGCGGTCCTCCCAGGAAGGCTGGTGGAGAGAGGAGGAGAGCCCAGGCCTGCCCCCGGAGCTGAACGGCCTCCCTCGACCCGCACTGCCGCTGGACTGCGTCGACTGGAGGCCCGAGGCAGGGCGTCAGCGGGGGCGGGCAGGTGCGCGGCTGCGAGGCTCCCTGGGTTCCGGCTCGGCTTCACAGGGGGCCGCGGAGGGGACGGGTGCCCATCCTCCCTGGGACTGCAGCCACGGCGCGGCCCTGAGCAGGCCAGGGGCCCGCCCGGGCGCCCGCCCGCCCACCCCGCAAGCCCTCCCGGCGCCGGAGAACGCAGACGGGACCTCATCGCGCTTCGACTGCGGGAGGGGGAGGAAGCCCAGCGCGCTGCCCGGCGCGCCGCGCTCCCGCTGAACCAGGAGGCTGGGAGTCTTTCTTGGTCTCCGTTTCTGTGAGTCTCGGTCCCTCGCTGTGTCCCCACGGGGCGGGCGTGGGTCCCGGGTTGACATTCTTCCCCACTCAGCGACATGCATGCAGCCTCCCCCCAGACACAGCTGGAGCGCCTGAGGCCCAGGAGGGCGCGCCGGCCGACCGTCGGAGGCAGAGCAGGCCGGGATCCAGGGCGCAGCGCCTCGCCCTGGGCGGAAGGGCTGCTGCGCCTTTCGCGGGCCCGGCGCTCGCTCGCCCCGCGGGCAGGAAGCTCGACCCGGCCGGGGAGGAGGAAGGACGAGGGCTCGGGTTCAGCCGCGCCGGGCCTGGGGGCCTCCGCGGGCCCGCCGGAGGTCTGTAGCCAGGCGGTCTGGGAGAAGCGGTCGGCGCCTGATTTCCGGCCTAAAGGACTGGTGACCTGGGACCGGTGGGGTGAAGCGAGAGAGGCAGGCACGCTCACGGCTCAAGGGCAAGTGGGCGTGGGGCTGCTTTGGGATCCGAGGCTGGTCCCACCGCAGAGTGACCAAGGCAGCGGGGGGCAGGGAGGGATCTGTCCACGGCCACGCCAGCCGAGGTCATCCCGGCCGCCCACGCTGGCAGAGCGCTCCGCCCACCCAACATGGGGGACAGGGATGTCACCTGCCTTTGCCGCCGCCTCACCCAAGCCCATCGTGCTGGGCACCGGGAGAGACCAAGCCTGGCCAGGGCCCCTGTTGGGAGGTAGGGGGGACTCACCCACTGCCAGGGACGGAGCACAGCACCCAGCCAAGCCCCGGGGATACCCCAGGTCGGGCCATATGTGGTCACCCCAAACCCGCCCCACTAAGCTGCAGCTCCTGTTCACAGAGGTGGTGACAGATTCGTCTCCAGGATATGTTGGTAAGTGAGCAGTGACTGTCATGGTCCACCTTTGTGTAACAAATCAAATATAAGATCTAAAATATGGGCCCCTTTCTGCGTATGTACGTTTGTAAGCATAGAAATGTTCTGGAAGGGTACACCGTAACTCCAGCAGAGCTTGCGTAGCACCACCTGAGTACAGGGCCGGGTCTGGGTGCTCGGCCTCGCTCATTTGATCCTGGAAACCCTGCGAGAACGGCCTGCTACCGTCCCATTCCACAGAGGAGACCAAGGACCGGAGCAGCCGAGCGCCCACCGGCCCAGGGTCACGGGGCTGAATGAGAGGAGACATGCTGCCCACCCCGCGCCGGGCTGTCGTTCTGGGTACGGGGGTGCAGGGGCTGGCGGCACAGCTCTCACGGCGCCTGCATTTAGCACTGTCTGGCCACACGCACAGTGGATCCGGCCAATCCGGTTGGTCCTCCAGTCTTCACAGCAGCCCGAGGACACGGGCAGTTCGCTCCTATTCCACTACAGGCTCCGACACTGAGACTCGGAGGGGAGCGGCTGGCCCCGAGGCTCACAGAGCAGATCGGAGGCGGGATGCAGTTTCTCCGGCTCCTCCGGCCTCCAAGACCAGCTGCCTACAGGTGAGCCCTGGAGTCGCCCGTGTCCCCCCGCCCCAGGGAGAGACAGCAGCGTGGGAGTCCGGCCCGCGGCTGGCGCAGAAACTGCCCACTCCCTGCAGCCTCGGTCTGTAAGATTCTCCCGGGCGCGCGGGAGCTGGGTCCGAAAGGCCGGAGCGGGATCAGCAGCGCGCTGCGCGCCTCGGCCGGGACGGCGAGCGGGAAAGAGGCGGGGCCTGCGGGAGGGGCTGGGCGGGGCCTGCGGGAGGGGCGGGGCGGGGATGGAAGCCGGGCGCGGGGAGCCGGGGAGCTGGGGCTCGGCGCCCAGCAGCAGCCGCGGAGGACGCAGCCCCGCGGCAGGGACACGCCCCTCCCACCCTCACCGGGGCGCAGCAGCCCGAGTGCCCCAGCCCCAGACAGGTCATTCAGCCCGTGGGACGCCGTTTCCTCGCGAGGTGGCGCAGGGGCGCGCAAACCCTGCTCCGGGGGGTGCGTCCGGGACTACGCGCGAGCAGGGAGGGATGGTGGGGAAAGGCCGGAAGAACTGGGGCGGGGGCCGCGGGGAGAGGCCGGCGTCTGCCTCCCAGTCCAGCAGTCAGGAGGGGGCCTGGCGCACTGGGTCTTGAAGGCAAATTTAGGGAGGTTATCCTCTGAGCAATTCGAGGGCCAAGGTGCTGGTCTGACCCATGGTAATAACAGCGGTTCTGATGATGCTGGAGGCCTGGGTTCGCCCGTCCCGCGTGTTACCACATTTCAGCCGCACAGCCTGGCCAGGTGGGGACCGTTATACCCATTTAACAGATGAGGGAAATTTTGCTAATGGTGTAACCTTCCCCCAGGCTCAGTCAGGTGAAGTGGTGGGCTGGCCACAGCAGTGCCCAAACTAGATGTCGCCCTGAAATCCACCAAACCCTGGGCCCCCTCCCCCCTTCCCACCCAACCCTGGGGGCTGGGTGGAATAGGTGGGAGGAGAGGGCCCATTAGGGCCCAGAGCAGAAGCCTTGGAGAGAAACCGGCTGCATATCCATCTAGAGCCACAGCCATGGAGCTCTCAGCCTTGCACATGCAGCGGAGTTGCATGGTGGCTGCTGTCCCGGGGTTCTGGTTCATTGGATCTGGGTTGCATTTCCAACAAGTTCCCAGGGGCTGATGCTGTGGTTGTGTATGGGGACCATACTTTGAGAACCACAAGGTAGAGGGGGTGGCCAGAGGGACAGGAGTATCCTTAGTCTGCCCCTCTAGGGCTCCTCTGTCCACACCCTAGGCAGGACATGTCAGCCTTGAGACATTTGTGCTCAGCGGCAACTTGGTGCTTCTGCTGGCCACACAGACTTAGGTCAAGTCCTGGCTCCTCCATCAACTGGCTGCGTGCCCCTGTGGGTTTCTGGCCCACTCTGAGTCTCAGTTTTCTTATATGCATGGTGGGGAGCATAACAGAGCAGTGTGAGATAGGCAAGAGCCAGTGTGGAAAGTTCTTGGCACATAGGGCCCCAGCCGTTAGGGCGCACCTGCCTTATTAGGAGCAGACATCCTCCTGGTTTGAGAAAAGGCGGCACAGTGTGGGGGCAGGGAGCCTGGCTCGGACGTAGGCTCTGCCATTTACCTGCAGACACGTGACTTCATGAAGCCTCAGTTTGCTCTTCTGAAAAACGGGGCTGTTCCTGTCCCTACCTCATCGGGTTCTTGGCAGGCTGGTGTACAAAGTGCTATTATGCACAGGGCACCTGGACCGTTTGCAGTCTTTGCCGTGAAGCGCTGTGCACTCCCCAAAAGCTCCCTCTCTGGATGGCTCCTCCTTGACCTCCTGGTCCAGCCTCCACGTCTGTCCCTTCCAGGCAGTGATTCCCTCTGCCAGTGCTATAGGCTCTGGGAGAGAAAATTCTAGATCAGAGGCTCAAAAAGGCCCCTTTTATCCCTGAGGTAGCGGGGAGCTATAGAAGGCTTCTGAGCAGGAAAGAAACATGGAATAGCTGAGCCAGAGGCAGCCTTCGGGAAGAAGCCTATGGAGGATGGCTGAGACGGCCAGGAGGAGGGATACAGCGGGCAGGGACGAGGTTGCACAGGCTGTGTTGGTTACCACCTCCAGTCTGTCCCCTTCCATTGTCATCACTGTCATCAGCTACTATCTATTTAGTGCCACTGTAGGACGATCTGCACATGATGCATCCAGTGTGACCGCTGGCTGTGCCCATGACCTCCGGGAAGCCTCAGGGACTCCGCAGTGGAGGTCTCCCTGTGTTTCAGATGCAGAGCTGGGGGTCACAGAGGCAATCTGCCTCCTCTCGTCCAGTCCTCTCCCCCAGCTTGAGAGCATTCCTATGGGCAGCCGCCGAGCACTGCTGGGTTTGGTGCTTTTGGGTGCAGGGGACATTCCTGTAGGCAACAGGGCATTTCCTGCAAGGACATGTTTGTGGGGATTAGGAGGGCAGGGCTTGCCAACTTGCAGGCAGGTCTATGTCAAGGTGCCAAAGAAACAGTGGGCAGCACACTCAAGAGGGGACTGACCTTCCCTCCTCCTCCCCTGCCACTCTCCCCCTGGGCTCCCAGCCTCCTTCCTTCAGGCTCACACACCTCTGTTGGCTCTCTCTTTGTGTCTGATCCTGGCAGGGTACTGGCTCATGCCCCTGACCTTCAAAGTTTTCCACATTGTCAGCTCAGAGGTTGAGAAGGTGGAAGAAAAACACCCTTCAGAAGGAGCTGTGCCCCAGAGAGTCAGGTGGCAGTAAACCTCAGGAGCCACAACAGGGCCACAGGGGCCGCACAACCGGCAGGGAAGGTGGAGCACCTGTGGAGCTCCCACAGCCACACCCTGTCTGCAGCATCCGGGCCTGCCAGCTCTCTGCCACTCTGCACCAGCTGCCTTCTGTTCTCCTTCTGTGCTCTGGACTTCCTCTGCTTGGGCTTTCTCACATGGCTGCTTCCTTCTTGTTCACTTCTCAGCTTCCGTCACTGCTGTAGGGCCACCTCCCTGCATCCCCCACCTAAGGCAGGCACCCTCCCCCTCTCCACCACGTTACTGTGTCCACTTTCCTCGAAGCCCTCACCGGCTTCTGAAATACTCTTTTTACTCCTCTGTGGTCTATCCCTGAACTAGAGTGGATGCTCAGTGCCCACCTCGGCCGCTGCTGTGTTCTTGGCACCTACAACAGTGCCGGCATGTAGCAGGCACTCAGCAGCTTTGCGTTGGCTGAATGAATGGACCTACATCATTTCTTTAATGGCCACATGGAATTCCATATTACGGATGTACTGTTATTTATCTGGTGAACATTTAGGTTTTCATCATTTTAATTGCAAGTAATGAAAATTACCATACACATGACTGCATGGCCAGAGTCCCAGCAGGCGCACATGAAAGCACGGAAATCAAGAAGAGCATAAAAAGTGGCTTGTTTACTGAGGTGTCCTCAATACCCAGGGCACATGATATCCCACCAGCCTCTGGTCATCCTGGGGGGTGACAACCGGAGAGCGCACCAGCCTGAAGCTCCAACACAAGGCGGGGGCAGTGCTCTCCATGTCAGGTGGAGGACGGGGACAGGCGAGAAGGAAAGTCCAGCTTCCAGCACCTCCTTCAGTCACCAACCCTTGTTCCTTCCCCTCTGCCAGGTCCTCACTTAGTTTCTAGTCTTGATGGGATGGCCTGAACTTTTGTTCCTTCAGGACCTGAGTCCTGTGTGGGCCCCTCATTACTGAGCTCCCCTCCCCTTTCCCAGAAGGAACCCTTATGCACCACAGGGAACCCCCGGGCTCCAGGTGCAGCCCAACTGGCCCCAATGTGGAGAAGCACTTCAGATCCCCTCTGACGCTTGGGTTCAGGGTCCCAGGCAGCACAGCAACCCCATCTCTGCCAGCTGGCTCTGTGGCACGAGGAGCCAGCAATGGCTGGGGCGTTGGGTGGCGCAGAGGGTCAGCTGCAGCTTTAGCTCCCTGGAGGCATGACTGTTTTCTGAGGGACTCTCCTTTCTTGGACAGTAGCCCAAGGTCACAGGAAGGAAAGCAAAAATTCCTTTAGTATGTTACTTGGTGTCTTAGTGGAGAGGGCCACCCTGCCTACACTGCACGGCTCCTGGCCCCGTGTACTGCCAGCTGTGTGGAGACACGCTCTGCACCCCAAGGGGCCACGCTTCAACCTCGGAGGACACCGGCTCGCACCCAGCGCCATGACGGCTCTCCTGCAGACTGTCCCACCATTGTCTCAAGCCAGCTGCTTCTGGGTAAGTCCAGGGAATTTCAGGCCTGTCCAGTGAAGGGACAATGACCTTTGTTCAGTATACATGTTACAAAAGTTAGCAGAAAATACTATATAGAGATTCGAGGGGCATCAAGAGACCACAGTGTTGAATTCTCAAAGGAGGTGTCAGATCACCATACGGAGACTGTCAGGGCAATGCTCAGTAACCTGCCCTACCCCCAGAATAAACAACGATGGCGCAGGGGAGAGGACTTGGTGATGGGGTCCTGCCGGGAGAAAGGCAAGGGGCACTCCTTCCTTCACCTTCCAAGGGATTCCTCAGAGAGCTTAAGACAGGGACTCTTCCTGTGGGGGCATGGCGGCCTGGGGATGGACTCCCAGCTGGGCAAGGAGGGCTCGCCAGATGCTTTGGAAGCAGAGCCAGGAACGGGTGGCCGTGCTGGCACCTGCCCACTTCTCAATGTTTGCATGGCAAGGGCTGTGTAATGGGTCATCCCAGGTCCTGTCCAATGGTCCCCAAAGGGCAGAGGGGCCCATGAAGCTGCCAGGTGAACACCCACCCTGAACAGTGACAGTTCTGCTCAGGAGAGGGAGCAGCAGGGAACTGCTGCGGAGCTGTAATGTCCCCAGGAGAAAGGGGGTCCTTTCTGCCAGACAAGAGGTGAGACCACAGCCTTCCGCACCACCTCCGGCAGCAGCCCTGGGGGTGGAAGCAGGGCCGAGCTGGCTGAGAGAGGCCTGGGGAAGGAACAAGGGAGGTGACAAGCACAGTCCCTTCCCTTTCATCTCAGGCCTTAAGGGGCCCAAGCTGGGCACTCAGGGAAGATTTCAAGTTAAATCAAGTTCAGCGGTTTCACTCGGCAGAGCTGGACATCCTAATTTCTGAACCAAGACACTGTCCATGGCTTTAAGTTACCAGGTATTATGCATGTTTTGGGGTGCTGGGGATCAGGCCAGGCTCAGACTGGCTTGCTGTACTACAAAAACCAGAAACCCACTGGAGCAAAGCCAAGCAGGAGGAGTTTACTGTAAAGATACTGTTATGGGCTGAATGTGTCCCCAAAATCCACATGCCGAAATCCTACCCCTCAATGTGATATTTTAGGAGGTGGGGACTTTGGGAGGTGATTGGGCCATAAGGGGAGAGACCTCATGAATGGGGTTGCCTTACAAGAGGCCGGAGGGCTACCTTTACACCAAGTGATGATACAGCAAGACAGCCATCTGTGGACAGGAGCAGGACACTTACCCAGAATCTGCCCTGATCAGCACCCTGCTCTTGGACTTCCAGCCACCAGACTCTGAAAAATAAATTTGTGTGTGTAAGCCACCCAGTCCTTGGTGACTTCTTATAGCAGCCTGTAGTGATGAAGACAGATAAAGAGGAACCTCATGGGTGCCTGAGGACACTGGGATTCCCTGGTCTGGGGTGCCCAAGGCCACTTCATCAGGTGGTCAGAGTCCTGGTTTCTGGAATAATTCTAGTGAATGACACCAGCTCTGAAGTGGGAGTGTTCACCATGGGCCAGGAGCTCTTCAGGGCACTCTATAGGCGTTAGCTTATTTAATCTTTCAGAAACTGATGGATATACTGGGTTAAGTCCTATTGTTATTCTCTTTTTACACTTGAGGAAACTGAGGCACAGAAAGATTTCTAGTTTCCAGACTGGTGGGAAAGACCCACAGGTACCCACTGTGCCAAGTGCTAAGGAAAATTATAGAGTGAAATGGGGTCTGATCAAGCCCAAGGGCTGTCCTGAAGGGGTGATACTGAAACAGATTTGGGTTGAGCAGACAAAAGTGAAGGTGGTTGGGGAGGGGTGTCCAAGGCAGAGGACTTGGCAAGAGCAAAGGTCCTGAGGCAGGGGGGACAGGAATAGCTGAGCAGCATGGAGGCCAGTGAATCTAGAGTCAGAGACTGCAGAGAAGAGGGTGAGCACAGTGCTGGGGGGCTGAGCAGGGCTCAGCTGGAGATGAGAGAACACACGTTCCAAATGGGGAACACCACGGGAATGAAGGAAAGTGTTTAGTTACAGTGGGACAAAGTCAAAAAATGGGAACTATCCCAGACAAAGTAGGATGTTTGATCACCCTACTTAAAAGCCAAAGTAGAAAATTTGGCCTTTGTCCTAAAACCAGTGGGAAATTTTTGGTTTTAAGCCAGATGTTCTGCTCACCCTTTAAAAAAACTTTTTTAAATTGTGTATCATGCATATAAAGTGCACAAATATTTAGAGTACAGTTTGGTTAATTTTATATATATACAGACTGATGTAATAAGATGTTCTGGTCAACAAAGAGAATGTCCCATAATTCCCCCCAAATAACCACTACTCAGACTTCAAACACCAGAGGTTGTTTTTGCCTGCCTTAAAAAAATTAAGGTGATAAAGGAGACCAAGATTCAAGATGGCAGTGTGAGAGGTGAGACAGAGAACAACTCCCAAAACCACATATAATGTGAAAATATAGTTAATACAACTAATCCTAAAAGAGCAACAGGAAAGAAGGCTGTGCCAGACTGCACACACCTGGAGAACAGAGCAGACCTCACCACACAGGGTAACGTGCCCAAGCCTTGATCCGTTGGGACCCAAGCCCTTCCCCCACCCCAGCTCACAGTGGGAGGAAGAGAAACAGTGGAGAGGGGGTGGAGGCCTAGGACTGCTGAACACCCAGTCCTACAGACCTGCTTTGGGAGCACAAACCTACATTGCATGCTGCTCTGGAGACTAGTGGGGTTGGAAAGCTGAGACAGGTGGAATACTTGGAGAGACTGATATTCCAGCTGCATGTGGAGGACAGGGATCCACATCCGGCTGCTCTGGGACAAAGGAAAGGTCGGCGGTCTAAGAGGCTTCCTAGCAGCGAGAGGGCTGCTGAAGGGGCGGGATCTGCATGGAGCTTGCTGCTCGGAAGAAGGGACAGGTGGACAAGGTTGACTGGGTGGGCTCTGCCCAGCAGGTTGGGAACTTTCAGGAGCTTCAGGCGCTCCATCCCCCTGGCTGGCTATTCAGCTCCGAGGCCCTGACTGTGATACGCAGCCTGCTGCACCTTCCTCCTGGCCTGCGAACACTGGCTTGCAAACTGGCAGTCCCTGCCCTGGCATCAGGCCAGCCAGAGGGAGGCCCCATATATGGCAACTACAGACACAAAGCACAGAGGCTTACACCTGTGTGCTCGGCCTATGGGTTCTGACACTGGAGACAGGCGCTGCAGCTGGGAAGGAGGAAACAGCTCTTTCCTCCCCCGAGGCCCCAGTGCCGCTCCCCTGCGACCCCCGACATCACTCCAGGGGCTGAGCAGCTGCAGGGACTAGAGCTTCTGGGCACTAGAGGGCGCCACATACAAATATGAAACTTCAAAGGAACCTGCTTCAACCCAAAATCTCACAAACACCAGAAAAGGACCAAGTGAAACTGAACTCACCAATCTTCCTGAAAGACAGTTCAAAACAGAAAATCATAAACATGCTCATGGAGGTACAGAAAATATTCAAGAACTCAGGGACGAATTTAGGACAGAGATTCAATCATTAAGAAATTCCATATCTGAAATGAAACATAGTGGAGGGATTTAAAAGCAGATTAGATGTAGTAGAAGAGATAGTAAATGGAATAGAAATAAGAGAAGAGGAATACAAAGAAGCTGAGGCACAGAGAGAAAGAGGGATCTCTAGGAATGAAAGAATATTGAGAGAACGGTGTTACCAAATGGAACAATTTTCGCATTATAAGGGTACCAGAAGAAGAAGAGACTGAAAGTGTCTTTGAGGAGGTAATTGCTGAAAACTTCCCCAATCTGGGGAAGAAGACAGTCTCTTAGGCCATGGAGGTGCACAGATCCCCCAACACAAGGGACCCAAGGACGATAACACCAAGACATATAATAATTAAAATAGCAAAGATCAAGAAAAAGGACAGACTTTTAAAAGCAGCTAGAGAGAGAAAAGATCACATACAAAGGAAAACCCAACAGGCTATCATCAGACTTCTCAACAGAAACCTTACAGGCCAGAAGGGAGTGGCATGATATATTTAATGCAATGAAACAGAAAGGCCTGGAAACAAGAATACTGTAATTGGCAAGACTGTCATTTAAATCTGAAGGATGGATTAAACAATTTTCAGATAAGCAAAAGCTGAGAGAATTTACCTCCCACAACCCACACCTACAGTGCATTTTGGAGGGACTGCTATGGATGGAAGTGTTCCTAAGGCTAAATAGCTGTCACCAGGGGAAATAAAACCACAGTAAAGAAAGTAGAACAATTAATTACTAACCAGATGTAAAATCAAATCAAGTACCCCCAAAGTCAATCAAGGGATAGACAAAGAGTATAGAATATGATACCTAATATATAAAAAATGGAGGAGGAAGAAAAAGGAGGGGAAAAAAAGAACCCTTTATATTTTGTTTGTAATAGCACAGTAAGTGAGTTAAATTAGACTTTTAGGTAGTAAGGGAATTACCCTTGAACCTTTGGTAACCACGAATCTAAAGCCTGCAATGGCAATAAGTACATACCTATCGATAATCACCCTAAATGTAAATGGTCTGAATGCACCAACCAAAAGACATAGAGCCACTGAATGGATAAAAAAATAAGACCCATCTGTATGCTGCTTACAGGAGACTCAATTCAAACCCAAAGATATACACAGACTGAAAGTAAAGGGATGGAAAAAGATATTTCATGCAACTAATAGGGAGAAAAAAGCAGAAGTTGTAGTAATTGTATCAGTCAAAACTGACTTCAAAACAAAGAAAGTACAAGAGACAAAAAAGGACATTATATAATGATAAAGGGGTCAGTCCAACAAGAGGATATAACAATTACAAATATCTATGCACCCAACACAGTATCACCTACATATATGAAACAAATACTAAGAGAATTGAAGGGGGAAATAGAATGCAATGCAGTCATTTTAGGAGACTTCAACACACCACTCACCCCAAAGGACAGATCAACTAGACAGAAAATAAGTAAGGAGACAGAGGCACTGAACATTGTATTAGAACAGATGGACCTAATGGACATCTACAGAACACTCCATCCAATCGCAACAGGATACACATTCTTATCAAGTGCACATAGAACATTTTCAAGAATAGACAATATACTCGGCCACAAAAAGAGTCTCAGTAAACTCAAAAAGATTGAAATTGTGCCAACCAGCTTCTCAGACCACAAAGGTATGAAACTAGAAATAAATTACACAAAGAAAACGAAAAGCCCACAAACACATGGAGGTTTAATAACATGCTCCTAAATAATCAATGGATCAAAGACCAAATGAAAACAGAGATCAAGCAATATATGGAGACAAATGACAACAATAATTTAACCACAAAATCTGTGGGATGCAGCAAAGGCCTTGCCAAGAGGGAAGTATATTGCAATACAGGCCTACCTCAGGAAAGAAGAACAATCCTATATGAACAGTCTAAACTCACAATTAACAAAACTAGAGAAAGAAGAACAAATGAGGCCCAAAGTCAGTAGAAGGAGGGACATAACAAAGATTAGAGCATAAATAAATAAAATTGAGAAGAATAAAACAGTAGAAAGAATCAATGAAAGCAGGAGCTGATTCTTCAAGAAAATAAACAAAATAGATAAACCCCTAGCCAGATTTATCAAGATAAAAAGAGAATCTACACACATAAACAGAATCATAAATGAGAAAGAAAAAATCACTATGGACACCACAGAAATACAAAGAATTATGAGAGAATACTATGAAAAATTATATGCTAACAAACTGGATAACCTAGAAGAAATGGAAAACTTTCTAGAAAAATACAACCTTCCAAGGCTGACCTAGGAAGAAACAGAAAATCTGAATAGACCAATTAGCAGCAATGAAATTAAATCGGTAATCAAAAAACTACTGAAGAACAAAACCTCTGGTCCAGATGGCTTCAACGCTGAATTTTACCAAACATTTAGTGAAGACCTAATACCCATCCTCCTTAAAGTTTTCCAAAAAGTAGTAGAGGAGGGAATACTCCCAAACTCATCCTACAAGGCCAGCATGACTCTAATACCAAAACCAGCCAAAGAAACTGCAAAAGAATAAAATTACAGACCAATATCCCTGATGAACATAGATGCAAAAATACTCAATACATAAGAAAGATCATCCATCATGATCAAGTAGGATTTATTCCAGGGATGCAAGGATGGTACAACATTTGAAAATCCATCAGCATCATCCACCACATTAACAGAAAGAAGGAGAAAAACCACATCATCATCTCCACATATGCAAAAAAGGAATTGACTAAATTCAACATCCATTCATGATAAAAACTCTCAACAAAATGGGTATAGAGGGCAAGTACATCAACATAATAAAGGCCATCTATGACAAACCCACAGCCAACATCATACTTAACTGCAAGAAGCTGAAAGCTTTTCCTTTAAGATCAGGAACAAGACAAGGGTGCCCACTCTCCCTACTTTTATTGGACATAGTACTGGAGGTCCTAGCCATGGCAATCAGACAACACAAAGAAATAAAAGGCATCCATATTGGCAAGGAAGAAGTTAAACTGTCCCTGTTTGCAGATGATAAATTGTACATAAGAAACCCTATAGAATCCACTCCAAAACTACTAGATCTAATATCTGAATTCAGCAAAGTTGCAGGGAACAAAATTAATACACAGAAATCTGTTGCATTCCTATATACTAATGATGAACTAGCAGAAAGAGAAATCAGGAAAACAATTCCATTCACAATTGCATCTAAAGTATAAAATACCTAGGAATAAACCTAACCAAGGAAGTGAAAGACCTATACCCTGAAAACTACAAGACACTCATGAGAGAAATTAAAGAAGATACCAATAAATGGAAACACATCCCGTGCTCATGGATAGGAAGAATTAATATTGTCAAAATGGCCATCCTGCCTAAAGTAACCTACAGATCCAATGCAACCGCTATCAAAACACCAACAGCATTCTTCAACGAACTAGAGCAAATAGTTCTAAAACTCATATGGAACCACAAAAGACCCCAAATAGCCAGAGTAATCCTGAGAAGGAAGAATATGCTCCCCGACTTCAAGCTCTACTACAAAGCCACAGTAATGAAGACAATTTGGTACTGACGCAAGAACAGACCCTTAGACCAATAGAACAGACTAGGGAGCCCAGATAACAACCCAAGCATATATGGTTAATTAATATACAATAAAGGAACCATGGATATACAATGGGGAAATGACAGTCTCTTCAACAGCTGGTTGTTGGCAAAACTGGACAGCTACATGCAAGAGAATGAAACTGGATTATTGTCTAACCCCATACACAAAAGTAAACTCAAAATGGATCAAATAACTGAATGTAAGTCATGAAACCATAAAACTCTTAGAACAAAACATAGGCAAAAATCTCTTGAATATAAACATAAGCAACTTTTTCCTGAACGCATCTCCTCCGGCAAGGGAAACCAAAGATAAAATGAACAAATGGGACTACATCAAGCTAAAAACCTTCTGTACAGCAAAGGATACCATCAGCAGAACAAAAAGGCATCTTACAATATGAGAATATATTTGTAAATGACATATCCGACAAGGGGTTAACAGTATGAGAATATATTTGTAAATGACATATCTGACAAGGGGTTAACATCCAAAATATATAAAGAACTCACACGCCTCAACACCCAAAAAGCAAGTAACCCTATTAGAAAATGGGCGGAGGATATGAACATTTCTCCAAAGAAGAAATTCAGATGGCCAACAAGCACATGAAAAGATGCTCCACATCGCTAATTATCAGGGAAATACAAATTAAAACCACAATGAGATATCACCTCACACCAGTTAGGATGGCCAACATGAAAAGACTAGGAACAACAAATGCTGGCGAGGATACGGAGAAAGGGGAACCCTCCTACACTGCTGGTGGGAATGTAAATTACTTCAACCATTGTGGAAAGCAATATGGAGGTTCCTCAAAAAACTAAAATTAGAAATACCATTTGACCCAGGAATTCCACTCCTAGTTTACCCCAAGAAAACAACTTCTCAGATTCGAAAAGACACATGCAGCTCTCTGTTTATCGCAGCACTATTTACAATAGCCAAGATATGGAAGCAACCTAAGTGTCCATCAGTAAATGAATGGATAAAGAAGAGGTGGTACATATAGGCAATGGAATACTATTCAGCCTTAATAAACAAATGCTACCATTTGCAACAACATGGTTGGAGCGAGAGGGTATTATACTCAGTGAAGTAAGTCAGGCAGAGAAAGATAAATATCACATGATCTCCCTCATTTGTGGAGTATAACAACAGAGCAAAACTGAAGGAACAAAATAGCAGCCGACTCAGACTCCAAGAAGGGACTGGTGGTTACCAGAGGGAAGGGCCTGTGGGGAGGGAGGGAGAAGGGGATTGTGGGGATCATGATTGGTGCACATGGTGCGTGTGGGGTCACAGGGAAGATTGTGCAGCTCAGAGAAGATAAATAGGGACTGTGGCATCTTACTACACTGATGGACAGTGACTAATGGGGTATGGGGGGGAACTCGATAATAAGGGTGAATGTAATAACCACATTTTTTTTCTTGTGAAACCTTCATAAGAGTGTAATATCGATACCATAATAAATAAAAAAAAGGGTAGTTTGAAAACTGTTACTTGTATGTCCTCCTGCATGATATCTATCTCCATAGATTATTTTGCTTCAGGCTCCTTTAAGTTTTCTGCCTTCAAACCTCTACCTGTCCCTCATCTGGTGCACCCCGTTGCCCCGACACTGCTGAAGCCCTCTCCCTTTCCCGGGTTGGGGCAACCAGGGTCCCGCACCTACTCCCAGCAGTCACCCACTCCCACGGCCTCGGTGACCGCCCACGAGTTCTAGGAGGCGCCTCCTCTCTCGGAGCCAAGGGTTTGGTGGGGGTGCTCTCCATCACCCCGTTCCCCAGCCACCCAAAGAAACCAAGAATCTCAGCACAAGCGGTGACTCGCTAGGCAAACGCAGTCTGGAGACAGCCGCCGTTTCCCATCAAACCGCCACCCCAAGACATTGCTTGCGGGGAGAGGTGACTGGACAGGGGAATCAGGAGTGGCCACCGCGGGTTCACGCGGCGCGCGCTCCCGTCCAAGTCAGAGGTCGGCCCCGCGCGTCCAGACGCCGCTCTGCGCTCCGACGAGACATGTCATTTCGCCGAGGCCACCGGAGCTGCGCCCGTCGGGCAGTCCCGAAGCCCCCAGGCAGACCCAGGCCCGGGCGGGCGGCTCCAAGCCTCGGTGACTCCTTGGGGACCAGTGCCGTCCGCAGGCACTGCCCGGGGCTCCACGCCGAAGGCCGGCAAACGCCGCCCGGGTGCCTTCTGCGCACGCGTCGGCGCGCAATCTCGGCGGCGCACTGGCTCCTCGCGGGTCCGCAGCAGGCCCCGCCTCCTCCGGGGGCCGCTCCGCCCCCACCCCGCCAGCTCCCGGCCTTCCCAGCAGTCCGGCGTCCCTACGGCAAGCGGCGCGGCCCGATCCCGCCCGGAGCCGGGAGCGCAGGGGCGGGGCGGGGCGCTGAGGTCGGCGCAGCGGCGGCCGGTCCCGCCGTGGTTGGCTGCGCCCGCTCTGGCCGCGCCCTGGTTGGCTGCGGGCCGCGGGGCTGGACCGCCGGGTCGGGGCTGGGGTCGGAGCTCGGGCGCCGGCCGGGCTTGCGCAGCGCTGGGCTCCGCGTCTCTCCGGCTCGGCGGCGGCAGCGGTGGTGGGGAGCGCTCTGCCGCGGGTGTAGCCGAGGGGCGCGGCGCGGGCGAGGCGAGGGCGGGCCGCGCCGTGCGGGAAGGGCGGCGGCGCCGAGGGGAGGAGACCGGCCCATGGACCCGCGGGGCCCGGCGCCCCTGACGCTGCGCCGCCGGGACCGAGCCCAAGATGTCGGCCTAGGCCGGGCCGCGACGACGCGGACGGGGCTGCGACGAGGCGCTGCCGGGGCTCGCGGCCGCCGGGCCCCCGAGGGCACGCCTTGACGGACCGGCCGAGCGGGCGGCGAGAGGCCGGCGCCTTGGGAGCGGGCCGCGCGGCACCATGTCGGCCAAGGTGAGGCTCAAGAAGCTGGAGCAGCTGCTCCTGGACGGGCCCTGGCGCAACGAGAGCGCCCTGAGCGTGGAGACGCTGCTCGACGTGCTCATCTGCCTGCACACCGAGTGCAGCCACTCGGCCCTGCGCCGCGACAAGTATGTGGCCGAGTTCCTCGAGTGGGGTAAGTGCGCGCGGGCCTGCCTCGCAGCCCGTCCGGCCCCGCCTGGGCTCGTCCGCCCCTTCGCTTCCCCATCCCCAGGCTTCGCCCTCCCGCCTCGTCGCCGCTTCCCGGCCGGCCGCCCCTGCCCTCTCCTGCTGCTCTGCGCCCTCGGCCCTGGGCGGCCCTCGCTCCCTCCTGCCCTCCTGCGCGGCCCTCGCGCGTCCGCGTTCGGTGTCCCGCCCCCTCATCCTGCTCCTGGGAGCCACATCCTCCGTTCCCACCCTCCACCCTCCCCCCCGCCGGGCCAGGGCCGGGCCGCTTCCTAGATCCACCCTCCGAGCCTATCATTTCCTGCAGCTCTCCCAGGGATATCCGCCCGCGCCCCGCCCGTGCCCCTGGCTTTGGGGTCCCGAGTCAGTGTCGCGTCCGCCCCGCACGCGCCCTGCTGGCTTGTGGGGTAGCCGCGTGCGCTTTCAGCGTCTGGCTCCCCCACCGCCCCGTGGGCCTCGCACACCCCTGGGCATCTCCAGGGAGCCGGGCCGTAATGGCCCCTCCTAGGTGACAGCCTGTCGACTTTCCCTTGGTGTCCAGGGCCTGAACACCCCTTTACTGTAGCACCTCCGGCGGAGTTTTAAGGTTAAAAGTCTTGTTTGAATACGCTGTACAAGAGCAAATGAATTCTTTTCATTGTAGTTGCACCAGCCCCTTGTAATACTTTGGGCATAGTATGGGGAAGTCACTGAACTTTCTTCAGCTCACTTTTGGCATGCCTTCCCTAGTCCACCCAAGGGTCTCTAATACTATAATCATTGACCAACAAATCTGTTATTCTTTATTAAGACGAAAATTTGATTAAGCCGTTAATGGTCATTAGAATCCCGAAGCTGGCTACAACCTTTTACTTATCTCTCGCCAACGCGGGCATGCCTCAAGGCCCTCAGAATCTCCTAAGAGCCCTTAGGAGGAGGATACAGTGCTTACGTTGGTGCCCTATCTATGAAAATCCTATCCTTGGGTCATCTGCTTTATTAGGCTAGGATGAACCAGTGATTTGTAATCTTTGGGGCTGGTAAAGCTGGTATTTACATGAAACAAATGAATGTATTCTGAAGCGATACCTCCTCTGCCAAAATGGTAACTGGGATGTGGAATTTTGTTTACAGGGTACAGTTTAAGTTGCCATACTCTTTAGAGGGCTTCTGTGTTTTGCTCTTTAGTGAAATGTTGACATATTTCTTGTGAGAGCAGCACCAGGAGGAGGTCCAAGGTCCCTGGACACCTTGTTAGGCTGTATGGAAGGGGCGAGGTGGCCACCATTCTTGGTTACATACAATATCAGTAAAATGAGAGTATTTGCTTTCTGCAGTCCTTTATCAGTGACATACATGATTTCAACTGATTAACTGACTTAGAAGTTGTTTTGAAAATGAGGTCTTTGGTGCTTATTCTGTGTTACATCTTTGCCTTCTGATTATTGTATTTGTCGTTTCCTTTCTGAGGATTTGATCTTGGCATCCAGACAGTTCATGATCAGGTCGATCTTGGTGCACCGTATGTGAGTGAGTGCAAGTGCAACTGAAAGGAGGGAGCCAAGGGCAGGTGACTGCAGCCTGTGTGGTGTGGTCCAGCAGCCTCTGGCCGGGGCAGCTGAGCACGCCATACGGCTTAGTCTGAAGGTGGGGTGCCCTGGGGACCAGTGGTCCCTGAGCAGCTCCTCACCGCCGGACAGTACCAGCCAGTCTGCACCTGTGAGCGTCAGTGGAGGAAGCTCTTCCCAGCATGTGTGGAGATCTACTGTGTGAGATTTGCCCTTTCCAAGCAGAAACTGTGTGCTGTACTTTGGAGATATTTTGAAAATTGTTGTCTGGCTCTTTGGAAATTACAATTACAAATAGATTACATAATCCTAAGAACTCAGTTTACACAAAAGTGTAATCTTTATATTACAGAGAAAAACGGACTTAAATTTAGTGTGGCATTTTAATGATATACTAATATATTTTAGAAGTAGTATTTAATCTTACATATGTTAACATGCACCATTGTAACTCTGCAGTGGTGTGTTACTAGTTATGTTACGTGTGCAGTCATCATTTAGTGTTATTTGGAATAACTTACTGTGATTAGAAGGCAAAGAATGGTCTTTAAAAAGGAATTGTTGTGGAACATTATTAGATCCCCTGACTTCCAAGTGGAATTCTGCTCAGGAAATACATAGGCTTTCAACCTATGTATTACTGGGTTTTGGATTCACATGCTGCATGACATTTGAAACCTCTTATGTGTTGAGTCCTGTCATTTGGAGGGCTAACTTCTCCCCACCTTCCAAATCTTGCTAGATGTCTAATGACAATTATGTAGACTTCTTGAAACTTCATAAAGGAAACCAGCCGATCCGCTCAGATTTGGAGACTTACTGGGCAATTGTTTAGGAAATTTGGAAAGTATAGGTAATAAAGTTTTTAAGTTTTAAAAGAAGACTGTTTCTGGCTCCTAGAGTCTTGTAGCAGCAGTGCCTGCATGGGACAAGAGTCATCCTAGCTTTCATTGAAGAGTTCGCCTTTAATTTTCCCTTAGTTATGTTTATAGTTTAATTTCCTCTATGAACTCCTGGACCTTAATTAAAAATTGGAAATATCCTGCTTTGCATGTGTATTTCTTTAAGCTGTTTTTTAATGCAAATTTGCTACCATTTTGAAGTAGAGCATATGAAACACTTTGAAATTTCTACCAGTGAACAGCAACAAATATGGACAAATAAATGAGGTGAATTTCCTGTCTTTGATCTTTGCTATATAAAAATACTTACACATGTATTAATTTTTTTTCATGGTTTAAATATAACTTGCTAGTGTGACATTTGGTGGTAGCACATGTTCGAAGTCCCAGCCTGTTGGTGTTGGGTGGCCCCTGGTGTCCCCCTGCTCTGGCCTCCTGAGGCCTGCAGACTGGCAGGAGGTCCACCTCTCGCTGCTATGCAGGCTTGCCTCTTGAAGGCAAACTTGAACGTGGGTTTCTCAATTCCTAGTCCAGGGCATCTTCTCTCACTGTGCTGCCATACTTCTTCTGTAAGGAGTAGAATTATCCTTCTGGTCCTCTGTTTAATGTTCTCATTCGTGATTTTTCATGCAAATACAGCAGTACCTGCTCAGAGTTCTCCTTCATCCCTGTGAATTCCCGTAGCTGTTAGCTTGAGGTGCTCAGCCCTGGGTGTCAGTGGGATGACTTACCAAATTAATAAGTTCAGGCTTAACTGATGGTGCTGAACATTTCAAGATAAGATTTTAATTTTAGTGGTTTCTCCAGATAGAATGGTTGGCATACATGGGAACACTTTTTAAAAATAATGGATTTAAGAAACAAGTCTTATGAATAAGATCTAAATTGTGGGGAAGTGTTCAGATTGCATAATAAAACTTAGGTTAACATAATTTAGATGTGTAAATAGCTATTTAAAATGCATAATGGTGCTGACTGCATGGCATGTGATGGGACAGTTGAGACCATTAAATATTAACAAGCCAGCTTCACCTTTTCCATCCTAAAACCTCTTCCGTTGACAATTGAGCTTTGAAGTAAACAGCAGTGTCTGTGTTAAATCTAGACTTTCAATAAGGAAAATTGGATTTAGGGAACGTTGTGCTCTTGTCAAGATACCACTGAATGGCTACCTGAAAAGGTTTGTGATGTGCAGCTATTGCTCTTCAAGCAGAGTATTCTAATTCGCAGAGGGCAGAAAGGTGAAAATACAGAGGGCTGGCAGGTTGCTCCCCTCGCCCTCGCCCTCGCCCTGCCTCTTGTCGTAGACAGAGCCTGATGCCCTTAGAAATCTCCTGTCTCTGCTGACGTGTGATGCTCAATAAACACACACACAAGCAGGACTGTTAATTCCAAACCATATTCAGTCCAGTGAAATTTTCGAATGCTTTTCTTGCTAAAGAGGCAAAAAGTATTTTTTTAACTACTAAAGTAAATGGACCTTGTTGGAAGAGACCAAATAATTTTATCTTTTTAAAATTAAAAATGATAAAATAAAATGGAAAGAATTTTGAAAAAGCACAGAAACCCTATAATTACATCACCCTAACCCCCATAACACAATGCCTTTTAGTCCCTGTGCCAAGTTTAAATCTGGAAACTTAGATTCTTAGTATGTTGCAGAATGACTGTATGTTAAGGTTATCTTAGCTCACACAAATGCTCTCTTACTAATGAAAATGGATGAGAAGGAAATACTACACTTCCCTTAGATTAAAAAAAAAACAATTGTTTTGGCAATGTGCACTATATATAGATTTAAAATCCACCTGAGAAACTTTTTGATTTTTTTAAGCAAAACAGATACTAACTATGAAATAAGGAGACATCTTATAGTACGATCTTAAACAGTCTATTGTGTATGAGGTTTGTGGTTTGTTAGTTTACTGACTTGTAGTTAACTGGCAACAAAATTGTTTTTAGGTTAAAACTTTGCAAAAAGGATCAATTGTGTAACAGGAGACTTTGGATTTTGTTATCTTTAGGGAAGAATTACAAATAAAAGAGATTTGAATTGAATTATGCATTTCAGTCCAGTTCTGTCCTTGTATCAGAGCTTCCTTGGAGGCAAAGGGAACTTACTCTTTTAGAGGGGCCCCCTTATGGTGTTCAGACCGTGAGGGTGACCCCTCTGGCCTCCACAGTCACAGCCATAGGTTGGAAAACTGTTAAGGGTTTGAGAGGTCACATGATCTGCCTTCCATACACTCCCCACCCTCCCTTAGCCCCACCTCTCCTTGGGTAAATGAGACTCTGGACATTTCCCCTAGACACTTCTAAGCAAGTACCCTCCAGCCAGGGTTTCTCTCCACAGGATCATGTCAACCTTGGGCCACCTTGCTTGACACCTCTTAGCAGTGTCTCTTTTGTTTTATCCTTTTCTTTCCATCCCCATTACCAACTGGCTTGGCTGAAGCTCTCAAGTTCTCAGACCTAAATGAATGAGACCTCTTCTAAATGAGTCTTAAACAGTACTTCTCAATTTGATTATTCCCCCTTTCAAAAATTTGTACAGTAACTTCATATTCTATTGCCTTAATAAATTAGGTATGAAATCAATGGTCCAATCTTGGAATTTGAAGTTGACCTAAAAAGACGCATTTAATTTTAGTTTTGGAAGTTGAAATTAACAATACTTCAGACCACTCCTTGTGGGGTGATTTTCTTTAAATACCATTTTACCCTTCATTAAAGTCATGCATTTACTTAGTTTTAAAAGTCAGGTATTACTACAGAGTTATAACGCAAGAGGGTCAGCAGCCCTTTACCAGCCTGCGCACTCTGGGTTCTGACTTTGATTAAGCAACCACTTTTAACCTATTTCTGCATTAGTCACCTCTCTTAGTTAAAGTCACATTCAGCTGCTAATGACAGACAACCAAATGGTAGTGACTTAAAATCAGTGTGGTTTCTCTCTCATGTGAAATTTGGGTGTTGGTGATCCAGGGCTGGTAAACAGTTCATTTCAAGAACTCTTCAGGGACCTGGGCCCCGTCCTGCTCTAGTCCACCACCTGACGTTGGCCGTCCGATCTGCATTCCAGGCGGTAGAGTGAAGGTGTATTGCTGAGGAAGGGAGGAATAATCTTTGGATGTTGCTGGTTATTTATTTAGCAATTCCTGTCTCAAGTTTAATGTTTAAACAGCATGCTTGTACTGCTAATTTCTGGTTTGTCCATTTTAGACATTATCTGTTGACTTCTTACATGAAAGAGAAGGTTATAGAACTTTTACATCCCTTCTTCCCCCCACTGCCCCAGACACACACATCCGGTCTTCTCTGCCCCTTTTTCCAAGTACTGTCATATAATCTTTGTTTTTGTTTATGTTGTTATCATTAGGTAAATTTCAGCCAAACCACATAGGATGCAGGATAATTCTTCTTAACGTTTATTGAAATGAGTTGTTTTTCCTTCCCTTTCCCTTGGCTGCCCACGTGCAGTCAAGTTGTGTCCCAGGTTTTAAACAGAGCACCTCGGCGCCGTCCCACCCTGCCAGCAGTCCTCACTCTTCATGCCTCACGGAGCCTGTCACTTCCCCGTCCCAGCCCAGGCCGTTCGCTGTCTAGCCCTGCTGCTGAGCAGTTGTCCTGGGATGTATTACCCTCTCTGTTCTCATATTTTCTTATTTATTGGAAATATTCCTCTGTAAATAGAAGGAAGAAATGGGAATAAGGGAGGTCAAGGATTTCTTTTTAATAGCTGCACAACGTTGGAAGTGAGAGAAGGGATGGGGACGAGCAGGATGTGAAGAGGGCGAATTACCTGGTGGGTGTATTGAAAGCAAAGAAAGGGGCCTGGAAAGTGTCTGCTTGCCCCCATGTGGGGCGCGGTGGCTCTGGGCGTGCCTGGCGGTGAGCGGGGCGTGCCCACGGAGATGTGTAACGAGGACATCCTTTGTGCTCAGGGTTTGTGACTCGGGCTGTGTGGAATGGAGCTGATTCTGCTTAACTCCAAAGTTTTTGGTAGGTAGGAAGAAATCAGCAATTTAAAATAAAGAGCAGAATAAGGAATATTCTTGCCATTCATAATCTTCTGAAAATGTAAGTAACAGAAATGAAATCCAAAGGTAGATAGCACTCTCCTGCCCTTGACACCCAGATTACATTTTAAGGCTGTTACTCTGTTGTACTTAACGCTCTGTTCCTGTGAAATAAGTGCATTGAAATAATTGGATTTCTTTTGTTTTGTATAAAAATTTTAAATCGGGCTGAATTTATTTATTTTTAACTTATAGCTTATTTTTAACTGGTGAGTACTGATTCTTGGATGTTGAGAAAGGTGTTGATTTCATAATCGGTGGTTATACAGCAATCTTTAAAATGTTTGCTGCTCTGTCGCAGGTTGCTTTTGTTTCTTCTTAATCCCTAGTATTTGAAATCAGATAGTTGAAGTCTTTAAGTATATTAAGAAATCGCCTGTCTGATGTACCTTTAAAATGAATCTCAGAAAATGTCAATGTAGTATTGCTTTCAAATACGTAGGACATGTTGTCTAACTAGCAGCAAATTGAGAAGTTACTGGGGCTGCTGTTTCCAATCTCACCAGTTAATAAGGTGCCAAGGATGGCATTTATACTAGACCATATTTGGACAAGAAATGGTTCTTAAAACATCAGGCATTGTTATAGTTTTATATAACCAAAGTGATAAGCCTGGATATATTTCCTTCTACAAATATTCAGTTATTTTTTTAAAAAACAAGATTTGCATTTTTGAGGCTTTGATAATCCTTGTGAAATAATATGTTAGAAAGGTTACTGAGCAAAAACCAGATGTGTCTCAGCAAAATGAGAGAAACTTAAATTCAGTTACACAGCTATATGATGAAGTTTATTTTATCAGGAAAGGGTTCTCTGCCTCTTACAATTACCAGGTGGTTTCTGTTCTTTCTTTTCTTCTGTTTTTTTTTTTTTGTAACAGTTTTATTGAGGTAGACTCAATATCATTTACCTGTTTAAATTGTATAATCCAGTAGTTTTACTATATTAAGAGGTGTGCAGCCATCTTCATTATTTAAGTCTGAACTTTTTCATTACCTCATGAAGAAACCTTGTACCTTGTAGCCATCCCTCCTTTCCCCCCAGCTCTAAGCAACTACTGATCTATTTTAATGATACATTTGCCTGTGTTAGATATTTCCTGTAAATGGAATCATATAATAAGTGGTCTTTTGTCAAGTAGTGACTCTGTGGCATCTTGCTATACTGATGGACAGTAACTGCAATGCGGTATGGGGGAACGTGATGATATGGGTGAATGTATTAACCACAATGTTTTTCATGTGAAACCTCCGTAAGAGTGTGTATCAATGATACCTTAATAAAAAAAATGTGGTCTTTTGTGATTAGAATCTCTTCACTTAGCATGATTATGTGTAAAGATATGGATAAAATATATCTGTATCTCATTCCCTTCTATTCTGAATAACATTCCAGTATATGGATTGTCCTCATTCTGTTGATCTATTTATCTGTTTGGACATATGAGTTGTTTCCACCTTTTGGCTATTGTGAATAACGCTGCTGTGAACATTCATGTATGAGTTTTGTGTTTTTTTTTGAGAGGGCATCTCTCATATTTATTGATCAAATGGTTGTTAACAACAATAAAATTTTGTATAGGGGACTCAATGCACAATCATTAATCAACCCCAAGCCTAATTCTCAACAGTCTCCAATCTTCTGAAGCATAACAAACAAGTTCTTACATAGTGAATAAGTTCTTACATGGTGAACAGTGCAAGGGCAGTCATCACAGAAACTTTCGGTTTTGATCACGCATCATGAACTATAAACAATCAGGTCAAATATGATTATTTGTTTGATTTTTATACTTGATTTATATGTGAATCCCACATTTCTCCCTTATTATTATTATTATTATTTTTAATAAAATGCTGAAGTGGTAGGTAGATGCAAGATAAAGGTAGGAAACATAGTTTAGTGCTGTAAGAGGGCAAATGTAGATGATCAGGTGTGTGCCTATAGACTAAGTATTAATCCAAGCTAGACAAGGGCAACAAAACATCCACAGATGCAGAAGATTTCTCTCAAAACAGGGGGGGTGAGGTTCTAAGCCTCACCTCTGTTGATCCCCAATTTCTCACCTGATGGCCCCCCTGCGACTGTGCCTGTCTTAGGTTGTTCCTCCCTTGAGGAATCTTACCCGTCTCTGGCTAACCAGTCATCTTCCGGGGCCATACAGGGAAATGTAAAGTTGGTAAGTGAGAGAGAAGCAATATTCTTTGAAAAGGTTAGCTTTTTACTTCTTTGCAGATTTATGCCCTGTGGCTTCTATGCCCAGCATTTGTCTTGAGGTATCTTTACCACTTGGAAGAATTATGACACTCGGTAATTTTCGATATGAGGCACGAATTCTACTAAAGGGTTGTAATTAGGAAGGAAGAAGAAAAGCTATAGAAGTAGCAGGTGGAAGAAAACATGGGAAGATTATTTCTTTGACATACCTTCTTGTAGAGTAACTTCAGCATGTATAGGTTTTAACAAATTACTAATTAAATTGTGTGCACACATTAACAGAATAGGAATACAGCTACATAACAAAAGCAGACCTACAATTACCAGCCATATCAGTGAAACCAAGAAAACCAGTTAGGTACCCTAGGCATTTGTGAAAACTTATCAATGATATGATGGATATTGTCTATCATGTATGAGTTTTTGTGTGAATGTACGTTTCATTTCTCCTGAGTGTGTATCTGGGAGTGGGATTGTTTGGTTATTCAGAAACTCCATGCTTAGCATTTTGAGGAACTGCCATGCCAGGGGGTTTTTCATAGCGGCTGTTTCAGTTCACATCCCCACCAGCAGCGTGTAAGGGTGCCAATTTATCCAGAATCTTGCCAGCCCTTGTTGTTACTTGTCTTTTTTATTCCCGCCATGATAGTGGATGTGAAGGGGTATCTCACTGGTTTGGTTTTGCCTTTTCCCTAAAGGCTAATGATGTTGGGCATCTTTTTTTGTGTTTATTGTCCATTTGTATGTCTTCTTTGGAGAAGTGTCTATTCATGTCCTTTGCTCATATTTTAATTGTGGTGTTTGTGTTTTTTGTTGTTGAGTTGTAAAAGTTCTTTATGTTATTCTGGGTACAAGTCCTTCATCAGATGTATGCTTGCAAATATTTTCTCCTACACTGTGAGTTATCATTTCACTTTCTTGATGGTTTCCTTTGAGGCACAAAAGATTTAAATTTTGATGAAGCCCAGTTTAACTTTTCTTTTGTTGTTTTTGGGTGGCATATGTAAGAATCCATTGTCAAATCCAAGGTATCAAAGATTTATGCTTAAGTTTTCTTTTAGGAGTTTTATAGTTTTAGCTCTCACATTTAGGTCTTTCATCCATTTTGAGTGAGTTCTTTTATGGTGTGAGATAGGGAATCCACACTCCTTTTGCATGTGGATATCCTGTTGTTTCAGCACCATTTGTTGAAGCAATTATTTCCCCACTGAGTAATCTTGGCATCCTTGTCAAAGCCAGGTGACCGTAGATGTATGGGTTTATTTCTGGGTTCTCACTTCTGTTCTCTTGAACTATACCTGTCCTTACACCAGTACCACACTGTCTTGATCACTGTTGTTTCGTAGTAAGGTTTTAATTCAGGTACTGTGGGTCCTCCAACTTTGTTCTCTTTCAGGATTGTTTTGGCTCTTCTTGGTTCCTTGAATTTCCATGTGAATTTTAGGATCAGCTTGTCAATTTCTGTTAAAAAAGGCCTTCTGGGATTCTGATGGGGATTGTACTGAATCCATAGGTCAATTTGAGGAGTGGTGCCATCTTAGTAATATTAAGTCTTCCTGTCCATGAACACGATGTGTCTTTCCATTTATTTAGTCTTGAAATTTTTTTTCAAAAATATGTTGTAGTTTTCAGAGTTGAACATTTTGCTTTTTTATTGTGGTGAAATAATAAATGACATGAAATCTGCCATTTTAACTTTTTAAGTGTTCATTTGGTTGCATTAATTACACCCACACTGCAGTTACAAGATTTGTGCTTACTGAATTATTTCCAAGTTTTTTTTATTGTTATTATAAATGCAGTTGTTTTCTTAATCTCATTTTCAGATTGTTAATTGCAAATGTATACAAATACAATTTAGTTTGTTTTGATCCTATATTCTGTAAAATTGCTGAACTCGTTTATTCTCATAGTTTCTTAGTGGATTCCTTAGTATTTTAATATAAAGTATGTCACCTGTGAATAGAGGTAGTTTTACCCCTTCCTGTCCAATTTGGATGGTATTCATTTTGTTTTGTGGCCTAGTTGTTCTAGCTGGGACCTCCAGGGCAGTGTGGGGTCAAAGAGGCAAGAGTGGACATTTCTTGCCTTACTCCAGATCGAGGGGGAAGGCGTTGAAGTTTTCCACCGTTGTGTGTGCTATTGGCTGTGGGTTTCAGATGCTCTTTATCAAGTCGAGGAAGTTCCCTTCTAATCCTAGTTTATTGTCATAAAACAAATTAAAGTTTCTATTCCTCATGGATTTTCTTATTTTCTTTCTTAAAAGGGCATGGGTGTTTGTCAGCTGCTATTTCTGCATCCATTGAGATAATTGTGCAGCTCGTTTCTTATTCTGTTGATGTGGTGTATTACATTAAATGGTTTTTGTATGTTAAACCAACCTTAAATTCTTGGGATAAATCCCATTTGGTCATAGTGTACAATTCTTTTGCTGTTTTGGTGGATTTGGTTTGCCAGTACTTTATTTAGGATTTTTGCATCTATATTCATAGCGAGAGTGGTCTTGGGTTTTTTTCTTGTATGTTTTTGTCTGGCTTTAATATCAGGAAAATACTGGCCTAATAAAATGAATTTGGAAGTGCTTTCTCTTCTATTTTTTTGAGAATTTGTGAAGAATTAATATTCCTTAAATGTTTGATAGAATTCACCTGCAAAACCATTTGGGATTTTCTTTTTTTTTTTTTTTTTCTTTTATTGCTAATTCAGTCTGTAGTACTTACAGATCTAGTTGCATTTTCTGTTGCATGTAACTGGGGGTAGTTCATCCTGGTTGCTGTATGGTATCCCATGGCCCACGTGTGCCCCAGTTCATCCATTCACTGTGGGTCGACATCTGTGTTGTCTGGCTTGGGGCTGGTAATGAAGCGTGCTGCTACTGGATACTGTTTGCCTTTCAAAATTCTCCAGAGACTTAATGATTTCTTTGAATTCAGTGCATCTACAGTATCATTAATCAATTTTCCTTTAAAAATTCCTCTCCAGAGATTTCTTGAGTTTCTCTCCCTTAACTTTTATTCTGTGATAGTTTGTGGGGGGCAGTCACAGATGGTTCAAATCATGGTTCTTTGTGATTTGGGTTTGCCCCTTGTACCAGAAATAAAAATATCAGAACACAAGTCAGAGAAATTATAGTAGACCAGTACTATTTTTATTTTAAATAGTTTTAAAATTATGAAAATAACGTGCTCATTATTTAATAAACTTAAACAGGGTGGAAGGGTATGCCAAAGAAAGTAAAAACCTTCATCCCTCTAGTTGTACTGTTTTTAATTCTTTTTTATTTTAGAGCATATTCTAGACTATCATTAAAATGGAATATTATTGATTTGAAAGACATTTTAATATCAACCTGTATTTCTATTCATAATTTAAAATTTTGCATGAGAAATTAATGTTGAAATATGGTTATTGCATGTGAAGAGGATTGTGATTTTTGTCTTTGGTAGACTATGCATTTTTATTGTTTACATTAATACACATAATGCTATCGAATCATTCATGCATTTCTGGGATAAAGCACACTTTGCCATGGCATTTTATTCTCTTAACTGCTTAGTTGAGCTTGTTATATTCATGTTTTGTTTATTGATTTCTAATTTATATTCCCACTTGAGGGGTAGTCTGTAGTTTGTGGTTTTAACTTCTGTGTGTGGTCTGTGGAATATTTTGGTATCAGAGTTATGGTAGAATTTAATGAAAAGTCATGAAACTTCTAGTCTTATGTTTAAGAATATTTCACAGAGTGAAGTTTTATAGTATCCATTTATGAAACTACCTGAGTCAAATGACTTTCAGTGGGGGATATTCTTAGATGACTTTGAAAGTAGTTTTCTGTCTTTTGGTGTTGGTTTTGTATTCTCTAAGAAGCATCCTCCTTTTTATTCAGTAATTTCTGGTTTATTAACATAGAATTGTATATAAGAGAATTTAATTACTTTAATTTCCTTTATATCTGTGGCTATATAGTTTTAAAAGTTATTCTCACTGGAGTTAATTAGGGGAATTAATCAGTTTTATGTTGTCAAAGTTTATAGCATTGGTTCTGTGACTATAATGAAGTCTACCTTGTTCTGTATAAGTTGGTTGTAAGAATTTGGAAACTAGTGAATAGCATTTATAATAATTAGGGTTAGATATCTGTTACTCACTGTAGATCCTAGCTGTGTGCCCGGCCCCAAGAGAAGGCGCTTGCCCTGGGCCTTGAGCAGGGGAGTCATCAGGGGTCAGCGTTGAAGAGACCCCTCTCCGTTCCTCCTAATTTCCTTTGCTCCTGGGTCATATTCACCTGCCACTGTTTCTTATGTTGGCTTCACTATTTCTTGGCTTCTTTTTTTTTTGATAATTTGCTAGAGTCTTTTCATGGCAGGGGATTATGTAAATGTTATTTACACATGTGCATGTATGTGTGTATATATAACATCTTCCCCCACCCCCACCAGGGACCAAGGTGGTAATCCTTCCAAGTCACTGAATGTCTGAAAATATCTTACTGTGCCCTCATTTTATTGGTGGCTTGTTGGAGTGACTGGAATTCTAGGGTGGGAATAGCTCCCTCTTGAGAGAGGTAACTGCTTCACCATCCTGATGAAGTGGTTGCTGATGGAGGGGTGGGGATGGCTGTAATTTCCTCTCTTTCTGAGGGTACTAATCAGAATTTAAAGTTTTCTTCTCTCTCATTTATCTTTTTCCCCTGGGGTCAGCTCTTTGTCCCCCTTGGAGCTTTTCCTTCTAATGATGTTCTTCAGCAGGAAGTTCTTGGCTGTCTCCTGGTGGCTTACAGGCACATCTCGCTTACTGTGCTCTGCAGAGACTGCATTTTTTACAAATTGAAGGTCTGTGGCAGCCCTTCATTGAGCAGCTCTGTCGGTACCATTTTCCAGTAGCATCTGCTCACTTCATGTCTCTGTGCCACATTTTGGTAGTTCTCGCAATAGTTTGAACTTTTCAATATTATCATATTCGTTATTCATTACAGTGATCTCTGATCAGTGGTTAAGACTCACTGAAAGCTCAGATGATGGTTAGCCTTTTTTAGCAATAAAGAATTTTTTAACTAAGCTATGTGTGCTGGTTTTTTTAGACCTAATGCTATTGCACACTTAATAGACTACAGTATAGTGAAAACATAACTTTTATATGCACTGAAAAACCCAAAAATTCATTTTACTTGCTTTATTGTGATATTTGCTCTATTGCAGTGGTCTGGAACCAAACCCACAGTGTCTCCGAGGTGTGCCTGTATTTAGGAAACTCCCTCCCAAATAATAGAGAATTAATTACTAATTGTTTTTATTGAATGACCATATTTTTGAGCACTGCTAGAGCCTCAGTTGATCAGATTTTAAATTTTTTCTTCTCCAGCAGTATTTTCATAACAATTGGCTTGTAACATAAATGAAACTTCATTTTAATATTAAGAATAAAATCTTTAATAATCCATGCCATTCTCAGTTAATGTCCATTTCACTTCTCTTAGGGCTTATTTTTCCTGCCACAGGAATTCTTGTTGATTGTATTAACAAGTTTAATGATGCTTAAAATATTACATTTATTATTCGAGAAAAAATTTCTCTAGTAAAATGAATCTTAAATGTTTTTGAAAGTAAAGTTTGGTATGGAGAAATTTAACTGTTGTTTACATTTTTCCTGAAATGTTCTCCAGCCCCACATTTGAACAGTAACCTATAGGTGATGTAGCAATAAGGATGTCACACAACAGATCATTTGACAGTAAAGCGGTGCTGATACGAATCAAGTCTAGGATGTGTGTCTGTTGTGCTGGATACTGAAACCATTGGTCCTATCAGCTTTGCAGAGTCTGTACACAATTTTTACCAGCTCATAAAATTGATTTTATGACCCAGAAGGAATGCCAGCAATAAAACAAACAAACTCATAACAAAAAACTGGGCATGTAGCTGCTTTTCATGTCTGGATGGGCTTCTAGTGAGAAAAAGCGGTGTGTGGTTTGTGACAGGTGCTTATAAAGCATTTTGAATTCCATCTTCCCGGTTTGAGTGTTTTTGTAAAAGGCAACTCATTTCTCAGAAATGGCTAGCCCAGTATCCTGTATCATGCCTCCAACTGTCCTCTGTTCAGGTATCATGAAAGTGTGGGTGGCCCCATGTATGAAAAGGTCATTGTTCCTTTTTTGGAGTGGTTTGAATTTTCTTTGTTTTTGTGATAGGTATTAAGAAAAGTAGTAGCAATTGGTAATATTTCCTACTCCAAATTAAACATTTTTTTACTATCAGAAATTTCAAGCCCATTAAAAAGCAGAGAGAACAGACTAATGAGCTCCTTGTTCCAGACACCCAGCTTCCACAGCTGTCAGCTCCGTGGCCAGTCTTGATTCACTTTTGCCCCTGCTTCCCCCAAAGAGCGCTATTTTAAGGTAAATCTGAGATCTCTGCCTTCTCGTTTGTAAATATTCCCATATATACCTCAGGAAGATAAGGGATTTCTCTAAATACATGGCCATAATAACATGGCATTCAGAAGTAACAGAGACTCCTCAGTGTCACCAAATAGTTTAAAATGTCCTCTTGTTTTCTGTTGATCTGTCCCCAGGGAGCCAGACCAAATGCAGGGTGTGTGCCCCCCAGGCCTCCTTTACCCTGTAGGCTCCCTCCTCCTCCATGTGCTGGGTGCCCCCCTCCCTGTGCTGGGTACACCCCAGCCCCCTTTACCCTGTAGGCTCCCTCCTCCTCCCTGTGCCGGGTACCCCCCAGACCCCCTTTACCCTGTAGGCTCCCTCCCCCTCCTTTTTTCTCCCCACTTCCATGTTGTTTGTTGAAGGAACCAGACTGTCCTGTCCTGCTCATACCATTTTAACCTGTGTCTACTGTTTTCTTAACTGGACAAATTTGGCTTTTGACAAATTATTCCTATACTTTTGACCCAGTGTATTTTGTGGGAAATAGAGCTTTTGGGATTCACTTTGTTGTAAAAAAAGAATATTTCTTATATCATTGGAAATGCGATTTTTCTTTTTTGCGCTGTCGTGGGGCGTGCTCTCCATCAGCAGCCTGTCTGGCTTCCGGTCCTGAGTGTGGGCCGGGGCTGGGTGAGCTCCAAGGCAGGCTGGTGGGTGCTGCCCTGGCACCCTTGTGGGGGCTAGGGGTGGTGCTCAGTTCCTGCCCCCCTCCCTCAGCCCCTGGACACCCCAGGCCCCTGGGCCAGGCGGCGGGGACCCAGCTTTCCCCCCCAAGCCCACGCGTCTGATGTGCCTTCCCCAGGGGGCATTTACTGAACACGGAACACTTAAAGAGTTGGTTAATGTTTGGCTAAAATCATTCCCTTTTCTCCATACTTCACATACTTATTCTGCTTTTTCCTAATTAATCTCTTAGAACTTTTTATATTAGGGAAATTAGCCCCTTTTCTATATTCTAGTTTTTCTTAGTTTGCCTTCTGTCAGTATTTGCTCGTGTTTTGTTCTGACTTCATCGCTGCAAGTTGAAGTGTAGGGCACTGGGTCTGAGTTCTTAAGTGCTGTACCTTTCTAGCTGGGTGCCCCCTCCCTGTACTGGGTGCCCCCCTTCCTGTGCTGGGTGCCCCCTCCCTGTGCTGGATGGTCCCCTTCCCTGTGCTGGGTACCCCCCCTCCCTGTGCTGGGTGGTCCCCTTCCCTGTGCTGGGTGGTTCCCCCTCCCTGTGCTGGGTGCCCCCCTTCCCTGTGCTGGGTGCCCCTTCCCTGTGCTGGGTGCCCCCCCTCACTGTGCTGGGTGCTCCCCTTCCTGTGCTGGGTGCCCCCTCTCCCTGTGCTGGGTGGTCCCCTTCCCTGTGCTGGGTGTACTTGGTGCCCCCCTCCCTGTGCTGGGTGGTCCCCCCTTCCCTGTGCTGGGTGCCCCCTCCCTGTGCTGGGTGCCCTTCTCCCTGTGCTGGGTGTGCTGAGTGCCCCTCTCCCTGTGCTGAGTGGTCCCCCCTCCCTGTGCTGGGTGGTCCCCACTCTCTGTGCTGGGTGCCCCCTCCCTGTGCTGGTTGCCCCTCTCCCTGTGCTGGGTGGCAGGTGGGCTTCTCTCTCACCAGCTCGCTCCAACAACCAGCTAAGGGCTCCCTGCCATGGGGGGGGAGAAAGCACTGCATGCCCAGCGTTCAGAGGTGCTTCCTCTGTTGGGCAAAAGGAAAAAGGCTTTGCTGAGGCCGTCTGGGCACAGGGAAGGCGGCAGTTTGCTGGGCGAATGGGAGGGCAGAGTGGACAGCATGGCCCAAGGCCTTAGGAGGAGAGCTGGGGGTAAGTGGGCAGCGGTGAGAGGCGTCAGGTAGGGGTGGGTACCCAGGCTGGGAAAGTAGGCAAGGCCAGATTAAGGGGTGAGGGCAGAGCTCCAGGTAGAAGCCATCCAGGAGCCAGGAGGAGGTGTAGACAACTAGAGCCTAGAAGTCCCTGGGTGCCTCTTTGTCACATGGCAGCTGAGCGACCCTCACATCTCACTCCAAATACCGTCATGACCAGCAGTCTTTCTAAATGCTTTTTGGGGTCATGGAAATGGAGGTCACATTGTATATCACTGCAGAAAACTTCAGATAAACCCTCCTTAGCCAGTCTGTCTCCACAGAGTGATGTGGCAGCTGCTCCATGAGCCCACATTGGCCTTCTGTCACCTCATGGTGGCTTAAAGACGTGCTCCATCAAGCCCAGTTAGCCAGCAGGGGCCCTCCCACAGGGCATTCACCTGGGGACGCCTGTTCAGGTGTCCTGCTCTGACTGGCGTCCTCTGCAAGCAGCCTCCTTGGGACTGGGGGACCACACACGTGGGGCCGGAGCTGGATGAGCCCCTCGGGTGGCAGGAAAGCCAGGCGCATGCTGGAGAGATGGCAGAGTGGTGGCAGTGTGGCGGCAATGTGGCCCTGCAGCCCCAGGTCACCCGCCACTCTCAGTGTCACAGGCTTGTCCAGCGTGTGGCATCAGGTAGCTGGGAGAGAAACGCTGGGCTGGTAGCATCGGTCTTATGAAAAATGCATACTCTGAGGCAGGGCTCCTGTGTGATAGGGCGATCCTGGAGACACCGGACTGATGTTGGCAGTGCCACTAACACGTGGGTTACAGGACTCTAACATGGCTCTGTGGGCGCACTGAGTGAAGTGGTGTGGGTGCAAAGCTGTCGGCATCTGAGGGCGGCACTGAGCTCTCCAGGACACCCAGCCCTTGTCTGTCTGTGCTCCGGCCTGAAGAGTGGTGAGCCTGTTTGGGCCGTGCACCCGCAGGGAAGGCCGGAGGCTGAGCTGGGGAGGTCAGGAGCCTGCACCTCCGGCTGACAGCACCAAGGAGAGGCCGGCGCGGGTGGGCGGATGTCCAGTGCTCTGTCACCAGGCGTCCTGGCAAAGTGAGTTCTGGGATCAGGGGACAGTTACTGTGTAAGTCTTCTATTTTTTTCTGCAGGGCTTGTTTGAGGAGAGTGCGTAGACTGCTCCTTGAGTGGGCACCTGCAGGCTTCACAGCGCTTGGTGCCCCTCTGGGAGATGTCTAACATTTGTCACCCTTTGTTGATTTATGGAAACTGGTCATTTGGCTTGTTTGTAGTGTGGCTTATCTGTGGCCATCTACTCACCAGTGGCTGGATGAAGCCAGAGTAACACTTTAAATAAAGTGTTCCATAAAAACAGCATCCTTCCTTCCTACTTACTGTTTGATTTATTTTGGGGACAGTGAGCTGAAGATAACGGATACAGGCCGACACTTCCTTCATTCTCTACTTAGTGTCGGGCTATTTTCCTTTGTGTTCGATTTCCTTTATGCTGACATTTTTCTATTACTGAAAAAATACCAAGCACAAAAGATGTGTTTTCTTATTTTAAAAATGCACCTCAGAAATGCATAGGTTCAGTTGGGTCATGTGACATACCATATAACGTGGGTAGTGTGGCATCCGGTCTGGACAGACGTAATTATTGATGTTCAAATAAACAGCATATAAAATGAATGAAGGCATTTTTATTACATCCAAAATATTTCTGCTTCCCAAACAACTTTTATAAGCTTCTTTAAAAAAAAAAAAAAGATTATTCTAGGTATTTGTAAGTTTTTTGGTAAGGCATTCTTTTCACCTTAGCTTCATTGGCTGGTGCGAAGGCTTTGAGAATGTGCCTCTTGGAGGCTGAAGTGGGTGACAGCTGGTCAGAGGTAATAGCTGGCCCTCCTCTTGGGGGGCGAGGTCAGGCAGAGCGCGGCTGCTGCTCGGTTCTGCGTCTTGGAAGGAGAGTGCGTCGCTGTGGGGCAGCTTGCTAGGTTCTTCTCTGTGGTCCAGAAGGAATGGCCTGGCGAGTCGGTAAGCACTGCGATTGCCGAATGGGTGGTGGTGCTGTTTCGAATATTCTTTTCAGGATCACATTCATGCCTGGCCACTGGGGACTGCAGTCCAGTGTTCCTTTGTAGCCTCACTTGTCTGGCATGGGATTAGGTCTAGAAGATTCCTGCCATTTTAGAAGAAAGTTTTTCCCTTCCATTCACTGCTTGTGCAGAAATACAGAGCTAGTCAATAAATGCGGTAAAAGCTTGAATGAATTTTGGAGAGGAGATTACCCATAAAAAGGTTTACTTTTATTCTGTTGCTTTTCTAACCCCATAGTATTCCTGCTGTATTGACCGTTCCGGTTCAGAGAGATTGGCAGATCAGACCTGGATCACGCAATGTTTGGCTCTGGGCAATAATTGTGAACATGATAATACGGTTTATATACAGAAGGTTTAGGAGCTTCAGTAGGATTGTACTGGTCTGAGGATATATGCTAGAAGTGTTTTAGAATCCCTGGCATAAATTTGTTTTTCTAGTGTAGTGTTTAGTTGAATGAGTTTAAAAGTAAATAACAGCCCTGTTAAACAGAATTCCACATACTTGTATTCAGTGAGAAGAGGCCACTCCACATGTACAGATAGGTCCTGAGCCCAGGATATGATGAAGGGGATAGGCAACGCTGAAAGAGCGTCCCTAGAAGCAGTGGGTTCTGTGGGATTCAAACTAGGCCAGTGTGGGAATGCTCTCGGAGGGCAGGCCTGTGAGGTCACTGGCAGGAGTGGCCCTTTGCTAAGTGCTGGTGAAAGAAGGCAGAAAAATGATTGGAGGGCTTAGAGCAGCAGCCAGGCTCAGGGTGATGGGAGGGCAGGCCCTGTGCCCAGAAGAGTGCCCAGAGGTGTGCGATGAGGGGCCAGGTGCCATCCTTATACCCGCCCTGCACCCAGCTGTGTGTCCCTACGATGTTGTGTCTGTGGGAGAAGGAATTGGGGTCGGGGGAAGCCCAAGGGGTGTTCCGTGATGATGGCTTTGGGTGTTGATAGCGCTGTGCTCAAGGTTAAGTCCACTGCCTCCATCCTCCCAGCAACCCTCAATCCTGGGATTATCCATAATTGACCAATGAGAAAACTGGAGCCGAGATCCAGCATCTTAACAACACCAGTGGGCCAGCTAAGTCTAACCTGAGTGCCTGCTCTCAGCCCCTGTGTCTGTTGTTTCATTTCAGTAATTTCTTTAAATGTCCTAATACCTTTTGAATAAATGAATCATGTACCCAAGCAGTCTCCATTGCGAAACCCCAAGGAAAGGCCTTTCCCTAGTAATAAGCATGTTGTGACTATATTACAGATTACTTATACCTTGTTTTTTTTGTTTATTATTATTTTTTATTAAGATATCATTGATAAACACTCTTATGAAGGTTTCACAAGAAAAACAATGTGGTTACTACGTTCACCCTTATTATCAAGCCCCCACCCCCACCCCATTGCAGTCACTGTCCATCAGTGTAGTAAGATGCCACAGAGTCCCTGTTTGTCTTCTCTGAGTTATACTGTCTTCCCCGTGACCCTACATGACCCCACCATGTGCACCAATCATGATACCCCATAATCCCCTTCTCTCTCCCTCCCCACCCACCCTCCCATACCCCTCCTGTCCCCTTTGGTAACCACTAGTCCCTTCTTCGAGTCTGTGAGTCTGCTGGTATTTTATTCCTTCAGTTTTGCTTTGTTGTTATACTCCACAAATGAGGTAAATCATTTGGTATTTGTCTTTCTCTGCCTGACTTATTTCACTGAGTATAATACCCTCTAGCTCCATCCATGTTGTTGCAAATGGTAGGATTTGTTTCTTTCTTATGGCTGAATAATATTCCATTGTGTATGTGTACCACCTCTTCTTTATCCATTCATCTACTGATGGACACTTAGTTTGTTTCTGTATCTCGGCTATTGTAAATACTGCTGCAATAAACATAGGGGTGCATATGTCTTTTTGAATCTGAGAAATTGTTTTCTTGGTGTAAATTCCTAGGAGTGGAGTTCCTGGGTAAAATGGTGTTTCTTTTTGTTATTTTTATTTTGGTATCATTAATATACAATAACATGAGCAACATTGTGGTTACTAGATTCCACCGATTATCAAGTCCCCCCCACATAGCCCATAAGAGTCACTGTCCATCAGTGTATTAAGATGCTATAGAGTCACTACTTGTGTTCTCTGTGCTATACTGCCTTCCCCGTGCCCCTGTGCTACATTATGTGTGCTAATCGTAATGCCCCCTTTTCCCCTTATCCCTCCCTTCCCACCCGTCCTCCCCAGTGCCTTTCCCTTTGGTAACTGTTAGTCCATTCTTGGGTTCTGTGAGTCTGCTGCTGTTTTGTTCTTCAGTTTTCCTTTGTTCTTACACTCCACACATGAGTGAAATCATTTGGTACTTGTCTTTCTCCGCCTGGCTTATTTCACTGAGCATAATACCCTCCAGCTCCATCTATATTTTTGCAAATGGTAGGATTTGTTTTCTTCTAATGGCTGAATAATATTCCATTGTGTATATGTACCACCTCTTCTTTATCCATTCATCTACTGATGGACACTTAGGTTGCTTCCATTTCTTGGCTATTGTAAATAGTGCTGCAATAAACATAGGGGTGCATCTGTCTTTTTCAAACTGGGCTGCTGCATTCTTAGGGTAAATTACTAGAACTGGAATTCCTGGGTCAAATGGTATTTCTATTTTGAGCTTTTTAAGGAACTTCCATACTGCTTTCCACAATGGTTGAACTAATTTACATTCCCACCAGCAGTGTAGGAGGGTTCCCCTTTCTCCACAACCTTGCCAACATTTGTTGTTGTTTGTCTTTTGGATGGTGGCAATCCTTACTGGTGTGAGGTGATATCTCATTGTGGTTTTAATTTGCATTTCTCTGATGATTAGCAATGTGGAGCATCTTTTCATGTGTCTGTTGGCCATCTGAATTTCTTCTTTGGAGAAGTGTCTGTTCAGATCCTCTGCCCATTTTTTAATTGGATTATTTGCTTTTTGTTTGTTGAAGTGCATGAGCTCTTTGTATATTTTGGATGTCAACCCCTTATCAGATATGTGATTTATGAATATATTCTCCCATACTGTAGGATACCTTTTTGTTCTACTGCTAGTGTCCTTTGCTGTACAGAAGCTTTTTAGTTTGATACAGTCCCATGTGTTCATTTTAGCTTTTGTTTCCCTTGCCCGGGATATATGTTTATGAAGAAGTTGTTCATGTTTACATTCAGGAAGAGTTTTGCCTATGTTTTCTTCTAAGAGTTCTATGGTTTCATGACTTACATTCAGATATATGTGATCCATTTCGAGTTTACTTTTGTGTATGGAGATGGACAGTAATCCAGTTTCATTCTCTTGCATGTAGCTGTCCAGTTTTGCCAACACCAGCTGTTGAAGAGGCTGTCATTTCCCCATTGTATATCCATGCTCCTTTATTGTATATTAATTGACCATATATACTTGGGTTAATATCTGGACTCTTTTTTCTGTTCCACTGGTCTGTGGGTCTGTTCTTGTGCCAGTACCAAATTGTCTTGATTACTGTGGCTTTGTAGTAGAGCTTGAAGTTGGGAAGCAACATTCCCCCCCCCACTTTATTCTTCTTTCTCAGGATTGCTTTGGCTTTTCAGGGTCTTTGGTGGTTCCATATGAATTTTAGAGCTATTTGTTCCCAGTTCATTGAAGAATGCTGTTGGTATTTTGATAGGGATTGCATTGAATCTGTAGATTGATTTAGGCAGGATGGCCATTTTGACAATATTAATTCTTCCTACCCAAGAGCATGGGATGAATTTCCATTTATTAGTGTCCTTTTTAATTTCTCTTAAGAGTGTCTTGTAGTTTACAAGGTATAGGTCTTTCACTTCCTTGGTTAGGTTTATCCCTAGGTATTTTATTCTTTTTGATGCAATTGTGAATGGAATTGTTTTCCTGATTACCCTTTCTGCTAGTTCAGCATTAGTGTATAGGAGTGCAACAGATTTCTGTGTAATTTTGTATCCTGCAACTTTGCTGAATTCAGATATTAGATCTAGTAGTTTTGGAGTGGATTCTTTAGGGTTTTCTATGTACAATATCATGTCATCTGCAAATAATGACAGTTTGACCAGTTCTTTACCAATCTGGATGCGTTTTATTTCTTTGTGTTGTCTGATTGCCGTGACTAGGACCTCCAGTACTATGTCTAATAAAAGCGGGGAGAATGGGCATCCTTGTCTTGTTCCCGATCTTAGGGGAAAAGCTTTCAGCTTCTTGCGGTTAAGTATAATGTTGGCTGTGGGTTTGTCATATGTGGCTTCTATTATGTTGAGGTACTTGCCCTCTATACCCATTCTATTGAGAGTTTTTATCATGAATGGATGTTGAATTTTGTCAAATGCTTTTTCCGCATCTATGGAGATGATCATGTGTTTTTTGTCCTTCTTCTTGTTGATGTAGTGGATCATGTTGATGTATTTTCAAATGTTGTACCATCCCTACATCCCTGGGATGGATCCCACTTGATCATGGTGTGTGATCCTCTTGATATATTTTTTAATTCAGTTTGCTGGTATTTTGTTGAGTATTTTTGCATCTATGTTCATCAGGGATATTGGTCTGTAGTTTTCTTTTTTGTGGTGTCTTTGCCTGGTTTGAGTATTAGAGTGATGCTGGCTTCATAGAATGAGTTTGGAAGTATTCCCTCCTCTTCTATTTTTTGGAAAACTTTAAGGTCAATGGGTATTATGTCATCTCTATATGTCTGATAAAATTCAGTGGTGAATCCATCTGGTCTGGAGGTTTTGTTCTTAGGTAGTTTTTCGATTACCGCTTCAATTTCGTTGCTGGTAGTTGGTCTGCTTAGATTTTCTGTTTCTTCCTTGGTCAGTCTTGGAAGGTTGTATTTTTCTAGAAAGTTGTCCATTTCTTCTAGGTTATCCAGCTTAGTAGCATATAGATTTTCATAGTATTCTCTAATAATTCTTTGTATTTCTGTGGGGTCTTTTGTGACTTTTTCTTTCTCATTTCTGATTCTGTTTATGTGTGTAGATTTTTTTTCTTAATAAGTCTGGCTAGGGGGTATCTATTTCGTTTATTTTCTCAAAGAACCAGCTCTTGGTTTCATTGATTTTTTTTATTGTTTTATTCTTCTCAATTTCATTTATTTCTTCTCTGATTTTTATTATGTCCCTCCTTCTGCTGACTTTGGGCCTCATTTCTTCTTTTTTTTCTCCAGTTTCAATAATTGTGAATTTAGACTATTCATTTGGGATTGTTCTTCCTTCTTTAAATAGGCCCGGATTGCTATATACTTTCCTCTTAGAACTGCCTTCGCTGCATCCCATGGAAGTTGGGGCATTGTGCTGTTGTTTTCATTTGTCTCCACATATTGCTTGGTCTCTTCTTTTTTGGTCATTAATACATTGATTATTTAGGAGCATGTAATTAAGCCTCCATGTGTTTGTGGGCTTTTAAGTTTTTTTTGTGTAATTTATTTCTAGTTTCTTCATACCTTTGTAGTCTGAGAAGCTGGTTGGTACAATTTCACTGTTTTTTGAATTTACTGAGGCTCTTTTTGTGGCCTAGTATATGACCTATTCTTGAAAACGTTCTATGTACACTTGAGAAGAATGTGTATCCTGTTGCTATGGGATGGAGTGTTCTGTAGATGTCTGTTAGGTCCTTCTGTTCTAATACATTGTTCAGTGCCTCTGTCTCCTTACTTACTTTCTGTCTGATTGACCTGCTGTTTGGAATGAGTGGTGTGTGGAGTCTCCTAAAATGAATGCATTGCATTCTGTTTCCCCTTTCAATTCTCTAAGTCTTTGTTTCACACATATAGGTGATCCTGTGCTGGGTGCATAGATATTTATAATAGTTATATCCTCTTGTTGAACTGACCCCTATATCATTATATAATGTCCTTCTTTGTCTCTTGTGACTTTGTTTTGAAGTATTTTGTCTGATACAAGTACTGCAACTCCTGCTTTTTTGTCCCTCTTAGTTGCATGAAATATGTTTTTCCATCCCTTCAGTTTTAGTCTGTGTATGTCTTTGGGTTTGAAGTGAGTCTCTTGTAGGCAGCATATAGATGGGTCTTGTTTTTTTATCCATTCAGTGGCTCTGTGTCTTTTGGCTGGTGCATTCAGACCATTTACATTTAGGGTGATTATCGATAGGTATGTACTACTGCCATTGTAGGCTTTAGATTTGTGGTTACCAAAGGTTCAAGCATAATTCCATTACTATCTAACAGTCTAATTTAACTCACTTAGTATGCTATTACAAACATAACCTAAAGGTTCTTTTTTTTTCATCCTTTTTCTTCCACCTCCATTCTTTATATGTTAAGTATTATATTCTGTCCTTTGTCTATCCCTTGATTGACTTTTAGGGTAGTTGATTTGATTTTGCATCTGGTTAGTGAGTAATTGTACTTTCTTTATTGTGGTTTTATTTCCCCTGGTGACAGCTATTTAGCCCTAGGAACACTTCCATCCATAGCAGTCCCTCCAAAATAGACTGTAGGTGTGGGTTGTAGGAGATAAATTCTCTCAGCTTTTGCTTATCTGAAAATTGTTTAATCTCTCCTTCAAATTTAAATGACAGTCTTGCCAGTTACAGTGTTCTTGTTTCCAGGCCCTTCTGTTTCATTGCATTAAATATATCATGCCATTCCCTTCTGGCCTGTAAGGTTTCTGTTGAGAAGTCTGATGATAGCCTGTTGGGTTTTCCTTTGTATGTGACCTTTTCTCTCTCTCTAGCTGCTTTTAAAAGTCTGTCCTAATTCTTGATTTTTGCCATTTTAATTATTATATGTCTTAGTGTTATCTTCCTTGGGTCCCTTGTGTTGGGAGATCTGTGCAGTCCATGGCGTGAGAGACTATCTCCTTCCCCAGATTGGGGAAGTTTTCAGCAATTACCTCCTCAAAGACACTTTCAGTCTCTTCTTCTTCTGGTACCCCTATAATGTGAATATTGTTCCGTTTCATCTCACCGTTCTCTCAAAATTCTTTCATTCCTAGAGGTCCCTTTTTCTCTGTGTGCCTCAGCTTCTTTGTATTCCTCTTCTCTTATTTCTATTGTTTACTGACTCTTCTACATCTAATCTGCTTTTAAATCCTTCCATTGTATGTTTCGTTTCAGATTCAGAATTTCTTAATGATTGAATCTCCATCCTAAATTTGTCCCTGAGTTCTTGTATATTTTTCTGTACCTCCACGAGCATGTTTATGATTTTCTGTTTTGAACTGTCTTTCAGGAAGATTGGTGAGTTCCGTTTCACTTGGCCCTTTTTCTGGTGTTTGTGAGATTTTGGTTTGAAGCAGGTTCCTTTGAAGTTTCATATTTGTATGTGGCGCCCTCTAGTGCCCAGAAGCTCTAGTCCCTGCAGCTGCTCAGTGCCTAGAGTGATGTCGGGGGTGTCAGGGGAGTGGCGCTGGGGCCTCGGGGGAGGAAAGAGCTGTTTCCTCCTTCCCAGCTGCAGCGCCTGTCTCCAGTGTCAGAACCCATAGGCCGAGCACACAGGTGTAAGCCTCTGTGCTTTGTGTCTGTAGTTGCCATATATGGGGCCTCTCTCTGGCTGGCCTGATGCCAGGGCAGGGACTGCCGGTTTGCAAGCCAGTGTTCGCAGGCCAGGAGGAAGGTGCAGCAGGCTGCGTATCACAGACAGGGGCCTCAGAGCTGGGTAGCCAGCCAGGGGGATGGAGCGCCTGAAGCTCCTGAAAGTTCCCAACCTGCTGGGCAGAGCCCACCCAGTCGACCTTGTCCACCTGTCCCTTCTTCCGAGCAGCAAGCTCCGTGCAGATCCCACCCCTTCAGCAGCCCTCTCGCTGCTAGGAAGCCTCTTAGACCGCCGACCTTTCCTTTGTCCCAGAGCAGCCGGATGTGAATCCCTGTCCTCCACAAAGGGCTGGAATCTCAGTCTCTCCAAGTATTCCACCTGTCTCAGCTTTCCAACCCCTCTAGTCTCCAGAGCACCACACAATGTAGGTTTGTGCTCCCAAAGCAGATCTCCAGGGCTGGGTGTTCAGCAGTCCTAGGCCTCCACCCCCTCCCACTCTGTTTCTCTTCCTCCCGCTGTGAGCTGGGGTGGGGGAAGGGCTTGGGTCCCAACGAATCAAGGCTTGGGCACGTTACCCTGTGTCATGAGGTCTGCTCTGTTCTCCAGGTGTATGCAGTCTGGCACAGCCTTCTTTCCTGTTGCTGTTTTAGGATTAGGTGTATTAACTATATTTTCGTATTATATGTGGTTTTGGGAGGAGTTCTCTGTCTCACCTCTCACTGAATTGTACATGTGAATTATAAATTTTAGAAAGATCATTATTTCTTAAGTTTATTATTATTCACATGTACAATTCAGGAGTTCTTAGTATATTCACAGATTTGTACAGCCATGACCACTACCTAATACTAGGACGTGTTCACCACCCCTAATGTCGCTGTAGCCTTTTAGTACTTAATTATCATTCTCCTTCCGTAGCTCCTTGCGACCAGTACTTTCTGACTCAGTGGACTTGCCTGTTCTGGGCCTTTCATGTAAATGTAATCATGTGACACATGGTATTTTGTGACTGGCTTATTTCACTTAGCATAATGATTCTAAGATTCATCCATCTTGTAGCCTGTGTCAGTATTTCCTTTCTGTGGCTTAATAATCATTGTATGGATGTACCACATTTTGTTTGGCCACTCATCAGTTGATAGACATTTGGGTGTTTCTGTTTTTTGCCTACTGTGAATAATGCTGTGGACATTTGTGTGCAAGTTTTTGTGTAGACATGTATTTTCATTTCTTTGGGTGTATACCTGGGAGTGGTATTGTGTGGTCAGTGCATGGTTAGCCTCTTGAGTAACTACTAGACTGGTTTCCAAAGTGCATCATTTTATGTTCCCACGAGCAGTGTGTGAGGGTTCCCTTTTCTCCACATCCTCACCAACACTTGTCTTTTTTATTCTAGACATTCTAGTGGTGTGCAGTGGCCTCTCATTGTGGTTTTGATTTGCATTTCCCTCATGGCTAATCATACTGTGCATCTTTTCATGTGTTTATTAGCCATTTGTATGTCTTTGGAGAAATTTTGATTCATATCCTTTACCCTTTTTTTGATTGGGTTGTCTTTTTATTAGTGAGTTGTGGGAGTTCTTTGGTATATATTGGATATAAGTCCCAAAGCAGATATATTAATTTGTGCATATTTGCAAATTTGCACATATTTTCTCCATGCTGTGGCTTGTCTTTTCACTCAGTGGTGTCATTTGAACCACAAATATTTTAAGTTTTGATGAATGCTAATTTAATTTAAAAAATTTTCTTGTTTATGCTTTTGTTTTCATATTTAGGAGTCCATTGCCTAATTCAGGGTCAAAGAGATTTTTACCAATGTTTTCTTCTGAGAGTTTTATAGTTTCAACTCTTTCTTTTCAGTCTTTGACCCACTTTGAGTTACCTTTTGTATATTGTGTAAGGTAGGTGTTATCCATATTTATTCATTTGCATGTGGTGCCCGGTTGTCCCAGCACTATTTGTTAAAGAGACTGTTCTTTCCTGGTGAATTATCTTGGAGCTGTGCAAGGAATTACAAATATTTTGTGTCTGATGTCTTTAGTGTCACACTGTCCTTGAGATTCATTAGTGCTTGTGTGGCAGTAGTCAGTTCTTTTTACTTGATGTGTAATGTTCCATTACACGACCACTACAGGTTATTCATCCATTCTGTGTTTGAGAACAGTTGGGTTGTTAATGATTTTTAACAGTTACGGATGAAGCTGCTCTGAACATTTAGGTATCTTTTGGGTAAACATAACTGAGTCATAGGGTACGTATACAATAGCTTAGGAGAAACACACACGAACGGAGGAATGGAAAGGCCTGTTTAGAGGAGAGTGGAAGAATTGTTTACTTAGGTTACCAGATTTCAGAGAGTTTGAATGATACAATTCGCCTTTAACTAAAATGACCCTGGCTACCATTAACCTTTAGTTCCTCCAACAGTTACTAATCATGAAACCAGAAACAGCTGTTATTTTACTGTGCCGAAAGAAAACCAGGCTTTTCTGAATTTGCAGTAATGGCAAGCACAAAAGTTGATGAGAAGCTACCACTAGTTGATCACATTCAGGATAAGTAAGAAAGATAAGTGGAGTTAATTTTCCTCCTCTGTTTTTTTTTTTTTTACACAAATACACCTCATAGATTTTACTAGAATTTAGCTTTTCCTTAAACTGTCTTTCCATAGTCAAAAAAAAAACCACCCAGTGTTAAAACCACTTAATAAACTTACAAACTTGAAAAATTAGTCACTTCAGATAAGCAACAAACTTCAAATTATGGAAGCAATATATTCCAAGTTTCAGAGATTTTGACAAGTTCTGTAGAACATCTTTCATCAGTAGATGGAAACTTCCAATCTTCTGCCAGGTAGGATGGGGTGTCATCCACTGGTCTAAGGTTGAATCCATTTCAAGGTGTGTTGTGGCTTTACAGTAACGGGGGGATGGTAGAATGTGCAGCCAGGTCTCATACACTGAGTGTTGAATCTACAGTGTTTTGGATGATAGAAGGGACATTACATTTTCTTACAAGCAGGGAAATAACAGCACAGCTGACTACTAGATGGTGATGCTGGTGTAACTGCTGGTTTTGGAGGCAGTACTGGAATTCTACTCATATGACTGAAGGGACAATCTGGTTTAGTACATTTTGCATCGTTTTTACAATTTGGTTGAACAAACATTTTTCAGCAACTTTACAATTGGGAAAGGCTTTGCGTGGCGAGACAGGGTGGTGGTTCACTCACTCTTCCCCATTCTTGCAGGCAGGCCAGTGCTTGCAGCGCTCCGAAAGTTTTTCCCATATCTGTGTCACGCCCATCTCATGTGGTTTTTATAATTGAAATTTTTAATGTTATAAGAAAAATGAAGAGTCAATAACATGGGAAATAAAGATAAATAACAAGGGAACAAAAAATACCTACAGGAAAGATAAAGGTAAAATAAAACAAGGGTTTTAGAGATTGTACATGACGTCCCTGACACATATGAAGATGTTCAGAAAGTGGGTAGCTGCCATTAGCAAGGATTTAATATTTCATCAAATATATGGGGTGGAAGAGAGAGTAAAAGACAAGTTTAAAGGCTTGAGTCAAGATGCTTGTTTTCATGTCTCTTACAGGACCGTGTCATGAATTTGAATTGATCATAGCAGGAGGTTCGTGGGTATTATTTATACCCCCAAATCACTCATTACTGAGACTAAGTTGCCTTCTTTAGATGTGTTTGTTAATTTGCCGGTGCTTTGCAAGCTTCTGAGGTTCTTGTGTCACTCTCTGCAGTCCCTCCTCAGCTGCAGTTTCCTTTCTAGATGCCTGCCAGTTATCAGTGTCCTTGTAACAAGCCCCGTGACTGTATCTTCTAGAACATGCCGGCCTGGCTCTGGCTCTGGCTCATGAGCCCGGGAACCAGGCGGAGTGAGTCGGGACCTGACTCTGCCAGGGACCCGCGTGGCCGGACCCTTGGGACTCCTTCTTGTCCTCAGTCTTCCAAAAGATAAATAACAAGGGAACAAAAACACACCTGCAGGAAAGATAAAGGTAAAATAAAACCAGGGTTTTAGAGATTGTACATGACGTCCCTGACACACGTCCCCTCCTTTTGTCCACGTCACGTGGAGGCGTGTGAACACCAGGCATTCAGGGAGGAAGAGATGCAGACGGCTCCCTCACGCTGGCTCATGGCCTCCTTCCTGCCCAGGCCAGTTGCAGCTGTGTCACAGCATTGGGGAGGGTGTCCCCAGGTCCGGCGCAGACAGCCCTGGCTGCGTGGGGGAGTGGGTGAGGCATACAGCCTTGGTCTCTCACCTGCTGCAGCAGTACAGCAGCTGAGCTCTGCTCCCCGTGCCCCTCCTGGTGTGCCAGGCACTGCTGGGTCCTGCCCATCATCTGTGACCATTGAGCACCTGCACTGGGCAGTGTGCTTTTTGTCTTTAAAGTAACTAAAAAGAATGCTAAGGGTAAAACTGGTCAGTTCCTAAGATTCCTAGATATCTAGGTAACCAAGTAAGATTTGGAATTCAAAACCATTTCTCAAGTGGCCATGAATCAAAGCCATACTCCGTCATCATAGATGGTCTTAAATACTGTGGTGTGGCATGCTGCAACGTTTGTGTATCATCAAAATACATGTATATGATTCCAGTAGTTGACTTGATAAAGCACTATGTATGTCTGTAAGTATATTTTCTTCGTCAAAATTCAGAAGAGAAAGATCAGGAAAAAACCAATGAGTAAAACCATTAATTTCTACAATAACAACAACAAAAATAGCCACAAAGAACTTGCATGTACAAGTGGTAGTTTCTGATGAGTGGACGCAGCCCGGGAGACACCACTGAGTTACTGGGCGTGGCCACAGGAGGCTGAGTGCCATTGATGCTTGTTTTAAGGAAATGGCTGTATTCTGTGGTTGCTTATTAAGGCTTGGGACATCTATTTGGTAACCCTGGAATTATGGTTTACCGTTAACATCTAAGCCACTGAAAATGAACTCCTTGTTTTTAATCTGTGACATTGGTCACCGTCCCCCCTCAACCCCTGCATCCTGTTGGGTCAGTTGATGGTGTGATGTGAGCACAGGTTTGGAGTGGGTTGCCACACTTCCATTCCACGGTGCATGGTTTTTTTAACAAAACATTTGATAAAAATGATTTCTGGCATCTAAAATCCATGTACTTCTTTTTAAGCAGCAAAACTTCAGAGCTGTGTGTTCTCAGATTCCAGTCCTCCTCTCCTGTTCTCAAGTGCACTTAACTCTGCCCTTCACCCCTTTACCATGCCCTCGGAATGCGGCCTTTGTCCAGGCCACTTGTGGTCTCCACATGGCAAAAACCAGTAGTTGATTTTCAGGCCTAACTGCCTTCGGGACAGCGATCCTGGCTGCCTGCCCTCCATGTTGGTTGCTCTTCTAGGCTCCTGGCTGGCTCCATGTCTTCCCTCCGCCTCCTGACAGCAGTGCGTGCTCCCCAGGCATCTGTTCTGGGTCCCCTGCTCTACCTCTTCTAATACCCTGGGGACCCTTTACAGGCCAGTGTCTCTGATGCCAGCTGCATACCGAGTACCCAGATTCACAGCCCAAGCCCCGGCTCCTCCGGACCTGGACTTGCATATCTAGCTGCCTCCTGATGATCTCAGGGTCCGCCAGACCCTCCTTCCCTGCCTTCCCTCCCACTTGTTGGTGCCCACCCTCCCAGCTGCTTGAATTATAGCACCTCAGGTAATTGTCACACCACGCCTCCAGTCCAGCAGGAACTCCTGTGGGCTCTACAAACTGAGTAGCGAGGTAGAGGGAAAAATGAGGAATACCTCTGCTGTCTGCGATGGAAGGGTGTGTGTGAGGGCCGCCATCAGGATAGCTTGGAACGGAGCAACCTGAGTAAAGGCATGGAGAAGGGAACCACAGAGGGTCTGAGAGAGTGGAAAGCTTGGCCTGGCTGCAGTATGAGCACACGTGGGCTGTGGAGAAGGGTGGGCTGGGAAGTGGGACAGGCCAGTGTGAACATAGGCGGAGTGCCTTGTTCTCACCTGGGCGATGAAGTGTGGAAGCCAGGGGTTTTGTCCAAGGGCTGACAGCTGACTGCAGTCTGTGTCGGCTGAATAAGTGGTCAAAAGAGACACTGTGGAAGCATTTCACAGACTGCAGTACTGTATAAAAACGCTGTCGTCACTGGTAAGTGACTGCCATCCAAAAGGCTTTATATACAGGTTCTAAAACACATCAGAGTCAATTAAACAAGTATGTACTGAGCATCTACTCTCTGCCAGGAATTCTTCTAGGCAGTAAGGATGGATCTGTGAGCAAAATGCCCTTCCTTCATGGAACTTAAAATGGAGAAGAGATGATGTATATAAGGAACAAGTAGACTGCACAGAAAACACTAAATCCTTTGGATGGAAGAAAATCTGGGAAACTGGGAATGTGGTGGGGGCAGGGAGGAGCTATCTGCTCACACAGTCAGGCCTTTTGAATTCACCCCTCTGGTGAATATTTGCAGATGGTACAGTAGAATTTCTTTAGAACCGTGACATTTGAAGAGCACTGTAGGTAAAGAAGGGTGTGAAAGACTCTCAGTGTGAAGAAAAACGACAGTTACTGAAAGGCCCTAGAAAGTGGAACCGTAGTGGAAACAGCAAGCTGTGACTGTTCCCGTCGAGGAGTAGCCGCCGCCCCCTCACTCCGCGGTGGGCACCTGTTTGGTACAAACGTAGGTGACAGAAACAGGTAAGCTGTCATATCAAATTCTGATTTTTCTGAGTAAGATTTTGGAATGGGGTACATTAGGGGTAACAGAAATGTAAAATTTGTTTGTCTTATATCTGTCTTGGCTAGTGTAATCCCCAAAGCAAGAAGCCCACTTGGATGACCGCTTAGGGGAGGAGAACTACAAGTGGCCTTTCTGACAAGGCCTTATGGGCCCTTTAGAGCTGGTAGCTCGTGCCCGTTTCCCCTGCACTCTTATCTCAGGCTGCAGAAAGGTGAGACTGCATGTCCCCCCAGTCACAGAAACCCGACCCCACGCCCTGAAAGGCTCAGGCCTCAGACACTGTGGCAGCCCTGGGCTCAAGAAATGCAGTTGGGGCCAGCGAAAAGGCCCCACGTGCTGGGCGCCTGTCACAGGCTGCCTGAGGCAGAACTTCCACTGCAGGGGACCTTCATGTTTTACATATATAAGGACACTCTTAAACCGGGCCATCCCTGAGGAAAAGTAGCTGCATGGGTCAAAATGTGAGGTCATTAGAAGAACCATCAGCCCTCTTCCGCATGTCACTGCGCTCTCTGAGGTGTGTCTGGAGTCAGTAGAAATGGTGCTTTAAGTAGGGGATCAGTGGTAGAGCATCACTGGAGGTTTGGGGGGGCCTGGACCTCGCAGGTTAGTTTGCCCACCTCCGCAGACCTGGCGGGTCCAGGAAGGAGCCTGTCCCGGGGCAGCCCTGCTGTGAAGTGCGCTCTAGGGCTGCGTGTGGCCCTTCTATGGGCACTTGGTTTGCAGCACTTAGAGGCAGTTACTGGGTGCTACCTAGGCATCATCCCTGTGTGACCTGTCTGGTAGAACTTGTTTGTGGCAAGTCTACCTTGGTGACTAATTTAGCTGGATTCAAGGATAATTTTGTTGGTACAGTTTATTTACTTATTGTTAAATATGGCATATAAATAACATAATAATACTAACATAACAGATTAGAAAACAAAGTCACCCAATAATAATGGCAGTAGCTACTTTTCAATGAGAACTTACTGTATGGTGGGCACATTGCTCAATGCTTTGTGGGGATTATGTAATTTAAGAGGGCCAATGCTTTCCCAGATGACAGTCAGTCTGGGTCAGCAGGTGAGGAGACAGCCTTAGACAGGCCAGGTGTATCTGCCAGGCCCACACGGGGGCCCGGTGGTGTTCGGGCTCACACCCAGCTCCACGGCCTGGCCAAGGGGGAGTCCCCCACTCAGGAGAGGTACTGTGGTTGTGGGGGAGCCCCTCCCTCCCCCGCCATCTGAAGGCCAGTACTCATTCTGTACCTTGGGTTTCCTGCTTCTTAATCTAGAACACCCGCACACCGGATGTTTGAGGAACTGGAGAGCGCAAAGGCACAGGGCGCCCTCTGCACGTGGCTGCTGCCTGCGGCCTGTCCGTGGGGCTCCCTCGGCTCCGGCCACCGTAGTGTGTCATCATACACTTGGGTTTTTCTTTTTTAACTCAAACCTGTATCGGTATTCACGTAGCAAGGGAGGTGACTTTAGAAAGGATGTGTGTGGTGAGGGTCACTCGCTCTGTAGAGGCTCCTTGCTCTGACAGAATCCCGAAGGGCTGTGCCACGGCAGCTGGTGGGGAGCCTCGCGGCCTCCTCGACGGGGCTTCGAGTGGGACTTGCTGCTCTCGGGCAGGAAGACAGGCACTTCTGAGTGATACCCAGCAGCGAGGCAGCAGGATTTTATTTCAGTGATGACAGAGCACAGAGACTACATGAAAACGGATTGAGAAAAGCAATCAGTCAACTACTGAGTGGAGGCCAAGATGACAGAATGGGTGGCGAACCCCATAGGAGTCCTGAAACTAGGTCTGAGCAAGGTTAGCTGAGGTGGGGCAAGCCAGCCTTACATGACAGCAGGCTGTTGGAGTGAGATCTTGCCTGGTCAATTGTTGACTCAGTGCAGCCTTCCCACCCATTTTCCCCACCCAAGCTTCTCAGATTTTCACTGGCTCGTCTGTACCTCACTTGTCTTCTGAGTCAGAATTATGGAAGGGCCTCCTTTTCGGGGCTTGTTCACTTTGCAGCATTATAGTTCCTGATTATCAGCCTATGTGGAAGAGTTCATATTTGGAGAACTTTATCTGGGGGTTAGTGCAGTTTCACAGCAAGTTCAGCTTTCTCAAACTCTTGGTTCGTGATGAGTGAGCTTTGTGACTGACGCCCTGTGAAGGAGAGTGTTCTGTCATTTAGTAAGATATCTTAGTTATTAAAACAACTAAAACCCATGTAATATAATCACATTTTCCAAAAACCTTATGACAGGTGTTAATCCTCCTCTGTGGCACATTAGCAATCTGAACTGAGTAAATTTCAAGCTATTTTGGAACCATAAACTCATTCTAAGGTGGTACTTGTAGAAAAGTGTTTGCTTTTTCTGCCATGTGCTGGAGAAGAGCCTGAAGAGGCTCTTGCCCTCTTCTCTGGTTCTCCTTGGGCTTTGTGCAGGGCAGCTCAGTGGGTTGAGTTCATGCCCTGCCTACTTGACTGCTCAGCCTGTGGCCACAGCCCCTGGTCCTGGGGTACCGTTCTGGCTTTTCCCCTGCAGGAGATGAGGTATGTAGCACCTTGAGGTGGTCCTGGCCTGCAGCTGTGGGGCTCGGTGTGGCATTCCTGCCCTGGGCAGCAGCAGGTCCCCCTTGTCGCCTCTTGGTGGGACCAGAGCAGTAGCTGGCAGTTGCCAGGAGAGGTCTTCCTGGGAACAGGGAACCACACCAGGGAGTGGAGCTCACTGTGCACTCGGGAGGGAGGAGGTTGTCCCTCGTGCCCTCTGCAAGTCACTTGGTCTTTGGGCCACTGTTTCTTCATTAGTACTTGTGTTGTTTGGACTGGATTATCTGTAAGACTGTTTCCAGTTCCAGAGCTGCTGGTGAAGGGGTGAGCGGTGCAGGTCAGGTCCCGGGGGCCACTGCGCGTGCTGGAGAGGGGCTGAGCGGGACTTCCTGTACCTTCCTGTGGGCTTGTGCCCCTCCCCCGGCCTCCCTTCCAGCAGGCCTGATCTTATTTCCTCCCTTGATAAACAAACGGTGGCAGGGGGAGGGCCCCAGCCTCTCATTTCACAATGATGCCTAGTTTCAGCCGAAGATCCTCCCTCCGCTCCCAGTTGCTCCTGGCAAAGGGATCCCTGGACTCGTTTTTCCTACAGTCAAGATCCCTGTTCACTGGTCGCCTCTGATTCTCTGCCTTTTAGGGCACCGGAAGTTCTGTAGGCTGTAAGCTTGGGTTGTGGGAGAATGAAGAGCTCAGCAAAGCACTTCTAATAAAAGTTGAGCTATCTAACGCTAAAGCTGATTCAGTCTTCTTTGGTGGAAAACATCTGAAGCTGCTGAACTTTTCTTACCTTAGAAAAAATGCTATCCCTGGCCAGAGAGAAGGCAGTCTTTCCTGATGACTCAAGCTGGGAACGGCTGCTCATCAGCCATACTCACTGTGTCCCCATGTCGTGCTCCAGCGACCTGGGAGCAGTGGTTAACCGGGGGGAGGTGGTCCTCCCCTCCTGGGCCCTCCAGTTCAGTAGGGAGATAGTAGCAAGTAGGTGCAGCCGCCAGGACTCCTAGCAGGGGACCCAGTCTCCTGACTCATCAGCTGCGGGAACCCCAGGGATGAGAAGCTGGTGGGGGGAACACCCCACTGCGGGCTCTGCTTAGAAAGACCCAGGGTTGGTGAAGGCCTGAATAGCTGGAAGATCCCAAGTGCAGCAGGACTGAGGGGAGTACAGGGGTGAAGTGGGTGGAGTGAGACGGGGAGGGCCTGGCTGTGCTGCACGCTCTGGTGCTCAGAAAGACCCTAGAGCCATGGAGAGCCGCTGGGACCTTGAGCAGGGAAGCAGCATGGTCATGTTTGCTTGGGCAGGAAGGGCCTGCAGAGGCAGGAGTCCAGGCAGTGACCGGAACTGGGCACAAGGTGGTCTGCGCTCATGCTCAGGGGCCATGGTGGCGGCTGCAAGTAGCAATGTGCGTGTGCAGGCTCTGAGTGGGCGTCAGCCCCTGATGTTGCTGGAGCTCAGCCCTGCAGGGGCCAGCTGTGGCCTGGGGCCAGCTCGGAGCCGTCCTTGTGTCCCGCTGGGCACCCAGTGAATATTTGCTGACTTGGCAGCTTTCAGTGTGTGTTGATAGAATGTGAAGGAGAGGAAATTTTACCCTTTCTAAAGCTTAAATAGTTACATTTGTCTTAAAATATACATGCTCATTATCAACATGAAAATAAAACTATTTTAAGTGGTAACCACCAATCTATTTTTCTCAGACCATCCATAATGTCTGTCTTCTGAGAGACTGTTAATGCAAATGATATTTAAGATGTATTCCTAATGGTGTTTTGGGTGTGGTTTTGCTTTGTATCCTGAATGTTTCTAAATGTGTGCCAAGCTGTGTTGCAGCCCAGTGGATGTAATTCTTAAAATTTTGCCTGTAACATTTTGTATTCTGAAGAACATCCCAAACTCCAGGTTAAGCCCGGAAGGTAACATTAATGGACTGAAAAATGGCTCAAAAAACCCTAACACCCTGCTTTTCCCAGTCAGCTCCACCTCCACTTTCCTAGCAGTAGACTGGTTCTCCACCCCCACGTGGGCTGGTGGTTCTGAAGTGATAATTCTTCAGAAATAGGCGACAGCAGTGAATTCTTGTAAGACAAAGCAGTGTGGTCTCTTCACTGTCTCCGGTGCTGCGCAGGGACTGAAGTGCCTTGGCCCTGTCACCCGCCGTCCCTGGGCCCTCCCCTCCAGCAGGCCGCTGGCCCAGTGCCATCCTTGAATCTTGTCTTTGCTCTACCATGGCGCGGGGGGCTGTTCTTCCCCAGCAGACCTGGGATGTGGCTGCCTCTTCCCCATCTCCTGGGTGCCTATTGTCACTCGAAGCCACCACTGTTATCTCTTGTTGGGGGGCAGCATCCCCAGCTCTCAGACTCCACTCTTACCCTCCTGCAGACCATTTTCCATGTAGCAGCAGATGATCCTCAAAAAGGATGTTTGAAAATTTTTTTGAAACAGTTTCAAACTTAGCAAAAATTACAGATGACACTGCAGAGAAATCCCCTATTTGAGAATGAGTTGTTTTTGTGATACCCCGTCACCCTGAGTACTTTATAATGTATTCTCCTACAAATGGGTCTTCTCCATAATCAACAAAATCAGGGAATTAACTGGATACGCTGCTGCCGTGACTCTCCAGACCGCTCAGCAGGCTCTCCCTGTGCTGCTGTTCTCCATGGCCTGTCGTTAGTTCCCGTTTGTGTGAACGGTCCTTAGCCTTTCCTTGACTTAACCACCTTAAAACTTTTTGGCATTGCAGGCTGTCATTTTGTAGAATGTTCCTTCAGTTTAGGGTTGACCTCCTGTTTCCTCATGATTAAATTCGGGTTATGTAACTTTGGCAGGAAAATCGCAGGAGTGACACTAAATTCTCTCGTGGCAACCTGTCGGTTGACACACAGCTTCACTTTGAGCTGATGGTGTTTACTCTGATCACTTGATTGATGCTTGTCTGCCAAACTTCGCTGTAAAGTCACTTGTCTTCCTTTGTAATTGGGAAGTGTTTTGGGTGTACTTTGAAACTGTATAAATACACCGTTTCTCATCAGAATTTTTAGAGGTATTAATTTATTAATACCAGCATGGACTCCTGGTTTCCATGTAATGGGCTATAATCTGTGCCTGTCAGTGTTTACTTGGACTTAACATTCTTTGGGTGCTACTTTACTTTCTGGCTCAAAACGTTCCAGGCTCGCCTTGGACTTCCCTGACCCGAGGTCTGGCACTAGGCGGGAGTGTTGCTGCCTGCGTCCCGAGCCAGGACTGCATGGATGTTCTCACCCGTGGATAAATGTCTGTGTTTCTCTGTGTCCCCATGCTGAGCCCCGTGACCTCACACTGACCTCCAGTTCTCCCCCAGCGCTGTAGGGTATGGTATGTTCTCCCTCAGTCCCAACGCCCTTGTCTGACAGTGGGAACTGAGCCCATCACCCTGAGTCTGTTTACTTATTTGATCAGTCCCCCTGGGTGTAATGAATCTCGTCTCCACGTGCCTGTTCCGTGCACCCCAGCATCACCCCCTTTGGGCTCTGCCTGAAGGAGGTGCTGGAGGGACTTTGGAGGGTACTGGAGAGGGAGCAGGGGCTTGGGTTTTCCTGTCTGCCTCCTCTTCTTCTGGCAGTGAGGTGCCTTCTAGGAGCAGCAGCTGGTCCCAGTTGGGCATTTTCATTTTCCCACACTCTCTGGGACCCCAGCATTAGCTGGCCAGTGTACCCTCTTAGCTCCTTGGGCTCTGCCTTTGAGCTTAGAGACCCCAGTACTTGGAGTCTCAGCCGCACAGATCCCTTTGCCCAGGTTTCAGAAATTCTAGCTTATGCCTTTGTTTCCCCTGGTCCTGAGGGCCGCGGAGGCCCTCCTGTGCCTGCTGTCTGCGTGATATTCCCTTGTTGCTTTTGTGATTGCCTGGTTATCAGCTCTTTATGTAGCATTTTCTTCATGATTAACTGGTGTGGTTTCTGTCTCCTGACTGCTCAGTCCCCATGGGGGGGGGGCACCTGTTTTTGGGTTGACAGTGGCTGAAACCCCATCTGACATGTCACTCTCCTTTTATCTGTTTGAAAGTCCTGTCTCTCTCAGTGGCCTCTCAATCCCTAGCCTGGGTGCTTAGCAGGGTGGTCTGCCATTGTATTTTATTTTCTGTTCTGGTTTTACCTAATGCAGTCTTAATAATTTTTAAACACCAGTACAGTATTTTTACTATGTCCTCAGAACTGTTTTAAAAACATTTAGCACTAAAAAAAACAATGTTTGCCCTTAGACTTTTCCTTCTGGGTCCTGTTTAGTGCCCTCTTGTTAAAAAATCAGCTTTCATTCACATAGTTGATTTTCTTGATTGTCTTCATTTCTTTATCCTTTCAAGTGTTCACCTCAAATTTGTCCCCATAGTTCTCCCTCTTCATCAGACTGGCCCTGGTAAGTCTGTGCCTGCCCATTTCAGGAAATTTGTACAGACTTATATAAAATATATAAGCAACAAAGTAGGTTCTAGCAAAGGAGAGGAAACCTTAATGAGGAAGATCAAAGGAGAAAATTGATGTGGAGCAAAAAGAGATGGAGAGGGCATGTCTTGCTCTCCTCTGCCTTAGTCCTCACCAGGAGCGGGTCCCCGGGTGGTCAGGGAGGCCTGCCTGCCCATTTCATGGATGGGGAACTTCGTCACAGAGGATCAGATGACTTTCTAAGATGGCACAGCCACCAAGTGGTGCACTTAGGGCTTGACTCTCCTGAATGGAAGCTAGGGCCCCACCTCCTCAGCTCCCAGGCCCCACAGCCAGTGTGTCCTTTTAGCAACAGGAGTAGGTGACGTATCATCAGACCACTTAAACTCATGCAGATGTTACAAGTAAAAATAAGGTAAACACATCATGATGCACCAGGGTACTCCAAACAACAATTGAGTATTGGGTTAATACAGGATTGAGTATCAGATCTTTAAAGGGACCGTAACTTTCTAAGCCTTGATAAAATGACAGAGGAAAATTAATTAATTAAGTTTTATTAAAGTAATTTTTACAAAATAAAAATAGCGTAATTAATATGAAAAGAGGAAACAGAACAGAGAGTGGTGTTTACGGCTATTATGTCTGAGAAGGCCAAAATAGAGCACTTTATACAGTTGATTAAAATTATCAAGACGTGACCAATGAGCATATGTCAGGAATGGATAATGACCACAGTAGGGTGTGCACCCAGACAGGTAGGGGTGGAAGTTAGCCTCATGGGACATCAGGGCAGGTGGGATCTCAGTGTGTGGCACTAGAGGGGTGGGTGAAACCAGCGCCTCGCGTGGCGTGACCTAGGAGGTGCGGTTTGGGAAGCAGATCAGGAGCCATAAAAAATGTTAGTGCCTTTTGGAGAGTTCTGGGAATTCATCCTAAAAATTATTTTAAAATAGTGAAAAAGCTTGTGTGCATCAAATGTTCAGTGCAATTTTATTCACCAGAGGAAAATAATAATTAAAAAAATTATATGTTTAACCTGTGTGTTCAGTAGACACACAATTTTAAATTGGTGTGTCAACTTAGTGAAATATTACATATCTGTTAAAATGATACTTGAGTAGTGCAGAAGGATGAATATATATGTATATATTAGAAATAAAGTGAAAGTACAAAAACATGTAAACATTGTGTCTCTGATCAAGAATGGAATGGGAACATGGTGAGGTAAGTGGTTTGTGGCACAATTACAGCTGGAATTTTCTGTGATTTCCGTGAATGTTGCTGTTCAGTTTGCACGTTTGAAACAGTGGCTAGCAAGTTTCGTGAGCCTCGGGGTTCCTGAGGAGTCCACAGGTTGTGTTGTCCCGCTGCCAGAGAGAGCGTCTGTTCCTGCAGCCTGCACTTGAGTGGTGTATGGCCTAGCTTGTTTATACCTGACTGGCATTATTTCCTTTCCCAAACTCACTCTTCTGCTGGTAAAACAAGACAAATGAAATTTGTTGGGATTGTTTTTCTTCACCGTAAACTGAAAGGTACCGTGTGGCTCTCCCATAAGGTACCAGGAGAGGTTTTGGTCTTTGGTGGCTATTTAAAATACATATTGCCATTAGGAATTTTGGGAATGGTTGTTTTTGATGATGTTTGAAAGAAAGAAAGGTGAACCACAGATGCCCTCTTAAGTTCTAGCTCAAGGATTTTCTTTAGTCTGATCTTTTTTTTTTTTTTTCACTTAAATAATTCAGGCTCCGTGTTCTGTTCCTTAATCTGTGCCAGCAGACCTTTGGTGACGGTGGGGGTAGCATACTGGCTGTTGTTACCGTGATCAGTGACCCTGGTGAGCAAATCTTAGTGGTGCTAAGCAACTACTTAAGGAGCTCAGCTAGAAGCCCAGAAGATGTCAGATTGCAGGTTTTGTTTTGTTCTGTTTGTGTTTGGAGGTCATTGTAAACACAGGTGTAGTAGTAAGAAGTGACACAGCAAGAGCCCTTGTGCACTTGGCGGTGCTTCCCCCGAGAATGCCTTGGAGACTGTGATAGGGGGACATGACAGAACTGTACAGAACAAATGAAAGCGTAAAACCTGAATTTAAGCCTGAAGGGGGAAATGACAGGTGTGGAGGTGTAATTAAATGGATGTTAGACCAGGGGCAGAATGCTCAGAGGTGAAGAAGTCCGCTCCTGGAGGGTCGAGCCTGTCTCCGCTCTCTGTTCCTGGGAAGAAGTTGCTGGAAGTGCTGGTTTCCTGGGCTGCTGTGACAAGTCACCACAGACTGTGTGGCTTAAAGCAACAGAGTTCTCTCTCACAGCCCTGGAGGGCAGAAGTCCAAAGTTGGGGTGTCCGCAGGGCTGTGCTCCCTCTGGAGGCTTTGGGGGGTAGTCCCTCCATCTCCTTTCCAGCATCCGGTAGTGGCACAGCCCTTGGCGTCCTTGGCTGGAAGCATTCCAGCCTGTGCCTCCATCTTCACAGTGGCTTTTCCCTCTGTGTCCAGATTCCCCCTTTTTATATGGCCATCATTGTGTTGGATTTAGGGCCCATCCCATTACCATGTGCTGCCTCATCTTAACTTGATTACATTCACAAAGACCCCACTCCACATAAGGTCAGTTACAGATTCTGGGTGGGCACATTCAACCCAGAGCACCCCACTATCCCACAGAAAGCTGGCTCAGTTTTCTCCTCCCTAAAACGTGAGTAAAAATAGAATTAACCTCCAAGAGGGGATGTGCAGAGGGTCATGGTGAGGACCGTGTGGTTGCATAGGTGCACCGCTGCGCTTTAGTGACCGCCGTCCAGGGAGTGCCTTGGGCTCTGTGGCTGCCCGGTGGCGCTGGGCCTGGCTGGCTGGGGAGCACAGGGCTCGGAGCCCAGCGGCCCAGCCTGTGTTCTTCACTCCAGTTACAGCGGCAGTGCCCTCCGGGCACACTCCTCACTAGTCACTCATTCTTGGGTCTAGTTTCAGTGATTTCGCCAAAGGGTCGTCGTTGTATGGGTGTTTGGTGTAACAGATCTGGAAGTAGGTGCTTGTGGTAAGCATTTACATCAAGTTAGCATAAATACTGACATTCCAAAACTTGCCAGATATTAAACATTTTAAAAAGTACAGATTTGAAAATTAAATTTAAAAAATTTTTTAATGTATAACCTAGTGGAAAGACCCCACATTTATATATAGTATCAAGTTAGAGTGAATTGTTAATTTTGTTTTTCTAAATTTACAGCTAAACCATTTACACAGCTGGTGAGGGAAATGCAGCTTCGTCGGGAAGACTTCGAAATAATTAAAGTGATCGGAAGAGGGGCTTTTGGTGAGGTAAGACGAACTTTGTTTGCCAATAACAGCGGCAGCTCCCCATGGTCACTGCCCTCCCCATACAGTGATTTTGGGATGAGGTAGATGTTGCTATCATTTGGAGAGGTCTTGGTGGGCAGAATCTGCAAGATAGAATGAAGAAAATAAGAACAAAACTTAGAACTGGTGAATCACCCTGAATATTGTCCGGACCAAAATAGTTTCTTATAGACAATTAAGTTAAAAAAAAAATCCTTTTGTTAATTGAAGAATGTCTCAGCAGTCATTTCTAAGCAGTGCAGGAAGGAGGGTAAAGCAACGTGGTTCCCATTATCGGGGGTGGAGGGGTCCTGCCAGTGCTCGCACGGTGCTGTCCCACGCTGGCCGAGGGCACGAGCGAATCACACACGTGTCCCTCCCCGAGGGCCTCGCTGTGCAGCCCGGCGGCTCTGCCCTGCCAGGGCAGAGGCTCAGCTTCCTTGGCGGTGGGACCTGGGGGTTTACAGTCAGCCACCCTAAGAGCTGTGCCTCCTGAACATTGCGAGATACTAACTCCTGTCTGCTGTCCTTGCCTCCAGTCTCCCGGGCTGGGGAACTGGGCATTTTGATGACTAAGGATGGATCCACTGTGTGCCACCTCACAGCAGCAGACATGCCTGCTGACGGCTGGCTGGACGTGACTGCAAGGCACTGCCAGGCGGGTGCCGGTGTCTGCTGGGCCAGTTCCTTCCATATTGGGCCAATGTGGAGAAAGCAAAGCAGGTGTTTCCTGAGAGCTTCTTTGCCCTCTGGGATCTCATGTGACTCCTGAATTGAAACAAGACTGTTAACTGTCTTAAGAACATGTCAGGGGTTTTGATGATTCTCGTGCTATGAGTACCTGATGACACCCCAGTTTTATCTGCAGGGCAACACAAAAAGAAAATACTCCTACAGAATTTTTTTGAACCCTTGAGTGAGAAAGCTCTGGCCTGCCCAAGCAAGCCAGGTAGTCGTGTGTCATGTGCTGATCTCTTCCTTAGAAACTGCCCTGGCCTCAGACCAGGCCCAGCCCCAAGTCCTGTGACAGCCCCATCCTCATCTTCACCCCTTGCTCTGCCCCGGCCCACCCCTGAGAGTGAGTCTTAGGGGTGAGTGGAGGGGGTGCAGCAGCGCTGGGGGCTGTGCAGCAAAGCCTGTCCTCTAGGCTGGCAGCTCCTCCCCAGCCCATCCAAGCCGACCCAGGCTCTGGGTTCGCCTCTGAATGAGCCTCTCTGCCAAACTCGGCTTTCTGTAGGCTGGGTGGGGGAGGGAGGTTTGTTTTCTGTTTTTATTTTTCAGTATTGAGAAATAAGTGCATAGAAGATGCACAGATCTAAGTGCACAGTTCGGTGACAGATGTCCACACCTGTGTAAGGGGCACCCTGAGCAATGTAGAGCATTTCTGCCCCTTAGAAAGCTCCCCCTATGGCTCTCCAGGCCCCACCCATGAGCCTCACCTGTCTCCTGGCAGAGGCTCTCCACATGCCACTAACACAGAACATGGTTTACAGGAGCCACAGAAAGAAATGGATTTCTGCATGGAAATAACGCATCTCTGAGCTGTAGGTAGGTTGTGATGTAAGGCTGATTTCTGTTTAGTGAGAAGAATGAGAAAGCTATTTAAAATTAACACCCAATTCAATTCGTTATACACCTTTACTATCTTCCTGTACCAGGAGCTGTACCAGGCTCTGAGGCCTAGAGGCAAGCAAGGCCAGGCCCCATAGAGCTCTCGGTGACAGCCACACTCATTAGAGGGGGTCAGAGGACAGGAGGAAACTCCAGGGCGTAAGAGGGGTGACCTTTAGGAGGAAAAACGAGAGAATACTGTTGTGACAAAATCGTTATGGTTATTTTAGTGTTCTTTGCCCCGGAACCTAATCCTCAGAGAAGGTATACTGACCGCCTTCTAGGTTCCTCCCAAATTAAGAGAAACACATCGTCGCCCGGGCCTTTGCAGAAGGCTGTGGATCGTCTCCTTTGCCTTTGCTCTCTCTCCAGGTTCTAGCAGCCTCCCTTCCCTGGGCCTGTGCTCTGGGCTCCATGTGCCAGCCCTCCTTGCCCTGCCACTCCACCCCATCCAGTCTGTGCCCCCTCTGGGTTCCCTGTGCATGCTTGCCCATCCTCCCCACCAAAACAAAATTTTAAATTCTGTAGCTAGTATTCACCACCACCACCATTGCCTCCCTGGGTAGGATATTCTTACCATCACATACCTGAAATGTGCCCAGTTTCGGTTTCTCTGTCAATGAGAACACCAAGCAGATCACAGAAACGAGGACACTCCTCATGAATACCGGGACCGAAAGTGTTGTTCACATACTGTTCTAACTGAATCGGGAACCCAGGGTGGGGCAAGAGTCTGCATTTGCAGCAGAGCCCAGGGACATGTGCCTGCCCCTCCACAATGCACGATGGGGGTGTGTGCTCAGAGGCCCGACCCCGACAGGATTTATTTGTGGAGCCCAAAATGCACTGAGCAATAAGGCTATACATTCTGTGTCATGAGCATGTGATACTTTTACCCCAAAATTGAAATCTACCCCCCCAGACACACTTGTGCTTACATACACGCATACATATACACACACACACACACACACACAGGCAGAGTTTGGAGAAACATTTCCAGATGCTGATATAAACAAGGTTTAGAATATTGGGGTACCACCCTTTCCCTTGAGCACAGTGGCTTTGAACACACCTTCTTCCTCCCGGTATGTTGGTGATAGCTGGTCCTGGCACCCTCAGGGGAGTGGTTGCCCAGCTAATCTGGTGCATTGCCCGTGCGTGTGTGTGCAGCAGACAGGCAGGTAGCGGCTGACTGACGAGTCTTACGTGCTTTCACAAACTTGAGCCTGCTGTGCCCTTCCAGCTACTGCCTGCACGCTGCTCCCCTGGAGAGAGGTGGAGACCCACAGTGGTGGGCCCTGCTGGAGCTAGTCTTGAATCTCACCTGCCTGGCCCTAAGCCTGAGTGCCCAACCACTCTGCCCTCCTGCCCCCTTTCATGCCTAGAGTGACTTTAAAAAAGAAACAGTGTTGAAAACTCTGTTTAGAAACCCTTCCCCATTAACAGAACAATTGCATGAATAGAATGGTCCAAAGACCACCAGTCTGACACTTACACTAAGTTCCCTTTTGTTAGTTAACATTTTAACTCATGGGCTTTATGAGATTCACTGTGTTCCTCTCCCCCACGGTGTGTGTGTGTGTGTATATGTGTGATTTTTTTCTGAACCAATGAGAATAAGCTGCCTGTGTCAAGCAAGGCCCTTTACCCGTAATACTGCAGAGACAGTTTTCTAATAGGGATAGCTTTTTACATGATCATAGTTCATAAATTTAAATTTTAAATTGATGGAATATGTTTTAGCTAATCTCTTGTCTTTACCAGCTTTGTCAGTTGACAGTGATGTTCTCCGTGGCTTCGGTTTTTCCCTGGCGCCAGGTCTGGGCTGCATCAGCTTTACACTTAGTTGTCATGTCCTAGAATCACTGTTCAATGTTCCATAAAATTATTTTGGTTTGTATTTCTTTACTGAAATGACTGAATGTGTAGATATTTGTAGGCTCACCATCTCCCTTGGAAGTAATTGAGACTTGAGTTTTTGGCCAGGAAGAAGTGATGGTAAACCAGAAAGATTTTTATAGCTTGTTTATTTTGTAAGTTGTGCAATGGAGAAAGTTTGTTCAAATATATACAGGGGTGTTTTACATTAAGTTTTACTTCTTTATTTCACTTCTATGTATTCTTGGTTTGACAAGTATTTTTCTATGGATAGATAGCATTCTTTTTCCTTCTGTGTATTTTATCAGAATCGTTTTGCATGTTTTCTAGAAGTGGTCTTGGCTCTAATAGGCCTTCACTAACGGATTATGGTTCCCAGCAAGAGGTCAGAGTGTTCTTCTCGTTTTCAGCAAGATCTGAAGATTTGTCATCAGCAGAATTTCATTGTTTTCCTCGGAAGTTACTAACTCTTCCATTCCTTCCAAGTTAGACCATTTCTACAGTAAAATACTATGTAGTTTTTTCCTGTTTCACCCATCCCCTCCCACCCTTATTCCCTCTGGCAACTCAGATTGTTCTCTGTGTCTGTGAGTCTGTTTCTGCTCTGTTTTGCTCATTTATTTATTTTTTTTAGATCCCACATAATGAGAGAGATCTTATGGTACTCGTCTTCCTCGCCTGACTCACTTCACTGAGCATAATGCTCTCTAGGTCTATCCATGTGGTCACAAATGATAAGATTTCATTCTTTTTTATGGCCGGGTTATATTCCATTGTGTATATGTACTGCATCTTCTTTATCCATTCATCTGTCAGTGTACACTTAGGTTCCTTCCATATCTTGACAGTTGTAAAGAATGCTGTAGTAAAAAGACTGGTACATGTATCTTCTCAAATTAGTGCCACACAGTGGTGCAAACATTGTGTCTGATGTTGGTAGCAATGGAAGAGCTCATTCAAGATTTGGTGGGGACTGGGAAGTCTGAGAGGCCATCCTGGAAGAGGCAGTGTTTGCGTTGTACCTTGAAGAATATCGCTGACAGCCACCATACTGAGTGCTGTGTCCTCACACCATTCTGAGCACATTAAGTGTATTGACTCATTCGATCCTCACAGCAATCTTAGGCCATTACTGCTGTCACCCCTTTCCTAGTTGTGGAAACTGCAACATAAGGGAGTGAATTTGCCCAAGACACACTCCAGACCCACCCAGTCACTGACTGCCCTGTGAAGAAAAGATCCCAGAGGCAGGACCTGGCACAAAGGCTGGCAGCTGGAGTGAGGCAGACAGGAGTGGTGGCAGGGCCCTTGAATGCAGGGAGGGAAGCATGGGGGCCGTTGACGAATTTGTAAAGGTTTTATTATGAAAACCTCCAAGCATATACCTACTAGAGGGTGGAGAGCCCCCAGGTGCCCGTTCTGCAGCATTGAAGATTTTCAAACTGAGCAAGTGAGATCATTCAAGTTACAGTGTGGCTGAAATCAAGTTTTGATGCTTAAAAGAGCAAAGCTTTACATTAAAAACATTCCTTTCCTTAACAGCTCATTTCCCAGAGTTTCCAGGCAATTAAGATTTCACTGTAGTTATATGAAAGTGTGTCAGCCTTTCGTTCCATTGACTAAAGTTTCATTAAACTCTTTATTTGTTCCAGGTTGCTGTTGTTAAAATGAAGAACACTGAACGGATTTATGCAATGAAAATCCTCAACAAGTGGGAGATGCTTAAGAGAGCAGAGGTAAGTGTGTGGCCTTAAGCTGGCAGCAAGCAGCCGGGTTCTTCAGTGACCGAGAACCGCTGGGCGGGACCTGGGCCTTGCTTCCTCACATGAGTGAGCTGTTCTCACCCTCAGCCTCTCAGCCTTCTCCGGACATCAGCTTCTCTGTACCTGGGTGTTGACGCATTTACCAGGCTGACGAGGTCCCCTGAAGTGTACCGGCCAGGTGTGTGTCTGCTGTGGGGGCATTTAGAAGTGTTTACAGCGAGTTTAGGCGTTTATCTCCCTTCTGCTCCATGTGCTGACGAGAGTTACTGGGCCTCCTTCAGTGCAGAACGTCTTCACACTCCCTCTTCGAGGGAGGGGGAAGATTGTAAATAAAGGCAGGTGAATCCTGCTCGGTATTTTTAATTGGTTTTTCCTTAGTTCTGTGTCCATCCCGGTAGCAGCTGTCTGAGGCCCCCAGCCGCATTCTTGCCAGCCCCACCCAGCCCCTGACTGAGTCAGGTGAGGCTTGTCAGAGCCCCGACTCACCCTCTGGCCCTCTTAGGCTTGCCTCCCTGCCCCACCCCCCACTGTATTCCTGCATTTCTCCTGGGAGAGCTGAGCGTCCACCCTGGGCAGGTGTCCCCCCCTCCCCAGTCCAGGCAGCCCTCTGGAGGGGCTCTTTCCCCTCTGCTTCCCCTCAGGCCTTTGCTTGCTGGAATCCCCTAGGACCGGCCACCTCCTCCCTTTGGAAATACCTTCTGTGGTTCCTAGCACCCTCATCCTGTCACTCTAAGTCGTCCTCGTAATTTTAGGTGATCCTTTCTTATCTGGGTCTGGAATTCTTAACTGCTGGTGATAGCTCTCGACACTATAAACCATTCCCTGGGCCAGTTTGCTCACCTGAGCTGCAGATTTGCGTGAAGTTGCTGGGTGGGCCTTCTCTCTCAGCAGCCCACTGGCATCTCAGGTTCATCAGGTCCCAGGCCTTCATGGTGCCTTCTTCCCATCCATACCCATTTCCTCGATTACCTGGGCTCAAGATGTTGGTGGCCCATGACTGTCTCAGCCACCCACATGCCACAGCCTCCAGGTCGCACCTCAACCTTTGGGCCTCTGGCTCCGGGAGTCCCTTCCTCCTGCCTCCCCATTTCCCCTCAGGGTATGTCAGCTGCCGCAGGCAGCCCTTCTCCACATCACCGCCAGCACTTTGGCAGGGACTCACTGGGAGCGGTTCTTCGTGAGGGAACATAGCTGATATTACTTGAATGTTTGGGGAGGAATAAGGTGCTTGTTAAGGAAATACAGTAGCAAATTCCATGCAAGTTTGTTTTTATAAGAGTGACTGGTTTACGAAGCAAGATTGCTGAGCTGTGTCTACTCTGACTTGTTACACTAACCTCTGGAGTGCAGTCTGTGTGTGTGTGTTTAAATCTTAAAATTGTAAAAGTCTAAGGTTAGGGAGAGGCAATTCTCACCTTGTCATACTAGTATTTACCCAGTGTCACAGTGAGTGAGTGCATTTTTTTTTTCTTTTTTACAAAATTGCTTTATTGAGGTACAGTTGACATATGAAGTACACGTTTAAAGTATATATCTAGTGAGTCTTGACATATGTATCTGTGAAACCATCACCACAATCAAGATAATGAACACAATCGTCATCCTCCCCCCAAATTTTACTTGTACCCTTTGTCATCTCTCCTTCCCCACTTTTCTCTTCATCCCCAGTCAACCACTGATTTACCTACTATAATATAGGTTATTTGGCTTTTTCTAGAGTTTTATGTAAAAATATGTATTCTTTTTTTAGTCCTTTATCACTCACGTGATTTGCAAATATTTTCTATGAGTCTGTAGCTTTTCATTTTATTTTATTTTTTCCAGTGTTTTTTATTTTTTTTATTTCTGTTATTTTTTTTATTTTGTAATCATTAATCTAATCTACAATTACATGAGGAACATTATGTTTACCAGACTCCCCCCTTCACCAAGTGCCCCCAACATACCCCATTAGTCACACTGTCCATCAGCGTAGTGAGATGCTGTAAAATCACTACTTGTCTTCTCTGTGTTGCAGAGCCCTCCCCGTGCCCCACACACACTATACATGCTAATCCTAAGGCCCCCTTTCTTTCTCACCCCCCCTTCTCTCTCCCTTCCCACCCATCCTCCCCAGTCCCTTTCCCTTTGGTAGCTGTTAGTCCTTTCTTGGGTTCTGTGATTGTGCTGCTGTTTTGTTCCTTCAGTTTTTCCTTTGTTCTTATACTCCACATATGAGTGAAATCATTTGGTACTTGTCTTTCTCTGCCTGCCTTATTTCACTGAGCATAATACCCTCTAGCTCCATCCATGTTGTTGTGAATGGTAGGATTTGTTTTCTTCTTATGGCTGAATAATATTCCATTGTGTATATGTACCACCTCTTCTTTATCCATTCATCTACTGATGGACACTTAGGTTGCTTCCATTTCTTGGCTATTGTAAACAGTGCTGCGATAAACATAGGGGTGCATCTGTCTTTTTCAAACTGGGCTGCTGCATTCTTAGAGTAAATTCCTAGAAGTGGGATTCCTGGGTCAAATGGTATTTCTATTTTGAGCTTTTTGAGGAACCTCCATACTGCTTTCCACAATGGTTGAACTAATTTACATTCCCACCAGCAGTGTAGGAGGGTTCCCCTTCTCCACAACCTCGCCAACATTTGTTGTTGTCTGTCTTTTGGATGGTGGCGATCCTTACTGGTGTGAAGTGATATCTCATTGTGGTTTTAATTTGCATTTCTCTGATGACAAGCAGTGTGGAGCATCTTTTCATGTGTCTGTTGGCCATCTGAATTTCTTCTTTGGATAACTGTCTGTTCAGCTCCTCTGCCCATTTTTTAATTGGATTATTTGCTTTTTGTTTGTTGAGGTGTGTGAGCTCTTTATATATTTTTGATGTCAACCCTTTATCAGATCTGTCATTTGTGAATATATTCTCCCATACTGTAGGGTGCCTTTTTGTTCTATTGATGGTTTCCTTTGCTGTACAGAAGCTTTTCAGCTTGATATAGTCCCACTTGTTCATTTTTGCTTTTGTTTCCCTTGCCTGGGGAGATATGTTCATGAAGAAGTCACTCATGTTTATGTCCAAGTGATTTTTGCCTATGTTTTTTTCTAGGAGTTTTATGGTTTCATGATTTACATTCAGGTCTTTCATCCATTTCGAATTTACTTTTGTGTATGGGGTTAGACAATGATCCAGTTTCATTCTCTTACATGTAGCTGTCCAGTTTTGTCAACACCAGCTGTTGAAGAGGCTGTCATTTCCCCATTGTATGTCCATGGCTCCTTTATCATATATTAATTGACCATATGTGTTTGGGTTAATATATGGACTCTCTATTCTGTTCCACTGGTCTCTGGGTCTGTTCTTTTGCCAGTACCAAATTGTCTTGATTACTGTGGCTTTGTAGTAGAGCTTGAAGTTGGGGAGCGAGATCCCTCCCACTTTATTCTTCCTTCTCAGGATTGCTTTGGCTATTCGGGATCTTTGGTGGTTCCATGTAAATTTTAGAACTATTTGTTCCAGTTCATTGAAGAATGCTGTTGGTAATTTGATAGGGATTGCATTGAATCTGTAGATTGCTTTAGGTAGGATGGCCATTTTGACAATATTAATTCTTCCTAGCCAGGAGCATGGGATGAGTTTCCATTTGTTAGTGTCCTCTTTAATTTCTCTTAAGAGTGTCTCGTAGTTTTCGGGGTATAGGTCTTTCACTTCCTTGGTTAGGTTTATTCCTAGGTATTTTATTCTTTTTGATGCAATTGTGAATGGAGTTGTTTTCCTGATTTCTCTTTCTATTGGTTCATTGTTAGTGTATAGGAAAGCCACAGATTTCTGTATTTTAATTTTGTACCCTGCAACTTTGCTGTATTCCGGTATCAGTTCTAGTAGTTTTGGAGTGGAGTCTTTAGGGTTTTTTATGTACAATGTCATGTCATCTGCAAATAGTGACAGTTTGACTTCTTCTTTACCAATCTGGATTCCTTGTATTTCTTTGTTTTGTCTGATTGCCATGGCTAGGACCTCCAGTACTATGTTGAATAACAGTGGGGAGAGTGGGCATCCCTGTCTTTTTCCCGATCTTAGAGGAAATGCTTTCAGCTTCTTGCTGTTCAGTATGATGTTGGCTGTGGGTTTTTCATATATGGCCTTTATTATGTTGAGGTACTTGCCCTCTATGCCCATTTTGCTGAGAATTTTTATCATGAATGGATGTTGAACTTTGTCAAATGCTTTTTCAGCATCTATGGAGATTATCATATGATTTTTGTCCTTCTTTTTGTTTATGTGGTGGATGACGTTGATGGATTTTCAAATGTTGTACCATCCTTGCATCCCTGAGATGAATCCCACTTGGTCATGGTGTATGATCCTCTTGATATATTTTTTAATTCAGTTTGCTAATATTTTGTTGAGTATTTTTGCATCTATGTTAATCAGGGATATTGGTCTGTAATTTTCTTTTTTGGTGGGGGTCTTTGACTGGTTTTGGTATTAGGGTGATGCTGGCTTCATAGAATGAGTCTGAAAGTATTCCCTCTTCTTCTATTTTTTGGAAAACTTTAAGGAAAATGGGTATTATGTCTTCTCTGTATGTCTGATAACACTCCGCAGTAAATCCATCTGGCCCAGGAGTTTTGCTCTTGGATAGTTTTTTGATTGCCGATTCAATTTTGTTGCTGGTAATTGGTCTGTTAGATTTTCTGTTTCTTCCTTGGTCAGTCTTGGAATGTTCTGTTTTTCTAGGAAGTTGTCCATTTCTTCTAGGTTTTCCAACTTGTTAGCATATAGTTTTTTGTAGTTTCTCTAATAATTCTTTGTATTTCTGTGGTGTCCGTCATGATTTTTCCTTTCTCATTTCTGATTCTGTTGTTGTGTGTAGACTCTCTTTTTCTTTTTATAAGTCTGGCTAGGGGCTTACCTATTTTGTTTATTTTCTCAAAGAACCAGTTCTTGGTTTCATTGATTTTTTTCTATTGTTTTATTCTTCTCAATTTTATTTATTTCTTCTCTGATATTTATTATGTCCCTCCTTCTGCTGACTTTAGGCCTCATTTGTTCTTCTTTTTCCAATTTCAATAATTGTGACTTTAGACTATTCATTTGGGATTGTTCTTCCTTCTTTAAATATGCCTGGATTGCTATATACTTTACTCTTAAGACTGCTTTCGCTGCATCCCACAGAAGTTGCGGCTTTGTGTTGCTGTTGTCATTTGTTTCCATATGTTGCTTGATCTCTATTTTAACTTGGTCATTGATTCATTGATTATTTAGGAGCATGTTGTTAAGCCTCCATGTGTTTGTGGTCCTTTTTGCTTTCTTTGTACAATTTATTTCTAGTTTTATACCTTTTTGGACTGACAAGTTGGTTGGTAGAATTTCAATGTTTTTGAATTTACTGATGCTCTTTTTGTGGCCTAGAATGTGGTCTGTTCTGGAGAATGTTCCATGTGCACTTGAGAAGAATGTGTATCCTGTTGCTTTTGGGTGTAGAGTTCTATAGATGTCTATTAGGTCCATCTGTTCTAATGTGTTGTTCAGTGCCTCTGTGTCCTTACTTATTTTCTGTCTGGTGAATCCATCCTTTGGAGTGAATGGTGTGCTGAAGTCTCCTAAAATAAATGCATTGCATTCTATTTCCTCCTTTAATTCTGTTAGTATTTGTTTCACATGTGTTGGTGCTCCTGTATTGGGTACATATATATTTATAATGGTTATATCCTCTTGTTGGATTGACCCCTTTATCATTATATAACATCCTTCTTTATCTCTTGTGATTTTCTTTGTTTTGAAGTCTATTTTGTCTGATACTAGTACTGCAACATCTGGTTTTTTCTCGTTGTTTGTGTGAAATATGTTTTTCCATTCCTTGACTTTTAGTCTGTGCATGTCTTTGGGTTTGAGGTGAATCTCTTGTAAGCAGCATATAGATGGGTCTTGCTTTTTTATCCATTCTGTTACGCTGTGTCTTTTGATTGGTGCATTCAGTCCATTTACATTTAGGGTGATTATTGAAAGGTATGTACTTATTGCCATTGCAGACTTTAGGTTCGTGGTTACCACAGGTTCAAGGTTAGCTTCTTTACTATCTTACTGTCTAACTTTACTTGCTTATTGAGCTATTATAAACACAGTCTGATGATTCTTTATTTCTCTCCCTTCTTATTCCTCCTCCTCCATTCTTTGTATGTTAGGTGTTTTTTTGTGTGTGTGCTCTTTTGTGTTTCCTTTGACTGCTTTTGTGGGTAGTTGATTTTATTTTTTGCCTTTAGTTAGTATTTGGTTGGTCTGCTTTCTTTGCTGTGATTTTATTTTCTCTGGTGACATCTGTTTAGCCTTAGGATTGCTTCCATCTAGAGCAATCCCTCTAAAATACCCTGTAGAGGTGGTTTGTATGAGGCAAATTCCCTCAACTTTTGCTTGTCTTGGAATTGTTTAATCCCTCATTCATATTTAAATGATAATCGTGCTGAATACAGTATCCTTGGTTCAAGGCCCTTCTGTTTCATTGCATTAAATATATCATGCCATTCTCTTCTGGTCTGTAAGGTTTCTGTTGAGAAGTCTGATGATAACCTGATGGGTTTTCCTTTGTAGGTGACCTTTTTTCTCTCTCTGGCTGCCTTTAATACTCTGTCCTTGTCTTTGATCTTTGCCATTTTAATTATTATGTGTCTTGGTGTTGCCCTCCTTGGGTCCCTTGTGTTGGGAGTTCTGTGGGCTTCCATGGTCTGAGCAACTATTTCCTCCCCCAGTTTGGGGAAGGTGTCAGCAATTATTTCTTCAAAGACACTTTCTATCCCTTTTTCTCTCTCTTCTTCTTCTGGTACCCCTATACTGCGGATATTGTTCCATTTCATTTGGTCACACAGTTCTCTTAATATTCTTTCATTCCTGGAGATCCTTTTATCTCTCTTTGCGTCAGCTTCTCTATATTCCTGTTCTCTGGTTTCTATTCCATCAGTGGTCTCTTGCATCTCATCTATTCTCCTTTTAATTCCTTCCAGAGCTTGTTTTATTTCTGAATTCTCCCTCCTTAGCTCTTGCATATTTCTCTGCAAGTCCATCAGCATGGTTATGACTTTTATTTTGAATTCTTTTTCTGGAAGATTGGTTAGCTCTATCTCCCCAGGTTCCCTCTCAGGGGAGGATGTCTGTGGTCTGAATCAAATTCTTCTGCCTTTTCATGGCGATGGGCAGATGGCGCATGTGTCAGCTGGGAAAACAAAATCCCTTCCTGCTTGCTCCTCGCGTTCCTCTCCTGGGAGAACGGCGACCCCTAGCGGCTTGTGCTGGGCACTTGCCTGCAGACGGGGGTCTCTGATTCTTGCCCGGCCGCTGTGGAGGAAGCTCTGCACAGCTACTGTGGTCATGGCTGCCCTCAGGCTGCTACTATGCTATGGCGGGGCCACGCCAGAGGGGGAACTGGCGGGAGGCTGTTTATTGCCGTGAGGGGCCTCTGAGCTGCGCTGCTGCCCAGGGGTTAGGGCCCCTGGAGTTCCCCGGCATTCCCAGCTACTGGGCTGAGTGTGCCAGGATGCTTCAGTCCAGCTGTGAGTTCCCTGTCCCTTTAAGACTTTCAAAAAGCACTTGCTTTTCTTTTGTCCCAGGGGCGCCAGCTGCAGGGACCCACTCGCAGGTTTTGCTGTCCCGTTTCCCTAGTGTCCAGCACCCCACTCACTGTGTGTCTGCGCTCCCAGGTGCGGATGGCTGGGGCTGGGTGTTTAGCACTCCTGGGCTTCCACTCCCTCCTGCTCCTACTCCTCTCCTCCTGCCGGGAGCTGGGGTGAGGGGCGCTCGGGTCCCGCCGGGCCACGGCTTGTATCTTACCCCCTTCGCGAGACGCAGGGTTCTCGCAGGTGTAGATGTAGCCTGGCTTTTGTGGTGTATCTTCTGGTCTCTCTTTTAGGGATAGTTGTATTTGTTGTATTTTCAAAAACATATATGTTTTTGGGAGGAGATTTCCGCTTTCCTACCCATGCCGCCATCTTGGCTCTTCCTCCTCTGAGTGAGCACATTTTAAAAGAGTAAATATTGCTACATTTAATTTAAATTGCTTACGTGAGCCCTAGTTAATTGGCATGCTGAGAGAAGCCCGTGGCTGTCTGCTGATCATGGTGGCTACATCCTCAAACGCTGGATTTCAGAATGCTGACATCTGCAGTCTTCTTGGGAAGCGTGAAGTCAACAGGAGGCGGCAGTTCACACCTTGTAGACCGGGCCAGCCAGGCTTCTTTTTCATCTTTTTGGGTCATAAAAAAGTACTAAAGACTTGTCTGCTTTTAGACAGAACTGCTGGGTGAAACGTGTACTCCTGTTTCTGAGCCACCACGCGGACAAGTCCCCGTTTAGTTAGGGGTTTTATCCTAAAGGTTGACAGGAGATGATGGAGAGCACAGAACATCTCATGAAAACGATGTCCCAGATGTTGTAGGTCCTGGGCTGGCCACGGCCCCCATACTCAGGTCTGCCTCCAGCCACCCCTCACCAGTCCTCTGAGGTCTCAGGGCCGCTGGCTGAGGGGTCGTGGGGGTTTCAGGACTGCCTCTCTGCATCTGGACCTGGGAAGCTGATGGTTGGCCACTTGCGTCCCTCTGTCTGCTTCCAGTTAGTGGGATTGGGACATGTCTATCATCATTTCTTTCTGAAGTGAAAACTTTTAGAAACAAGTGTAAAATAGAAACACTTGTAAATAAAACCAAGCTCTGAAGGTCACTGAGGCTCAGAGGAGAGATGGGGGCACATATGTGGTGCCTGGCATAGCAAGCCCTCTGTCAGTGGTACTTTTATTTTTGCTCAGCTTTGCACATTTCAGATATGAGGAGTTAAAATCTTACATTATATGCTCAATGAAGAGGAGGTTTTATTATAATTATACCAGACCTGGTTGAAATACAGATGCTTCTGTGTATTAGAGCTCTTTTAAAAAAAGCAGAACCATCGCAGCCTGAAGGAGAGTGTTTTACCCTTGTGCTGCAGGGCTTTGCAGTGGGGTCCTGTTATGGTCGTGCGTGCCAGTGGGCTGCGCAGGGGGCACATTCCATGAAAATAACCAGATAGATAAGCAGCTTGGTACCCTTTCCTGCCAGCCCCATGGCTGCTAAACTGTAGGTGTGTGATGGGGAGGGTCAGGCGCAGGGTGGCCACTCCACAGGCTACCCAAAGGAGGCTTCTCTGGTAATGAGAAGGCAGTGATGCTGGGGGGCTGCTCCTGAGAGCCACCTGACCCCCAGGTGTAGGCATAGGAAGGGCGTGTGTGGAAGTGGCAGGTGCACTGCTGTGAAGAAGTGGGTCATCAGCAGCTTGGCGCTCGGGTGGGACACTGCAGCAGGAAGGAACTTTCACGCAGCCTTTCTGCTGGCACAGGCAAGAGTGAGGAGCAGTGGGCGCCACCTGGGGGAGACACGTCGTGTCTGGTTCCAGGTGAGGGAGGCAACAGCTCGCTGCATCCTGGAAGGCAGGTGACACTCAGGACTGCGCTCGGCAGGTGCTCCTCCAGGTGGACACACACCATTTCCCCTGCTTCTTACAGACCGCTTGCTTCCGGGAGGAGCGTGACGTGCTGGTGAACGGCGACTGTCAGTGGATCACCACGCTGCACTACGCCTTTCAGGACGAAAACTACCTGGTATGTTGCCACCAAGAATGGGAAGACCTAGGCAGATGGCGTTCGCTGGCGCTCGATCCTTTGTGCTGTCACCACCAGCAGGAAGTGATGCTGTTTTAAGTGTGCCTCTGACCAGATAAAACCAGGGGCCTGTTTTAGTGTCGTGATCATCAGGTGGGATTTTTTAAGAAGAGACTTGTGAAACTATGTGCTTTGTTTTTCTCTAAGCACTAGATAACCTGACTACCTTGTTCATTGGGTTTATTACATTTAAATAGACTGGGGGTTTAGGGCATTTCCATCTTAAATTGTGTGGAAGGGTAAGAAACTGCTGTGTGGATTTGAAATGCTGCAGCTGAGTCACTGAGTGGGTGTCTCTGCCTCCGCCCCCGCCCCCTTGGCGGCCAGGTCGGAGAGCTGCTTCTTTGTGGCCCTCCCAGTGGTCGGGCTGGGCTCTGTGAGGCCGTTGGCACTGGTTTTTGGGTGACTCTTGGTTTCCATGCCCTTGTCGTCTATTTATTCTTCCGGCTTGAGCTGGGGCTTGTTTTCAGTACCGGCTGCTTAGCTTTGCGGTTCACAGCTGGTGTAGGGCTGGACTTGAGTGAGTAGCAGCAGACACAACAGTTCAGAAGTGACAGGTAAGCAGACCTTTGGTGTCAGACACTGAGTGATTCACAGCCGCTCTTTTAGGACCCCAAGTTCAAGCATGGCTTAGTAAACATACAAGGTCCACACCGTGGAGCTCTGGGTGGGCGGGTGTAGGCACAGACCTTGGAGAAGTCCTTCTCAGCCTGGCTGCTCTGGCCACAACACTTCTGGCACCGTCTCTCCAGCAGTGGCTGCCCGGGGGCTGTGGGTCCCACAGCCTCGGGGCAGGGACCTAGGCTGCGTTCTGTTCTGTAAGTTCTTTCTTGGTCATGTGCTCCGTTTGCTTACAAGCAGAGTAATGGAGGATTTCTTTTATTCATCTTGAAATAATCTCTTTCAGACATCTAAGAAATCCCTTAGATTCAAATGCACAGGATTAGGTAAAACTGTTTGTTATGCTCTTCATTTAGAATTTATATATGTTTGTATTGACAGAGTGGGGCTGCGGGTGTTTTTTGAGCACAAGCCCACGGGTTATCTCAGTCTTCCAGGGACCCAGTGAGGTGGGCATTCATGATTACCACCGTTTTCGAATGGGGTATCTGGGACGAGGAGAGAGGAAGCCTTTGGCTGAGGTTATGGCACAGACGCAGGAGGCCTGAGCCCTCCCTCCAGCAGCAGCAGATCCTGATGCTCTGGGGCCGTCTCTGTGTAAACCCCCTGCTCTGGGTGAACTGTCTCCAGTTCACTCCCTGTTCTGGTGAGAACTGAGTGGAGTTTCCCAAGCAGTGCTGGGCAACATGGGTCTGTACAGGAGGAAAACCACATTTTTTGCTTCTAATGCTTTTCCTGAAATCAGCATAGCATGTTACTGTCTGGAACTTTAGCCATTATGAGGCTGCTTCTGTGCGAAGGCAGTCAGTTTGGAATTCCAGTGAAGAAGCCAGCCTCTCGAGTTGTTGGAGTTGCCTGATGGAAGCACAGTGACAGTTAATGAGAGAAGACAGGAGGCCTGGGTTCCGTTCTGGGCATCAGCAGGCCCGGGCCTGGCCACTGTCCCTGCCACCCACAGGTGGTGCCTCGAGGCAGGTTCTTACCTTCCTGGCACCAAGGCAGTTACCCTGTTGTGGGTGGTGGTGAGGTGGTACAAGGTACAGGCTGTGTCAGGGTCCTCGGGCTGCCCTGCAGAGGCTCTTCATGTTACCCTTTCTGTTGAAGGTCTCTAAACTTGGCATTCTATAAACATTAAACCTGTTTCACCAGTAACTAAATGGGTGTTGCCTTACTGACTTAGTTCAGAATCCTGTGTTACGTGACAGAAGAAGTAATCAGTCTAGTTCTTACCAAAAATTAGTTTCTACTTGTCTGCCTTATGAGCCATTCAGGTTTTCTAGAAGCCCATCAATCACATTTAGTGTTTTTTATTTTTCTGTCTAGATTCTAGGTAGACACAGAGACCATGGAGGGCCCACCAGATGCGGTGCTTGGCTCGTTTCTTCTCTGTGCTTAGGGCTGAGAGACGTTGGCTCTTCCTTCACATGACCTCCCCTTCCACGTGCACACCCGTCAGTGGGCGTTGTGGCCTCTTCCGCAGATGTCTACAGTACCTGTGGCCCATGTCTTCATTCTTTCCACCCCTCACCAGCCTGTCACCCTCACCTCCTGCCTGGGCCACATTGACCTCCCAGTTCCCCTCCCACCCTGCTCTTGTCCTGCATCTTCCAGCTCCTCCTTCCCAGGGCAGTGAGAGAAAGTGCATACCCCTTAACCAGGTTGCAGCTTCCCCTGCTCCTCGAGGGGGCCTGCGGGGTCTGGCCTTATCCCCTCCTCACTCATGCACCGCTGTAGTCCATTTTCCATCCCTCCAGTAGGCCACATTCATTCTCCCCTTAGCCTCTGCACACATCCCTTTGGAACCCAGTCCGTGGCCCTACTGAGGCCAGCTCCTGCCTGTCATCCAGGCCCCACACATCCGCAGCCATGCCGTGCGGCCCAGCACTCGTTCTGACAGACGCCGCTCTGACATCACCACGATCGTCTCCATGCTTGCTGTGGTCTCTCCCTGTGCTGACGTCAGCTTCACAGAGTGGGGCCTGTCACCCAGAGGGGTGCCGACAGCTTCTTATGAGGAAATGAGTGAGAGGCTGAGAGAAGGGGCTCGCACCTGCCGAGAGCCTGCTGCAGAACAGGAGCCGTGTACTTGGGACTCACTCACTCGCTGTGGGCTGGAGGATGGGAGGGACAGCCCCCGAGACCAGGCCAGGGAAGGCTCCTGGAAGGAGGCGTCAGTTGGAATGAGCCTCAGAAGCTGCATTTCTGAGGCAGGATGGGAGAGTTGTCCATAAAAATCCCGCTGGAGAACAGGGTCCTAGAGTGAAGGCCACTCCTGCAGAGGAGCTCGGGGGCACAGTGGCCCATCTCCTTCCTGTGCGGAGCCATAGCACTTGGGTCAAGATCCGGGCCTGGGGTCTGGCTGCTTGGGTTCGAATCGTAGCTCTGCCTCTAGCTGGGTGCCTGGGCATGTCATCAGGCCCTGGGTCCTCGCCTGCAAAGTGGACCCTGGGTAGCACCTGTGGCCAGGGTGTGTGAGCACTACTGAGGTGATGGCATGGTCAGCATCTCAACTTGCTCGCTGAGTGGTAGCTGCTCAGTAAACATTAAATGACTGTTTTTCTCTGGCTGCATAGACAGGGTGCTGGTATTTCCTCTCTGTGTTGTTTAGTTAAAAGTTAACTGCTCAGACCAGACCATGGATCTCTTAAACGGAAACGGTTATCAAAGAAGGTGATTCCTGCATCTAGGGCCGCCGGCTTCTCGAGCATCTCTGAGATGTGGCTGCCCGGCCCTTGGGCAGGCGGCTCACTCCCAAGAGCAGAACACCCAGCCCCTCAGCATTTTCTCTCTTGGAGCTCTGATTCCCACTGAAGCAGTAGATTTTCTGACTGTTCCATGGGGGTGAGCCCGTACTTAGCTTACAGCTAGTTTCACATGACTGTAGACAGTTCACCTCCCTGCTCTGGCCCACTGTCTTCCTGTGACGTGAGGACCTAGAGAATCATTTTTAACACAGTAGCACTTGACAGTCGACTATTAATCATGCTTCCACTGTGGGTCACTGGCTGTTAAAGTGCCTTCTCCAGCATCAAACCCTTTTTCCATTGATTAAATGTTATTTGTTGAAGTTTGTTCTCTGCCAGATGCATAGCTTTAAATAATCTCAGTATCATCTAACACACCACGGTTGTGTTCTGGGAGGGGAAGTCCTAGATGACAGCAGCACCAGGGGAGCCATCCGTTCCAGCTTGGGGCAGACAGCTTCCGTGTTAAGAGTTGGGCCTTCAACTGTCAGGTGGTGACTGAATACTGTGCTCTCTCCCCTGTCCTGATCTGTAGTACTTGGTCATGGATTACTACGTGGGTGGTGATTTACTCACCCTGCTCAGTAAATTTGAAGACAAGCTCCCAGAAGATATGGCAAGATTCTACATTGGTGAGATGGTGCTGGCCATTGACTCCATCCATCAGCTTCATTATGTGCACAGGTAATCACCTTGCAGATTTTATGGAACCCCATGCAATGTGTTAAACTATTCCTCTTGGAGTTCCCTGACCCACTGACCCAGATACCAAGCTGTCTAGAGAAGTTATATAATAGCTGTCCTCACCTGGAACTGCCACAGCATAAAGTGACTTACTCAGGTCACCCTCTGTGGACCCCAGCGCCTGGCCCTGCCCCCAGGAGATTCCAGCTCTGTTGTGACTGTGGTGATGATCTTACTCCCACCACCCGAAGCCACCTTGTCTTTTGGTACTTACTTGATGTTGACTCACCCTCTCCCCTGTTGGTACATCTTCTCCAGATGCCTGCCCGCCCCCCTGAGCTCATGTGGGTTTCCCATCCCACTGTGTCTCTGTGATCTCTGCTCCACCTTCTCTCTGTCCCATACCAACCCCAGGGGCTACAGCCCACAGAATACTCAGAAGAAAGATTGGGGTGAAGAGAGAGGCTCCCATCACAGCAGCGTAAGGGGCCTGAGTTGAGTAAGAGTGTGACTGTCCGCAGGAGGGTCATGTGGGGTGAAAGTGTGAGGCAGGCCCCTCAGCTCCCCGACCCACTCTGCTTCGGGGGTAGCACCTTAACGCTGGTGCAGTGGCCCTGAGGGCTGTTTGCTTGTTTGAGTTGTTTTATTTTTATCAAAGTAATTCCGTGGCAGTAGTTTTAAAAAGTCTAAATAGTTCTACAGGGCTTGTAACAAAATGGCAGTCCCAGCCCTGCCCTGATGCCACTCGCCACGGGTGGCACCTATCACTTCTTAGCTGCTTCTCCGGTACCTGACCTCGTCTGTCCAGGTGTCAGGAGGGGGTCAGAGCTGCCAAAGGGGACGTGTACTCTCCTACCTAAAGCATCTCTCCCACACGTGCTCCAGACCCCCTCTCGCACGCTGTCCCAGTTAGTAGAATAACAACTTTTGGCTAAATCAGTGTTTGCTATTTATAATATAATGACTGTGAATATTATTCACAGATGAGCCTCGTAGTGTACAATAGTTACACTGCTGTAAATTGTCTTCTCTGGAGTTAATAATTGCCCTGCTTTTTTATTAGCTAGCTTCTGTGTAGCCGTCACCGATTATCTCCCAATATGGTGGCCAAATCAAACAGCTCTAGCCGGGTCGGGAAGCACCTCATCTTTCCTGGGCATGGTCCCCTCCAGCCTCGCCATTCCTCTCTGCTTTGGTCTTCTCCAGGCTCACTAGACTGTTCTCTTTCTGGGATTTCTTTTCAAGTGGAAAGATTCCCCTCCCTGCCTCTGGGGCTGGACCATTGTTCCTGAGTCACACATCTTCCCCTTTCTTAGTTTATTCTTTCGATTTGGTAGCACATGTCCTGCATGGGAGGAAGAGGAGGCTTGTGAGAAAACTGACAGCAGCATCTCAGGCCCGCCACATGGTGACTGATAGCTTATCCCGTGTGCAGTTTGAGATTAGGAACTGCCTTCTTCGCAGGACCAGAAGGCACGGTCTCCCACCCTCAGTGTTGCTGTGGAGGTTTGCAGCCATCGCAGTTCCCCCAACATCGCCTTGTGTGGGTCACAGACCCCTCCTGGCTCAGCCTCCGCAGCCTGTCATTTTCCTGCGCAGACGGGGTTCCTGCTCTGAGAGCAGCACGGGCTCCCAGGGCCGGAGCGGCCCCGCTCCTTGGAGGGAGCTGGGAGCCGGGGTGCCCCGCACCACAGCAAGCCCGGGGAGCTGCCCTCACATAGCAGCTGTGTCTTCTGGGGTGATGAGCTCAGGCCAGACTTCTGTTTTCTCGTGTAATTACACCTGCTTCTGTCACAGTTACTGTAGTTGTTCTTAACGTTAGATCTACACTCTACCTTTTTGACAGAACTCTGCCTAATTCATACCAGAGATAAATGTCTTTGGATTTGTCTCAGATCTCCAGGGAAATTAATTTGACCACCTTTTTAGTAGTTTCTTCTTTTCCTATTTCCCCTAATTAGAAAGCTTTCTCCTCATTCTCTTAATTGGCTTTGTAGAAGCTCTGTTCTGTCATTTGACTTCCAGGCATACTAGGAGACATTATGCAATTCTAACCCTCCCCCATCAACTTAGTATTTAGACTAAGTGCTTGAATGACCCAGTCTAACAACAGAAAGTTTTGTGTTTTTGCTAGAAAGTTCACAAAGTCAGGTTTTATAGGAAGTCGGCCCTATCTCTTGGTGGGTACATTGTGAATAAGTGGAAACTACATTCGGTAGGGCCAGAAATTAGTGAATTGCATTAGCACAAGAGTGATATTACCAGTGGGTGTGACAGGCGTGACTCAGACCCTGTGCCATAGCTTCGGGCCCTTGTGGTTGAATGTGGCCCTTGGTGACTTGGGGGCAGTGCCTGCTGCTCACCAGCTGGGCTTCTGTGGGCAGAACCGCTGCTTCCTGGCTCTGGCAGCAAGGAAGCAGTGGGAAGCCAAGGCCAGAAGCACACTGTGCAGGTGGGCGCCTGAGAGGCCTGCCCCTGGTGCCAGCAGAGGCGGAAGCCAAGGGTGAAGGTACACAGAGGATTGCGGACGGGGAACATGACACCCCAGAAGAGCGGGTTGTACATCTCGTAAAAGAAATGGAAATGGGGGACAAGTTTAAGGGAAAGACTGTTCAGAGAACAAAAAAGGTCTTAGAAAAGAAAGACTAGACAAAGTAGAGAGCTGAGAAGAGGTGATGGGAAAGTAGGGAAATCTGAGCACGGTGGAGAAGTAGGACGCGTCAGGTGTCACAGTAGCTCTGCAACCGCCCCCCAAGGAGGGGATCTGATTGATCTCCACCCGAAGGGCCTCCCCAGTTGTCCCGACGCCAGCTTGCTTGCTTACTGAATGCACCTTTGCCCTCTTGATTTGACATGACATCTCTGTTGTTGGTCTGGTCTGGGCACCGCCCTCTGCCCTGTTGTCCCTGTGTCTGTCTGTGCCCTGGGATCCTACCGCTTTGCTCATGGAGGCTTGGAATCACGTGGCCAAACCCCCAACACACCTCTTTATCCTCCGTGTTTTTCTGGCTACACTTTGGTGTTAATTGATCCACAAGAGCTTCACTTTCAACTTTGTCTGGCTCCAAAAAGAACAGGACATTGATTTTTTTTTTAATTTGATGGGCCCCCTCATCTATACAGTTTTTTTTAACTTCTGGAAAGTTCTCTTGGATTACAGTTTCAAATATTAGTTATTTCTATTTTAATTTCTTAAAGAACTCTGTTTATATATATGTTGGGCCTTCTTTGCTGTTGCATTCAGTTTCCAATCATTTCTCTTTGATCCTTTTTACTTGGCAGATTTTTATTCTGGATCTTTTTCTCCCTTTTTTTTAGTGCCTTTTAGTAGTACATCATGTTCACTTGAGTTTAGTCTCCTTTGGGCATCTTATAATTTAATCTTCATTTCTGATAAGATTTTGTCTCTTCTGTTTCTTTCCTGAGTTAAATTAGCTCACTTGATTTCTTCTTGTATTTGTCTAGTTCTGTTCTTAGTTTTTGTTTCTCTGACCAACTGAGAGATTGTTTTGTTTTCTCTTCCATATTCCTGAGTGCTCATTTAAAGATGTTTATTTCATTTTTTAAAGGATATCTATATTATATTATTTTAAATATTTAAATATTACTAATTATTTACATGTATAATATGTTTTATTTCACTTTTTTAGGAGTATTTGTTTTATTAAAGGATATTTATAGATGAGCTCCGAGTGCTGTGCTAGGGTTTCCTTTCACTTCTTGGCTCTTTCTTGGGGTGGACGTGTCATCTTCTGCTCGCCTTCGTTTGTGGGGCTCATCCCTGTTGCCGAGAGTTGTTGACACGCCCCTTTGTTTTCCTTGAGGTGTTGCACCTGTCACATAAGGCCAGCCCGGTTTACTTAGCCACTCTCCTGCACATGCGCATTAGGCGGAATCCACTCTTTGGCCTTTTGAGTTCCACCTGCAATCTCCTTGGTGAACATCTTTCTTTGCTTTGTCTTTATAGTTTGCATTCTCTTTCATTCTGTGGTCACATAAGCTCGCTCTGCTGGAAAGGAGGGCTTGTGCTTTTAAGTGCTGCCCCCCGTCCCCTGCCAGTGTTCACAAGCTCATGGAACAGTAGTAGGACTATGGGTTTAGTGAGACAGACGCAGGTTTACCTTCCCGCTCTCCACTCGCTTCTGTATAATTGGGCAGATTACGCGATTCCTAAGCCTCACTGTCTTTATCTATAAAGTGCAATCTGGGCGTGCGGGTGGTTTGTTGGCCTGTAGTGGTCTTGCCCCAGAGCTTCACCTGATGCCTGTGCTCTTCAGGGCTCGGCCACCCTTTGCACCTCGTTTCATGTTCCTCATCACACTTAGCACATGGACTATATTCTGTGCTCCTCAGCCCACGTGCACATTCGCACACTTGCATGTTCATTCTCTGACACCTCAGCTCGTGTGGAGCTTCGTGAAGGCAGGGGAGGTGTCAGCTTGTCACTCCTGTGGACCTGCGGTCGAGGGCAGTGCCAGCAAAGGAGGTGCTCGTGAAACACTGGATAGCGGGGCTGGCGGGAGGGGAGGGGAAGAACAGTACCAGCCTCTCCCCGGGTAGGTGGGGGCTGACTGGTGCTCAGGAGTGAGTGGGGGGATGACTGCTGCTGTCATGCCCGTCATCACAGGGATGCGTTCTGGGTGGTGAGCGCTCTCGTGAAATCACACTAGCACATCCTCAGCTGGCCCACGACTAGTCTAAGGGCTTTGACCGCCTGTTGTGTTGCGTGGAAATGGTTAACTTATATATTTATTTTACTAACAGAGACATTAAACCTGACAATGTCCTTTTGGACGTGAATGGTCATATCCGCCTGGCTGACTTTGGATCATGTTTGAAGATGAATGATGATGGAACTGTAGGTATTTTTGTTGGAAATTTTCTATTTGGTTTTGGGTTTTGCTTATAATTAGAAGGGGCTTAAATTTTCATTTTGAGATACAATTCAGAAATTAAGTTTATAAATAGGAGTTAAGATAAATCCATTAAGGAGGCAGCTGAAATTTTCTATTCAAGTTTAAAACATTTTTATTGCTTTGGGTGTTTACAAAAGTAATGCATATGCTTTCTAAAGTGGAGGGTTGTCAAGTTTCCTCAAAGCCCTGGGCAGCCAAGAGCATGTCAACATTGTGGCAAAAGAGAAGCAGGTCTGGGGTCCTCTCCTAAAATGTGGGGTCCAGGCTGTCATGGGGACAGAAGTTAACTGAAATGGTACATTCTCATTTCTGCCCAACAACAGGTAACTCCCTAATAGTCAGGGATTATCTTTCTGTGGGTGTTACAGATCTAGAAACAGGGGCCCTTGGGCCTTGGTTTCCAGGGCCAGCCAGCACGCCCACTGCAAAGCAGGAGGACACGTTGGTCCCGCCGTCACCTGGAGACCTGGCTTGGGCCTCAGTGAGACCAGCATCGCAGCTTAGGGACCTCAGGTGGGGCTGCCCTGGCTCAGCTCACTGCCACTCCGTAGCTGCTTGCAGTGAACTGCTCTCACTGTATGAAACAGCTGGCATTTCTCCTACAGTCCCCATTGCAGTCTTGTCTTAGATTGTTGGAAGTCTTGTCCAGGAGAGAGCAGACCCATTCTTTCCTGCTGGCGAGTTTCAGGCATCAGCGAAAGAAGCTGTGAAGCTGACGTCATTGTTCTCAGAGTGAAGCCTTCCCTGGGGCCAGTCTCTTGTTTCTGAAAGTCTAGACTATGTGTTGGTTCATTGATAACTGGAGCTGTCCCCAAGTCCTGTCTCTTGATGACTGAACAGGAGCCAGAGCCTTGGTTGGTCACCTTTCTTAGACTGTGCGTTACTCCCTGACGTGGCCGCTCACCTGTCACCACCTGATAATGCTCCCTTCTTCCTGCGGTGGTGGTGGAGCTGCAGCTGGAAGCACGGGATGCCTAGAAGTGACTCTGGCCGCATGACAGAGGCAGACCTTCCTCCTGCTTCATTCAGACCGACTTAGGGTGCTGCCTTGTACCCCAGGCTTTCTTCTCAGACATGACCCAAGGGAGAGTCTGGCCTTTCCCTGGACAGGCCTCCTATGGTTCTTTGCCCACATCCTTGCTGACCCTTGGCCTTGTAGACTCATATTCTCCACGTGCTCTGAGGCCCATCGATGATTCTCAGTTTACCCAGCCCCCTTTCTCTGCAGATTGCTGCCCTTGCTGATTCAGCTTTCCATAGAGGTGTGACTGTTTTGAGGCTTTTTCCTGCTGACATCAATAGCTGAGGGATTGTTCTTCCCTGTTGAAGGGCCTTAGCCTCCTGGTTCCCTGTCTGGGGAATGCTGTAGCACCCAGCTAGTACCTGGATCTACCCACAGATGCTCCCTTTGGGGGTCTGAAGGGTGGGCCTGTCTATGAGCAGCCTCAGCAATTCCTGGGGTGGGTTAGAAATTTGGGGTCATGGGCCCCACCGTAGAGCTTACATTTTATAAGAACCCAGGAGGTCTCTATGCACCTGAAAGTCTTAGAGAGGCTGGTCTCTGAACCACACATTGAGTAGTGGGAAATGCCACCCCTCGCAGGACTAGGATGCCATTTGGGGGCTGTGAAGGGCACTTGAGCATGGAGAGACCAGGTGTGCAAGGGACTCATGCATTCTAGAAACTGCCCAATGTTTAGTGCTACAAGAGATCATTTATATTAGTTGAATTTAAGTTGTTAGCCTTTAAATTGTGATCATGTGCCCGTTTTAGTCCATGACTATTTCATTACCTATGTCCCATTTTAGAGGAGGCGGCTAGAGGTTTGGCATTAGGTGCGCCCTAGACTTGCCCTTTAACACCACCCTCTTCCCTAAGGTTCAGTCCTCAGTGGCAGTGGGCACACCTGACTACATCTCGCCGGAGATTCTGCAGGCAATGGAGGACGGCATGGGCAAGTACGGCCCCGAGTGCGACTGGTGGTCCCTGGGCGTCTGCATGTATGAAATGCTGTATGGAGAAACGCCATTTTATGCAGAATCCCTCGTGGAGACCTATGGCAAGATCATGAACCACGAAGTAAGATACTGGGTTTGCACAGCCTGCCCTGTTCTGGTGCTGAGGCGCAGGCCTGGAGGCAGAGAGCAGCCTGGAGGAGGGGGGTGTTGGCAAGCTGTGGGAGTTGTATGGGAGGAGGTGGGGGGGCCGCCCGGCAGGGTGGGGGCATTCAGGCGAGTGAGGAGGTAGGCCCAGCACAGGTTGCAGGAGGGTGGGAGGCCTTGGGGGTGACCCATTCCCCTGGGGAGGGGCTTCTCTGGGCAGAGCCCCTGACGGGAAGCCGGCTATGGTAGGGAGAGGCAGGTGTGGGTGTGGCCATGTGAGTGTGGTGAGGCACCTGGGGTTGGGCCACGGGGAGGAGCAGTTGGGCGGTTTGACCTGTGGGTCTAGATTGATCAGATAGTTGCCAGCTGTCGTGCCAAATCTGTTTTCCCAGAAATCAGCTCTCATACTTGGATTGCACATCTCAACATAGTGGGGTCCTTAATCCTTTCTGGGTCCTATTTCTTTGCCTCTTATTTTTACCTTTTCCCTTTCCCAGCTGTTCATTTTCATTTTGATGTTGCCTGCCTTCTATCTTTCCTTCATTTTCTTGTTTTTTATTATTTCCTCTTCCATCTAATATTTTTGTCATATTTTTTTCTTTATTCTGACATGCATTTTTCTAATGCCAGCCCCACCCCTCCTGCCAGTATGCTTGCAGCATTCTTTCCCCACCTGCTCTGCCACCCAGCCCCCCAAAGTTCCCACTCGATGCTGACCTGTTCCCCATCAGTGCTTGTGGTGGGGAGCAGGTGAACTCTGACCTGACGAATGTTCTTCCCTCTAACTCCAAGTCAGAGCAAGTTACACTTTCATAAAGCACTTTTGCAGAGTAAAAATAAATTCTTTCACTTATAAATTAGTCTGTAGTCACTGTGGATACTTCAGACAGTGCAAACATGCACATGGTGGTTGGTGAGGGGCAGCCTAGCTGCTCAGTGTAAGGCGCTGATGAGGTGGGAGCAGGATGCAGGGCCTCTGAGAACCTGCGGGGTGGTGCTGTGCCACCCTGGGCCTCTCGTGTGTCCTAGTCAGTGTCCACAGCAGCCATGAGGCGGAGCTGCTGTCCCCACAGAGATCACCGAGGTGGTATCTGGACCACAGCTCCAGCTCTCAGCCCCTCTGCTGTGTGGTGTGCAGCCTTGCAGATTTAATGCGGGGACTGTGTTCACATAGCACATGGCCAGCTGTTTGTCCTCTTCTGCTCAGCACACAGACGTGGGGCCTTCCTGTGTGTGTTTGTGTCTGTACTGTATCTCTTCTTAACACAAGCCCCTTTTCGACGGGCATTTAGCTCATTTGCAGTTTTCTTGGTCAGCATGTAATGCTGTCCCAAGCATGTTATGTTTTCTCTTTGTGACTTTCTGTAGAATAAGTCTTTAGACACGGAGTTGCCATCTGTGCTCTACAGAGGCTTGGGCTGTGTGCCCCACTGCAGCACGTTGTCCCTGTTTATTGCACTTTGATAGGTGACAGCTTATCGTCATTTTGGTTTTGCATGAGGTGGAAATAAGTCTGCCATGAGTAAAAGCAGCAAGACTGATGATTTTCTTGTTTGCTTTCTGGAATTCAGCTTCCTTTGTTTGCATTCGGTTACCATGAAATAAAACATTACTGATGCTTTGGAGGGAGCTGCTGTTTCTACTTTGTTCCCTGTAATGTCTTTACCCCTCCGAGTTTTCTGAGTAAGTTTTCATCAGTGTCCACTCATCTCCCGCCCCTCCCGCAGGAGCGGTTTCAGTTCCCATCCCACATTGCGGATGTGTCTGAAGAAGCCAAAGACCTCATTCAGAGACTCATTTGCAGCAGAGAGCGCCGACTGGGGCAGAACGGGATAGAGGACTTCAAGAAACACGCGTTTTTCCAAGGCCTAAACTGGGAAAATATACGCAACCTAGAGGCACCTTACATCCCCGATGTGAGCAGTCCCTCGGACACATCTAACTTCGATGTGGATGACGATGTGCTGAGAAATATTGTAAGTGTAGCAGCTGCCTAGGCCTCAGTAACACACCGCTGCAGGGCCGAATGTTAGCAGTGTTAGGGGGAAGGTGTTGCTTACCAAGATGAGAAATCTGAGAACTGTGTGGTTTTTAAAATTTGGCACTTGTTCAAGAAAATGCACCTTTTATTCCAGCCATCAACTTGGTCCTTAATGTCCCTTTTAAAAAATGAGAATTGCTCAGTTTGAGTAAAATGGAGTTAAATAGCTCTTTTGTTTTGGAACTCATCAGAAATGCTTTTGCTTTTATTGTCATGATACTTTCTGCCTTTTCAAAGCAGTGCCTCAGATATCACTTCACGGCAGCCCTGTCACCCCTTCTAGACCTGGAGACGCTGCAGCCAGGCCAGGAGCCTGGCTGTGGCCCCAGGGTGTGTGAGCCTCTTGGGGTCCTGTCCTCTTCACAGTCCCTGCGAGTGAGAGCGCGCCCTGTGTCTTCAGTGTCTGAATGCCCGTTTCTTGCACAGCAGGAGTACGGGCACTTTGGCAGGGACCTGCACACCCGAGTCTTTGTGCCGACACTCAGGGTGGGTTCTCCAGGCTGGGCCTTGCTCGGGCCTCAGGGGTCCGCCTGGGCCACAGGGCTCCTCGTGCACTCAGCAGTGCCTTTGGCCCCAGAGAGTTTTGCTGTAAAATGTTGTAAAGCACTTTGTTCTTATCAAATCCAGCTGTTTTAGGCCAAACTTGTGACTTGGTTTGGGGGTAGAGAAACTCAAGTTTGACCACATAAAATAATCTTCTGGATCACTCCCTAATTCAGAGAATTTGTCTTACTAAAGTAAGAGCTGACCTCCAGACCACATGAACAGAAGTATGTCATTGTTGAAAGGATTTTTCCTAGACTCCAAAGAAACTGTTTCCACACTGAAAGTTTCCAGATAACTTTGAATTTATTTTTAATAAAAAAGGATCCTGAAACTGAAAAATAGAGTTGTAACAAACAGTCTAAAGTGGTCTACCTCTGGGTTCCAAACCTCTTTCTGCCTTTGGCCTCCATTTCAGGCCAAGAGCCATAGTGTTCCAGCCTCTGCCCCACGTCCCCCCAGTGCCCCCACTGCCCCTCTGCTCAGGATTGTGTCGAGCAGCTGTGGCTTTAAGTCTGAATGTCACTGGTGTGTCCTGAGTCCAGCCTGTGCTGCTGCTGTCAGAGGCATCGTGTCTGTCCTCCTAACTGCACCGTTCACGCAGAGCCAGCCTGCCAGAAGGCCGTGTGGCCCTCCCTGGGCAGCCTGCTTCCAGTTACCATGAGGTCTCTCCTCCTCCTCCTCTCCTGCTGTTTAGACACAGGTTTCATTCATGTCGTATGTGTTCCTGTGCAGGAAATACTACCTCCTGGCTCTCATCCAGGCTTCTCAGGACTGCATCTCCCTTTCATCGGCTTTACATTCACAACAGAAAGGTACGCCTCAGTTTACCATCCCGGCCGAGCCTTCCCTTGGGGTGGACGAGCAGGCCGAGTCAGCTTCCATGCGAGGGAATTAAATGCTGAATGAGCGAACTGTCTTTGGCTTAACCTCTGTGTGTGTCGCATGCTTGCACATGAGGTGCATTGATGAGCAGGTTGGTTGTTAGCGAGTAGCTTAGCCAACCTCAGAGTGCTGGAATCAAGGGACCTTACAGGTGAGCCCCAGAGGGTTGACAGAACGGTCCCTGGATTGCTCAGCCAAGTCAGCGGCAGAACCAAGAAGCCTCTGGCTGCTCTCGCCACACTGCAGCCCTCTGGCGTGAGCATCTAGAGAAGCCTCTGCCTGCAGTCCAGCAACGCTCTGCAGCCCAGCTTCTTTAGTTTACATGCGAGCAATGGTCTGGAAATCACCTTCCCTGGTGTTTGCCGGGCCGGGGTCTAGCCTTCTCAGAAGCAGTTACCATCCAGTCATCGGCAGTGAGGGAGGACTCTCTGTTCTGGCTCTGTAAACAGTAAAGTCTTCGTGGGCAATTTGTCACCTTTTACCCCAGAAAGTGTTTAAATGTTAGTGAAATGGCTGTCAAATCTCATTACATCATAAAACTCTGTCACTCTATTTGCAGCTGTTTTTCTGACCGAGGCTCTCTGAAGAGCATAATGCAGTCCAACACATTAACCAAAGACGAGGGCGTGCAGCGGGATTTAGAGAACAGCTTGCAAGTTGAAGCTTATGAAAGGAGGATCCGGAGGCTGGAACAGGAGAAACTGGAGCTGAGCAGGAAACTGCAAGGTGAGGGGCTGCCGGCTTCCTGCCTCCGGGGTCCGCTGGCCCTCTGCATGCACAGCGTGTGCTCACACGGTGTCTCTGCCCTCAGAGTCCACCCAGACCGTACAGTCCCTGCACGGCTCCGCTCGGGCCCTGGGCACCTCCACCCGGGATAAGGAAATCAAGAAGCTCAACGAAGAAATTGAACGTTTGAAGAATAAAATAGCAGGCAAGTGTTTTAGTCTATTCTTGGACATTAATCTCTCCAAGGAAAATTTTCAGTCCTTTTCATAACATGGAAAGTCAGGGAAAAAGCTTAAGCTTTAGCAGAACTATTTATAGAGTTCTGGTATCTCACCAGTTTATTTAAAATTATTTCTTCAGTTTGCTTAGCTCTAATAATAGAATTTTATAGTTAGAGCTAGAATCAATTCTTAGTATTTTACCCATAAATTCAGCATATTTTGCCTTTATCTTCATTCTGCTTTTTGTAGCTAAGACAAGATTGTCATAACTTCTTTCCAGCTCTCATCAGTGACTGCCTGCTTGTCAATATTTTAGGTGCTAGATCTGTGGTCACCATCTATATTCTGTGGTTCCTACATTATCGAAAGCTTCATAAAGACCCAAATCACTTTTCAGTCCACCCTTAACCTGACACGTGGCTCAGCCCCGCAGTGGACTCTCCTCTCCAAGCCTACTCTGGCTCAGTTACCTCTTCTCCGTTTCCTGTCCAGAACGCCCCCATCCCGATCTAGAAAAAGGCTTCAATCAAGTCAGCTATTCACTAACACCTTGTTGCACCCTTGGGTCACACTATGCCCGCACACACAGGTAGCAGGGACTCAGTAGAAGGGTGCATGCTGCCCTGCGGCTCGCAGGCCACGGAGGGAGCTGTTGGCCAGTGGCTGGAGCAGTGTAGTGCTTCTGTTCACATGTGAGGTGGCTGTGTGCAGGACATGTGTGTGAGAGAGAGAGAGAGAGTCAGAAAGCCTCTAAGTGGTAAGTGTTAGGAACTTTAAATAATTCACTGTCAGTAAGTGAGATAGCATAAAGTTTTGCCTGCAAGGGAACACGATTTTCTCTTTTGCTCAGATTCAAATAGGCTTGAGGACACCATAACTCTTCGCCATGAACACGAGGACTCTGCACATCGGCTGAAAGGCCTGGAAAAGCAGTACCGCATGGTGCGGCAGGAGAAGGAGGATTTTCACAAGGTAGTCAAGTTGGGGTTTGTGGGAGAGAAGTTTGGGTTGGTGGTGCCCCACACGTGAGCCCTGGTGGACGTCCTCCCGGCTGCACATTTTGCTGAGCTGGGGCCATTGTCCCAAAGACAAGCTTTTGGGTACATGGTGTAGTGTGGCCAGCACCTGCTCTCGCTTTGAACTCCTCGTACAGGGGAAGGCCGAGCTTCTGGCCTTCCCCATCTTTATTAAGAAAATGGAAAAATCTGTCATTCTTTCTGTTCAGCAATTGGTTGAAGCTTCAGAGCGATTGAAATCCCAGGCCAGAGAGCTTAAAGATGCCCGCCAGCAGCGAAAGCTGGCCCTGCAGGAGTTCTCAGAGCTCAATGAGCGCATGGCAGAACTCCGCTCCCAGAAGCAGAAGGTGTCCCGGCAGCTCCGGGACAAAGAGGAGGAGGTGGAGGTGGCCATGCAGAAAATCGACTCGATGCGGCAGGAGATCCGCAGATCCGAGAAGTGGAGAAAAGAGGTAGCGGTATAAGCATTCTAAGGGTTGTGTTTGATTGGACTTTGTGTGACCTTAATGCAGCATCTTGGCAAACTCAGGCTGCGATGCAAAAGTTACTTCTAAATGGATCTTAAGTTTTATGTGAAACCAAGTGAGTTGATCTGCAAAGCAGTTATTTTCTAGTTCTCAGCCTTTGGTATCTGTGAAATCATTAAGAGACCCTGTAATACTTGCTTTGTATAATTCCCTTTTAAAGCAAGTAGACGGTATTTGTGCCCAACAACTACAAAGCAGGTGTGATGTGATGTGATACAGCGCAGGGCTTCAGAGCACCCGAGCGGGTGTGTGCTAGAGGACAGGAGCGGGAAGACAGCCCCAGCTAGCGGACCTCAAGCCAGAGGCCCTGAGACTTCGTTTCTGGACTCCTTTATGCTTAAAATCTATTGAGGAACCCCAAAGAGCTTTTGTTTGTGTAGGTTATAGCTTTTAATATTTGCCATGTTAGAAATTAAAACTGAGACTTTTTTCAGTGTAACAATAAACCCATTATGTGTGAAATAAGTAACATTTCATGAAAAGTAACTATCCCCCAACCCAAAGTAGTTAAAAGTGGCATCTTTCCCATTTTTGTGTTTCTCCTTGGTAACTGGCTTTAATAGAAAACACTCAGGCCGTCAGGTCTCTTTCTGCTCTCAGTCTGTTGTGATACACTGCTGTGGAAAGTATCTGAGGAAAGCCCAGTGAACGGGACAGGAAGGGCCTGTGGGGGCCTCAGAGGGCCTCAGGGCCCACTGTGAGGAACGCTGCCCTGGCAGTGCCCTGTGTGCCACCCCTTGTGTGGCGGCCCTGGAGCAGCCTTGCACTGGCTGCCTCCTGAAGGTCGCCTGGAAGGCTGGGAAGCACACATCCCAGCTGCCTTCATGTTCACGGCTTTTTGTCATTTGACCTCAAAATCCTATTTGTTTTCTTCTTAAACTGCTTATTTTGCAACCCAAGTACATGTGTAGTTGTGCCCAGCTCTGACTCAAGTTAGTGAAGCCCCTAGTGCAGCATTAGCATTCCGGTGGTGGGTGGAGGGTCGGGGGCTGGTGCTGCGCTCAGGTGGTCTGGGAGCCGGCGCAAAGGCGGGGCCTGGACGTGCTGGGGCTGGAGTGGCCGCGCTGCTGTCACTTTACTACGTGTGAAATTTCCCCTTTAAAAAACAATCTGTGTTCACAGCAGAAGTACTTGTTTTCACAAATCAGTATCTTTTCTTGAAACGCAATGTAAAATTATTGATTTAAATTTTAATTTAAACTGATCGTTATTGATCAGCCATTCCAGTTAAGCCCTGAAGTGTATTTCTCAGCCTCTAACTTGTTGTAATACCTGGTCAAGAGTGAAAGATGTCAGAGACCCTTCAGGTTTTTGTTCAGACTTCCTTGGGGTGAAGGGGTGGCGCCTGGGAGAGCTCTGTGCCCGTGCACACCCCGTGTCCCCTCCCTGCAGCTGGAAGCTCAGCTCGAGGACGCGGTCACCGAGGCCTCCAAGGAGCGCAGGCTTCGTGAGCACAGCGAGAACGTCTCCAAGCAAGTAGGAAGTGAGCTTGAGGCCCTCAAGGTAGCGCCCGGCTGGGGCCTCTGCTCTTGCTTTGGGAGCAGGTTGCCTGTCCTTGCTGGCTCTGTGGCGGGCAGTGCACGTCGTCCTGAGTGGCGTGCTGGTCGGGGTGGGGCGTCACACGAGGCAGCTCCAGACGAGACAGGGTGATGGGGGCAGGCCGTGAACCTGCCTTTGGAAGGCTTTTCCCAATTAGAAACAAGTTCACTCCTTTTTCTCTTTGTATAAAAGCCTCAGCAGTTTATAGGCAGACCCATCATCAGTATGGAAACTGATACTTTCCATACATTCCAGGTTTCTCAATTCAGTGAAGGCCATTTCTGGAAAAGTTCCTCATAGCCACATCCTGCCACTCCTTGTGGTCTGGGGCCAGACAGCAGCAAAGGTGCCTTGGGAGGAAGTAAGCAGAGAGGGCTGTAGGGGCAAGAATGTGGGCCAGGACGGGCAGGCCCCTGTCAGTCCAGGGCGACCTCAGGTGTGGAGCCCACCTTCCTGAGCCTTGGTCTCCCTCCATGAAGTGGAGAGAGTGGGCCTCTCTCCCTTACCCCGTACCTGGCCCCTCAGTGGGGAACTGCCTCCCCAGCAGAGGTTCCCATCACCCCCGCTGCCTGGTCCAGCCTGATTTGTGCTCCCCCTTGTGACCAGTCTGCTTGTCCCTGATGACAGTCAGCAGTCCGCTCCCCGCACAGCCACTGGTACGCGCTCCCAAAGCCACGGCCGGAGCTCACATGTCCTCAGCGCTTGCGCCCTGGTCCTGCTGTTGCCTGGCGCCTCCTGTCCTCACAGGCTCCGGCCGCCCTGCCCGAGGGCCTTTGCACTTGCTGGGCATCCCTGAGGTCTTCCAGGCTTGCATCGCACCTCATGTTGCTGCCCAGTCCTCATCCCGATGCCTGTATCATGTGTGGCTGTCCTGTCACATCTTTCCTGGTGTGTTGCTGGCCCTCCCCCTTTGCCCCACAAGAGCAGAGCGCTGGGTGTCACCTGTTACCACAGGGTGCCCAGCCCGTGCTCAGCCCTCAGGAGAGGAACGTTCATGCCAGGACGTGAAGGCCTTCGGGGCGCCAGGCAGATCCTTGTCTGAGGCAGATCCCGTTATCCCTAACTTCGGCCTTGTAGCTGGAAGGACCCCATGACCAAGGCCAGCTATGTCACTTGGCACAGTGGCCATGTGGCTGCATTCACAAGTGCCTGCATGTGGTGGGGACGACGGGTGGTGAGATCTTTGAGGGGGAACAGAGGTTTGTCATTTATTTCACTCTTTATCTTCAGACAAAGCAAGGAAGCCGGGGACCAGGTGCCACCTTAGAGCATCAGCAGGAGATTTCCAAAATAAAGTCTGAGCTTGAGAAGAAAGTCTTGTTTTATGAAGAAGAATTGGTCAGACGTGAGGCCTCCCATGTGCTAGAAGTAAAAAATGTGAAAAAGGAGGCACACGATTCCGAAAGCCAGCAGTTAGCCCTCCAGAAGGAAATCTTAATGTTAAAAGATAAACTGGAGAAGTCAAAACGAGAGCGGTGAGTGTTTAGAGGCCCCTCGGTGCGGGGGTCAGCGTCTGCCCGGCTGCAGGGGGTGCCGGCGGCAGGGGCTCCTAAGGCTTCTCTCTCCGATCTCCCAGGCACAACGAGGTGGAGGAGGCAGTTGGCACAGTAAAAGATAAATACGAGCGGGAGAGAACACTGCTGTTTGAGGAAAACAAGAAGCTAGCTGCTGAGAATGAAAGGGTAACTCAGTACCCGAGCTGCCCAATGGAGGAAACTGGGGTTTTCATTGTTGAGTGTTGGATTTGGTATTTTAAATATTTCAGTGTTTACATTAAGTAGTGTGTTTGATCTTTACATGGGGTATTTTCATTGGTTAAAAGCTGCTAATTACCGGAAACCAGTAGCTGTTAGCACGTGTGTTGATGTGCATTAAAATGTGACTTTTGTTAGATGCAATAAAATTCTATATCAGAAACTAAGTTTGGATATAATTCTCATAATGATTAAAGAAAAACTTTCAAAATTCAAAGAACTGGTCATTGTAATCATGTGAACATCATCTTTAAAGGGCGTCTATAATGAGGGGCACGTTGTTCAATTTCAGCTCTGCTCCTTCGTGGACAGACTCTCGGCTCAGAACAGGCAGCTGGAGGCTGAGCTGCAGGACCTGGCGGCCAAGAAGGAGTCAGTCGCACACTGGGAGGCTCAGATCGCCGAGATCATTCAGTGGTATGCCTCACAAGCCCACGGGATGCCTGCCGTGTGCCCGACTTCTGGTCTGGGCCAGAGGGCGGCAGGGCGCCTCGGGAGGGAGGGAGCAGAGAGGGCTGTAGGGGCTCCGGGCCAGCCCCACCCCTGCCTATCTGATTCTGTCTTACACCTCCCGCTGTTTCTCTAAGGTCTCCATATGGATTCACCACCGTTTCCCCTGAAGTGCTCATGGTGTGGGGGTGGGAGACAGCAGTTCTGCCTAGTGGTCATCCACTGATTGTGTCACTGAGGGTGTGAATCAGGCTGTGCTTGGCCCCGCATGTTCTCAGTGAATTGGGCAGTGTTTCTGCAAAACACGCCACGCAGAGGGCCTGGAGGCCGGCAGAGCAGCTGGCACAGTGCTCCCGAAGTAGTGACAGGCCCTCACTTGTTGTGGGGACCGGCTTTCTGGCCAACAGGGTGTGGCATCACTGTGAACTGCAGCGAGCAGCGGCACATTGTCTTGTCTTGTCCACTCACAGCATGTCCCTCCTCCAGGGTCAGTGACGAGAAGGACGCCCGGGGCTACCTGCAGGCTCTTGCTTCTAAGATGACCGAGGAGCTCGAGACTTTAAGGAGCTCCAGTCTGGGATCAAGAACGCTGGTAGGTTTTGTTCTGAAACCTGCACTCGTATTACTGTGGAATTTATTACTAGCTTTATCTTTAGTGTGAATGCAGCAGCTAGACTGTGCAGGCAGTGCTGGTGATGGGACAACCTTTCACACAGGCATAAATGGTAACCCAGTTTGAGGCGTAACAGCATTTTGTCGGTTACCAGGAGAGCCCAGACTTTTTTATATCATTCATTCATTTAACAAATAATTTCTGATCACGTGGCTCCATGGAGAATCTTAAACTGCCAGGACTGGCATCTGCCCTCCAGGAGAGGCGTGTTGCTTTCCTCACCTGTCCGTCCACCCTGTCAGTGGGCTGTGTGCTTCACTGGTGGCGGCTGCACACGTCCCTCTTCCTCTCTTCCATTGTTCTGGGTCCACTTTACCCTTAAAAAATATGTACACATATACATACGTAAACACATAAATATGTAAGTTATTTAGTGAATAATATATACAAGTAAAAATAAAGACACATAGTAAGTTAAGTGGAATTTCTAATTTTAAGATAAAACCCTAAAAGAAATTCCTCAAAGAGATGAGCAATGGTGAGGAAAGTAAGCAGCGTAAAGTAAGGGCAAATATTCTAGGGCAGTAAACAGGAAGAATGGATAGAAATATGGAGTCAGTAGTACATATTTTTTTAAAAAAAAGAATAAAGTCATAGTGAAACTATTTTATCAGAATCTTAGCTAGAACTTAAACTTAGCCCAAATTTTCATCCCATGTTTTCCTTCTTTGAAGGTATATTTATCCAAAGGGGCAGCACCTTCAGGTGTTGTTAACTGGCCGCCCTGTCACAGAGCGAGAGCACGTCTGCCTCGCACGAGCGCGTGCTGGCCTCTGGCGGCCTCTAGGCCATTACCTCCGACCTTCCTGCACTTGCATCATTGAAGTACAACACTTTTGAAAACACAGATAGCTCACAATTCTGTTGACAGAATATGACCATGTTCTTTGCTCCATAACTGGGAAACATTTTCATTTTTAGATTTAAACTTATAAACATCAATACATTTTTTCTCATCTCTCCGTTTTCCGGGCACATTTACTGTATGTTGCATTCACGAACTACGAGACATTCTGCGAGTGGGATTGTCTGCCACTTGGGGGGTGCCTCCTTGACTCGGTCTAGTTCTCTCTGCTGGTAGAGATGGAGAATGAAAAGTTCTGGACTGTGTGTTCAGGGAAGACTTCTACAAAAGTCTATCAAGCTGGTGTGTCCTTTCATAGGAACACTTGAAAGTGGTGAAGTGTGCTGGGACACTGAGTAAGGGAACAGGAGTGTGGGTGCTGTCGTCCGGCGCGTCAGGCCACTGCTACTCCAGCCGAGGTCACGCCATCCTCCTCCTCTTCCTTATTACTTTAGTCTTTCATCAGAGATAAGAGTAATGGAGTAATCAGTGATGTAATTCCTAAGATGATGAATAGCCGTCTTTCAGAATAAGAGGAAAAGAAGGTAAATGAGATCCCATAGTATGTTTTCAGTTTATAAGACTTTAGTGGACCCAAATAGAAATCACACTATAAAGGTAAGTTTTGTGCTTTAGAAGTTCTCTACAAAAGAATAAAAGTTATAAAATAAAAAAACTAAAATAGGATTTGATTTACTTTTGTTATATATGAGGATTGATATTTGAATGGTAAAAGTTTAGAAAAAGATGGATTACTTAATTTGCTAGCATTAATTTTGTTTAACAAATGAATAGCTTAAAACTGTACCTACAGTATCTGAACTCCTGTCTGCAGGACCCCCTTTGGAAGGTCCGCCGTAGTCAGAAGCTGGATATGTCTGCACGGCTGGAATTGCAGTCTGCTCTCGAGGCAGAGATCCGGGCCAAACAGCTTGTTCAGGAGGAGCTGAGGAAAGTCAAAGACGCGAACCTCTCCTTTGAAAGGTACCTGGTGCCATGGTCTGGCCCCTGCGGGACCCTGGCACTCCCTTGAGCTGCTTCGTCAGCTGATTAGAAAGAGCTTTGAGCAGTATAACGTTTCTGGCACTTAGTAGGTGCTCCATAGGAACTGGCTGGCTGGCTGGGTAGCTGCATTTCCCCTCCTGGGGGTTATGATTGATGTTTTCAGCAAACAGTGAGAGTGGCGAGACTAGTTTTGATATGTTGGCATCACTTCCCATGTGGGGAGGGGGCTGCTTGCCATCCCGTGTCGTGGGGCAAGATGCACAGCCCCAGGTTCGGTGCGCACCTCCTGTCTTCCTGTTCACTTTGTGTGGTTCAGTTCAACAGCTTAGAATTTGTCCTTTTAACCTAAAACTGTATTTTAAAATAGAGGTTGAAGATGATGTGCCTATTAGTACATTTTTTCCAACTTTAGTTATAACACCTTTTTTACACAATAAATTCAGCAGATGTTTGGTGAGAGCCCACCATTTGCAGGTACCATTTTTATACACTTGAGGCACAGTAATGAGCTGCTATTTCATAAAATCCAGGCTTCCCTGCTGATGTGGAAGGCAGGCAGGGGCACCTGGAAGCAGTGATGTTCCCAGCAGGCTTACTGCGCTCCGTATCCTGTTGGTTTGGGGCTAAAGGAGTAATGTCTGCCATGAATATCACTCCCTCTGCTTAGGGAGCTGCCGCACACATTATCCTGTCAGTCCCACATCCCTCAGAGCCTCCTGAGGGGGCCAGCGCTCTACAGCCCCCTCTGCACACTGGGGGGACAGAGGGGCACACGGCGCTGTAACTCAGCCCATGTCAGCACTGGTACAGGGCAGAGCCCCCACTTGGCTGCTTGTCTGCCCTGCTCGCCTTCTGGCTTGATGTCGACTCTGGCAGCCTGCCGTTGAAAGCACAAGCCACAAGGCCCCCAGTACTCGGGTGGCAGGCTGGCATTTGGGGCAGCTGACCTCTTGCTGGTTATGGGAGAGACGTCTAGAGATCTGACGGCCCAGTAATCTAGGTTGTGTGTCCTCAGAGGACTCGATCTAGAAAGAGGTTAGGAATGTCAAAAACTTCATTAGGGCTTCATGAGATACACCTTCATAAACCATGATTTTTTAAAATCCACATTTGCTTATAATTGTTTAGTATTTGTATTCCATAACATTCGCTAGGTAAAGAGGCTGTGCTGTTCTAAGAATGGAGTTTTGTGTCTCCTGTTGAGAACCCCACGTCCCAGCACTTTCCTCGGCCCTGGAGATAAACCCCTGTCCTCACATTTTGTCAGTCTGAGTCAGCATGTAGATGAGCAACCAGTTCTCAGAGCACTTAAAGCCGTGTATTTTTTTTTTTCAGTAAACTAAAGGATTCCGAAGCCAAAAATAGAGAATTATTAGAAGAAATGGAAATTTTGAAGAAAAAGATGGAAGAAAAATTTAGAGCAGATACCGGTAAATTAAAATCATAAGCTTGTGAATTATTTAAATATAAACCTTTTTTAAAAATGAAATGGTTTTATTTTAGATTTAATTTCTTCTAGACTTAAAAATTTTTAGTTATGTAAAGAATACGCATAATCCCAAAACCAAAATTGTGAAGCAGGGTGCACGCCCCAGACGCTCCCCAGCAGTCACCAAACCTCTCCGTTTATCCTTCGTTTCACGTGAACATCACTGAAGATGTGAAGCACAAGGCACATGTGCGCAGTTGCACAGTCTGTTCCCCGATGGCTCGCTCTGGGCATGGCGAGGCCACAGCCCAAGAGGTGGTCCCACCCTCAGCACACCTGGCGCTGTCGGGGCTGCGGGCTGTAGAAAGCGCGGGCGCAGGCAGCCATCCACGCACAGCCTGTGTTTATGCCAGTGTTACGGGGTAGGTCTTCAGATGTGGGATGCCGGCTGAGGAGTGAGGTGCCCACACTTGGGCAGACACTGCCAGCTCCCACTCCTCAGCTTGTGCGTTGCTGTGCGTTTGGCCCCCAGCCTTGCCCTGGGTGTGTTTTTACTCTGAAAACCTGAGAAATAGCTTTGAAATACAGGTTTCATTTGCACATTTCTTAACTATGAGGAAGATTGAGCATCTTTTTATGTTTAAGGACTATTTGTATTTCTTATTTTGTGATTTGTAGATTCGTATCTTTACCCATTTAAAAATACTCAGATTAAGTTTTTTTCTTAATTTTAAAAGCTTTTTTTGTATTGACAATCAGAGCCTTTTGTTTGTGAGTGGAAGTTGCAAATATTTTTCCTAGTTTGTCTTTTGTTTTTTACTTTGCTTATGTTTGTTTTCTTGGGTTTCTTTCTCACCACAAGGAGATTTTTTCCTTAATTTTTGTGTGTCAAATGTGTCAATCTTTTCCCTTTTTTGAATCCCCAGTTGTGCAGTAATTGACTCATGTTTTCTTCTCAAGCATGTATGGTTTCATATTTTATACTCAGATTGCTGATCCATTTGGGATTTACTCTGAGGCACAGTTTGAGGAATGGACCCAGTTTCCTCCTCTTCCTGTGACTTCTTAGTTGCCCGCTGCCATCGGGAGGTCCCTCTCCTGCTGGTGCGCAAGGGACTCTTCGAGTGTGAGATCTCCATGACACGCGCACCTGCTCCAGGGCTTTCTACCCTGTTCACTGCTCTTGGGCAAGAGTCCCTTGATCATATCACAGCGGCTTTGGTGACTCTGCTGCACTAGCTGGTGGGTCTCCTCCCCCAACCACCCCTTCTTTTTTGAAGATTTCTGGGATAGGCTTCCTCATTTACCCTCCCAAGTGAACTTTTTAATTCACTGTCCGGCAACAGGGAAAAATCTGGAGGTATTTTTACAAGGGTCAGATCACACGTGTCGGTGGCCTTGGGGAGCACTGACTCCTGGAGGATGCGGAGCCGCCCGCCAAGCGTCAGACACAAGCTTGCTCGTGTACCTTGACTCGATTCTCTTTCTTTCACAGGACTCAAACTTCCAGACTTTCAGGATTCTATTTTTGACTATTTCAATGCTGCACCTCTTGCACATGATCTGACATTTAGAGTAAGTAATTATCTTTTTAAAATAACAAATGCATTTGTGATGTTAGAAATCATGTAATATGAGCTGACTACCCATAGGGCCATGTAAGGTAACAGCTGACAGCTCATTTCAGTTGTGCTGACCCTGTAATTGACCCTTTGATTGTCAAGTGCATAAGGTCAGAGATGTCTAAGATATTTGACGTGTTCACAGAGACGCTTCCTCGGGTTAAGTGGAAGTTGATTAAGAAAGTGCTCAGCATTGTGAGGGAGGAAATCTGCGCTGGTCTTCGGCAGTGTAGTGAGTATTTCAGACAGTTTTCTATGTATTCTCACCCTGCGGCAAGTGAAGGATAAGCCAGTCACTCTGCTGTTTCAGTGACCCCGGCGTGGCTCCACAATTCAGCCTCAGTGACGGTGGAGAAAGGTGGTTTCTAAGAACAGCCCAGCCCGGGCACCTGGCTGTGGTCCTGGTGTCGGAGGCCGGCGTGGCCCGCCCCCTGTCCGTGTGTGCCCGGGCTCACTCCCCGCAGCCGGGCAGAGTGCCATCTGCAGGGGAGCTGCTGCTGCGCACCACGCAGGCCACCCCTCCTGCGCCGCCAGTTCTCAGTGGTGCTCCGGGCAGTGCAGTCTCCCCTCTTCTTCCAAACTAGTGCAGGAGGGCCCTTGAGGCAAGCCAGAAAGGACATTTAAAGAAAGCAAGTCTCACACTGGGATCTCTGAGGAGTGTCCATTTTTGGTGGCGTCTAGCCTTTGTTGGGAATACGTGAAGCCTGGGGGAGACATGGGGGCTGGCAGGGTGCACCCATGTGCCCGCCACCTGCTGGCTCTCGGTGCGCCTGCCCTCTCCTCCCCATATACACACAGACCGACTGTCCTTGAGCTGTTTGAAAGCTTCAGGCATCAGTGATCCCCAAATACTCCAGCGTGTTCTGCGTAGCTGCATGGCCCTGTTACATGGAGGCCTTCGTGCTGGTGCCGTGGTAGAGCCCTTACTGTCCCAGTGAGGTCCTTGATGGCTGGTGCTTCCCCCCACCTCGGTCAGAGCTCGAGGATCACATGGAGCTGCCATGTCCCTTTGGCCTCCCTTCGTCTAGAAGAGTGCCCTGTCTCCCCGACCCCCATTTAAAAAAAATAACATTGATGTTTTTGTAGTGCCCAGACCAGTTTTCTTGTAGAATATCCCACACCCTGCATTTGTCTATTTCCCTTCATGAGATGTGGGCTGAGCACCGTCCTGGCACGAGTTCTGTATGGACGTGTGCTTCCCATGCGTGCGGGATTGGTGATGCTGGTTGATGATTAGGTTGAGGCAGTCGCCCTGCCAGGGCCCCTTTCCCTGTGCGAGCCGTGGGCGGTCAGCAGATGACAGCTGAAAGTCTGTCTGCCAGTGCATTAGTGCAACAAGTGATCCTTGGCCAGATCAGTTACTACAGTACCAGGTAGGTTTGTATCACTCACACTGTTCTGGGCAAACACCTGTCTCCATTCATCAATCAGAATAGTTACTTATCAAATTGGTGATGCTCATCGTTTCCCTGAAGTCCTCAGCTTTTAAGAAGCACATGCGTTTATCCATCGGTTGCACATGGTTCTTTAGAAAGCCGCGTGCCTTTTCCTGTAGATGCCGTCACAGGAGGGATGAATGCTGATGCCAGAGGGACAGATTGGTTGTTAACAGCATAGAGGTGGCCGGGAAAGCAGTGCTTTTCTGTGAAATGAGCAGGCAGAGTAGCCGTCTCTGTGGCGGGGGCCCCCGTTTCTGTGGAGGGCAACAAAGCAGCTTCCACACCAAGGTGTGGGGGTCATGACCTGTGTCCCTTGTCCTGTGCAGCCCGCACTCCTGCCACGTTAGGGTTTAGCCTTAGTCCTGCTTTAGTCCCACTGTGCTTTAAGTAGGAAGGATATTTACTGGTGGGAAGAAAAAAAGATCCGTGGTCAGTCTGGCCTGTCAAGAAGTGTTTCCAGACCCCAGAATCATCATCTTTGGAAGCTTTCCCTGTATTAAACCTGTTTGGTGCTAGAAGTGCCTAGCCACCATGATTAAATCAAGTGTACTTCGTGCAAGTTTTTATTGGGTGAGAAATGATTGTTTTTGTTCCTACTTTTGGTTACAACCATGGACTCTGTGTCCTCCTGCATGTCCTCTCTGCTGGCCTCTTGGGAACAAGTAAATCCTACCAGCACAGGCTCCCCACCTCACCCTCCGTGCCACCATGGGTGGGTGTCTCTTCTTCTTTAACTTGCATCCTTTTGGTTAAATAACCAACTAATGAAACTAGGGGGCTGTTACTTGGCTAAAATTAAGTTACTTAATATACCTTCACTCTCCATTTATCTAAAGATAGAACTCTAACTCATTTAACATGCCTTATTTATGGGAGAATTTGCTTACATTTGTAGCTTGGGTGATTAGCTAAGTGATCTCACCCTTCCCTTGTGAGTTTGTTTACAAAGTCAAACACTGCAGTGCACAGATGTGTGTGTGGTTCTGTGTGTGTGTGTGCTCCCCTCCCGTCTGAATACAGCTCCTTAGGCAGCGGCCTAATCAATCGCAGCTTCTGGAAAGCGTTGCCTGGTTTGGCTCATTGGGACTTCACTGTGGAACACAGTAGAGCTGTGAGCAGCTCTCGTAGGTACCTACCCAGCTGCCCTGTGGCCCGGGGTACTGTTCGCTTGTGCTGACACTGCTGAGCAGACATCGGGAGCATGTGTACGCCAGTGTAAATCATGACAGCTGTGATGTCCTTTGGTGAGAAGTACTCATTTCAGGAACGTTTATAAAAATGAGGTCATTTTTAAGTGCTTTTAGAATGAGCTTCAAATTAGCCTCAAAGCTTTAGCTTCAGTTTTAAATGGTGCTGTTAATTTGGGCATCTTGAGTTGTCAGAACAAAACACTGCTTTCCCATGTCATTGACCTTTCAGGGAAATTTTCACTTCTGCTCATAGGCCCGTAGTCCTCTATTGATGTTAGAATTTCTTCCCAGGCCCTGAAATGAGGCTTAAACTGTGCTGACATACCAGGTATAGATGAAGTCTCTGCCTCAGCGGGTCGGCATTCTCCAATGCCCTCCCTCTAAATGGCTGGGAGGGCGGGACAGTGGACGGGCTGGGGGACTGCGGCTGGGACTTGACTTGTCAGACTCCCCCCACCCACACGGTCACCACTCCAGCCTTAGAATGCCAAGGGCAGTGTCCTCAGGGAAGCGGGACAGCTGTGGGTGTGGCGGGGGTCTGACCGAACATTGCACAGTGAGAACCTGTGCCAGACCTCACGTCCCCGGTAGAGTCCACTGTTAATTTAAGAGCAGAACGGTGCTTTCCCCTGCTATTTCTCTGCCTTTGTTTTCACAGACCAGCTCAGCTAGTGAGCAAGAAATGCAGGCTCCAAAGCCAGAGGCATCCCCATCGGTTCCTGTGGCCACAAGCACAGAGCAGCAGGAAGTAAGACAGTGTTGCCCTGCTGATTGTCACCAGCCCCTGGGTCCATCCCCAACCCGCCCGTGTGCCACATAGGCCCTGATACACGGGTGCTGCTCTGGCACCCAGGTGGCTCCCCAGGCCTCCTCACTGCTCATTCCAAGAACCTCTTTCCGAACTCTGAGCCTGACTTGTATTTCAGGATCACTGTTCGTGCCTTAGCTAGACACAGATTGCTTTGACAGATGTCTCAACCATATAGGAAATGGCAAGTGCAGAACTGTTCATTTCTGAGCAGGGTCTGACATGTCAGTACAGTGCCGCGCTGCGCAGACACTCACCTGTTCCCGTTTGTCTCCTAGGATGTGGCTCGTGCCCCGCCGAGGCTGCCGGCCATGCCACCGCCCACCACACAGCCCCTTGTTCTGGCTGGACCAAAGGTAGGGCCTTGCTTTTAACCCTCAGTTTTTGAAGATAATGTTTGTGTAAATAAGACAGACTTACTGTGTTTATATGCACAGTAAGTTCTGCTATTGATCTGTTCTGAAGAGTGTGATCCAGGAAACGTCAGGACCCTGTGTTTTTGTAATTAAACCAGTGATACATGAACACATTTTAATGGGAAAATTTCAGGGGCCGCTGTCCCCGCCTTCACCCCCCAGGCCAGGCCCCTTCTCCAGCAGTAACCATTCTGTGTTTATAACTGTCAAGTCCCTTCTCCAAGTTTGTTTCTGTCCGCGTGCACTCAGTGCTGTGGAGAACCATCGTGGCCTGTGGAGGGTGTTTTCCCCCAGCATAAATGGACCTACACTGAACGTGCAGCTTTGTATGCTGTCCTTTCATGGACGTGTGTTGAGAGCCATGCATGCCAGTCCTGGCAGGTCCAGCACAGGTCACAAGAGTGCCACTCGTGATACGGCCCTAGGCGCCGGCTTAGCAGGCATTCGGCTTTCTGCACTCAGATGCTCTTTTTTTTTCCTTTAATGTAGACATGGCCTTTTTTAAGGTTTCAGCTATAGACAGCCACGTGGCTAGAGAAGAGAAACAGTGTTGTTTGGCTTTTGGGACCAAAACATGTTGTAGAGTCGGGGTAAGGCAGACTGCCCTCTGGGTCTCTGTTGGTCACTCCCTTGCCTCTTACAAATCATTCCATCATACTTCTGTCCACCCGAGTAACAAACCTTTTGTTTGCTGTATTTGAGCTTCAAAGACATACTGTCCTGCATGTCCCCAGCCAACCTTACGTTTCACTCCTGACAGGACAGGGCTTTTCCAGGCTGTCGCTGTTAGGAACAGGACTGCCTGCTAGTCATTCCTCGCATCCTCACATACCCCTTGGCCGCACGTGCAAGAGAGACTGCTCCGGGTGGCAGCCCACCCAAAACGTGGCCCGAGGCCAGCCCCCAAGAGCCTCTGGATGGCGAGAATCTTCCGCCAACTCAAGTGGCGGCTTCACTACCCCAGCGCGCGGCCTGGCTGACCTCGCTGGTGCTGGCAGCAAGACCTGTCTCCGAGGGAGGCGTGGGGCTTCCTCTCGGGCTCGGGCTCTGTGCCGTGGGTGTCTGGCTGGCACCACGAGGACGGCACGCACCTCAGAGAGGAGTTGCACATTCTCAGCTTTTCGAGATCCTTCCCGAGTTGCACCCCACTGTGAGCAGACCGACAGCCTCTAGCCAGGCTCACCTTCTCCTCATTCCTCCTGCAGCCGAAGGCCCACCAGTTCATCGTCAAGTCCTTCTCCAGCCCCACCCAGTGCAGCCACTGCACCTCCCTGATGGTGGGGCTGATCCGGCAGGGCTACGCCTGCGAGGGTGAGTGCCATGTGCCAGGGTGGTCCTGGGCACAGCCGGTGGGGAGTGCACTCCCCGGGGCACACCAGAAAGGCCGGGCCCCGCCAGGAGTGTGCACATGCTCGATGGAAGTGTGTGGGCTAAGATCTGAGCCCTGAAGCTGCAGTGGGAGCATGCACAGGTGGTCTGTCGGTAATTATTCATCATAAAACGAGACGTTGTGGCCATTACAGGAAATTGGAAGCAGAAGCAGAAAGAACTTTTAAGATTTCCGTTACTGTGTCATTTGCAGTAAGCACCGTTACTTTGTTTTCTTCTGATTGTGGCACTTTAAACTCCATGTTGTGCTCTTGTCCTGTACTGGGCCCCGGGCTGGCTTTTGGCGACATGGTCGTGGGGTGCGATTACCCCTCTTGCTGATGGACGACCAGCCAAGGTCGTGTGGGGGAGACAGCAGCCCTGGGCTGGAGCCAGATGAGCCCACACTGCTGACCGCTGGTCGGCGGGGGGAGCTACCCTGTGAAAACAGCTTCCTGTTTTTCATTTTATGCTATACCAGAAGCCTTTCCCTTTGTTATTGAAACTCAGCAGCCCTTTTGATCGGCTGCCGGGGCCCCTGATTGTCACTGAGACCCTTGCCCTGACACATACCTGTTGGGTTTCCCATCCAGGGGGCCGTGTTAGTAACTCTGTAGTAAGGCTCGGGCCTTCTGGGAGCAGTACCTCCAGCTTGGGGCCCTGCTTCCTGTTCACTTGCCCTCCCCTCCCCTCTAGGGGCTCCGAGGACCATGTCGAGAAGCCACTCGGTGGCCAAGTCCCAGAGCCCCCTGCCCTGCTGGGCATCTGAGCCATGTCCAGTGACTCATTGATGGGTCAGCAACGTGCCTCTGGCGTGTGTTGCACAGGAGCCTCTGCGTGGGGAGAAGCAGGCACTCAGGCTGTGCCGTCTCTCTTCCAGTGTGCGCGTTCGCCTGCCACGTGTCCTGCAAAGACAGCGCTCCCCAGGTGTGCCCCATCCCTCCCGAGCAGTCCAAGCGGCCCCTTGGCGTGGACGTGCAGAGAGGCATAGGAACAGCCTACAAGGGCTACGTCAAGGTAGGGTGGACATGGCCCAGGTGTGGTGGCCCACAGCCATGCCCAGAGGTTCTTGAAAGGGGGTTCTTTGCTGTGTGAGGTGACCCTTGTGCCAGTCCTGGGAGGCCTCCGCTCCTGGGAAACGAGGTCTTCAGCCTGCAGTCCTAGGAACCCCACAGAAACACTCACAGTCGTCTGGGGCCCCTTTGTCCGCACCTCCTGGGCCATTTGCTTGACGATGAGGCTTCCAAGCCAGTGCTGTGTGAAAACCACTGCCTGGGAAGCCCTGGGTATCTTTCTGGCTTCAGCATTCCAAGATGCTCCGTGTCTGGTGTGATCACCTGTTTGCTGAGCTGTCCACCTTGTCCCGACTCCCTCTGTCACGTGCACACATCCCCCAGCAGACACAGCTCTGGCTGCCAGTCTGGGAGGGAGCTCTCCTTGGAGAAGCAGCCGGAAGGAGACTGTGGGCACAGCAGCCGCCTCCAGGAAGTCCTCTGGGGCCCTGCTCCCATTGCCTTGACATGTGGCTGTCCTCCTGGGCCCAGTAAAATATGGTCACCTTTATCTGTAGGTCCCAAAGCCAACTGGGGTAAAGAAGGGATGGCAGCGGGCGTACGCAGTGGTCTGTGACTGTAAGCTCTTCCTGTATGATCTGCCTGAGGGGAAGTCCACCCAGCCTGGCGTTGCTGCAAGCCAAGTCTTGGATCTCAGGTCTGTTTTGTGCGTTGTGTTCTTGTTCTAGGAGCTTTATTTGACTGACTTAACCTTTAGTCCCAGTGACAATTTGTTGCTTAATGACCTTTAGTCTCATTTATACCTTCCATCGTTAATTATTGTGCAGTTCTGAAAATAGGTGCTTACAGCGTGTGCTATAAACTTCCCTGCTATAGATATTTTTGCACCAAGCAATTTGCTAAATAGGCACATAGTAAGAAAACTACGTGCCCCAAGAACAAATACGCAGGCACATGGCACAGCCCAAGGCCGTCTGTGTCACAGTGTCTGCAAGTGTTCTCTCTCCGTGGCGGGCATCAGAGCCCGGGCTCTGTGCGGCCAGAACATTTGCTGCGTGGTGGCATCTCCTGCCACTTTCACCTCTCATCAGACACCTTCAAACAGATGAATCGCACATATGGAGATGGCAGAGCTGCTTCCTTCCCGGCTTCTCTTAATGTCTAACTCTGCATCTCCCCATTTGTAAAGTGGGCATAACAACAACATTACCAGGTCAGAGGGCTATGAAGGTGGGCAGGTTAGAGGCTTCCTGGGCTTAGCGCCCGATCTGGGTGTCTGTCATCTGCCGTCTGTGCTCCCAACCCTGGTGCCATCAGGACAGCTCCTGCTGCTGCCACCTGGCCTGGGCCCCAGAGGCACGTGCCTTTGAGGACAGCTGCAGGCGCAGAGGTGTAGCAGGGTCGCCTCCACAGCGGTCCCCACATTCCATATCCCTAGCCATTGGGCAGGGAGGAGCAGTGGCACCTGTGTTTGGGATGTGCCCATCCCTTGCTGTGCCCAGGTGTGCCCTGGTCTGGGGTGAAGAGGCTGCCGGCAGGTGTCCCAGGGGCATCACCTTGGCGGGAGGGCCCCGGGTTGAGAGCATACGGGAGGTGGGGTTTTACTCTGAGCGATCACCAAGTGGCTCGTGCCAGTAGCCAGGGACCCAGGGCTGCAGTGTTTCTGACTGGTGCGGGCTGGAGAGTGCACGGTGGGCGCTCCTGGCCTCCCAGCACGCTGGCTATGGAGACACGTGCAGGGGTCCCGCGCTGTCAGCTGTCTTGTCGGTATGACCCTCACTCAGGTGGAGGCGAGGGGCCTGCCCTGTGTTGTAGAAAATAAAGCCAGGCAGGTGTCCTTGCTGTCGGGCTTGTGCACAGAGGGTGGAGGCGAGATCCCGTGTGCAGCCCCTCCCTGACGTCCCTGTGCGCTTTCCCACCAGAGACGACGAGTTCTCCGTGAGCTCAGTCCTGGCTTCTGATGTCATCCACGCCTCCCGCCGGGACATCCCATGTATATTCAGGGTATGGTGTTTTCTGTTCTTTAGAGACTTTTTACTAAAAATCTTTTTTTCAGAAATCACCTGGTTCAGATAACAAGTTCTGGGCATTTCATTGAACTGTGGCAGGGGGCTAGCACATATCCAGCATGTTTTCCCACCTTCCTGCCTGGCTCCCGACCCCTTCCCTTTGTTGGGTGCCTCCCTGCCCACTTCTTCCCAGGCCTGTCACCCACATTGCCAGCACCCCGTCATCTCCCCGTCAGTCTTGTCATAGCGTGCTCCATGCTGGAGGCACCTCGTGGTCGGGCGCCAGGGAGGCCAGCCACCGCAGCTCCCCAGGACTCACTGGCCAGTAGGGGGAGCAAATCAGGAAGGAGCGAGTAGTCAGTGTCCGTTGGCATCTTTGTGGGCCAGGACGGAGAGTCTGCCCACTGGGCCCGCGTTATGCTGCAGTGCTGGGAAGCTCTAGGGATGGTAGGCCAGGGAGAGCATCATCCCCTGGCCCTGCCACTGGGAGTTTTCATAAATCCAGTGAAATCTTGCTTGACCACAAAACTAAGTCTATGCATCATTTTTTATTAAATCACTTCTATTCAGAAACCGTGTCTTGTATACAGTACAGAAAATTGCCACCACTGTGTACACACTGAGTGATCATTTTGAAGCAAAAGCTCTCCAGGTTTCCTGCCAAGTGCCAAGGGAGTGGAATGCTCACAGGGAAGCGTGTTTGGGCAAAGCATTTTTGTTTGAGATCCTGTTTTCCCTGGATGTGTTCTGAGAATCAGTTTTTGATTATAGTTAAGAGTTATAATTCAAGAAAACAATTTTAAAACGGGCAGTTACACCACAGTTTTAGAAAGAGCAGAATTAACTAACATCTGACAGGAAAGGGATCCGGGGTGCCCACTTAGAGCTATGCTCCCGCCTGTTTACAGCAGCACAGCCCCTCACAACTCCTCACGACCTCAGGGGGCGGCTGGGGGCCAGGACCTGAGGCTTTAACCCTGACGGGCGCCTGGGTCAGAGCGCTGGGAAGTGCATCCCTCCTGGTCCCACCTCCACTCAGGGCACCATCTGGGCAGGGCACAGGCGTGTTTGCTGGGCCTGGTGGTCTTACAGCTCTTCTCTGTCTGTCATGAAGGTGACAGCCTCTCTCTTAGGCACACCGTCCAAGACCGGCTCCCTGCTCATTCTGACAGAGAATGAGAATGAAAAGAGAAAGTGGGTTGGGATTCTAGAAGGCCTCCAGTCCATCCTGCGTAAGAACCGCCTGAGGAACCAGGTCGTGCACGTCCCGCAGGAGGCCTACGACAGCTCGCTGCCTCTCATCAAGGCCGTGCTCACAGCCACCATCTTGGGTACGTGCTGGCCACTGCAGGGCGTCGCGGGGCTCCTCGGGGGTGCTTCGGAAGCTGCCAGAGTGCCTCGGCTGAGCCCTCCACCCGGTGGAGACCACTACTGTGGTGCAGCGGGAATTTGTCATTACTCTGGGGGTTTTAAGACGGAGTCTGTGCTGATGGTGCTGGTTTTATGTTCTTACCTCTCCTGCTGCCTCAACAGACGGGGAGAGGATTGCGGTCGGCTTAGAAGAAGGGCTGTATGTCATAGAGGTGACCCGTGACGGTGAGTGAGCAGGCCCAGTGCCCGCCTGCCGGGCTAGTGCCGGTGGGCACAGAGCCATAGGGGCTCAGCAGAGACGTAGGCGCTGCACGTGTCAGGTCAGTTCAGTTACCGAGTCAAAGAACTTCATGAAGAAAGGGAGGCAGGCAGCCAAGAAAAAGTTAACAGCAAAGGAGACGGGTGTTCTGCAAATGTCTGCGTGTACTGTGGTGCCTCAGGCTGAGGGCAAGGTCCCCACTGGCGAGTCCAGTGGAGCATGAGAACTGCCCCCCGGGTGTGCCGGGGCCCGTAGGCTCCTCGTGGGGCAGCCAGAGCCTCCCACAGCAGCAGTGTTTACTTAATTCCTGGATGCACTGAGGCCTTCCTGGAACTTTCCCTCCTTTGCTTCAGATTTGGACATCTCACTTCTCCCAACAAGAAAAGGCAGAAACATCCCTATGCATCTCCTGTTCATGGCACTGGGTCAGGGACAGAAACGCAGGGGGCCAGGCGTGGCCAGGGCTGGGCTCTGGGAGCCTCCCCCAGGGAACAGGGGGATGGGGGTGGGGGCGGTGGTCCCTCCCGGGTGAGCTCGGGGTCTCAGCACACCTGGCCACATGGAGGAAGGGGGAATGACCGCTGCCAGCCAGCCCAGGGCTGTTGGTCCCTCAGGACCCAGACCAAGGGCTCTGGCTCTGAAATCCCAGAGTGGAGGTCCTGATCCAATTAGGGAATGGAGCATATGAGGGTTAATTTGGGGGGCCGGTGAGAGGTGGGTGCTTTCAGATAGTTAATCTAAGGGTCCGGGGAGGTTGGAAGCAGCCTTTGTTTCCCAAATGCGACCCAAGGGTTCTTGGCTTCAGGGATGAGCTAAAAGGAGGTCCAGATCCTGCCCCCGCCAGGACCACACCACACTGGGTGTCTCCCAGCCAGGGCCCCGGGGCTTCTGACAGAGGGCACTGTGGAGTGAGGTTGGTGGAGGCAGAGGCCGGTTTCCCAGAGCTGCAGTGGGAAGGGATGGGTCCCCCGCAGGACAGGCAGAGCCACCCCTGCCTCCGTGCTGACACGCCGCCCTGCTGTCGCCCTCCCCTCAGTGATTGTGCGCGTTGCCGACTACAAGAAGGTGCACCAGATTGAGCTCGCTCCCAAAGAGAAGATCGTGGCCCTCCTCTGTGGCCGGAACCGCCACGTCCACCTGTGTCCATGGTCTTCCTTTGATGGGGCAGAGAGTAGCCTTGACGTCAAGCTTCCGGAAACAAAAGGCTGCCAGCTCCTGGCAGCTGGGGCTCTGAGGAAGACCTCTCCCACCTGCCTCTTCGCCGCCGTGAAACGGCTGGTCCTTTGCTATGAGATCCAGAGGACTAAGCCTTTCCACAGGAAGTTCAATGAGATTGTGGCCCCTGGCACTGTACAGTGGATGGCCGTGTTCAAGGACAAACTCTGTGTCGGCTACCCTTCTGGGTTCTCTCTGTTGAGCGCCCAGGGAGATGGGCAGGCTCTAAACCTGGTAAATCCCAATGACCCCTCGCTTACGTTCCTCTCACAACAGTCTTTTGATGCCCTTTGTGCTGTGGAGCTCAAAAGTGAGGAGTACCTGCTTTGCTTCAGCCACATGGGACTGTACGTGGACCCACAAGGTCGGAGGTCACGCATGCAGGAGCTCATGTGGCCTGCGGCGCCTGTTGCCTGTAGTATGTATATGTTTTTCTGTTGCCATTTCCCTGTTGCTGCTTCTCGCATAGACGGTCAGCACGCGTCCTCTTTGCTCCGGTGTGTCTCCCACCTCCCTAGAGAAGTCGTTAGGCGCCAGGCAGTGGGCCGCACGGCTGTCCGATGCACCGTGTGGTCCCCAGGCCACATTTCAGACCAGCTCTGGGCAGGCTTGCGGGCTGACCACAGCCTGCCGTGTCCTGAGCCAACCCCACCCACCCCTCCAGCACCCTTCCCCCCCGAGCTTGGGAGGCTCTGCTCCCCAGAAGGGCTCTGCAGGAGGCCCGCAGCTGAAGAGCCCCGACGGAGATGACCCGGCAACTCACAGCCATGAAACAAGCTAAAGGTTTTTGATGGCCAGAAAAAATTCAGCTCTGATGTCCAGGTTAGAGTTCCTCTTGGACAGACATTTTCCTGAGAGTAGGAGCTGATTTGCTTAATTGGGGCTTTCCATGTGACTCATGGCACTGGGTAGAACACAGGACAGTCCAAGAACTTGGTGAGCAAGGTCCCTGGGGTGGGGCTCCATTCAGGGGACACTTTCCGCCTGGCTGGCTGCTTTTACAAAACCCTAACCCTACAATCCCACCAATTTGATACGTCCAGGTAGCCCATACCATCGAACCAGCAGGTCAGACAGTCAGGAGTGATTAGACGAGCCACAGGGCACGTGTTGATGGGGGCCAGGAGGGAATGGGGCGGGTGGAAGACCTCAAAGCACCACCTGTTGTCGGCCTCATTGGTTTTGCCGAGCTGGCAGAGTAACCAAGAGTGTCGGGGCCTGTGAGTGAACTGCTGGCCTCCAGCCCAAGGGCTTACTGGGTATCTCCTGACTTCTACCCTCAGCAGAGGCAGTTAGTACAGCGGGCAGGCGGAGCAGGCGGCCAGGTCCTGGGGCACAGGGCAGGAGCCGGGGCCAGCCGGGAAGGAGGCGCACCTGTTGCCTTGACACCCCTCATCCACCGCCTCATCCCTGTGGGCAGCCAGCACGGGTGCCCTCGGAGCACACGGGGTGCCTGCTCCTCACGGCCTGTTCCTCCAGGCTTTAGCGGGTGTAAAAGCTGAGTGTTGCGAAGGACGTGGGTCCCTGGTGTGTTTATGATCTTGGCTGCGAGTGACCTGGTGTGGACCCCGGTGTTCCCACCTTCTCCTCGGGTTCCGTTCTCTTTCCACCCAGGCTCTCTTTCTCTCGCCCGTGCACAGTACAGACCCCGGATCAGGGTTAGAGCTGGCAGAAAGTAAACACCTTCTGGGCTGGGGAGCTAACTCCCTTGCCTACGTGTTCCTCTCCCTGTGCTGAGCGCTCGTGTGCTCACCTCTCCCGGCACGTGGGGCGGTGTGACCTGTCCCGTCTGACCCAGGAGGAAGCCGAGGGCTAGAGGTGAGCCGTGCGTGAGTCCCACAGCAGAGGCCAGCTCCAATGCAAGCTGGCTCCGACGCAAAGCGGCCTTCCTCAGCCGTCTGGCCCTGACTCACTTCCTAGTCGAAGGCTTGCTGTGGGCTGTGCATCTGTTTACCAGGGGCTGCAGGGCCCACACGGGTCTCCTCCCAGCTCCTCACAAGAAAGAGTAGCTGCCCCAGAAGCTGCTCTGTGGAGACTTGGCCTCTGAAAGTTCATCTAGGCTGCCTGGCTTCTCCAGCCATCTTTTCTGCTCCTGTCACTCAAAAGGAGGGGCCTCTTGGTTTGTGGGAAATGTCACTTATCAGTCTGGTGATGAGTTCCAGCATCTTTTGTCTACTTCCTAAGCCATTTCATTTTCTTTCTTCAAAAGTAAAGAGCTGATCATGCAGCCCATTTGGAATCTATTAATAGCAACATAGCAGAAGCTTTTAAAGAATTCACCTTCAGCTAGTAAAGTGTAAGTGATGAACATTAGCTTTTAACCTGAGAGACAGGCAGGAGCCAGAGCTGAGCTGGAACCATCTGCACAGCTCTGCATTTCTGCAGGGCGATGCTGGGAACAGCAGGGCAAGGGTGAGGACAGCGTGCCTTGGACCAGGGCCTGGCCACCCTGGCAGGGTTACTGAGAAGAGGACAGCCACTGCTCCCTCTCCGGTCATTCTGAGTGTGGGGGTGTTCCCCTTAAACCTCAGATGCCAGCCGGGCCAGCAGTCTTGGTCTCCCGTCTTGGGTGTGCTTGGCTGGATTTCTTGTCACCTGACAGGGTGCCGTCACTTAGAATGAGCAAGGGAGGACAGCGCCACCCCAGAGCCCCCTGCAGGAGGATAGTGACCGTCCCCAGGTGCGTTCCCGCAGGCCACCGGAGGAGCACCTGCCAGCGTCCTTGGCCGCCAGGTGCAGCGACGGGTGTGGCCACTGCCCCAGTGCTAAGCAGTGGTTTCATGTGAGATTTTAAATATTTACTCAGAGACTTGATTCTTGGCACCTCTTAAAGAAGGGATTTGCTTCAAGAAACAACATTCAGCCCCTACCTGAATTTCTGCATTTCCAATGTGCTGCACCTGAAGTAATAAGCTTCGGCAATGATTGTATAAGAAACCTAAACGGAAACGCTGATTTTTTTAAACAGCCCATCTTCAACTTCTATGCCGTGGGATTTAAAATGCAGTCTGGGTAAAGAAGTGACGGTAAAGCATTTAAATGTTGGTTGTACTTGTCTGAACTTTGAAGTGAAATTATCTACAGTTTGAGCCATTGTAAGCCCTGAGCTGGGCAGCGCAGCCTCCCCTGCGCTTGGTGACGCCCTAGGTGCCGGGTCTGGCCGCTGCCCTGCAGGGCGGGAGGCGCCAGGTCCGGGCCGCCTGGGTTGCTCACCCGGCTTTGCTCCATCTGCGCTAGGTTGCAGCCCCTCGCACATCACGGTGTACAGCGAGTACGGCGTGGACGTCTTTGACGTGCGCACCACCGAGTGGGTCCAGACCATCGGCCTGCGGAGGGTAAGGCCCGGGGGTGCAGGAGCCTCCTCCCACCTGGCGCTGGCTCCCCAGCAACCACGCGCTCTGCTCTGTCACACAGATAAGACCACTGAACGTGGAGGGCACCCTCAACCTGCTTGGCTGCGAGCCACCCCGCTTGATCTACTTCAAGAACAAGTCCTCAGGTTGGCCTTTGTCCGCGGTGCAGGCAGAGGGAGTGGGGGGCAGCCCCGTCCCCAGGGGCTGCGGGCTCCTGGTCGCCATGCGACGGTGGGCACTGTGCCTCCCGCAGGAGCAGCCCTCAGCGTGCCGGACACTTCTGACAACAGCAAGAAGCAGATGCTGCGGACCAGGAGCAAGAGGCGGTTTGTCTTCAAGGTGCCGGAGGAGGAGAGGCTGCAGCAGCGGCGGTAGGACGGGGCCCGGCGGCCTTGCAGAGGAGGGTGAGGCTGAGACAGGACTGCCACATGTCTGTGAATCTCAAAACCTTCTTCTTTTCCCCAGAGAGATGCTGAGAGACCCAGAGTTGAGATCTAAAATGATCTCCAACCCGACCAACTTCAACCATGTGGCCCACATGGGCCCCGGTGATGGGATGCAGGTGCTCATGGACCTGCCTCTGGTGAGCTCCAGGCGGACGGGGCGCCTTCGAGACACGGCCAGGCCTGCCCCGGCCTCTGCCGGCTCGTCCCCACGTGCCCTGTGCTCTGGGCGGGCCTGGGCGCCGGGCTCTCGGGTCTGTCCTGGTGGCAGAAACTCCACGGGCATCTCCTCATCGCCCTTCCGCTGGGGGCGTGTGTGCCGGGGTCTGCCCCCGTCTCAGTCTGTTAGTATTGCGTACGAGAACTGGCTGCTGAAAACATTTCTAAGTAACATGGGCAGGTAGTGTACTTTTTTCTTTTTCACTTAAAAAATTGTTTTTTGTAGGACTTGACTTGGCCTAAAATCGCTATTGCCAAATCTTAGCTCCAGACTGACCACTGCCACTGTCCGGAGTGCCTCCCGGGCCGCCGTGCTCAGCGAGGCCTAGCCTGGCTGCGTCTGGGGCTGCAGTTGGCCTGCGGGCGCCCAGCCAGGACCTGAGCGGCTCACGTGCTCTTCTCTCCACCCAGAGTGCAGTGCCCCCCGCCCAGGAGGACCGGCCCGGCCCTGCTCCCGCCGGCCTGGCCCGGCAGCCCCCGCCCAGGAGCAAGCCCGGCGCCCCGTGGCCCTCGTCAGGTACGGAGGGTGCCGGGCATGGGCCTACCCGCGGGGCTTCCGGGCGCTCGGGTAGCTCCCGAGCCTTCTCCTCAGGCCGGGGCTCGCTCTGTTCCGCAGGCGGGCCGGAGCCGGGCGTGGCCGTGCCTCTGAGAGGCATGTCCGATCCTGACCAGGACTTGGACAAGGAGGTAAGACTTGCCTGCGTAGAGCGGGGGCGTCCGCCTCCATGTGCCGGGGATCCGAGCGGCTTCTTTGGCTGAAGGTGCTTCGTTGCCCCAGGGCAGCCGTGGGGGCCCAGGCGGGGGGTGGGGAGGCTCTCACCACTGTGCAAGGCAGAGGCGCCGATGGCGTGGGGGCCCGGAGCACCCCACTTGCCGCTTTCCAGGTCATCTGTGGGCTGGGGGCCAGAGTGGGTTGGCCTCAGCCTGCTGAGAGGGGCATGGGAACAAGTAGTGCAGCCCTGGGTGGGACCACGGCCTCCGTAGCTCGGAGCCAGGCCTCCTGACGGGCTCTGCTCCACAGCGCCTGGCTCCCCCGCTGCGGCTGGGGCTGCCCCGAGCATGGGTGGCTCCTCCTGGGCAGGGGCCACTTGGCATGACTGAGAACTGCAAGATTTCCTGTGAAAAGCCCAGCCAACTTCTCCCTTCTAGACTTTTCTGTGTAGTTTTACACATAGATGTAGCATGCCTGTAGGTGAGCTAGTTTTAAAGCACAGGTGGCCTGTGGGTCTCGGAGAGCCTTCCGAGTCGGCCTGTCCTCTCCCACTGCCGCCTCCAGCAGCCCTTGGGCTGAAGTCAGGAAGAGCCCCTGGCCAGGTTTTCTCTGGTGCCCCAGGCCCACCCCTCCCGGCTGGCCAGACCTCATGCATGCAGAGGCAGGCCACTCTCTGCCTCAGCTTCCTGTGTGTGGGAGGGAGGGAGAGCACCCCTACCTGCAGGGCTGTCCGCAGACAGTGGGGTGAGAGCGTCACCTCCAGGATGGGGTGGGGCTCTCAGCTGTCATTCCTCATGTGGCCTGTCTTTCTGAGGCCGGTGGCTCTTCCAGGACCTATTGGCTCTTCTCCGAGGCCTTCACGCCACCAGCTGCTCAGCCATTGTGCTATTCTCCTGATTTGTAGAAACTCTTTATAAATGGGGTAGTCTGTTGTGAGTGCTTTCTCAGTATCACTAATATTTTAATTTTTTTATGATTTTGTGAAGTGTTTATTTTTTTTTTTTTTAGATAATTATTTTTTATTGAAGGGTAGTTGACACACAGTATTACATTACATTAGTTTCAGGTGTACAACACAGTGATTCAACATTTATATACATGATAATTCTAAGTACCAGCTATCACCATACCAAGTTGTTACAATATTTTGACTATATTCCTTATGCTATACATTACATCCCGGTTGCTTATTTATTTTACAATTGGAAGTGTGTACTTTTTCTTGGTTGTTGTTGTTAGGGCATCTCTCATATTTATTGATCAAATGGTTGTTAACAACAATAAAATTCTGTATAGGGGAGTCAATGCTCAATGCACAATCATTAATCCACCCCAAGCCTAATTTTCGTCAGTCTCCAATCTTCTGAAGCATAACGAACAAGTTCTTACATGGAGAACAAATTCTTACATAGTGAATAAGTTACATGGTGAACAGTACAAGGGCAGTCATCACAGAAACTTTTGGTTTTGCTCATGCATTATGAACTATAAACAGTCAGTTCAAATATGAATACACATTTGATTTTTATACTTGATTTATATGTGGATACCACATTTCTCTCTTTATTATTTTTAATAAGATGCTGAAGTGGTAGGTAGATACAACATAAAGGTAGAAAACATAGTTTAGTGTTGTAAGAGAGCAACTGTAGATGATCAGGTGTGTGCCTGTAGACTATGTGTTAATCCAAGCTAGACATGGGCAATAAAACATCCACGTATGCAGAAGATTTCTCTCAGAACAGGGGGGGTGAGGTTCTAAGCCTCACCTCTGTTGATCCCCAATTTCTCACCTGATGACCCCCCTGCGACTGTGCCTGTCTTAGGTTGTTCCTCCCCTGAGGAATCTTACCCGTCTCTGGCTAACCAGTCATCTTCCGGGGCCATACAGGGAAATGTTAAGTTGGTAAGTGAGAGAGAAGCCTTATTGTTTGAAATGGTTAGCTTTTTATTTCTTTGCATATTTATGCCCTGTGGCTTCTATGCCCGGCATTTGTCTTGAGGTATCTTTACCACTTGGAGGAGTTATGATACTCGGTAAATTTGATATGAGGCATGAATTCTATTTAAGAATTCGTTGTAATTAGGAAGGAAGAAGAAAAGCTATAGAAGTAGCAGGCGGGAGAAAACATGGGAAGATTGATTATTTCTTTGACATATCTTCTTGTAGAGTAACTTCAGCATGTATAGATTTTAAGCTACTACTTAAATTGCGCACACACATTAACATAATAGGAGTATAGTTACATAACCAAAGCATATCTGTAATTACCAGCCATCTCCACTGAAACCAAGAAAACCAGTTAGGCACCCTAGGCATTTGTGAAAACTTATCAATGATATGATGGTTATTATCTAACTGAATTTGAATAGTTTGAGAAAAATCAGACAAATTAAAACAACCCATTCCTGGGCACTGTTCACATCCCATATGTTCTTTTAACAGTAAATAGTCTGTAGTTGTAAGATTTTGGAGCGCTACAATTTGCACTTCTCCTAATTCTTGGTTGATGAAGTGTTTATTTTTGTAGTTGTCAAGTTTTATAAGTCAAATAGGTTTTTGGTTTTTTTGGTATCATTAATCTACAATTACATGAGGAACATTATGTTTACTTGACTCCCCTCTTCACCAAGTTCCCCCCACAAACCCCATTACAGTCACTGTCCATCAGCATAGTAAGATGCTGTAGAATCCCTACGCGTCTTCTCTGTGTTGCACAGCCCTCCCCACGCCCCCCACCCCCTCATTATACATGCTAATCGTAAGACCCCCTTTCTTTTTCCCCGCCCTTATCCCTCCCTTCCCACCCCTCCTCCCCAGTCCCTTTCCCTTTGGTAACTGTTAGTCCATTCTTGGGTTCTGTGATTCTGCTGCTGTTTTGTTCCTTCAGTTTTTCTTTGTTCTTATACTCCACAGATGAGTGAAATCATTTGTATTTGTCTTTCTCCATTTGGCTTATTTCACTGAGCATAATACCCTCTAGCTCCATCCATGTTGTTGCAAATGGTAGGATTGGTTTTCTTCTTATGGCTGAATAATATTCCATTGTGTATATGTACCACATCTTCTTTATCCATTTATCTACTGATGGACACTTAGGTCGCTTCCATTTCTTGGCTATTGTAAATAGTGCTGCGATAAACATAGGGGTACATCTGTCTTTTTCAAACTGGGCTGCTGCATTCTTAGGGTAAATTCCTATAAGTGCAATTCCTGGGTCAAATGGTATTTCTATTTTGAGCTTTTTGAGGAACCTCCATACTGCTTTCCACAATGGTTGAACTAATTTACATTCCCACCAGCAGTGTAGGAGGGTTCCCCTTTCTCCACATCCTCACCAACATTTGTTGTGGTTTGTCTTTTGGATGGTGGCGATCCTTACTGGTGTGAGGTGATACCTCATTGTGGTTTTAATTTACATCTCCCTGATGATTAGCGATGTGGAGCATCTTTTCATATGTCTGTTGGCCATCTGAATTTCTTCTTTGGAGAAGTGTCTATTCAGCTCCTCTGCCCATTTTTAAATTGGATTATTCGCTTTTTGTTTGTTGAGGTGTGTGAGCTCTTTATATATTTTTTATGTCAACCCTTTTCAGATCTGTCATTTATGAATATATTCTCCCATGCTGTAGGATGCCTTTTTGTTCTATTGATGGTGTCCTTTGCTGTACAGAAGCTTTTCAGCTTGATATAGTCCCACTTGTTCATTTTTGCTTTTGTTTCCCTTGCCCGGGGAGATATGTTCATGAAGAAGTCGCTCATGTTTATGGCCAAGAGATTTTTGCCTATGTTTTTTTCTAAGAGGTTTATGGTTTCATGGCTTACATTCAGGTCTTTGATCCATTTCGAATTTACTTTTGTGTGTGGGGTTAGACAGTGATCCAGTTTCATTCTCTTACATGTAGCTGTCCAGTTTTGCCAACACCAGCTGTTGAAGAGGCTGTCATTTCCCCATTGTATGTCCATGGCTCCTTTATCGTATATTAATTGATCATATATGTTTGGGTTAATGTCTGGAGTCTCTATTCTGTTCCACTGGTCTGTGGCTCTGTTCTTGTGCCAGTACCAAATTGTCTTGATTACTGTGGCTTTGTAATAGAGCTTGAAGTTGGGGAGTGAGATCCCCCCAACTTTATTCTTCCTTCTCAGGATTGCTTTGGCTATTCAGGGTCTTTGGTGTTTCCATATGAATTTTTGAACTATTCCAGTTCGTTGAAGAATGCTGTTGGTAATTTGATAGGGATTGCATTGAATCTGTAGATTGTTTTGGGCAGGATGGCCATTTTGACAATATTAATTCTTCCTAGCCAGGAGCATGGGATGAGTTTCCATTTGTTAGTGTCCTCTTTAATTTCTTTTAAGAGTGTCTTGTAGTTTTCAGGGTATAGGTCTTTCACTTCCTTGGTTAGATTTATTCCTAGGTATTTTATTCTTTTTGATGCAGTTGTGAATGGAATTGTTTTCCTGATTTCTCTATTAGTTCATTGTTAGTGTATAGGAAATCCTCAGATTTCTGTGTATTAATTTTGTATCCTGCAACTTTGCTGAATTCAGATATTAGTTCTAGTAGTTTTGGAGTTGACTCTTTAGGGTTTTTTTATGTACAATATCATGTCATCTGCAGATAGTGACAGTTTAACTTCTTCTTTACCAATCTGGATGCCTTGTATTTCTTTGTTTTGTCTGATTGCCATGGCTAGGACCTCAGTACTATGTTGAATAACAGTGGGGAGAGTGGGCATCCCTGTCTAGTTCCCGATCTCAGAGGAAAAGCTTTCAGCTTCTCGCTGTTCGGTATGATGTTGGCTGTGAGTTTTTCATATATAGCCTTTATTATGTTGAGGTACTTGCCCTCTATACCCATTTTGTTGAGAGTTTTTATCATGAATGGATGTTGAATTTTGTCAAATGCTTTTTCAGCATCTATGGAGATGATCATGTGATTTTTGTCCTTTTTGTTGATGTGGTGGATGATGTTGATGGATTTTCGAATGTTTTACCATCCTTGCATCCCTGGGATGAATCCCACTTGGTCATGGTGTATGATCCTCTTGATGTATTTTTGAATTCAGTTTGCTAATATTTTGTTGAGTATTTTTGCATCTATGTTAATCAGGGATATTGGTCTGTAATTTTCTTTTTTGGTGGGATCTTTGCCTGGTTTTGGTATTAGGGTGATGCTGGCTTCATAGAATGAGTCTGGAAGTATTCCCTTCTCTTCTATTTTTTAGAAAACTTTAAGGTGAATGGGTATTATGTCTTCTCTGTATGTTTGATAACACTCTGCAGTAAATCCATCTGGCCCGGGGGTTTTGCTCTTGGGTAGTTTTTTGATTACAGCTTCAATTTCGTTGCTGGTAATTGGTCTGTTCAGATTTTCTGTTTCTTCCTTGGTCAGTCTTGGAAGGTTGCATTTTTCTAGGAAGTTGTCCATTTCTTCTGTGTTTTCCAGCTTGTTAGCATATAGTTTTTTGTTAATTTTGTTTTTTAAGGGTGTTTTGTCACACAGAAATGTTTAATTCTTATACAGTGCAGTCCATCTTTTTCAATTAAATAAATATTCTCATTTCTTTGAGAGGTTGTCGGGCTTTTTTTGCTGCTTCTCATTGCATCGTGAAAATGTGTGAGCACGTATGGCTGGGGATGTGACTGGGTGTGGTCATGGGGGTGTGGCTTGTGAGTGTGGTTGGGGGTAGCTGTGGGGGGTTGGTTGTGTGTGTGTGTGAAGCTCCTCAGTCGCCTGTGTCTGGCTCGGAGCCTCTGCCCCTTGGGCCGCTGGCCCCTGTAACCTGCAGTCAGTCAGAACAAGCCTCTTTGTTTTTCCTCAATAATTTCTTAACCATTTACATTTTCTCCTTCAAATTTTAAAACCATCTTGTTGGCTCCGTAGTAAAAAAGTAAAACTTGTGCTGAGCTTTTCACTGGACTGCTCTGAATTCATGGATTGATTTGGGGGATATTCCCTGCCCTGACCTTCCTGTACAAGAACGCAGAGCATCTCTCCAGTTGATAGTTTCCCTTTTACACACTATGTATATTTGTGGTTAGTAAGTTTATTCTTAAGAATTTCAAGGTTTTGTTGCCATTGTGAGTAGAGTATAACCTCCTACAACAAACCTGGGGGTTCATTGCTGGTGACAGTTGATGTTCTGTGTTCAGCCACCTCACCAAGTTCTGATTGAGTTGGTGGCCATTGAGTTTTGTTCTTTGGCCCTGGGGGAGAGAGAGAGAGAGAGAGAGAGAGAGAGTGTGTGTGTGTGTGTGTGTGTGTGCGTGCGCATGCATGTGCACAGTGAGCAGCTGTCTTTTGGGGGTGATGGAGTGGGGTCTTCGATGTGCATGATGGGGCAGTGCATGTCTGGGGCACTGGCTGGGTTCGGACCCCTGACACCAGAGGCTCCGATGCTGCTGCCTGTTCCCCACTGATCCTGATGCTGCCCCTTACCACTGGCAGTTGCTATTCACCTGGCTAAGGACGTGCTTTTCTCATCCTGGCTTGTGAAGAGTTTTCTCTGTGAGGAAGGGCGGGGGTGATAGCTGCTAACCAGATGCTTTTTGCTGTTTTCCAAAGCGCCCCTCGTGGGTTTTCTCTCCAGCCTGCCATGCGTCAGAGTGGATTTCATCGCAGTCTGCAAACACACCCTCCTTGGTCGTGAGGCATTATTCTTAAGTGGTACACAGATAGATTCATGTGTGAACATCTTTTTGGCAGTTTTTATGTCTGTGTTTGTCAGTGAAGTTGACCGGGCCGGACTTTGTGCTGTCTTCGGCCAACTTTGTTCTCAGGATTCAGCCAGCCTCAATGTCGATGGAGGGTGTTTGCCTCCTGGTTGCCATAATAGAGGGGTTTTCTTTCCTGGAGTTTCATAGTTACAGACCTCCCTTAAATCCACCTGAGATTGATGGCTTTAGAGGGAGTCTTGTTTCTTATTTTTTTCCCCTTAGCTCTCTCTTGTAAAATCGTAAACCTTCAGAAAAGCTGCGCGAGCAGAGAGAACAGCTCCTGTACCTGACCCGCTTCCCCATGTGGTTTTTGGGGCAGAGCCAGAGGAAAGCCCGCCTCGGCCCGCACCGTCTCCCTGCCAGAGCCGCGCCACTGCCCGCTGCCATCCCTGCACTGTTCGCACCCAGACCCCTGGTTGGGCCTCCAGCTCCACCTGACATCCCAAAATCCAGCCAGAATCTCCTTGGTCTTCTCTGGTCTGTGTCCAGCTCTTTTTTATCTTTCATGACGTTGAATCGTTAATGGGAAGTACAGTTCTTTTGCAAATCATCCCTTCGTCAAGGCCTGTCTGAGTTTTCGAGTTAGGTAAACGGTGAAAAGCCCCTGCCCCTCTGCCCCTGTCCCCCAGCCCTCCCCAGGACCAGCAGGCACCTACAGGCATGCATACACCCGCACTCTGCGGGCGGTGCAGGCAGGGCGCACACACTGCGCCCCATCGCGGGAGAGCGAGGGGCAGGAGCGCCCGTGCACCCGCCACACCGCACCGCACGGGAGGCCGTCCCGATGGAGCGGTGCACACATCAGCTCCCAGTTGTCCCCGCGATGTCCCAGGCATGCTCCATGCTGGTAGGGATCCAGTCCTCGGTCGTACCTTGTGTAGCTGTCTCACCTTTCTGTGTCATGACGGTCACATTTTTGCAAAGAGCACTGCCATCTTCTTCTAGAACGTTCCTCTGTTTGCGTTTGCTGACATTTCCTTGTCTTGAGATCAGGTTGGGTGCGCCAGGCCGGAGCAGCTCACGGAGGACACGGTGTTACGTCCGCGGGCACACAGCACCTGTTTGTTCCTCTTTTCAATTTATTTAAGAGAAATTCACATAACCATTCTGAGTAGATGGTTCAGGTGGCAGCACCGTGACAGTGTTGTGCGGGCACCACCTCTCTCTAGGTCAGAACCTTTCCGTCGCTCCAGAGTAATCCCGCGCGCAGCGAGCGTGTTCTCACCTCTTGTGCCCAGCCCTCGGCAGCTGTCAGTCCTGCTCTGTCTGGGGGACCTGCCAGCCCAGGCATTGGGTATCGCTGGCGTCGCGAGGTGTGTGGCCTCTTGTTTCCTGCCTCTTTCCCTGAGCATCGTGTTTCCAAGACTTGTCCACGTTGCAGAATGTGGTGTGCGCGGCTCCTTGTTACCGCTCACTGTTCTGTTGTACAGCTGTACCGCGTTTTATGTATTCATGGTCCACCGATGGACACTGGGGCTGTTTCCACCTGTGGCTGTGGTGAATTGTGCTTCTGTGAGCATGTGTGTGCATGTATTTGATGAGTACCTGTTTTCACTTTGGGGTGTGTACCTAAGGATAGAATTGCTGGGTCATATAATAATTCTCTGTTTAAGCTTTTTAGAGACCAGCAAATCGTTTTCACAGCGACTGCTGCATTTTTACTTCCCCCACTGATGTGCAAGGGCTAAGATTTCTCCACATCTGTGCCAACACTTAACTTTCCTGTTTTATTTTAATAGCCAGCCCAGCCCGGCAGGTATGAAGTTGTATCTCATTGTGGTTTTGATTTACATTTCTCTAGTGATGAGTCACATCAAGTATCTCTCTCATGTGCTTGTTGGCCATTTGTGTACCTTTAGAGAAATGTCTATTCAGGTCTTTGCCCGCTTTGTAAATGAGTTGTTTTTTGTTGATGGATTGTAAGAGTTCTTTATTCTGGATACTAGACCCTTATCAGATATGATTTGCAAGTATTTTTTCCCATTAGGTAGGTTGTCTTTTCACATTCTTGATAAGGTCCTTTGATATACAAAAGTTTCTAGTGTTGATGAAGTCCAGGTAATCTTTTTTTCCTTTGTTGCTCATGCTTTTAATGTCATATGTAAGAATCCATTGCCAGATCCAAGGTCATCAAGATTTATTCCTGTTTTCTTCCATGAGTTTTATGGTTTCACCTTCTGTGTTTAGTTCATTGATAGACATTTTGAGTGTTTTGTATATGGTGTGAGGTAGAGATCCAACTTCATTCTTTTGTATGTGGCTATCCAACACCATTTGTTGAAGAGATTGTTCCTTTCCCTGTTCAGGAATGGTCTTGGCACCCTTGTCAAATCAGGTGACCGTAGGTATGTCAAGTTATTTCTAGACTCAGTTCTATTCTGTTGCTCGTTATGCTGGTACATACCACGCTCCTGCAGTTACTGTGGCTTTGTAGGAGTGAGCTAGGAAGTGCGAGTCCTCCAGCTTTTTCTTACTCAGCATTGTTGTGACTATTCTGGGCACCCTTGCCAGTTCCATATGAATTTGAAGATAGGCTTTTCCTTTTCTGCCCCCCTCCGCACCCCCCAAAAAAAAGCCACTGGAATTTCAGTAGGGATTGCATTGAATCTGTAGATCACTTTAGGAGGTAGTATTGGCATCTTAACAATATTTAGTCTTCTGATCCATGAAATTAGGATATCTTTGCATTTATGTAAGTCTTTAATTCCTTTCAGCAATGCTTTAAAGTTTAGTGTATAAATCTTTCATCTCCTTGGTTAAATTTTATTCCTAGCTATATTTTATTATTTCAGATACTATGTAATTGTAATTGTTTCTTAACGTTTTATGTTTTTTCATTGCTGGTGTAATAGAAACACAATTTTTTGTGTATTGAACTTGTACCCTGCAATTTTGCTGAATTCATTTAGGGTTGTTTTGGTGAGTTTTGGGGGATTTTTCTACGCATAGAATCATGTCACCTGTGAACAGAGATGGCTTTACTTCTTCCTTTCCAACTAGGATGGCTTTCTTTCCCTTTTCCTCCCTAATTGCTCTGGCTAGACCCGCTGGTACCGCGTGAGAACAAGCGTCCTGTTTGCTCTGAATCTCAGGGGGAAGCTGGGACTTTCGCCACCGAGCCGGGGGTTCTTTGTGGACCCTGAGGAATGACGTTCCTCTCCATGCCTCGTGCTTCTGTCCTGAGAGTGTGGTGGCTGTGACTTTAGACCACTTGGTTGTGTGGCGTCTCTTCTCCCTTCACTGCAGAGCTGCTCTCTCCTTCTGTGATCACAGCCACCGAGTCGTTTGTGGGGTGGGACCTTGGTTCACGATCTCTCACCGGCAAGGTTAAGGACCAGGTGAAAAGCTGGTTGAGTGTGTATTCTCGTAACTAGGAATGAGAGGGCAGATGCCACACCTGTCCCCACCCAGAATGCTGGACAGAATGCCCCCCATCCACAGGCCCAGGGTGGTTGATGCTCATGCTGTCCCCCTTCTTTGTGTTAACAGCCTGATTCGGATTCTACCAAACATTCGACTCCATCGAACAGCTCCAACCCCAGCAGCCCACCAAGCCCCAATTCCCCCCACCGGAGCCAGCTCCCCATCGAAGGCCTGGAGCAGCCGGCCTATGATGCCTGAAGCCACCAGGCCACTGCCTCACGGCCGTGGGACCTGGGAACTGGGGATGGCCTCCCACGTCAGTGCCAAGACCGCGCTGATCCTCCAGCATTGCCCAGGGAAATGCAGAGTCGACTTGTAGATAGGGAGATGGAGAAGAATCTTTATTATGGTGACTAGATTTATGCCACATTGTCTGTGGTGTTGACTGGATCCCTTCGTCCACACAGCTGTGAGGTGACACTGTCCCTTTGCACGTGAAGGAACCACACAGCTTCCCAGAACAGGCTAAGAAGGTGTGTAGGGCCCTGCCGACCTCCTATGCAGAAGCCCAGTAGACCCACACGGCTCTGCTCAGGAAGCAGGTGGCTGGGGACGTGGCCTCAGAAATGAGCCTGTTGCCTGTTCCTGGAGCTGCGTCCTCAGACCTCCGAGGAGCAGGCATTTGTGGATCATTCCCAGTGTCACTGGAATCCTGAAGACAGGGAAGCGGAGGTTAGGGCGCGGCCTTCTCACTCATTCAGCCATTCGCAGTCAGCTGCAGAAGTCCTGCCGACCTCGCAGTGGACAGAGGCCCGTTCCGGGTGACGCCCATCGGGCCCCTTGCGTGTGTGACTCCATTCCTGGTCACAGCCGTGAAGTGTCCCCAGTACCTACTGTGAAGTCAGCCGCGCTGTTCCCCACTCGCTTGCACAGCTTCTGCCTCCCGCCGTAGAGCTGGTGAGCGGCCATGCAGCCAGGCCTCCCCCAGCCCCGCATGGAGTCCCATGATCAGTGCCCGTGTGGATCGCGTAGACTCGGCCCTGCCCGAGGCGTCTCCCCATCCTTGTTCAGATGTTGAGTGATCAGGTTTGTGGTCTGATTAAAGGCTTGTGATTGACTGGCCAGCAGACATAGCTTGTCCTCGGTGACGCCATTTAGGATGTGCACTTCGCTGAGTCAGCACTGAGTGATGGGGGCGCCACGGCCCCACCCCAGCACCCACCACCCCTGGGCGTTCTGCTGGGACTGGCACCTGCTGGGGAGAGGGGTCTGGTTTTTACTTTTTTAATGTAAGTCTGAGTCTTTGTAATTATTGAAACGTGAAAACATTTTTGAACAATTTACCTGTCAATAAAGCAGAAGATAGCAGTTTTAAAGTTCTTGGTAGTTCACCTGAATGTGATGCCTGTCAACCCTGGGTGTATCTGGGTCCCTAGTGCCTGTGCTGGGAATCCTTCCCCAGAAGGCACCTGTGTGCACATGGCAGGAGCCGGCCTCCAGAACTGGGACCTCTCGCCTGCCAAGGGGCGGGGTGGGGTGGGGAGTTTCATGAGGGGCACCCTGCACTGTGGTGGGCAGGGCCCAGCCTGTACTGCCAGGTGAAGGAGGGGCCATCTGGCCGGTTGTCCCCACTAGGCCTCCAGGGGGCTGCAGCAGCCAGGCCAGGGGTTAAGATTTCACCCTGAGCTGGGGTGGGGGAGGGTGATGTGCCCATGAGCTTCCACAGGCAGAACAAGGGCCCCATGAGTGGGGGTTGCAGGAGTAACAGGGATTGAGGTGCTGGCCCCTCGTAGCCCTGCGGACAGGACAGGGTAAGTCAGAGCCGCCAGAAGCAGGGGAAGCTTGAGGCGGGGCTGGGTGGCTGACCACACATTGGCTGAGCCCAGACAGGTCAGTTTCCCCATAGGGCACAACCTGTAGTGAGTTGGGTGATATCTGCATCTGGAGCTCCCAGGAAGTACTTGGTAAAATGAGGGCAAATAGCACCTGCCAGAAGGCGGAGCAAGGATATGATGAAGTGTAGCAAGCAGCTGCCCAGTGCCTGGCAGGGGTGCCGCTTGGGAACCATGGTGCCCAACATCTGTGCCAGCCAGCAGGCCTCCACGCAGCCATTTGGGACCCAGGCCCCTCTCACTGGGGCCTCCATGGTCACAGCCAGGGAAGGAATGTGACACATTTTATTGGCATGGGCACCAAAGCTCTGCCAGAAGGAGTTCACATCCCATCTACCCCATTGCCTTAGCCAGTCACACCACCCCCAACCTCCCAGGGGACAGAGAACACCCACCCCCCTGCCCAGGCCACACAATGTACAGGCAGAGCCTTTCACAGACACTTGAGTGAAACCAGAAGCTGAAAAACTAAAAAACGAGTGGGGACGAGTACGCACTTGAAAAAAGCCGGAAGTGACGTCCCAGCACCTGCCATGGGGTTGAACAGTCGCTCGAGTGTCAAGGACCAAGAACAGTGAAGCAGCTGTTGTGCCAGAACGAATGGTGAAATACGCACAGCAGACTGTCTGCTCCACAGCGCAGAGCATGACAGGTTACAGCCACACTACGTGGTAAGCGTCCCAGAGAGGATGCTGGCGACAGAGCCTGACGTCTGGTGACAGGAGCTTCAGAACTGGCAGGTGAACCCACTATATAGAAGCCAGCAGTGGCCGTTCAAGGGCTGGTGGTGTTTCAGACCCAGATTCTGGTCACACAGAAGGGTCTCCCTGAGAGATCAACCTCACACACAGCCGTGGGTCACCCCCGCACTGCCCAGTGCTGGGTGGGTCTCGGGCGCCCACAGGAGGGCAGGGCCCTGTGGTGACGGACCACAGCCACCCCACCACCCAGCTGGACGCCCCCTGCAGAGCAGATGGGCCACCTGTCCCTCCAGGAGAGCATCCCAAGGACAGCTCAGTCTAGTGGACGCCTGTGTCTCTGTCCCAACCCCACACAGCCTGGGCCTGAGCAGTGTGAGACTGAATTAAACTAAACAGCTGGGAGCCCAGAAGGTGGAGCGCCCCCCACACCCCAACATGGCCTTCATTGCAAACCCAACAGGGGCTAGAGCTGCCCCTCCCAGCAGCAACCCAGCCAACGAGAAGCCCCTGCCCTGGGCCCCCGCTCCCCCAAGCCGCTTTCTCCAGTGCGGCCCCACCCAGCCTCTCCCTTCTCCTCCATAAAGGTCCCAAACCTGCGTGTTTGCCCCAGCTCGTGGGTCTAGAATTGCAATTGCCCTGCCATTATCAAATAAACTTATTTTGCTGGTAAAATAACAGGTTATTCTACTTTCAAAAGTCCAATATTACTTGGAGTCAGAATCCCAGGGGGACCCCTAAAAATTCTAAAGCTGGTGAGCAGTTGCTGGTTCCCCCAGAGCCCACTGAGCTCCGCTTTCTCACCACCGTGGGGTCTGGGGGTACGTCTCCTGGGTCTGGGTTCCTCTGTCTTTGAGGTTTGAGCTCTCTGACTTTATTCAGAATCTGCTTTAATGGCTTCATCCTTTCTGGGTGTGTTAAGGCTTCATCCTTTTGGTAAACACTCATTTGTTTTTTGAGCTAAGATTATGGGATCCGAATCCTCAACTTTTCTCAACGGGTCTTCCTTCTTGCATCTTGGCTGATACTACGTTTAAAGACCACACTTCATGTGCATTTTTAACTGTGGACCGACTTAGCTGAAGATGATGCAGACCTTCACTAGCCATTGCGGGGGACTGCGGGTCTCTCCAAATTTACTTTTCTCAAAATCAAATGAAAAGACCATACCTCTAAATTTAAACAAAGTGAATGGAATGCCTATTTTAATTGGTACTGGAAGGTTCCCAAATGTGTTTTGGACTCTAAAATCACTTCTTTGCAAAATACTATTTCTAAATTAAATGGAGGCAAACGAAAGATTGAATGACATCAAAAACGGCTTCTCAGGCCTCTGTCCTTCCCTGGCGTCATCTCCAGAGGTGTGGGAGCCGCCCTTGCCCGGGCTCCGCCTCGCAGTCCTCTTCCTCTTTCCCTTTGGCACCGTGCCCGCTTTCTCAACCTATCAGAACCTGCCCCTTGAAAAGCCTTCGTTCCTTATGTCTCCTGGACTAAGGCTGAATTACAAGTGATAGATATTCCCAAGGTGACCGAGATTCTTCATAGATTTGCTGAAATTTTTAATGTAATTATTCAGACTTATTAACCCAGTTTCTCAGATTCGTACCAGTCAGCTCACGTGCTGCTCCCGCACCGGGTGAAACCGGCCTGATGGGAGAATCCCGAAAGGGAATTAGGAAAACAGACCTAATTTCTGGCAGGAAGGCCACTCACTTAAGAAACCATCACAGAACAAATAAAGCTTTTCCTAAGCCTACTGATTAGAACAAAACTCAGACTTTTAAGCAAAAACCCTGATGAACCTGTTCACAATTACTACAGTCAACTTCAGATCATTTTTAAGGAAAACCCTGGTCCTCTGTTGGATGTTGGGTCCGCTCAGGTAGCCTTTAATTCTATGTTCACCAACAGGCTGAACTGGAATTTTTTGCTTCTCATTAAAAGGACCAAGATGGAATAGGAGCTATACCCACCCACTCCAGTCAGTTAATTGAGCCAGCTCACCCCGGGAGGTCTGCCGAGAAGGAAGACCACTTAACTCCTTAATTCCAACTCCCACAAATGGAGGCCGTAAACAAAAGCAGTCCTTGTGGTCATGCTGTCACCGGAGAAGGCCAGGACGCTGGACAGCAGGCTTGCAGCCTACGTGCTCAGGCGCCTTCCGCCTCCCGGCCAGCCTGCACGCCTGCCCCGTCCCCAGCCTGGGGCCTTCCCGCTCACCCGGCCCAGGGAGACAGCTCTCCAGACCGGAAATGAATTTCAATATGAGAGTGAATTCTGGCTGCCCTCCTTGACACGGGGGCTATACTCAGTGCACAGCCCCTGCCTGGGAGCACTGACCGTGTCAGACAGGCGGGGCCTCTAGTCTCCCTCAACAGGTTCCTGTCTCTAAACCTGTTCCCTTTTGCACACGCACCCTTTTCTCCCTAATTCTAATAGATTCCCTTAGTTTTCTCCTCAGTTCCTCCACCCCAATGCACTTACTGGGCTAAGATGTTTTAGATAAATATGCTGGAATTGCTTTCTCCCAAAAGGAGGAAATGATCCTAGGATTTGACAGCAACAACCAAAAGAGCCAACTAGGTGGATCGAGTAACTCTTCAGCACCTTTTATTTGCTCCATTTCTGCCGGCACTGAAGCAAATTCCAAGGGCATTAACCGACTTATCCCCACTGGCTCAGCTGCCGCCCTTGTTATGAGCAAGGTCGTTAACCGACATTGGCAGAATCCACAGTGCACGCCCTTCAAGGTTCAGACATACCCCTCAAAGCCTTGCCCCAGAATTAATGCCCTACAAATAAAGAGGCCCTTCAAGGCATCAAGCCCATGATAAGTTACAAGGCTTGGGGCTTCAAACTAAAAAGAAAGAGAAATTAGGAGAACAGTCCCATTTACAATTGCATCAGAAAGAATAAAAGACCTGGGAAGAAATTTAACCAAGGAGGTGAAAGACCTGTACTTTGAAAACTGTAAGATTGATGAAAGAACTTGTAGATGACACAAATAAATGGAAAGATCCATGCTCATGGATAGAAGAATTAATATTAAAATGGCCATCCTGCTCAAAGCAATCTACAGATTCAGTACAATCCCTATCAAAAAAGCAATTACATTCTTCACAGAATAATGAGCATAAAATCCTAAAATTTGTGTGGATCCATAAAAGACCCCAAGCGGCCAAAGCACTCCTGAGAAGGAAGAACAAAGGTGGAAGTGTATCACACTCCCTGGTTTCCAGCCACACATCACCCAGGAGCCTCCTGGACTCCATCACCCCGCTTCCAACCACAACCACAGCCAGCGAGCCAGAACTGCCAGGCACGGGCAGTCGGCACAGAGGGCATTCCTACACGAGGCCACGCCTTCAGCACCAGGAGAAGCAGCCCTTCTCACCTGATCTGTGGCTGCAGACACAGAAAGTCAAACAAAATGAGACAGACGGATATGCTTGAAACAAAAGAAACAGAGTTAAGTAATCTACCTGATAAAGAGTTCAAAGTAATGGATATAAAGATGCCCACTAGACTTGAGAGAAGAGTGGATGGGCTCAGGGAGGACTTTAATAAAGAGAAAGTATAAAAAGGAACCAGTCAAAGGTGAAGAATACAATAAATGAAAAATACACTAGAGAGAATTTACAGATTAGAAGATGAACAAGAACTATTTAGAAGACAAAAGTGATGGAAAGCACTCAAGCTGAACAGCAGAAAGAAAAAAAGATAAAAAGAAATGAGAGTTTAAGGGACCTTGGAGACAACATCCAACATCGCTAACATCACGTTCTAGGAGGCCAGAAGAGAGAAAGGGTGGGAAACTTCTTTGGAGAAATAATACCTCAAAACTTCCCTAAACTGTGGAAGGAACACACATCCGATCCAGAAAGCACAGAGAGCCTCAAATAAGATGAGCCCAAGGAGGGCCACACCAAGACACACAATAATTAAAACGTCAAAGATTAAAGATAAAGACCATCTTAAAAGCAGCAATGTAAAAGCAACGAGTTAATGTACAAGGGAAACCCCAAAAGGCTATCAGTTGGTTTTTCAACAGAAACTACAGGCCAGATGGGAGTGTCATGATATATTCAAAGTGCTGAAAGGAAGAAAACCTAGAACCAAGAATGCTCTACCCAGCAAGGTTATCACTCAGAATAGAGGGACAAATAGTGTTTTTCAGATAAATATAAGTTAAAGGAGTTAATCTCCATTAAGCCAGCCTTTCAAGAAACATTAAAGGGTCATCTTCAAAAAGGAAAAGAAAAGGCCATAACTAGAAACTAGGAAAGTATGAAAAAAGAATTCACTGCTAAAAGCAAACATATAGCAAAGGTAACAGACCAGTCACCTAAAACCTAGTAGGAAGATTAAAAGACAGAAGGAGTAAAATAAATCACTTATAAATATTAGCTAAGGTAATCACTAAATAAAAAGAAGACATCATCTCCATAAAACATGGAAGAGGGGGAGTAAAAGATTTAATGCTGTTAGGATGGGTTCAATAAGCAACCATCAACTTTGCATAGACTGCTATGTACACAGGACATCGTATTTGAACCCCATGGTAACCAAAATCTATTAAGAGATACACAAAAAATAAAGGTAAAGGAATCCAACCATAACAGTAAAGAAAGTCACCACACAAGGGAAGAGAGCAAGAGAAGAGAGGATCCGAGAATGAAAAACAACCAAGAAGCATTTGACAAATGGCAATAAGTACATGCCCATCAATGCTTCCTTTTTAAGTATAAACATACTTTAAAATGCTCCAGTCAAAAGACATAGGGTGGCTGGATTTAAAAAACAAAACAAAACACAAGACTCATCTATATGCTGCCTACAAGAGACTCACTTCAATCTAAGTAACAAGAGACAAGAACATTACATAATGATAAAGGACTCAATCCAACAAGAAAACATATACCAATTGTAAATATCTACCCACACAGTAGAGGAGCACCTAAATATATAAAGCAGATATAAATAGACATGAAGTGAGAAACTGACAATAATACAATAACAGTACGGGCCTTTAACACCCCACTGACATCGATGGATAGATCATCCAATAAGAAAAAGGTCTTTGAACAACACATTAGACCAAATAGACTGAACAGATATATACTGAACACTGCACTCTAAAAGAGCAGAATACACATTTTTTCCAAGTGGATACAGAACATTCTCCAGGATAGATAATATGTTAGGCCACAAAACAAGCCTCAATAAATTTAAGAAGAATGGATCATATGAAGCATCTTTTCTGACTGCAACAGTATGAAATTGGAAATGATTACAAAGGAAAAAAAACTGGGAAAAACAAATGTGTGCAAGCTAAACAGCATGCTTACTAACCAACCAATGGGTCAACAAAGACATTTAAAAGGAAATAAAATACTTGAAGAAATAATAATGAAAATAGTGGTTCAAAATATTTGGAATGCAGCAGAAGCACTTATAAGGAGGAACTTCTTAGTAACATAGGCCTATCTCAAGAAACAAGAAAAAAATCTCAAGCAATATAACTCCACACCTAACAGAGATTTAAAAAAAACAAAAAAAATCAATGAAATTAAGAACTAGTTCTTTGAAAAGGTAAATAAAACTGATAAACCTTTACTAGACTCATCAAGAAAAAAGAGGATTCAAATAAATATAACTCAATTTGAAAGACAAGACTTTACAACTGATACCACAGAAATAACAATTATGAGAGATTACTATGAAAAATAATAGGCCAACAAATTGGATGATGAAAAAAATGGATAAATTCCTAGAAACATGCAGTCTTCTAAGACTGAATCATGAAGAAATAGAAAATCTAAGTGAACCAATTACTAGTAATGAAGTTGAATCAGTGATCAAAAAACTCCCAACAAACAAAAGTCCAGGACCAGATGGATTCACAGGTTTCTACCAAACATGAAAAGATAATACCTATCCTTATCAAACTACTCCAAAAAGTTGAAGAGGAAGGAAAGCTTCTGGATTCATTCCATAAAGCCAGTGTCACCCTGATTCCGAAACCAGGTAAAAACACTACGAAGAAACAGTATTACAGCCCAATATCCCTGATGAACATAGGTATGAAAATCCTCAATATTAACATGCCAAATTAATACATTAATAGGATCATAAGTGAGATTTTCAGGAATGCAAGGATGGATCAATATCTGTAAATGAATGTGATACACCACATTAACAAAAGGAAGTATAAAAACCATATCATCTCAATAGGTGCTAAAAAAAAGTGACAAAATTCAACATCATTCATGCTAAAACTCTCAACAAAGTGGGTGCAGAGGGAACATATACCAACATGAGAGAGGCCATATACAACAAATCCACAGCTAACATCATACTCAATGATGAAAAGTTGAATACTTTAATGTCAGGAACAAGACCAAAGATGTTCACTTTCACCAACTGATTCAACATAGCATGGGAAATCCTAGCCACAGCAATTAGACAAGATAAAGGAATAAAAGTCATCTAAATTTGTAAGGAAGAAATTGTCACTATCTGCAGATGACATGATACTATATAGTGAAAACCCTAGTTTCCACCTATATATATGTGTGTGTGTGTGTGTGTGTGTGTGTGTGTGCATGTGTGTATGTATATCTATGTATTATAACAAATGAGTTCAATAAAATTTCAAGACACAAAGTCAAATACATAAGTCTGTTATATTTCTATATTCAAATAACAAACTAGAAGAGAAATTAAGAAAACAACTCCTTATAATTACATCAGAAAGAATAAAGACCTGAAAAGTATCTAACCAAGGAAGTGAAAGACCTGTACTCTGAAAACTATAAGACATTGATGAAAGAACTTGAAGATGACACAAATAAATGGAAAGGTGAAGCAATTCTTCAATGGGCTTAAAGATGGTGGCATAAGAAGTGAGACAGAAACGTCCCTCCTAAAACCACATATAATATGAAAATATAGCAAATATGATTAATGCTGAAAGAACCACAGGAAAGAAGACTACAACAGACTGCCTATGTCTTGGAAAAGAGAAGACATCATGGAAAAGTCTAAAGTAGCAAAGCCTCGATCCAGCGGGACCCAAGCCCTCCCCTCACCCCAGCTCACCAGTGGGAAGAAGAGAAACAGAACGGGGAGGGGGTGGAGGCCTAGGACTGCTGAACACCCAGCCCTGGAGATCTGCTTTGGGAGCAGAAACATACATTGCATGGTGCTCTGGAGATTAGTGGGGTTGGAAAGCAAAGACAGGCAGAATACTCGGAGAGACTGAGATTCCAGCTGCTTGTGGAGGACAAGTACTCACAACTAGCTGTTCTGGGACAGAAGAAAGGCGGGCACTTTGAAACACTTCCCAACAGCGAGAGGGCTGCTAAAGGGGCAAGGATTGCACAGAGCTTGCTGCTCAGGAGAAAGGACAGGTGGACAAAATCGTCCTGGTGCACTCAGCCCGGCAGGCTGGGAACTTCCAGGAGCTTCAGGCGCTCCATCCCCCTGGCTGGCAACGCTGTTATGAGGTCCTCTACCATGACTCACAGCCTGATGCCCCTTCCTCCTGGCCAGCAGTGGCTCGCAAACCAGCTGCATCGCCATTGCACCAAGCCAGCCAGAGGAAGCCCCACTTCCAGGAGCTCTAGGGGAGCAGCATAGAGGCTCCTACTTGCATGCTCAGCCCACTGTCCCTGGCAGTGGAGGCAGGCACTGCAGCTGGAAAGGAGGAAAGAGCCCTTTCCTCCCAGCAGGCACAAGCACCACTCACTTGGGACCCCCACCATCGCTCCGGGTGCTGAGCAGCTCAAGAGAGTAGCGCTTCTTGGCACTAGAGGGCACTACCTACACAAATGGAGAGAATGCACCAATCAAAAGACAGAGAATTACAGAATGGATAAAAAAAACAAGACCAATCTATATGGTGCCTACAAGTGACTCACTTCAAACCCAAAGACATACACACACTAAAAGTGAAGGGATGGAAAAAGATACTTCATGCAAACAATAGGGAGAAAAAAGCAGGAGTTGCAGTACTTGTATCAGACAAAATAGACTTCAAAACAAAGTAATGAGACAAAAAAGGACATTTCATAATCATAAAGGGGTCAGTCCAACAAGAGGATATAACCGTTATAAATATCGATGCACCCAACACAGGGTCACCTACATATGTGAAACAAATACTAAAAGAATTAAAGGGGGAAATAGAATGCAATGCATTCATTTTAGGAGACTTCAACACACCACTCACTCCAAAGGACAGATCCCCCAGACAGAAAATAAGTAAGGACACAGAGGCACTGAACAACACATTAGAACAGATGGACCTAACAGACATCTATAGAACACTCCACCCAGTAGCAGCAGGATGCAGATTCTTCTCAAGTGCACATCGAACATTTTCAAGAATAGATCATATACTAGGCCACAAAAAGAGCCTCAGTAAATTCAGAAGAATTGAAATTATGCCAACCAGCTTCTCAGACCACAAAGGTATGAAACTAGAAATAAATTATGCAAAGAAAACAAAAAAGCCCACAAGCACATGGAGGATTAATAACACGCTCCTAAATAATCAATGGATCCGTGACCAAATGACACAGATCAAGCAATATATGGAGATGAATGAAAACTGTTAAACACCCCAAAATCTGTGGGACGCAGCAAAGGCCATGCTAAGAGGGAAGTATATTGCAATACAGGCCTACCTCAGGAAAGAAGAACAATCACATATGAACAGTCTAAACTCACAATTAATGAAACTAGAAAAAGAAGAACAAGGGAGGCCCAAAGTCAGTAGAAGGAGGGACATAATAAAGATCAGGGCAGAAATAAATAAAATTGAGAATAAAACAATAGAAAGAATCAATGAAAACAGGAGCTGGTTCTTCAAGAAAATTAACAAAATAGATAAACCTCTAGCCAGATTTATCAGGAAAAAGAGAGTCTACACACATAAATAGAATGAGAAATAGGAAAGGAAAAATCTCTACAGATACCAGAAATACAAAGAATTATTAGAGAATACTATGAAAAATTATATGCTAACAAATTGGATAACCTAGAAGAAATGGACAACTTTCTAGAAAAATACAACCTTCCAAGACTGACCCAGGAAGAAACAGAAAATCTGAACAGACCAATTACCAGCAATGAAACTGAATTGGTAATCAAAAAACTACCTTAGTGGGGGCTTGATAATGGGGGGAATCTAGTAACCACAATGTTGCCCATGTAATTGTATATTAATGATACCAAAATAAAACATAGCAAGTTAAAAAAAAATACCTGGACCAGAAGGCCTCACTGCTGAATTCTATCAAACACTTAGAGACCTAATAACCATCCTCCTTAAAGTTTTCCAAAAAGTAGACAAGGAATAAATATTTCCAAACTCATTTTATGAGGCCAGCATCACTCTAATGCCAAAACCAGGCAAAGACACCACAAAAACAGAAAATTACAGACCAACTCCCCTGATGAACATAGATGCAAAAATACTCAACAAAATATTAGCAAAACTGAATTCAAAATACATCAGAAATATCATGCATCATGATCAAGTAGGATTTATTCCAAGGATGCAAGGATGGTACAATATTCAAAAATCCATCAACATCATCCACCCCATCAACAAAGAGAAGGACAAAAACCACATGATCATCTCCATAGATGCTGAAAAAGCATTCTCAAAATTCATCATCTATTCATGATAAAAACTAAACAAAATGGGTATAGAGGGCAAGTACCTCAACATAAAGAAGGCCACATATGACAAACCGACAGCCAACATGATCCTTAACAGCGAGAAGCTGAAAGTTTTTCCTGCCCCTTTAAGATTGGGATAAAGAAAAGGATGCAAACTCTCCCCACTTTTATTCAACATAGCACTGGAGGTCCTAGTCACAGAAATTAGACAACACAAAGAAAGAAAGGCACCCAGATTGGTAAGGAAGAAGCTAAACTGTCACTGTTTGCAATTGACACAATATTGTACATAGAAACCCTAAAGAATCCACCCCAAAACTACTAGAACTAAAATCTAAATTCAGCAAAGTTGCAGGATCCAAAATTAATACACAGAAATCTGTTGCTTCCCTATACACTAGCAATGAACTAGCAGAGAAATCAGGAAAACAATTCCATTCACAATTGCATCAAAAACAATAAAATTCCTAAGAATAAACCTAAGGTGAAAGACCTATACTCTGAAAACTACAAGACACTCTTGATAGAAATTAAAGAGTTCACTAATAAATGGAAATTCATCCCATGCTCATGGATAGGAAGAATTAATATTGTCAAATGGCAATCCTGCCTAAAGCAATCTACAGATTCAATGCAATCCCTATCAAAATATCAATGGCATCCTTGAGCAAAGTAGAACAAATAGTTCTAAAATTCATATGGAACCACAAAAGACCCTGAATAGCTAAAGCAATCCTGAGAAGGAAGAATAAAGCTGGGGGGGATTACACTTCCTGACTTCAAGCTCTACTACAAAGCCACAGTAATGAAGACAATTTGGTACTGGCACAAGAACAGAGCCATAGACCAGTGGAACAGAATAGAGAGCCTGGATATTAACCCAAGCATATACGGTCAATTAACATACGATAAAGGAGCCATGGATACACAATGGGGAAATGACAGTCTCTTCAACAGATGGTGCTGGCAAAACTGGACAGCTACATGTAAGAGAATGAAACTGGATCACTGACTAACCCCAGACACAAAAGTAAACTCAAAATGGATCAAAGACTTGAATGTAAGTCATGAAATCATAAAACTCTTCTGAACACATCTCCTTGGGCAAGGGAAACAAAAGTAGAAATGAACAAATGGGACTACATTAAACTAAAATGCTTCTGTACAGCAAAGGACACTCAGTAGAACAAAAAGGCATCCTACAGTAGTATGGGAGAATATATTCATAAATGACATATCTGACAAGGGGTTAGCATCCAAAATATACAAAGAACTCACATGCCTCAACACCCAAGAAGCAAATAACCCAATTTAAAAAAATGGGAGGAGGATCTGAACAGACACTTTTCCAAAGAAGAAATTCAGATGGCCAACAGACACATGAAAAGATGCTCCACATCGCTAATCATCAGGGAAATGCAAATTAAAACCACAATGAGATATCACCTCACACCAGTTAGGATGGCCAACATCGAAGCGACAAGGAACAAGAAATACTGGCGAGGATGTGGAGAAAGGGGAACCCTCCTACACTGCTGGTGGGAATGTAAATTAGTTCAACCATTATGGAAAGCAGTATGGAGGTTCCTCAAAAAAACTAAAAAGAGAAACACCATTTGACTCAGGAATTCCACTCCTAGGAATTTACCAAAAGAAAACAACTTCTCAGATTCAAAAAGACATATGCACCCCTATGTTAACTGCAGCTCTATTTACAATAGCCAAGATATGGAAGCAACCTAAGTGTCCATCAGTAGATGAATAAAGAAGATGTGGTACCTATTCACAATGGAATATTATTCAGCCATAAGAAAAAAATAAATCCCACCATTTGCAAAAACATGGGTGGAGCTAGAGGGTATTATGCTCAATGAAATAAACTAGGCAGAGAAAGACAAGTACCAAATTATTTCAGTTATTTGTGGAGTATAACAACAAAGGAAAATTGAAGGAACAAAACAGCAGACTTACAGACTCCAAGAAGGGGAGGGGTGTGGGAGGGTGGGTGGGGAGGGAGGGAAGGGGATTGAGGGGCATTATGATTGACACACATGGTGGCGGGGAGACACAGGGAAAACAGTGTAGCACAGTAAAGATAAGTAGTGACTATAGCGTCTTACTACGTTGGACAGTGACTGCAATGGGGCATGGGGGAGACTTGATAATATGGATGAATATAGTAACCACAATGTTGCTTATGTGAAACTTTCTTAAGAGTGTATATCAGTGATCCCTTAATTTCAAAAAATGGAAAGGTATTCCATGCTCATGGATAGGAAGAATTAGTTTTGTTAAAATGGCCATACTACCAAAGGCAATCTACAGATATACCTATCAATATACCAAATTCACAGAATGAGAACAGATAATCCTCATGTCTGTATTGAACCACAAAAGACCATGAATAGCCAAAGTGATCTTGAGAAAGAAGAACAAAGATGGGAGCATCAAATTCCCTGATCTCAAATTCTACTCCAAAACTATAATAATCAAAATAGTATGGTATTGGCACAAAAATATGTACATAGATCTATGGAACAGAATTGAGAGCCCAGAACTAAACCCATATTTATATGGCCAATTAATATGTGATAAAGGAGGCAAGAATATACAATGGGAAAAAGACATTCTCTTCAATAAATGGTGTTGGGAAAACTGGACGGCTACATGGGCAAAAGAATGAAGCTGGATCATTGTCTCACCACACACAGAAATAAACTCGGTGTTTAATAAACTAAATATAATGCTTGAAACCACAAAACCCCTAGAAAAAACATAGGCAGAAAACTCATAAACATCAACATTAGAAATTTTGTCTGGGTCTATCTCCCCAGGCAAGCGAAACAAAAGCAAAGATAAACAAGTGGGACCACACCAAACTAAAAAGCAGATGTTCAGCAAAGGAAATCAACAACAAAGTGAAAACCTATGGTATGGGAGGATATATTTGCAAATGATGGGTGGCTAGATGAAACAGGTGAAGGGGATTAAGAGGTACATTCTTCCAGTTGTAAAATAAAAGAGACACAAGGATGTAATGTAAGCATAGGAAATATAGTCAATATTGTAACAACTTTGGATGGTGACAGATGGTAACTAGATTTAATGTGGTGACCATTTCATAATTTATATAAAGATCAAAACGCTGCACATGTGAAACTAATACAATATTATATCAGCTGTTCTTTTTTTAAAAGACACATAAGAAAGAAAGAAACTGGTTAATCTATTGCATATCCTATTGCAACTCCTTTAGAAATCACCAAGGCAGCACGTTCACCTTGGTTATTGTTGCCCAATGGGCCAAGTTACACACTGTGCTCAGCATTGTACCTTAGCCAGAGGTAAGACTGCAAACACCTATACCAACAGTTGGAATGCATTTGGGGTAACTCGTGATTTTGGGATGTTAATGGAAATAACGAGGTTTCCTTACCTCTAAGGGGAGTAAATAAAAAATGTCTCTCACGTCCACATTTGTTAGATGCCATACATTTGTTAAAAGCAATCTACAGATGCAGTGCAATCCCTGTCAAAATACCAGCGCTGCTCTGGCTATTAGCAAGGTCCCTGGGAGCCAAAGGAAACCAGTTTGCTATTTCCAAAAAAAAACACTGCTTTCAAAGGATTCAATAACCAAACCTCTGTCATAATCCAAAGGAGTTTCCCCCAAACGATAATTTTTAAAACTTGACAAGAGATGCTCAACAGTTGGCCCCAGAGATAGAAAAACAATATTGGAAATATAGTAATTATTGGTTCCATAAAAAGAGAACTCTGGATTGTCCCCCCCAAAAAATCCAGTCCCTCCAGACTCCAAAATTCCCATTACTAACTTCTGGACGTGCATTAAGCCATGGGCATCCTGATAACACGATAGCTTTTATGAACCAGTACTGGTGGGGAAATTTCACCAGGGCCTGGCTTGCTTGTCTGCTCCTGTCCAAAATAAATCCTGGGAGACTTGTCCACTCCGCCCCCTGGGCATTTTAAATTGCCCAATGGACCATTCAAGGCTTGGCAAGTGGACTTTATTCACCTCACAGATATACTCATGTTTGAGTCACATATGTGCCCTCCTAGACTAAAGCTTTCCTTTCTAGACAGGCTATTGCCTCTTCTGTGGCTAAAATCCTAATTTAAAAGATAATTCCTACCTGGGTGCCCCTCTCCAGCTTCACAGTGACTGGGCAAGTCTCCTGGAGGTCAAGTTCTTTGATAGTTGTGTGATATTTGGCTGCTTCTATGGCACCTGCCATGTGCTAACCACCATCAATCTTCAGAGCTAGTCAAATGTATTAATGGCATTAGGACTCAATTGGCAAAATGTGTAGACCCTTCACATACCCTGGCCACAGGCATCGCCACTGGTCCTCAATCTCAGATCCAGTCCCTTTGGAACTCATGAACCCTCACCCTTTGAGGTAGTCCAGGGCACCTGAAGCACCTGGTTCCTGCCTCTTATGACCCACAGCCGATAAAAGAAGATACACCCCAATGTTGAAAAGGACTCGCTGCTTCTGTGGAGAACTGTTGAGCAGTGCACTCCCCTCCACAGTGCAGCCGGGATGCCAGGACCCAGCAGCCAAAGGTGCTGCCTATTAGAAAAGCATCCAAAATGACTCTCTTCAACCTCCTTGGAAGGGCCCCCACCCCGTGCTGCTAACCGACCCTTTTGCTGCCAAACTTCAGGGACTCAACCCCCAGATCCATGGGTCACAGCTAAAGAAAGCACAGCCCCCGGCTGCACCTGCCCTCCAACTGGCACCCTGAGACCCAAGGTCTCCCAGAATCAGAGCCGGCAAATCACACCTTCCCGGAGCCGAAGGAGACAGCTCCCCAAGGCGCCTGGACCAGGCCTGCACACCTTCGTTTCCTGCCTCGCTTCCTCGGCTGCTCCCCAGTTACTGCACAAGGGAGGCCCTCGCCATTGTTGGGGTTGTCTCCAGAAGCCTCCACCTGTCCACAGCAGCGACCCCTCGGCTCACCCTGGGAGTAACTTTGCTGGAATTCAAACACCAACACATGCCTCAACTGTTCTTCAGGTCCTTCTGTAAGGCCAGAACATAACTCCACACCCCCTCATTCCCTGCCTCTTTAACCAAACCCTGAGTTGGAGAAATAAGATCTCCTGAATATATAAATAAAATACTGCAGAGCAGCCAATGTAAGCTGGACACATGGGTATATATCTAAATAAACCCATATATTTAAGAAGCCTTTCAATATGTGGTCACACGGTAGTTGAGTCTTGGTTGAAGGATGCTAATGCTCCTTTACAGACAGGTGGGTCCATAAGTGCTGATTCACCTGAGGGGCTCTCTGGGCACCTCCTGGCTACTCCTTTACAGGTGGAGCTGAGGGAGCGGCCCTGTGCTGTGCGTATGAGACCAGCGTGCTCTTGCTGTATTCACTGTCTGTTTTCATAACAAAACAGCCCCTCCCCACAGGTCCACCTCACTAGACCTTCATGGCTGCCGCGAATGAGAACTTCCAGGGGCTGTGCGGGACAGGTTTGCCTCCACGGGGAGAGCCTGTCTCCTTCCACAGGGGTGCTAATGAACACAGGACCAGAAATCCCCTGAAGGCGAGGGGGTCTGGTGGGCTCCACAGCCAGAGCAGCCTGCCAGCAGGGGCTTGACTGGGTGGCCGACCGCACAGCCCTCGATGACATGCGTGCCGAGCAAGGAGGCGTCTGTGCGGCTACACTTTCCTGCTGCACGTGGATAAACCCTCGTGGGGGGGGAGGGGAGGAGGATAGAGACCAACTGCACAAATTTAGGGAACAAGCACATTGCCTACAAAAAATGTCACCTGATTCTGCAGGTTCTTTAATCTGTTAGGCCGGCTACCCTCAGGCCCACGGTCATGATTCAGAGCCATTATACACCATTTGGAATTCTCACAGTCACTTTTCATGCTGTTTTGTATAATCACTCTTAAGGTTTTTTGTATCCTTCAAAACTTTTTTGCCTGTCAAAGCTTTGGAGAAACATTGCCCATTAAGGTGATGCTACCTCAACCCTTTAAGATGACCTTCAGGATGACCTCCAATTCATACGACCCCAGCAAGATAGACTCTTTTGGGAATCTTCAAGTAAAGAGCCACCCTCTTCACACAATGGGGCCTTAAATGGTTTCCAGCCGCATCCAACACAGTCCTGGAGGGCCTGGCCACGGCGATCAGACGACACAAAGAAGTAACAAGCATCCAGACTGGCAAGGAGGAAGTCAGACTGTCACAGTTTGCAGATGACATGATACTGTTCATAAAAAACCCTAAAGAATTCACTCCAAAACTACTAGAACTAATATCTGAATCCAGCAAAGTTGCAGGATACAAAATTAATACACAGAAATCTGTTGCATTCCTATACACTAATGATGAACTAGCAGAAAGAGAAATCAGGAAAACAATTCCATTCACAATTGCATCAAAAAGAATAAAATACCTAGGAATAAACCTAACAAAGGAAGTGAATGAAAGACCTATACCCTGAAAACTACAAGACACTCTTGAGAGAAATTAAAGAGGACACTAACAAATGGAAACTCATCCCATGCTCTTGGGTAGGAAGAATTAATATTGTCAAAATGACCATCCTACCTAAAGCAATCTACAGATTCAATGCAATCCCTATCAATATACTGACAGCATTCTTCAATGAACTGGAACAAATAGTTCTAAAATTCATATGGAAACACCAAAGACCCCGAATAGCCAAAGCAATCCTGAGAAGGAAGAATAAAGTAGGGGGGATCTCACTCCCCAACCTCAAGCTCTACTACAAAGCCACAGTAATCAAGACAATTTGGTACTGGCACAAGAACAGAGCCACAGACCAGTGGAACAGGATAGAGAGTCCAGATATTAACCCAAACACATATGGTCAATTAATATAGGATAAAGGAGCCATGGACATACAATGGGGAAATGACAGCCTCTTCAACAGGTGGTGCTGGCAAAACTGGACAGCTACATGTAAGAGAATGAAACTGGATCATTGTCTAACCCCAGACACAAAAGTAAACTCAAAATGGATCAAAGACCTGAATGTAAGTGTGGCGAAGTTGGGGTTCCTATCGCCAGGATCCTCACTGGACTTAAACCACCTGATGGTGTAACTGGCCTGTTGCTGGGCTGCCGCTTCCACACCTTTAGGCAATCAGCTATTACTGCGCTATACAGAGAGCTCGGCCCAGTGCTCTGGGCGGAGGCAGAGATGCTAGTGCTTGACCTACCGCCGGAGAACAAGCCGGGTAATAAACCCTTTCACCCAAAGACCGTTTTGCTGTGAATTTCTTTGGTTACATTGAATCCATAGCAAACTTGCTGGGGGCTGAAACCCATTGGCAAGACAATTGGCGAAGTTGGCAGGGTTCATTGTTGACCAAGGAAAAAGACAGGCTGCCCTTATGGGAGGGGTGCTTCAGCGGGCTGCCCCTGTGAATGGGGAGACAGTGGATCGTCCCCCAGTGGGTACGTGGTCTGAGGTGGCTTGCCTCCTACAGGACTGGGCCCCACCCCAGGACTGGAGGCAAGGGGAGGTGACACCTGAGGCAGTACGGATAGCCCTTGGTATAGTAAGTAGGTCTTTTGAGAGACAGAGTGCCCGTGAGGCAGCAGGGACTGAGGGTTGGCTGCTTCTCACAGTATTAAAAAAGTCTACAGAAGAGAAGGACATGCTCCTGAAAAAGACCAAGAAATGGCAGCACGAGAATGCAAGCTGCAAACTTCTGTGGATTCCCTGAAGAAGGAAATGGCATTGATGTGAGAGGAGGCAGCATGAGAACACCAGCAGCGAGGTGCCATTGAAGAGGTAAAAGATTCCTTACAGACCGAGACGGCAGCGCTGCCAGGTGCCCTGAAGGAGGAAAAGGCCATCAAGGAAAAAGACGAACTCCTGAGGGAAGCACAGGTGGAGGTGTCTCAAGCACGTCAGCTGCGAAGCACTGAGGTGAAGGTAAGAGAGCTGCTGAAGACTGAGCTGGCATTGCTGGGAGGCACGGTAGAAAAGGGAAAGGTTGTAGCAGAGGAGGCACTCGGGGGAGGGGAGAGAAAGGTGTCATCAGCCCCGGAAATGGAGGAGCTGGGGAAGGATGAAGGGGTGGTGCCGGAGGTACAGACCCCTCCTGTATTGAAAGTGCACCCCGTGGTTGTAAAGAAAATAAAGACCCAGCGGCTGAGAGCTCCCAAGGAGAGGCACAACCCCCTCCCCAGGTCGTGGAGCACTCTACGGTCCGCCCCTATACTCAGGCTGAGCTGGTGGATTTGGGCTCCTGGCTTAGGCAGAAGCCCTCGGAGTCAGTATCAGCTTGGATTCTGCGTCTGTGGGACTTAGGGATGGATGGAATTGTTCTGTCGGGATCAGAGACGGGAACGCTGGCTTCCCTGACAGTGCAGCCTGCCTTGAGGCAGCAATTACAAAATGCACATCAGACCCCAGGAAATCACTCCCTCCTCAACTGGCCTATGGCTGCACTTCATGCTGTGTGGCCCTGTCAGGGTGATCTACCATCCTCTCCTGCTAGATGGCAGACGTATGCTGAGCTCCAACAGGTGTTACGAGAGCTACGCCTAAGAAATGCCATCTATAGTCCAGAGAATCATGGCCCAGATGAAGAGATTTTCACTACTGGCATGAGAAATACTGTGCTTCAAATGGCTCCCACATCCCTCTTTGGGTCTCTAGTGGCCATTCTTGCCCCTCACTTAGGGCATCCCATAAGCGAGGTGACACATACAGTAGCAGACTTAGGAGAGGCTGAAACAGTGAGAACTCAGAAATAAATAAGATCTGCTACTCACAAGAAGAATTTAAAAGGGCCCCATGAAGGTTACAGGGACCCAGATGTGGGTTGATTTAATACAGGCAGGAGCAGATGGAAGGAAATTAGATGGGAAGTCAAATAAGATCTTACTAGAGCTATGGCAACAGCTGAAACCAGAGCAGCAGTTCCAGCCATTAAGACCAAAGAGGCAGAGGTCAGGGACAGAGCCACAAGTCTGGCCTGTGTGTTTACAAGACTTCCTGCTGGAAAGCGAGCCAACCTCACTTGAGCGCACACAGGAAGGTGATTGGGGAACACAGTTTGACTGAGGGGAAGGCCGAGGTACCTGCCCTGAGGGACCAGGGGGGGACCAGAGGCCACATGTTGAAATAGCTATCCATCAGTCCCCAGTGAACATACAACATGTCCTGGCTCTGGTGGACACAGGGACTGAATGTTCACTGATTCATGGTAACCCTGAGCGGTTCCCCAGTACCCCCACTCTCATAGATGGATACAGGGGTAAGGCTATCAGAGTGAAACAAGCCCACATCCCTTTGGGAATAGGGTGCCTACCCCCAAAAGAGTATACTGTGTATATATCTCCCATCCCTGAGTATATTTTTGGGTTTGATACCCTGCAGGGTCTATGGTTGCAGACCACTGCAGGTGAGTTCAGACTGAGATGAAGGCAGTTCTGAGGGGACATGCTAGGCACCCGCCCATAGCTTTGCCTGTGCCTCGGTGGGTGACTAATACCAAACAATACAAACTGCCTGGAGGGAATAAAGAGATTGGAGAAACTCTCCAGGAGCTGGAGAAGGTGGGTATTGTAAGCCCACCCATAGTCCTTTCAATTCCCCAGTGTGGCCATTAAAAAAGCCAGATGGCTCCTGGCATATGACTGTGGATTACAGAGAATTGAATGAAGTCATACCCCCTGTGCATGTGGCTGTCCCCTCTATTGCAGACCTGATGGATACCCTCAGCCATGAACTAGGAACATAGCATTATGTGGTAGATCATGCTAATGCCTTCTTTTCCATTGACATTGAGCAGGAAAGTCAGGAACAGTTTGCCTTCACGTGGGAAGGACGGCAATGGACTTTCACTGTCCTTCCACAGGGATACCGCCACAGCCCCACCATCTGTCATGGGCTTGTAGCCCAGGACTTGGCTACACAGGAGAAACCGCCAGTGGTGTGGCTGTAATGTTATATTGATGATGTCAGGCTCATGTCCGATTCGCTTTCAGATCTAGAAGGTGCAGCACCTAGACTGCTGCAACATTTATAGGACAAAGGATGAGCTGTGAACAGTACCAAGGTTCAGGGACCTGGTTGTCTGTCAAATTCTTGGGGGTCATCTGGTCGGGTAAGACTAAAGTTATACCAGAAGCAGTCATAGACAAAGTCCAGGCCTTTCCTACCCCCACAACTGCAGCATTGCTACAGGAGTTTCTGGGTCTTCTAGGCTACTGGAGAGTGCTTATCCTGCACTTGGCACAAATTCTGAAGCCCTTATAGCGGTTGGTACGAAAGGGCATCAGGTGGAACTGGGATGAGACATGTGCATCTGCCTTTACTACAGCAAAACGGGCAGTCAGGGCCGTGCAGGCCTTCAGTGTGATAGACCCATCAAGGCCCTGTGAGCTGGATGTTCATGTCGGTGAAGAAGGTCATGGCTGGGGTCTCTGGCAGCGGCTCTAATGAACTCGCCAACTTATTGGATTCTGGTCACAATTCTGGAAAGGGGCAGAGGTACGATACACTTTGATAGAAAAACAGCTGGCTGCCGTGTATCACGCCTTGCTGGCTACAGAACCCATCACTGGAATGGCCCTGATAAAGGTACTAATCACCTGTACTATCTTGGGGTGGGTATGAGACTGGACCCAAAAGCCAAGGAGTGGTGTGGCACAAACACCCACACTAGCCAAGTGGGGTGCTTACCTACACCAGCATAATGCCCTCTCTAGTAGCCCCTTGAGTGAAGAGCTCCAGTGCTTATCGGGACTGGTGACATAAACTAGTAAAAAGCAGGAAGAACTTGCTTTTGAACCATTAGTAGCAGAGAGTCCCTCTTGGGAGGGAAGAGCCCTTATACTCGAAGATGCATGGTACACAGATAGCTGCAGCCATGGGCAGTCCCCAAAATGGAGGGCCATAGCTTTCCATCCTAAGACTGAGACAATATGGATGGAAGATGGTGAGGGGAAGAGCAGCCAATGGGCAGAGTTGCAGGCTGTGTGGCTTGTGATCAGCCAGGAGCCCTCCCCTATAGTTGTCTGCACTGACAGCTGGGCTGTATATCGGGGCTTGACCCTCTGGCTACCAACGTGGTACCATGCCAACTGGCTGGTTGGTCGCTGACCCCTTTGGGGGCAAGAATTGTGGCAAGACTTAGGGGCCTGTGGTCAGACTAAAACAATTACAGTCTACCATGTGACAGGTCATTTGCCACTGGCATCCCCAGGAAATGATGAAGCAGATAAATTGGCCCAGATACGTTGGTTAGAAGGAAAGCCTGCCTCTGATGTAGCCCAATGGTTACATCAGCGTTTGTTGCATGCAGGGCAAAAGACAACGTGGGTTGTAGCCCATTGGTGAGGCTTGCCTTTGACCTTTGAAGAAGTTGGTAGAGCCTGGCAGGAGTGTGTTGTGTGCTCCAAAAGGGACTTACACCAAGTTCCACAGCAACATGGGACAATAGCTAAGGGGCCAATACCCCTCATCAGGTGGCAGATAGACTATATTGGGCCTCTACCTATGTCAGAAGGATGTCGGTATGCCATGCCATGACTTGTGTGGACACAGCTACTGGACTTCTGGTTGCTTTTCCTACCCGTTGTGCAGACCAGCAAATGACCAAAAGAGGCCTGGAGCGTCTCTTTGCCACCTATGGCCGACCACAGATACTTGAGAGTGATCAGGGCACCCATTTTACTGGGTATACACTGCAAGAATGGGTGCGACAGCTGGGAATCAAATGGAAGTTTCATGTGCCATACAATCCTACCGCAGCAGGCATGATAGAGAGGCACAATGGCTTGTTAAAATCCGGACTAAAGTCAGATACCAATAGTCTTCAGGGATGGTCAGTCCACTTATGGACCGTGCTATGGTGTTTGAATGAGAGACCCTGAAACGGAGCCCTGAGCCCCACAGACATGTTAACACATATGGCTGCCACCCCTATACAACTGCAAGTACAAACCAAGGAAGAATCAGTAAAGCTGAGATTCGGCCACCAGAATAATATTTTGCTGCCAGCACCAACTGCACTGAACCCTGGAGACTCCATTGAGTGGGTGTGGCCTTGGACCTTTTGACACATGGACCAACAATGGCTGGCTCTCCTGGCACCTTGGGGACAAGGCCTGGAAGCTGACCTCCTGTGTATTCCTGGAATAACAGCAGAGTGGCCCCCAAAGGTCACAGTAGTATATCCTGAACGGCCAGAAGGTAGGAGCATCTTACTGGGGAGTTTTGTTTTATCATTATGGCCAGTGCATGCACCCCCAGTAGCACTGTAAATAGACCCTTCAGTAACCCCCACGGGGAAAGGAGTAAAAGTATGGTATACTAGACCTGGAAGGGACCCCCTTCCTGCTACAGTCCTATCACAGGACCACTCTCTTGCATGCATCCTACCTGATGGAGAGATTTGCCTATGTTGGGGTCATTAAAACATATGTGTCTTACCACCCCTAAAGTCTTTGAGAATTATTATAATTTTTGTTATTAGGAACCTCTTCTGGCTTGAGGATTATTATAATTTTTGTTCCCTGTATCAAAATCTTGTTGTATCTTAATTTTTGTTATTATCTCTAAGTTGTTGCTATCTTCTGTTGCTGTTGTGGAATCTGGTTACAGTGCTCCAGCTTTCTCGCACAGGGACCATTGCAGAAGATTGAAAGCATGTAGCTTGTAAGGCGAGAATCTTGGAGGGGTGGAGTGTGGGGAAGTTGGGGTTCTTATGGCCAGGATCCTTACTGAACTTGAACCACCTGATGATGTAACTGGCCTGTTGCTAGGCTACCGCTTCCACACCTTTAGGCAATAAACAATTATTGTACTATATAGAGAACTCGGCCCAGTGCTCTGGGCAGAGGCAGAGATGCTAGTGCTCGACCTACTGCTGGGAGAACAAGCCAGGTAACAAACCCTTTCACCCCAAAGAACGTTTTGCTGTCAATTTCTTTGATCACATTAAATCCATAGCGAACTTGCCCCAGGCTGAAACCCATTGTCAAGACAGTAAGTCATGAGACCATAAAACTCTTAGAAAAAAACATAGGCAAAAATCTCTTGGACATAAACATGAGCAACTTCTTCATGAACATATCTCCCTGGGCAAGGGAAACAAAAGCAAAAATGAACAAGTGGGACTATATTAAATTAAAAAGCTTCTGCACAGCAAAGGACACCATCAGTAGAACAAAAAGACATCCTACAGTATGAGAGAATATATTCATAAATCACATATCCGATAAGGGGTTGACACCCAAATTATATAAAGAGCTCATACACCTCAACAAACAAAAAGCAAATAATCCAATTAAAAAATGGGCAGAGGATCTGAACAGACACTTTTCCAAAGAAATTCAGATGGCCAACAGGCACATGAAAAGATGCTCCACATCGCTAATCATCAGAGAAATGCAAATTAAAACCACTATGAGATATCACCTCACATCAATTAGGATGGCCAACATTGAAAAGACAAACAACAAATGTTGGTGAGGCTGTGGAGAAAGGGGAACCCTCCTACACTGCTGCTGGGAATGTAAATTAGTTCAACCATTGTGGAAAGCAGTATGGAGGTTCCTCAAAAACTAAAAATAGAAATACCATTTGACCCAGGAATTCCACTCCTAGGAATTTACCCTAAGAATGCAGCAGCCCAGTTTGAAAAAGACAGATGCACCCCTATGTTTATCGCAGCACAATTTACAATAGCCAAGAAATGGAAGCAACCTACATGTCCATCAGTAGATGAATGGATAAAGAAGATGTGGTACATATACACAATGGAATATTATTCAGCCATAAGAGGAAAACAAATCTTACCATTTGCAACAACATTGATGGAGCTGGAGGGTATTATGCTCAGTGAAATAAGCCAGGCAGAGAAAGACAAGTATCAAATGATTTCACTCTTCTGTGGAGCATAAGAACAAAGAAAAAACTGAAGGAACAAAACAGCAGCAGAGTCACAGAACCCAAGTGTGGACTAACAGTTACCAAAGGGAAAGGGACTGGTGAGTGTGGGTGGGAAGGGGGGGATAAGAGGGAAAAGGGTCATTACAACTGGCACACATAATATGGGGTTAGGGGGCACGGGGAAGGCAGTATATACTGAGAAGGCAAGTAGTGACTCTATAGCATCTTACTATGCTGATGGGCAGTGACTGTAATGGGGTATGTGGTGGGGACTTGATAACGGGGAGAATCTACTAAACACAGTGTTGCTCATGTAATTGTATATTAATGATACCAAAAAAAAAAGATTAAAAAATAAATAAAATGATAAAATGGTTTCCAGCCGCTATGCATCTTCTCCAGGTATGGGATGTGACACCCTGGTAAGGTCCTGCCGCCCAGGGACATAGATGACTCCACTCTTGACCAACAATGCCTTTGAGGAAAGACCTTGATCCAAAGAAGAAATGTAAAACTGAATAAAGGACACCTCCTTTCCGATAGATTTGGGGGGCCTGACCAGAGAGGCCTCCTGCCCTCCCAATATGGCCTCCACTGCAAACCCAACAGGAAACAGCCTGGTTCACAACCCGGCAGGGGAGAGGGGCTGCCCAGCAACCGAACCCCTGCTTCCCTCCCATGGACTTTCTTCAGTGCAGCCCCGCTGCCAGCTCCCTCCTTTTTCTCTCTAAAGTAATGTTCCTCTCCTTTCTTCTCTCCTCTTGCCTGACTGTGATTCTGCCCTAGCTTATGTGTCCTGAAATGCAATCCCCCTGACATTATTGAATAAGCCTATTTTGCTGGTGAAATAAGTCATTGTTTTATTGTCAAGATCAACAGCCACTCAGCATGACGTGGAGAGTATGAGGCATCCTACCTGTGTCCACCCTCACCAGAGGCCTCACTCCGGGTCGCCTCTGTGCACCCCACCTCCGCTGCTCCCACTGCCCCTGCTGGTCACAGGGCTTCTTCCATGAGCTCCCTCAGCGCCAGGGGCAGCCCCCCCTAGTTCTGGGTGAGCCTCTGACCACCACACCCTATAGATAGTGCCCAGCGTTGCCCTCCGCCCGTGGCCAAGAAGCCTGCAGGAAGCGCTCGGAGCACTACCCCTCACTGAGACCGGAGGGGGGTGCCAGCCCTCCCAGGGCCCACAGGCAGGGGCAAAACGGTGAGCACAGGAGGCAGCTGGCAGCAGGTGGGGGAGACCCCTTTATTGGGCAACACCACGCGATCCTGAAGGGACGGGGCGCGGAGAGGGGGGCAGGAGGTCCCGCAGGGCCAGGGACTCAGCCGGCAGGAGGGGCGGGGCCGTCACGCGGCCTCTCAGGCCTCGGCCTCGGCAAAAAGCGGGTTGACGAAGTAGCTGAGGCTGGTGCTCCTGGCATCCGCCTGCGGGGTCGGAGTCTGCAGGGGCACAGAGTCGGGGCGTCTGGCGCCGAGCCCACCTGCGGGTAGGCCCTCCCCTGCCCACCTGCTCACCGGCTCTGCCGAGCTCGCTACGTCGAACATCGGGTTGTGGAAGCCCAGGGGCGCCCCGTCCCGCGCTTGGGCCGCCTCGTCGTGCCTCCTCCCCCTGGACGGCGAGGACGCGCGTGAGCCCCGAAGCCGCCGGGCACCTCGCCCCGCGCACCTGGGCCCGCCCCCAGGCCCGGCCCGCGCACCTGAGCCTCCGCACGCGGCACAGCAGCAGCGCCCCCGCCGGCAGCGCCAGGAACAGGAGCAGCGCGGCCGCCACGCCGCCGGCCAGCCCCGCGCGCAGCCGCGAGCCGCCCAGCCCCGCTGCCGAGCCGCCGCCGCCGCGCGCTCCCGACTCCCGGGCCACCGCCGCCAGGACCCCGAGCGCCTCTCCTGCAACGAGGGCGCCGGCTCAGTCTCCCTCGGAGAAGCGGCCGGGGCCCGGGCAGGGGTCGCCGCGGTTACCGTGCTCGGCAGCGTCCGCCAGGAGGGCCCGAGCCAGCCGCCCCGCGCCGCTGGGCTCGGGCCCGGGCTCCAGCAGCACCACCTGGATCTCCGTGGCCGTCTCCGCGGCCGCGGCCTCGCGGGGCCCAGTCGAGCGCGGCACCTTGGACACGGCCACTTGCAGTCCCTCGTACTGGGGCTAGGGAAGGGGACAGGGTTGGCCCGGGGCCTCCGTCCCTCCGACCCGCGGGCACGTCAGCCGCAGGGAAGAACGGAGGGCAGGAGGGCGGGGAGGGAATGCGTCACTGGGGTGGATCGGCGGCCCGCGGTCCCTGCGCAGGGGGCGCTAGGGGCCGGCGTGGGGGCGCGGCCCCATTACCAGGAAGGTGTGCAGCAGCCGCGCCCGGTATCGCTCCAGGTCAAAAGCGGGACCGTGGGTCAGCGACACGACGGCTCCTGTGGCAGGAGGGCAGGGGTCAACACCGCGGGCGCGGGGCCCACAGGGAGACTGGCCGGCGCGAGCCGGGGCGCTCACCGCAGAGGTCGCAGCACTGCCCCTCGGGCCGGAGGGCGTCCTGGCAGGAGGCCGGAGGGCAGCGGCCGCCCAGGGGCTGGAGCAGGGCCGCGCAGATCCACGGCTGCGCCTGGAGGGTTCAGGCGGCAGTCAGCGCGGGCGGGCAAGGGGCAGACCCAGCGCGAGGGCCCCGCACCCCGGGAGCGAGCGGGCCGGAGGCCTGGGCCCACGCCGCGCGCTCCACCGCGGGCCGCGGCGGGCCACACTCACTTCGGCGTTGCCGCAGACGCAGCCCGACGGGTCGGCGCAGACCTCGGGGCTCAGGCCCAGCGCGCCCCGCCCGTGGAAGCGCAGGCGGCCGGCGCGGGACGCCAGGAAAGCGGCCAGGTCCTCGTCGCGCGTGAACGTCTGCGGGTGGCCAGGTCACCAGATCGGCCAGTGCGAGGAGGAGACATCTGAGTGCTGGGAGCCCACGTGTCCAGACTAGCCGCAAGGGAGGCCCGCCGGACGGCCGCTGCCAGGGCCACAGCGCGGAGACGGGGCCCGAGCCCCTCCCGCCCCTCCCCTGCGCCCACCTCACCTGGCCCAGAGCCCAGACGCTGTGGACGCGGGTGGTGCGGGCGCCCGGGCCGAGACCCACACGGAAGGAGCCGTCCGACGGGAACACGACGTCGTCGTGGCGGCAGGGCACGCGCTCAGCGTCCACGGAGAAGAGGCCACGCGCCAAGTCCGCCGGCCGCCACAGGCGCGGGTCGTGCCAGGAGAAGCGGTCGGGGTCGAGGAATAGCGCCGTGGTGCCTGGGCCAGCACGCGACCCTGAGCTCCCCAGGAACACGCCCCCCGGCCAGGCCCCGCCCCGGGGTGCGCCCCCGCCCAGACTGCCCCCCAGAAGCAGCTCCGTCCCGGCCCCGCCCTTGACCGCGCTCCGAATGGGGAACTCGCCCGTCGCCCACGCGCCCCTCCGCCGGCCGTGCCCGGCGCGTCCCTCTCACCTGCGCCGCAGCCCAGCTCCGAGCTGGGATTCCGCGCGCCGAATCCGGCTCCCTGGGCCAGCACGAACTCGCCGTCTAGGGGCAGGAGCTGCAGGAGGGCAGGCTTCGATGGCGCCAAGCGGTGGTCCAGGGTGTCAGGGGGTCCCGCTCCGTGGCCACCCGCGACCCCCGTGTCCCGGGGAAAAGAACCTAGACCGCGGCCTCGGGGCGGGCAGATGAGCTCTGGACCAGGGGCGCCTTGCCCTGGCTGAGGGTCAAATCAGGCTGGAGGGAACAGGGCCGCAGCCGCAGGCCAGGGAGTAGGACCTACTAGCCTGAGATCTGGGAGCGCAGAGAATTTGGGGCAGGGTGACACCTACTAGGGCCATTTGCCCTCCCCTTTTGCCCCTAAGAAACTGTACAAGTCAAGGACTCCTGAGTCCTGGGAACCCAAGGCACAGGGGAGCCCAAAGGCAGCCCTGAGCCCTGTGAGAGGGGAGGGGGGGACCTAAGAGGGGGCAGGGGTCCTTGGAGTCACCCCTCCCTCCTCCTCAGGCCTGGGCACCACCATGGCAGCCTCACCAGTCAGGCTGTGGATCCAGGCCTCAGGCAGCAGAGGAAATAGGGCAGCTGGCAGATCAGGAGAGGAAGGCCTGCCCAGCGCCTCCCCAACTAGCACCCACGCCTCCTCCTTTTGACCCTCAGGGTTGGGGTTGGAGGTGAGGGTTCAGTGCAGGGGTCATGAAGGGTTCAGCCTCATCAGGAGTGGTCCACCCAGGGCCCAGCCTCCTGTCCCAACCTGCTGGGCACAGCCTGTTTTTCAGCCCATCTCTGAGCAGGGGACCTGACCAAGAGGCCAGCTGGCGGATGTGAGGTCACAGGCCCACTACCTCCACAACTGAGGGTGCACGGTGACAGCCACCCACAGGTGCTAGGAGAGCTGTGTGGACAGATGGACACAATATGCCTCAGGGACAGGAAAGGTAGTAATGTAAAGCATGAACAAGAACTTGTTTTTTTCAAAGAACCAAAGGGAAAAATATTAATAAATTATGAAAAACATACTAGTTGAAAGGAATAACATAGTGGGTGACATAAGCCTGAGGACTGACTCAGCCGAAGGCCTGGTGGCTCCAGAAGACACAAAGAAAGGGCTGAGACCAGGAGAGAAGGGGGATTGGCACCAAAGTGCCAAAATCCAGACAAGGGGTGAGGAAGGAGAGGAAATACTTGAAGGAACAATTTCCCAGATTTGAAGAAAGATCGCAAACCTCTGACTGAAACGTCTCTTTGAGTGCCAAACAGGAAATAAGGAAAATCACACCGAGACAGTGATAGTATGTTTATGAATATCAAAGACAAAGAGAACATTCTAAAAGCTTCAGAGAGAGAGAACAGATTACCCAGGAAAGAAAAAAAAATTCAGAAATCAGGTTTCTTAACAACAACGGATGCAAAAAGACAACAGAATATTTTATGTGAGAGGAGAACTTTCTGTCTAGAATTTCCTATCCCCCTCAATTTCCATTCAAATGAAACAGCAGAAAACAAATGTTCTCAAGCCTGAGAGACTTCAGAGTGATCGCCGTGCAAAGACCTGCCCTGAAAACATGCTGGAGAAAGTAAGAAGGGAAGAGACCCAGAAGCCGTGAAAAGGTATGAGAAGCAGAGGTGATGAAATGCTTTGGTAAACCTAATTGTTCTTTCTAAAAATGTTAAAAGCTAGAAATAAAATGTGATGTTGGGGGGAAACCAAAAGGATGTGGGCATGAGCTAGAGTACCTGCCCCTGTGAGGGGAGATCCTGATATTGCAAAGTTTAAGAAATCAGACGGACTGCCAGACTTGAAAACCTGGATGAAATACATCAGTTTCTAGAAAAAGTTTAAAATATGTCAAATTTGACACAAAGAGCAATAGAGAATTTGGACTGATATGCATTAAATAAATTAAAAAGCTAGTCAAAGACCTCCTTTTCCACAAATCCCCAGTCCAAGTGTTTTTACAGCTGGAGTGTACTAAACTCTCCAGGAAATATTAATTTCCTTATATAGAAGTTGTTCTGGAAAACAGAAAAAAAGGGTGAAAATTGTCAAAGCCATTTTATGTGGCCAGTGTGATTTTCATTCCAAACCAGATGAAAGGTGATAACAAAATAAATTATAAGCTCATTTTACTTATAAACACAGATGCTAAAATTCTAAATAAAATATTAGCTGACTAGATCCAACAGTGTCTATTTAACAAAATACATGGTGATCAGAGGGTTCAGGAAGCAAGGGTGACGGCTCCCATCCCAACTGCAGGCCAGTATGACGGTGTTCCAGCAGATGGCAGCAAAATCAGTATATTATGACAGAGGGAAGTATGTCTTAAAGTAGGATGTCCGAAGCAACACACTTTGACCTGCACCTGCAGGCAGGTGCCAGGAGGACATCAGTCTTGCAAGAATGACTCAACCTCAGAAAATATCCATAGGCTAAAAGGGGGTGGGGGGTGGGAATCACATCTCAATCAATGTAGGAGAAAAACTGAAAAAAATCCAACAGCCTATTTATGATTTTTTAAGCTACTAGAAAACTAGCAATAGAATAGAATTTTCACAATTTAATAAAGTTTCTGTTCCGAAACACTACAATAAACTTCACACTCAGTGGAGGAACTTGACACTGGAACAAGACAAGGATGCCCACTTTGATCACTTTTGTTTAGCATAGAGGTCCTGGGAAAGAGCTATAAGGAAAGAAATAGAAATAAAAAGAGGACTGGAAGGGAAGAGAAACAATTGTCATTATTTACAAAAATAGCCAACTAGCGATTATAATTTTAAAAAATACGGCACCATTCACCAAAATGAAAAAATAAACTATATTTTTTAATTAATCAATAATATGCAAGACCTCTATGGGGACCACTTTAAAACTCTAGAAAAGGAGGATTAAAGATGGTGGCGTGAGAGGTGAGACAGAGGCTTCCTCCTAAAACCACATATAATACAAAAATATAATTAATACAACTAATCCTGAGAGAGCAACAGGAAAGAGGGCTGCACCAAACTGCATACACCTGGAGAAAAGAATAGACCTCATGGAACAGGGCACCAGCGCCGCTCCCCTGCGACCCCCAACATTGCTCCAGGGGCTGAGCAGCTCCAGAGAGAAGAGCTTCTGGGCACTAGAGGGCGCCACATACAAATATGAAACACCAGAGGGACCTGTTTCAAAGCAAAATTATGAATACACCAGAGAAGGATTCAAATGAAATTGACCTCATGAATCTTCCTGAAAGAGATTTCAAAATAAAAACCATTAACATGCTCATGGAGGTACAGAAAAATACTCAAGAACTCAGGAATGAATTCCGGTTGGAGATCAATCATTATGGAACACAGTATCAAAAATGAAACATACAATGGAAGGTTTTAAAAGCAGATTGGATACAGTGGAGGAGACGATAAATGAAATAGAAATTAGAGAAGAGGAATACAAAGAAACTGAGGCACAGAGAGAAAAAAGGATCTCTAAGAAGGAAAGCATATTGAGAGAACTGTGTGACCAATCCAAACGGAACAATATTTGCATTATAGGGACACCAGAAGAAGAGAGAGAAAAAGGGATAGAAAGTGTCTTTGAGGAAGTAATTGCTGAAAACTTCCCTAATCTGGGGAAGCAGATAGTCTCTCAGGCCATGGAGGTGCACAGATCTCCCAACACAAGGGACCCAAGGAAGATAACAGCAAGACACATAGTAATTAAAATGGTAAAGATCAAGGATAAGGACAGACTATTAAAAGCAGCCAGAGACAGAAATAAGATCATATACAAAGGAAAACCCATCAGGCTAACATCAGACTTCTCAGCAGAAACCTTACAGGCCAGAAGGGAGTGGCATGATATACTTAATGCCATGAAGCAGAAGGGCCTGGAACCAAGATTACTTTATCCTGCAAGGTTATCATTTAAATTTGAAGGAGGGATTAAACAATTTCCAGAAAAGTAAATGCTGAGAGAATTTACCTCCCACAAACCTTCTCTACAGTGTATTTTGGAGGGACTGCTATAGATGGAAGTGATCCTAAGGTTTAATAGCTGTCACCAGAGGTAATAAAACCACAGTAAAGAAAGTAGAACAGTTAATTACTAAGCAAATGCAAAATTAAATCAACTATCCCCAAAGTCAATCAAGGGATAGACAAAGAGTACAGAGTATGATACCTAATATATAAAGAATGGAGGAGGAAGAAAAAGGAGGAGAAAAACAGAACCTTTAGATTGTGTTTGTAATAACATACTAAGTGAGTTTACTTAGACTCTTAGATAGTAAGGAAGTTACCCCTGAACCTTTGGTAACCACGAATCTAAAGCCTGCAATGGCAGTGAGTACATACCTATCAATAATCACCCTAAATGTAAATGCTGTGAATGCACCAATCAAAAGACACAGAGTCACTGAATGGATAAAAAAACAAGACCCATCTATATGCTGCCTACAAGAGACTCACTTCAAACCTAAAGACATACACAGACTAAAAGTGAAGGCATGGAAAAAGATATTTCATGCAACTAATAGGGAGAAAAAACGAGGTGTTGTGGTACTTGTATCAAACAAAATAGACTTCAAAACAAAGAAAGTCACAAGAGACAAAGAAGGACATTACATAATGATAAAGGGGTCAGTCCAAAAAGAAGATATAACCATTACAAATATTTATGCACCCAACACAGGAGCACCTACATATGTGAAACAAATACTAGCAGAATTAAAAGGTGAAATAGAATGCAATGCATTCATTTTAGGAGACTTCAACATACCACTCACTCCAAAGGAAAGATCAACCAGACAGAAAATAAATAAGGAGACAGAGGCACTGAACAAGACATTAGAACACATAGACCTAACAGACATCTACAGAACTACACTCAAAAGCAGCAGGATACACATTCTTCTCAAGTGCACATGGAACATTTTCAAGAACAGATCATATACTAGGCCACAAAAAGAGCCTCGGTAAATTCGAAAAGATTGAAATTGTATCAACCAGTTTCTCAGACCACAAAGGTATGAAACTAGAAATAAATTATGCAAAGAAACTGAAAAATCCCACAAACACATGGAGGCTTCACAACATGCTCCTAAATAACCAATGGATTAATGACCAAATCAAAGCAGAGATCAAGCAATATATGGAGACTAATGACAACCAAAAACACAAAATCTGTGGGAAGCAGCGAAGGACATACAAAGAGGAAAGTATATTGCAATACAGGCCTACCTCAGAAAGAAGAACAATCCCATATGAACAGTCTAAACTCACAATTAACGAAATTAGAAAAAGAAGAACAAATGAGGCCTAAGGTCAGTAAAAGTAGGGATATAATAAAGATTAGAGCAGAAATAAATAAAATCGAGAAGAATAAAACAATAGAAAGAATCAATGCAAGCAAGAGCTGGTTCTTTGAGAAAATAAACAAAATAGATAAGCCCCTAGCCAGACTTATCAAGAAAAAAAGAGTCTTCACACATAAACAGAATCAAAGATGAGAAAGGAAAAATCACTACAGACACCACAGAAATACAAAGAATTATTAGAGAATAGTATGAAAAATTATATGCTAACAAACTGGTTAACCTACAAGAAATGGACAACTTTCTAGAAAAACACAACTGTCTAGGCTGACCCAGAAAGAAACAGAAAGTCTGAATAGACCAATTACCAGCAACGAAATTGAACTGGTAACAAAAAAACTGCATAAGAACAAAACCGCTGGACCAGATGGCTTCGCTGCTGATTATTATCAAACATTTAGTGAAGACCTAATACTCATCCTCCTTAAAGTTTCCAAAGAGTAGAAGAGGAGGGAATACTCCCAGATTCATTCTATGACGCCAGCATCACTCTAATAACAAAACCAGGCAAAGACACCATAAAAAAAGAAAATTACAGACCAATATCCCTGATAAACACAGATGCAAAAATACTCAAAAAAATATTAGCAAACCAAATTCAAAAATACATCAAAAAGATCATCCATCAAGATCAAGTAGGATTTACCCCAGGCATGCAAGGATGGTACAATATTAGAAAATTCATTAACATCATCTACCACATCAACAAAAAAAAGGACAAAAACCACATGATCATCTCCATAGATGTTGAAAAAGCATTCAACAAAATTCAACATCCATTCATGATAAAACCTCTCAACAAAATGGGTATAGAGGGCAAGTACCTCAACATAATAAAGGCCATACATGAAAAACCCACCTCCAACATTATACTTAACAACAAGAAGCTGAAAGCTTTTCCTTTAAGATCAGGAACAAGACAGGGATGCCCACTCTCCCCACTGTTATTCAGCATAGTACTGGAGGTCCTAGCCACAGCAATCAGACAACACAAAGAAATAAAAGGCATCCAGATTGGCAAGGAAGAATTTAAACTGTCACTATTTGCAGATGACATGATATTGTACATAAAAAACCCTAAAGAATCCAGTCCAAAACTACTAGATCTGATATCTGAATTCAGCAAAGTTGCAGGATACAAAATTAATACACAGAAATCTGTTGCATTCCTATACACTAACAATGTGCTAGCAGAAAGAGAAATCAGGAAAACAATTCTATTCACAATTGCATCAAAAAGAATAAAATACCTAGGAATAAACCTAACCAAGGATGTGAAAGACCTACAACCTCAAAACTGCAAGACACTCATGAGAGAAATTAAAGAAGACACCAATAAATGGAAACACATCCTGTGCTCCTGGCTAGGAAGAATTAATATTGTCAAAATGGCCATCCTGCCTAAAACAATCTACAGATTCAATACAATCCCTATCAAAATACCAACAACATTCTTCAACGAACTAGAGCAACTGGTTCTGAAATTCATATGGAACCACAAAAGACCCTGAATAGCTAAAGCAATCCTGAAAAGGAAGAATAAAGCAGGGGGAATTATGCTCCCCAACTTCAAGCTCTACTGCAAAGCCACAGTAATCAAGACAATTTGGTACTGGCACAAGAACAGACCCATAGACCAATGGAACAGACTAGAGAGCCCAGATATAAACCCAACCATATGTGGTCAATTAATATATGATAAAGGAGTCATGAATATACAATGGGGAAATGACAGCCTCTTCACAACTGTTGTTGGCAAAACTGGGCAGCTACATGCAAGAGAATGAAATTGGATTATTATTTAATCTCATACACAAAAGTAAACTCGAAATGGATCAAAGACCTAAATGTAAGTCATGAAACCATAAAACACTTAGAAGAAAACATGGGCAAAAATCTCCTGAATATAAACATGAGCAACTTCTTTCTGAATGCATCTCCTCGAGCAAGGGAAACTAAAGCAAAAATGAACACATGGAACTACATCAAACTAAAAAGCTTCTGTACAGCAAAGGACACCATCAACAGAACAAAAAGGCATCCTACAGTATGGGAGAATATATTTGTAAATGACATATCCGACAAGGGGTTAACATCCGAAATATTTAAAGAACTCACACGCCTCAACACCCAAAAAGCAAATAACCCAATTAAAAATGGGCGGAGTATATGAAGAGACAATTCTCCAAAGAAGAAATTCAGATGGCCAATAGGCACATGAAAAGATGCTCCACATCACTAATCATCAGAGAAATGCAAATTAAAACCACAATCAGATATCAATTCACACCAGTAAGAATGGCCAGCATTGAAAAGACTCATAACAACAAATGCTGGCGATGATGCGGAGAAAGGGGAACCCTCCTACACTGCTGGTGGGAATGTAAACTAGTTCAACCATTGTGAAAGCAATATGGAGGTTCCTCAAAAAACTAAAAATAGAAAAAATCAGACAACACAAAGAAATAAAAGGCATCCAGATTGGCAAGGCACCCGGGAATCCCACTCCTTGGACTTTACCCAAAGGGAACAACTTCTCAGATTCAAAAAGACATATGCACCCCTATGTTTATCGCAGCACTATTTACAATAGCCAAGATATGGAAGCAACCTAAGTGTCCATCAGTAGATGAATGGATAAAGAAGAGGTGGTACATATACACAATGGAATATTATTCAGCCATAAGAAAAAAACAAATCCTATCATTTGCAACAAAAAGGATGGAGCTGGAGGATATTATGCTCAGTGAAATATGCCAGGTAAAGAAAGACAAGTGCCAAATGATTTCCCTCATTTGTGGAGTATAACAACGAAGGAAAACTGAAGGAACAAAATAGCAGCAGACTCAGAGACTCCAAGAAGGGACTAGTGGTTACCAAAGGGGAGGGTGTGGGAGGGAGGGAGAAGGGGATTGAGGGGTATTATGTTTAGTACACATGGTGTGGGGGGGTCACAGGGAAAACAGTGTAGCACAGAGAAGACAAGTAGTGACTGTGGCATCTTACTACACTGATGGACAGTGACTGCATTGGGGTGTGGGGGGGACTTGATAATATGGGTAAATGTAGTAACCACATTGCTTTTCATGTGAAACCTTTATAGGAGTTGATATCAATAATACCTTAATAAAAATTTTTTTAAAAACTAGAGTTGGAAAAAAAAAACTCCAGAAAAGGGTTTTATGATGGGTGATCTGAAATATTTGGAGAGGCAGTCCATGCTCTTGAATAGATGGCTTGATAGCATACACCTCTTGTTCATTCCCAATCAAAATTCCAGGGTTTTTGAGTTGTTACTTCATAAACCTCCTTTACAATTTCTCTGTGAGAATCACATCCACAAAGAGCTAGTCTGCCTTGTGACAGAACAGCGAAGGGCCGGTTGCTCCGAGGGATATTAAGATCCTTCAGAGACACAGCATGGGGGCAGGAACAGGCAGAGACCACAGACACTGAGGGGCGCGTCCTGACCACCCCTGCACGCTGGCATCTGATGTACAGTGAGGCCGCTCCTCAAAGCCAAGGGGCAAGGCTGGTGGTTTGGAGGAGGAGGTTGCAAACTGGGCTATTTTTCTAAGAAAAATAAAGCTGATTCAAGGTAGTGCCCCAATCAGCATGTGCCCCTGATGGCAAAACTGTGACTTAATAGACATATGGTTGATTCTGGTTGTGACTGAGGAGAAGGGAAGGGATAAACACCAGAAACAGTTATTAGGACTGGACTTTGCATTTGATTATAATGGGGTTTCTGTTCGGCCAAAGGCACCCCACGCCAAATCCTCAGTGAGAAGACATTTGCGGTATCTCAAACCAACAACTGATGATAGACAGCAAATAGGAGATTTCCCCCAAATAAGAACAGAGCAAGGGAGAAATGGGAGGGGAGAGGGAATCTCAGGGAGAGAAGTCCCGAACTAGAGAAAAACAAATTAAAACACTCCTGGCGCTGCGCCTGTTACAAGGGCGACCACTTGGCAGCTGAGGATGCCAAGCGTTGGGGGTCGTGGAGGGGTTTCCCCTGAGCAGCGGGCTGTGCGGGGTCATTCGGCCTCTACCAGCCGGGACCCCCCGGGCCATCACCCCTGTGCCTGGGCCTCTGCATAGTTCCCACCGGATCCTCCGCGGCGTGGAGCAGAGGCTGGGGAGATGGGGGCCGTCGCACGGGGGCCCGGAGGCACCCAGAGAGGGAGGCGGGACTCCCGCCTGGGCTGGGGATGGAAAGGCCAGACGGAGGGACCTGTGGGGCAGGGATGGATGGATGGATGGATGAGTGAATGAATGCATGCCGTCTAAAGGTCCTAAAATCCGGGAACTCTTTTCCAAAGATCATCAAAATCCCGGAGTCGGCCGCGAGAGGCCCCGAGACCCGGGCCCGCACCCCACCCTCCGATCCAGCCGCCGCCAGGTCGCCACGGGTACGCGCGGGGGGCGGGGCGCCGGGTCCCGCCGCAGCCCCACGCCTCGGCCGCTCCGCCTTGGTCTGGGGGTTGGGTAAATGTGGCAGCGCGCCCCGACCCCGAATCTGCGGCGACCCGGGACCCCCAGCCTCTGCCAGAGGCCCCCTCCCCGGGCAGGGGCAGCTCCGGGGTCCCTGCGCTGACCAGCCCTGCCCCGCGGGGGCCAGGCTCCCAGAGTTGACTCAGCTTCTGAAAACCACCGAAGAACCGAGCGAGCGCGGGCTCGGCGGACGGGCCGCACCAGCGCACCCTGAGCCCCAGGGGGCCTGGGAAACGGCGCTTCAGTGCAGGGGCTGGCCGCCCTTTCTCAAAGGCGGGCAGTAAATATTTTAAGCTTTGCTGGGCACGGGCTCCGTCATAGCCCCTCAACTCTGCCGTTTGTAGGTGACAGTCATTATAGATGCCTGCGACCGAGTGGGCGGTGCTGTATGCCGATAAACCATATTTACGGACACTTAAACTTGAGTTCCATATACTCACGTGCCATCAAATAGCGATCTTTCGGTTTTGTGTCCCGACCATATAAAAATGTGCAAACTATTCTTAGTTGCAGCCCCGCGGCTGCATTTGGCGGGTAGCTGCTGACCCTCGCCTTTAACACAGACGCCGGAGTTTTTCTCACAGGCCTTATCAGAGCCTTGAAAACACTGTGAAGCTCCAGGCAAGGACCGGCTGCAGCATTTTCCAAACTTACTGTGATTATGGAGCCTCTTTCTCCCTCCTAATTCCCATCATTCTCTGAAACACTAATGTCTGTGAAGCAGTTTGAGAAAAAAGGTTCCGTAGTTCTGATGGAGATTTTGGTGCCTGGACAGGAAGGGCTTTGCGGGGAGGGAGAGGGGAGGGGAAGTCCCAGGAGAAACCTTCAAGGAGGCAGACTACTGGGGGCGGAGGCCAAGGGCAGTGGGGACAGGAGGCGCCCTCTGCACCCCCTTCGAGGCTGGGGCCAGGCCTGAGCCGGGACCGTAAGACCAGTATCTCCCTTCCCCACCAGTGGTTCCCCACCTTCCAGAAGCCCCTCCAGAGGCTGACGGCCCGAGGCCTGCGCGGTCCCCCATGCAGGTGGGGGCCGATCACCGGGCAGGACCGCAGCCCCCCACCCATCCGGGTCGCAGCGGCGGCCCCGCGCCTCACCACGTCGGAGATACTGTGACCTTCTCGCACCAGGACTGACACCATCTGCAGGAAGAAGCGGCGTCAGCGGGCCAACCCCCGTTGGCCCCCCGCCCCCCACCCCGCTGGGCCCCATCCGAGCACCTTGTCCGCCGGGAACTCCAGGGCGGTGCCTGCGCACGGGGTCCGGTTCTGGCTCCAGTTGTTAGCGGCTTCGAAGTCGGTGTTGGGGACCCAGAATTTGTAGGCGGCCCGGGTCAGCGCTGGGGAGGGCGGCGACTGAGCGTTCCTGGGGCCCGCGGCTCCCGGGGTCCCACACAGACGCCCCTCCGCCAAGAAGGACGACCTCGCCCCGACAGGCGCAGGCCCCGCAGCCTGGGCTCAGATCCAGGCCCTCGTCCCCCCCCGCGTCAGGCCCGACGCTGCGCGAGTCCCGCCCGGCGCTCTCTGGCGAGCTCCTACTGCATCTACAGAGCCCTCTCAAACGTGCCCTCCTCCGGGACTCCCGGGCCTCCTCGCCCGCCGCAGTTTGTCCGGCGCTGGAGCAAAGACCCAGCCGGGCAAGGACGGGGACAACGAGGGCCTGCCGAGGAGAAGGGGCTGCGGGGCTGCGGGGCGGCGGTGCCCGGCCTGCGCGCCCTGAACCAGATGTGCGTCCCGAGGCCACCGCGCGCGGTGGAGAAGGGGGCTGGGCCGGGCCGCATTGTGCGAAGGCCGCGCGCGCTGGGGGCGCCCCGGGCCCGCGCCGGCCTGGGTGCGGAGGCCGACGGTCAGCCGCGCCCGCGGGACGGGGAGGCTGAGGCCGGTGCGGCGCCCGACGCCCGCGCTCAGCCGCCGCCCTCTGAAGGGCCTGGGGCGGCGCCTCTCGCCGCCCGACGGCGCGCGCCCCTGGGCAGGAGACTGGGGCCGCAACGGGTCCGGGCCGCGCGCTCAGCCGCCCAGGGGGCGCCCCGCCGGGTTTTGCGGCCCCTCAGCGCTCGCCGCCCGCCCTCCCGACCCCCCGCCCCGACCCGCGGGGCGCCCCGCTCACCGCAGAGCTGCAGGCCCAGCAGGACCCGGCCGAGCGCGCCCATCTCGTCGGGCGCCGGCGTCGCGGACCGGGAGACTTTGCCCCCGGCCCACGTGACCGGGCGGGGCGGGGTGGGGGTGCCTCCCGGTTACACATTCACCTCCAGCCCCGCCTGGCCAGGCCCCTGCGGCCCCTCGGAGGCGCCCGCCCGACCTCGCTCCCTCCGCCGCGCTCAGCCCTCCAGGACCTTGGGTGCCCGGGAAGGGAGGCTGCCAGGACCACCCGACGCACTGCATGGTGCCGAGGGGCGAGGAACCAGCCTTCGCGCTGCCGGCTGTCCCTGGCCCTGCGGGCTGGGGCTGCACCTGACCTGTCCGCCTTCTGGCCTGGGCTCCACTCTTCCAGGCATGGCCCTCGGCGGCCTGGTGTGGATGCAGCGTGGATGGTGGCAGATGGGCGGTGTGTGGCGTACGGCGTCTGGACAGATGGTGACGACTTGCTGGTGTGCGCGCGGTGAGTGGTGGATCGCATTTGTTCCGGGTAGCGGATGGATGCGGAACGGATGCCTGGGTGACTGCGAGTGAATATGGAGGGATAGCATGGAGTCAGTGGTGCAGGCAGGACTGGGTGGACCTCGGATGGTACTGGCGAGTGAGGTATGGTGTCTAGACAGCAGATGGGGGATGCACAGGATGGCGGGTTGTGGAAGGGTGGTTAATGAGGAAGGAATTTTTTATTTTGAAAATAATTATAAAAAACAGTCGTAATTTCCATTTCTGCTCTGAAGAAGCATAAGCTCAAGAAACAGTGAAGCATCTGAGGCACCTTTCAGCCTTCGAGTCTCAGAAACAAGAGTCACTTTCACACAGGAAGTGTGCTCATCTTCAAAGTCGAATGCACAGGAGAGTAGAGTTAATACATTTCATCTCCCAGCTTTCAGCAGATGCTTTGTATCTGGGTAATTAATGTCCAACAGAAGACCGCAGCACCTTCACAGCCCTTCTTATCCTGACACACTTTAGATTACCTTGCTACAGTAATGACAGCTCAAGAAATATTTTCTCATGGAAGCTTGAACCCCAAATAGCAAATCTCAATCAAGAAGTCCTGAGAAAAATTATCAAAAGGCCTAAAATAAAACTACTAATTAATTGGGGCCCTAGGATGGCAATGGACAGGGGCACTGAGTCAGATTCAAATCAGCTTGCTACTAATGAAATTCTCCTGCAGTAATGACAGCGCATTAGACTAAGAAAGGTTTATTTTATAGATGAGAGAACTGTGGCCCAGGGATATGTCAGGGAGGGACCCGGATGGCCTCAGCTCAGAATATTCACTTCTGTGGAATGCCGAATGTATCCTGACTTATTTACTTACTTATTAATTTGTTGGGAAAATGCGGTCCCAATAGACACAGGTTCCACGACCTCTCTGGGCACACAGCCAGATCAAATACCGTGGGGTCAGGGACCAGCTCCATACCACTGGTTCTTAAGGGACGAGGACTGGGCCAGCTGTGGGCATCAGTCTCATGAGGTCTTCCGGGGAAATTCAAGTGTCACTGATCTTAAGGCAGCACGGGGACTAGTTGGGGGAAGGCTGAACTGGGTGGATGGTGGGGGCGGATGGGTACAGAGGGCTGTTATCACAGTGGGTGGATAAGGCGACGAGTGGTGGTCACGGATGGTGGATGGGTGGACAGAGAAGAGTGAATTGTGGAAGGATGGGCAATGGACGGTAGATGGTAGTTGGATGAACGGGAGTGGTGGAAAGGGTGGAAGGTCTGCAAAAAATGATAGGACAAATGGATGATTGATGGGTGAAAAATAAATTCTAGGTGTTGAATGGATGTGAATGGATGGATAGTTTGTTGAGGTGAATGGCGGGCAAGAAGAGGTGGATTTTGGATGGTGAATGGATGGTAGATGAGATTGAATGGTGGATGAATAGATGGTAGCTGATAGGTGGCTGATAATCCAAATAAATAGGGTTGAGATGCAGTGTGAATAGACAGCTGATAGAGAGATGGTGGGTGGGTGTGAGTAGAGGTGATAGTTGGATACAAACAGATGGCTGGATGGACAGGTGGGCGACGATGAATGAGCGCGGGAGAGGCGGACAGGGGAATGGTAGGGGATGGCGAGGGCTGGGTCTGAGATGGGTGCTTGGCTCTCTGCATGATTTGAGTAGGGATAGGTGGCCTTGGGAGGGTGGAGGATGGATTTGTGGGTGAAGGGGTGCCAGAGAGTGAGTGGGTGGGTGGGTACACGGATAGTGAGGGACCGACAGATGATGTCTTACTGGGTAGCTGGTGGAAGGGGGGACCGGTGGATGGGCCACTGGGCAGGATGAGCGGGGGCTGGGCGAGTGGGTCCAGAAGGGTGGGTGGAAGGGCAGATGATGGAGGCAGACGTGCAGATGGAGGACTCTGGGTAGAGGCGGCCCCTCAGCCTCGGTGACTCCCTGGTACCTTCCTCCCTCCAGGTCACCCTGCCCTCCTCTCACTAGCACCCTTCACTTGGAGTGGGCTTTGCTGCTTCCTGGGTCCTGCAGCCAAGGCGGCGCTCTCGCCTCTGTTCACCCTGGGTAGGGGCCGTGGCCTTCCTGACTGGGAAGGAGGAATAGAGCCCAGCAGGTGGTGCCACCCTTTATCCTGGTGGGATCAGGACCCCTGCTGGCAGTGCCAGCCCTGCCTGGACAGGTGGGACAGGAGGCCCCTCCCGGGCCCCAACCAGGGGCCCCGGCTGCTCTGCCCCCTGCCCCACTTCTTGCTGGGAAGCAGGCAGGTCTGTTGATTGGGCCTCCTCGGGACTCCAGCCTAGGTGTCTGGCTCTGCTCCCCTCCCACCACCCCACTTCTGGCCCTCAGTGCAGAGAGTGTGGGGGGCTCAGCAAACTTCACGCCTGGGCCCAGAGCTCCGAAGCCAAGCCTGACGGTCCAGTTTCCTCCAACATAGAAAGTTATTGTGCCGAGGACAGGGTCCAAGGAGGCTACGACCGGGCTGGTTGGCCTCAGGGAAACAGAGCCCCTCCTGCCCCACTAGGCAGACCCTTCCCGGAGAGGCTGTGCTGGCTGGAGAGGGCAGCGAGACTACCTGGCAGTCAAGGAAGGCTTCCCGGGAGAGGCGATGTTAAAGCCAAGACAAAGGACGAGGTCACAGCGGCAGCCACAGTGTGAAGGGGGGATTGAAGGTGGCAGAATAGAAGGAATTGGGGCTTTTTGGCTGTGGGGCCAGCGGGAGAAATGCGAAGTCCCCAGGAGATTCTTCCAGTAACTGGAGCTCCCATGAGGCAGCTGCCTCCAGCAAGGCCGGTTGGGGTTTGGGCATCTTGGGCCTGTGTCTGGGCCGGGCCCCCCACCCTTGCTGTGCTGGGTTCACTCTGCACACAGACTTCTCTAGGGTGTGGAGTTTGAGGGCTGCCCTCTGCAGGGCTTGGCCCACAGCCCTCCCTGGAGATGGAGCCCCCAACTCCACAGGGGCAGGGGGCGGGAGGGGGAGCCCCGCGCCGTGGCCCCGTGCGGTCCCTACCCCGGGTGCCCTTAGGCGGCCAGCAGTCCAGGGCCCAGCCCAGCAGGCTGAGGTCACCATGGGTGTCTCCTGCTAGGTGTGCAGCCACCACTGGCTGAATGCTTGCTTCCTCCCGGGAACACACAGAGTGCTTTTCACACAGGCCTCAAGTGGCCCCACGATTGCCTGGGGGTGGCTGCCAGCATTATCTCCATTTTGCAGATAAAGAAATACCCTGAGGGCGGGTGTCAGCCTGCAGTGCCCCTGCTAACAGCTCCCCCAGGGCGCCTGCCTTCCCCTGGGCCTCAGAGCCAGGCCTCTGCCCCCTCGGCTCCCTGGGGCCTCTGGGGAGGGGGCATTTGGGCGCCTCTGGGCCCTGTCCTCCGAGGCTGACCTGAGGGCCAGGGGAGGGAGGCTGGGCCTGCTGGCTTGGGGTACCTCAGTTCCTCCCAACCTCTAACTTCCCAGGTAATAAGCTGGGAACACGACAGTTGCCTCCAGGCGGCTCTGAAGCCCTTGAAGGACTGAGACTGGCTGGCCCTCCCAGTGGCCTCGGCCCTGCTCCCGTGCGGCCCCCGGCTCCCTGGCCGGCGGTATGGACTCGCGGATTAAGGATTCAGATCGCACAGCTGGTACTTTAAGCTGTGCCTGTGCTTCACGACAGAGATCACCCTAGGCCCTCACCCATCTGGGACCCAGGAAGGCCAGTCAGCTGCCCGGCACACGACAGGCCCTCTTCCTGGCTCACCCTCCGATCGTGTGTGGCGCCCTGCTTCTGTGTGCAGCATGAGTCCAGCAGGGGCTGGGAGCCCACCCTGGCACAGCAGGGGAACCAGACAGGACCCCAGGTCTGTGGTCCCGTGGGGCCCCCTTCTGCCACCCCAGAGGCTCACTCAGGTCAGAGCCATTGCCTGGGGGGGAGGCCAGGGAGCCAGGCAGCGTGGCTCCCTGACCCACAGGGTCCTGTGTAAGATGAGCATGTGGGACCCTGTACAAAAATGAAGCGTTTTACGACAGTGACAGCACAACACTAAGCCAGGCATGGGCCCTGACGAGCGTGGGCCTCATGGGACCAGCTGGGCTGCGTCTGCGAGAGGAGCCTGGGAGGCCCCGGGGGCAGCGAAGGACCCTGCATCCTGAGGTCATGGCTGCTGCCAGGTGGCCGTCCCAACAGTGTGAGAGACAGTGTGATAAAGAAACCAAGACTCCTTAGTCAGATTTATTTTCCTCTAATAAAACAGTTTAGCATCTCAAAGTTTTGCATTCTACACTCTTACAGACTTTAGTTATTAGCATCAGAAACACAAAAACATTGCAAGACCTCAAAACACAAATAAATACCAAATAAAACCACACACAATATACAGTAAACAAAAATAAAAAACATAATAATGCTATCAGAAGATTAGACACGTTGTTAACTCACATTAACAACATGATTATTGCTGAGCAATAACATACTGTCTTTTTGTTGTTTTTTTCTTAGAAGAGCAGAAAAACAGGACGTAAATCACTGGTCACAATCACTTGGACTGTCAAGATGGGTCCTCACAGCGAGCAGTTACTACAGACGGCAATTTTTAAAACAGGCAGATTAAAAACACAGAGTTAAATCAGAGATTGGCCTTCTTTGGTCTTTGTTTTTGGGTAATAGAATTGAACCAAGAGGTGTGCCATCAGAGAAAGAACACAATTCTAAAAATGTTACACAATTGTCTACATGGATTTACACATTTCCTTGATCACAGATGATATTCTACAGTTAATTCTTATATAAATCCTTGGAAATAATACAGGCTTTTGTGTTTACCAATTAAGTCATTTAGTTTGCTGTTGAAGGTTATCTTACTTGTCTAAGGGGACTGAGTTATAAAAAACCCACCACCACTAACGGCAGGAGTGGGACAGCCATCCTGGACTTTCACCTCTTTCATTGCGAGAATTCACAAGGCAGACTAGAGAGACGGCAGCAGCGGGAGAAATGAAATGCAAGCGCAGCTCGGTGCCCCTGGGGCCTCCTCCAGCCCAACCGACAGGCCTGCTGGAGACTGGGCCCCCTGAGGTGAGGTGGGGCGGCTGGGGGGGAGACGCCCCCAGGGAGCGCCCTTCCCCACTCCGGCCTGTCGGCCCTGGAGCCTCACACTGACCTCTCTGACAAGACCCCAGTGGACATGTCCTACTTGGAAAACGGCATTGTCGAGATTTGCCAACAGAAGCAGAACCACGGTGCGGGGCTGGACAGCAGACCGGGCGACAGACCCTCACCCACCCACAGTCACAGGTGCAGAGGAGCTCCTGGAAGCTGCCTAGCTCTCCTCTGCTTCTACATCTGGACTAGGAGGAAACAGCATTTTACAGCTCTGCCCGAGCCCCTTCCCACACTGGTCATTACCAGAGGGAAGCATTTTGGGGGATGTGGTTTGGGCCAGGGGCCCCTTGAATTGGGCCCTGACCAACCCTGTGGAGGCGGCAGAGATGCTGGGCCCGGACGTGTGCCGGGGCCACCCCCTCTGGTGCGCGGAGGTGTGGCCTCGGCTCCCCGGAGTGTGGGTTGGGTCCTGCCCTCTCCCCACCTCCCTTGGGCTGCCCCTGCTGTGCTGTGGGCTCTGTCTGGGCACCCTCTCCTCTGCCAGGTGGTGCCCCCAGCTGTGGGATGCAGGCCTGCCCCGCGGGACCACCACGACACTGCTGAGAGTGAAGGGCCCTGGGGCTGAGGACCCTGGAAGGGATGAGCTGTCTGGGAAGGGACTGGCCATCCTCACCGAGGTGGGTCACAGTGGTCCAAGGAAAACCTCGGGGGTGTCGGCTCTGCCAGAGACCCCACTGGCCTCTGGCCAGCTCCTGAAGGGCACGCTGGAGGTGGCCACCCGTGGGACAGCTCTCCTGCACACCACAGCCCTCAGGGGTCCCAGGGCAGGGAACCGCCAGGTCAGACAGAACCAGGGGAGGTGAGAGGAGGGAAGGGGCTTGGCCATGGGCTTCCCTGCTCACCTGGCCGCCTCACAGATGGAACGGGCCGGGGACAGCGGCCATCTCCTCTGTCCACCTGCACAGTGAGCGCACGCTGGTGACTCTGCAGTCGGTGCCACCCTTGTCTGTCAGGTCTTAGAAAATTTACATGAATTCCTATTGTCTCCTCTGTTACAAGTGTACCCAGGAAACTCAGAAACCCAACTTAGAAAATAGGCCCAGTTAAGCATATTCCAGCCCACCTGTGGGCGGGTCTAGTCCTGAAGAGCCAAATGCGCCAGCCACCCAGACCCCAACCGCGCGGAAGAAGCCCCTCGCGCACACCGAACATGCTGAGCCCTCCAGAGCAGGCGCCCCCCCACACCCGTCAGGGACACCTGGCCCCGGTGACCTGGCCCTGCCGCAGTGGGCACGTGTCCAGACGGCAGCAGATGGAGACGGGAAGCTATCGTCCCTTCTGGCATGAGGCGTACAGGGAAGCCAAGTGGCTTCGTTGTGCAGACACTCAGTGCTGGTTTCTCCAAAGCACTGGAACAGTTTTGTCCCATAGGGAATTTGGCCACTGTAGCAACTGGGAGCGTGCCCCATACGCACCACGTACACCTCGTGAAGCAGGGAGGGCTGGCGCTCCAGGGCGGGCAGCGGGCCTCGGCTGCATGGAGACCACAGCCCAAGGCAGCCCTCGGGGACGAGCACCAAACGGGAGGGACGAGGAGTCGGGATGGAGCTGCATGCTGTCAGGGCCACGTCACACACTGGGGCCTTCAGGACGCAGTGCCCCGGCAGGGCCCCATGCGCGGGAGGGAGGTGGCACAGTCAGTGGCCGAAGGCACTGACCTATTACCTCCAGCTCTTCTCGAGCTCTAGGGAAAAGCGCCAGGAGGGCCCAGCGCCCCCCACCAGGAGCATGTCTGGGTGGGGCCAGGGAACGACGCTTCCAGGCGACCCACCTGACGGGATTTCAACCAGGGGAACAGAAAGAACTTTTTTTTTTTACCAGACCAAGATACTGCTTATTCCAAATTCATTAATACTGTCTGTATTCCTAGTGAAGGGGGTGGGAGTCACAAGCATGTCCCTGTTGGTGACCCTTGGCTTCAAGAAAGCCACCTAAGGCCAGGTAGGGGCTGCCAGGCATCCCCCCTCCTCTGGGTCTCCAGGATAGAACAGGGCAAGGCTTGGAGGAGGCTGGGGACACCTTCCGGGAACAGCGGTTCTGTGCACCTGCAGGAAGTCCTGCCTTTGAGCGGGACACACGATTCCTTCATGGGCAGAACCGGTAACAGAGATTCGCCCTCAGAGCAATCGGGGGGTTGAGGGGTGGGCAAAGGAAAGGTGGGGACAGCTGAGCATCGTAACCGCTGACAGGAAGGGCAGGTGCTCGGGACCGGTGAGGTCACTTCCGGAAGCAGGGGGCGGTGTGCGAGGGGAGGGCACTCCCAGCAGGCACTGGGGCAAAGGCACACCCAGGGCAGGTGGCAGCACCAGAGCCATGGGGGCCGCCGGGCACCAACCCAGTAGTCCCCGCACGACGGTGGGGGAGCCCAGAGGCAGGCAGTTGGAGGCACGGCCCAGCTGGCCAATCACGGGCGCGTCCTTTGGATGAGTGGCACAGATGCAGTGGTCACACACATTGGTTTTGCCTAAGAAGCACCCGTCACGTGTAGCACCCGTCAGTGGAAAGAGCACCCATGAAGCGTGGTGCATAGCAAAGGGGCACAAGGAGGCAGGGCTCTGGCTTCTATCACAGTTGGACCATGGAGAGAAGGTAAACAGTGTTACGAAGGTGCCACTTGGGCAGCTGCAGGCTGGGGTGACGAACCCCAAGACCACCCTTCCTGAGAGAGTGGTGGTCGCGGGTACCTGCCATGGCCCAGCCAGGCAGCCCCCGGAGTGGCGGTCTCTGGAATGCTCAGAGGGTTCTGCTTCAAGTGGCAGGGGCTCCATGGCAGGGAGACAGGCAGCTCCTGCCATGCTTGGCCTAGGCGCTCACTTTTGGGGCCTAGAGATTTGGAATCTGTGATAATTAAGGGTGGAGGCTCCAGAGCGGACATGGGAGCCTGACTTCCTCAGCAGGTGCAGGGCTGTCTGAGGGCCCTTGAAAAGGCAAAGATCTAGTGATCAAGAGAAAAGTCTGGTTAAACTACCACTTTCTAGAGTTGCAGTGAACACAAAGCTAGGGTCCAGAAGCAGCATGTCACACCTAAGGCACATGAGCAGTATGCCACCATCTCTAGGCAAGATGTCGCGTTTGGAGATCGTGAACAAAATGCAGCAATATGACAGGATGAAGAAACACGTCTGCTGTGGCCTCCTTCCGCACAAGTCACCTGCCCACCCCTGGACACTGAAGGTCGGAGTTGTCAGCAATAGAGAGCTTGTCTCAACACATGGGGCAGAATTTTAAAAACCTACAGGATTTTGTTCAGAACTCCAAAGTTCAACTAATGCCCTATTTTAGGGTGAAAACAATTATAAATCTGAAAATGATGCACAGCATCCATGAGCAATTTCCTTTCATAATAATTTTGAAGTAGTGTTATTAACTACGACAGATATTGAAGGTTTACATTTCTAACGAGAAATAACAACAGATTGAATATTCTCTTTCCTATCACAAGTGATAACCAGTGTTTGATATTTTACATTTTCTTCCAAGAAATATCAGTCTATCAACGTTTTAAAATAAAATGTTTGCATAACAATTATCTTCGAGCTTTAACTTAAAAAATGATTCTGAATTTAGAGACTTTCAAAAAAGACCTAGGTGTACTTCAGGGTCTTCTGACAAACAAATTATTAAAACAGAGACCAGATGAGGCCTTAAAAATAGACAATATACTATATTTGAAACAAGATTGCACTTTTGAATTTTAGAATGAATATATCAGAATTGCATTACCATTTCATAAATTCTTCTTTTACTTAACATGCTGCCATGTCCAGCTATCCCCAGGTGTGTGTGAGTGTGTGTGTGTGTTTTCTTTTTTGCTGTTCAAGTTTAAGGAAGAAAAATGGTTCTTTTTGTTTAGCATATATGTTTTCCACCTTAATTAACTAGATCTTTAAAAATGAAAATGAAAACCTTCTCTGACAGCAGTATTTATCTCATCGAAGGATAAATAATTCTTCAGAGTGAAGTGTTGCTAGTCTATTAGAAAACATGTCAAGCACGTCCTCACGCGTGGCTCCTCCCTCTGGCCGGCGGCCGCCTTCTGCTGCTTCCTCTGTCCCACGAGGTCCCTTTCTGAGCACGAGGACCTAGGTGGAGACAGCGGTTCAAACCCCCGGAGGAGTTGCCTTCTGCTCAGTCCACCTCCCTGGTGGCTGTCAGGGGTCGGGCAGGTCCGAAGTATCCACTATGACTTTAATAAAAATGGTGTCGTCTTTGATGTAAGTCCCATTCTCTAGCACAGTCTGGGCCACAAAGACAGGGCAGCCAGAGGCAATATTCATCTCCCCGGTGGGTTTCTTGAAGCTGCTGCTATTGGGGTCTGGCTTGAATGCATCTCCCAAGTGCCGCCGAGAGGACCCCTGGTCCATCAGCATGAGCGTCACTTTCTGCTTGAATGGCCAAGGAAGCAGAGCATCGTACTCTCCACGCATGATGACAAAGAACAGTGACAAATGCGTTCCCTTCCCCATGCCATCCCCATTCAGGTAGACCCTGGCACACATCTTATAGCCAAAATAGCCGGTGTAGAAAGGCTGGCTGTAGAGAGACAGGGTCTTCCCCATGACGGCCTCCTGCTTCCGCCGCTTATAATCCCGGATCTTCCAAATCAGCACCCCGTTGTAGCTGGCGGTCTCGAGGACCTGGAACCGCAGGTCCATGTCGGCCAGGCGGATGTCGTGAACACTCAGCATCTGGTCATGCCTGCTCAGCTGGGACTCCAGCAAGCCTACCGAGGTGAGGAGAGATGGTCGAGGGGGACACATGAGTACCGGGAAGGCTAGTGAAGCCAATCCCCACCAGCGTCTAAACTGAACTATCTCAAATCACTGTGGTTATCGGGTAGAGACCATGTAGATGTCCGGAACCAAGCTCAGGCCTCAGATCCCTGCACTGCGTGGGCCCCCAATACCCAAGGCTACAGCGTGCTGTGCTGTGACGCCCTGGGGGACCCAGGCCTGCACGTCATGGGGCACTTCACTGCCAGGCACATGACAAGGAGCCAGCTCACATCACCTTCCTGGAGCCCTGCTGGGGGCAGGGGATGGCTGCCCTCTTGCTCATGTGCCCCTGCCCTCCAGCCTGGTGCTGGGAGTCATCTGTGCCCTGGCTGTAAGCTGCTCCACTCTCCACGCCACTCTGTGTGCTCAGCGACCTCAATCCAGCCCCACGTGCATCATGATAACCCTTGTTCCTTCCTACGGTTATTCCTTTTCATGCAAATACATGGAAGAGTCATTCAGTCCCCAAAGAAGCAGTCCCCAGTACACTAGCTACCAGAAACGCGCTGGTCGAACACACTGGGTCTTCTGCCTCACCTGCCTGTCACCTTCTGTCCCCTGGGCATTCACAAGCATGGCCATGAGTGCCCCTGAGTCTACTCTCTCCCGTGCTGACCTCGTTTGGAAGGGAAAGTCTTAAGTGGGAAATGCACCTGCCTCTGCAGAAGGCATCTCAGCAGGAGAGGAGAGTTACCGTGCCCCTTGCCCAGGCATTAGCTGTAACTGGAAGGAATCGTTTAAAGCAGCATGTGCCTAATGTACCACTTACCCCTGGGCTCAAGTCACAGCACTTTCATGGGGTCCCAGGAGTAGCCCAAGATGCAGTCCCCTGTCCCAGGTCCCTCCCATACCTGTCCCTCCCCCACCCCACCACCTTCACCTGTGTTCCGAGCGGCCTGCCCTGCACCTTTGTCCACACTTTCCAGCTCAGTCACTCGGTTCTGGAGGGACTCCACGCTGCTCCGCATGCTGTCTGCTTCTTCCCAGCTCTGCCGGAAGGGACGGATCTCTTTGTCGAGCTCTTTGAGTTTCTCTGCTTGGCTGTCTATTACTCGCTTCCAAATCAAAGCCATCAAAGAAGCAAAGCACAGTTAGAGCTCAGCGCAAACTCCGCGCCATCACCACTGTCATCACTGCTGGCTGGCCGGGAACTGCCACTGTCTCAGAACCACTGGACTGGGCTAGACTCTCAGCCCTGCACTGGGCTCACCCGGCATGCCATCTGAGCTCTCAGGTATCTCAGGGGATACAGGCACTGAGGGTCCTGGCCTCTCAGAGGAGGGCCCCAAGGCACAGAGCAGACCCACCCTGCTGACAGCAGAGCAGGCGGCCCCCTCACCACTCTGCCCGAGGGGCTCAAGTCCAGGATGTTGGTGTCGCACCCACTGGCCCTGTCTAAAGGGCTGAGTCATCAGCAGGGACCAGCAGTGGGGGCCTCCTGCCCAGATGCCTGGCCCAGGGTAGAGGGGACCCCTGTGTCTGTGGAGGTTCTGGGTCCAGGAGAGTGAGCTGCTGCCACCCTGCAGCCTGCTCCGGAGAACCTGACTGTCTGCACAGGGCTGGCAGCAGGCAAGAGCCCTGGGGGCAGGTCTTTGGGCTGGGCAAGACCACGGGCCAGTGGTGCTAACAGTGGCGGCTCCTTCCACCCCTGCCACGCTCGGTGCCCCATGCCCACTGGGACACAGAAACACTGCTGACAGACACACGGGTGTCAACATCGAGGCTGGATTTTATGCTATTTTAATTTAAGTAATGTGGAATACCTTTTTTCCAGAACAAACCATTTCCATTTACAGCAGTAACTGGGGGGAGAGACCCACTGTCCGGCTACAGCAGCCCCCTGCTTTGAAGAACCAAGTGCCTGCCGACTTCTTGGATGAAGCCAAGTGTCTTAAAGGGCTTTCACTTCTAAAAAGAATTTTCATTTTTGAAATACAGCATGTGAAGACTGGGTGGCTCAGTCTGCAGGGAAGCCAGGAGTGACTGGGCCACTTCTGGGGCTGCAGGCTACATGGGGGAGCCTCAGGCCTCCCAAGTTCACTTCTCCTTTTGGAAGGCTGCTTTTAAACATTGAGGCTTCAGCACCTTTGCTGGCTGTTAAGAACCATGAAGGAACAAATGTGGCGAGTTTGGGTTACCTTTTTTGGGTGAAAGTACAGTGTTATTTTTTCTCTTCTTTCCAAGAAACCCTGGGATTAGCTAACAATTAAAAAGTACATTTCTCTAAAAAACACCTCTTCCTTCACTGATACCACTTTATTTTTTAATACATATGGCTAGAGCTACATTTAATAAGTTCACAAAGTCCATCTTCTGGGGACAATACTATGGACATGAATCACGAACATCCTGATGTGTCTGTAATGCTCTTCTTTAACAGTTCTCACGTCCTCTTCCTGCTGAAGTCAGATGCTAAGCTGATGTGGATACTACTGAGCATAAGAGGGAAGCTCATGAAAGCTTCACGATCAGTGACCATATCAGAGATGCCAATTTGCACCCTAGGCGCAGGCACGTCGCGTAGGATGCGACACGTGCTCATCACTTCTAAACCTCATGTGCAGGAGGTGAAAAAGAAGGGGTGATGCTATGCTGCCTCCTCCCTCCAAGACTGGTGATAGGCACTTATGGTGCCACGAGGCACGAGGTGACCTCAGGAACAGGAGTGGAGTCTGCAATGAGGCCTACTGAGCTGGCAGCAAGCCTCCAGCAATATGGCGTCCTCACGCGGGCGTAGGAACAGGACACGTGTGCACGCCCACACAGATGAAGCACAATCAGAGCACTTAGGAGCTCCACACACAAGAGAAAAGGTCCGATTTCTAGACATACCTTGTCTATATCAATGGTACAAAGTCAAAGCAGGACACCGAGCTAAACCAGGCTTCCTGTGCACAATGCAGCAAACATGAACTCACTCTTGAAGACAGGTCTATATTCAGCCATTGTATTCTTTCAATAAAAATAAATCTTAAATGCTGGTGTGGGATTTCAGTAGAGCAGGGGTCCGTGACTTGAGGTGGATGTACAGTTTGCACATGATACAAGTATATCTGAATTTAAAGGCTGCTGCCAGAGAGGATCGGCCCAGCCATCTTGTGCACTGCACACTCCAGGGTTTCAATCATGAACTGTCACTTTCTCCCATTTGGGTCACTGGGACATGTGCCCCTAACTTGGCCCAGATGAGGCAATGCAATGGTGTTTGTGGCCCAGGCTGAGGGTCCGCACGGACTGGGTGCTGCTGGGTACCTGTGCTCTGGTCCCACAGGCCGCCTCACTGCAACAGTGATCAGTCCATTTCATTTTCACTCATAACAGGGATGTAGGAATTAAGCTGACATTTAGGCTGTTTGTTTAAGAAAAACAGGTTCTTTAAAAAATAAAATATTAAGGAACTACCTTTTCTGGGCCAGCAAAAGCAAACACACTCTTAAATTCCTCTCCTTTTAACCAACTCCAACTGCATCCCATCCCTGGTATTGGGGGCCATCAGGAACTCTGCACTCCATATGGACCCCTGCTGTCCTCAGGGCTATAGGGTCTACTGGAGAATCAGACAGAGGGGGCGACACACAGGACACGGCATGTCTGCTATCCACAGCGCAGTGCTGGGGAGGCCAGGACGGCCGGGGGGCTGGGGGCAGGGCAGACGCTGGGGGCAGGGAGCACTTCCCCGGCACCTGAGGAGTCTGAGGAAGAGCCAGAGCCGGGACAAGAAGGCGCAGTCTGCTGCAGAGAGCACTGGAAAGCTGGAAAGGTTAAAACAGCAGCCAGCCCTGTAAGGGTCCCTGGATCACAGCATCACATCTAAGATGCACTCTTCTCCAGGTGGTGGGAAGGGTCCCCTGCTGAGGAATGATAGAAAGACAGGTGCACATGGGAGCCAGGCCCTGGCTCTGGTGGGCAGGTTAGGGGGAGCTCGAGAGAAAGCACCACTGGGCTGCGGCCATCTCACATGCAGCCAATCTCTCCAGGCACCCAGGCCACAGAGGTTTTCATCATCAACCTTTCCCAGCACACTGACAGTCCAGAATTCCTCTTTCACTTCCAGCCAAATATGGCGAACCTCACAGTGGTATCAAAAGAAAGCTAAATTGTACTACTCCCGAGATCATCCAGTGGAACGTGCTGTGTGGGACCCACGAGGGACCCCTCGGGAGTCCCCAGCACCTGTCACCTGTGCCCGCACCTGAGGGAACCAGGAGCTGAGTCCCACCTGCTCTGAGGGCCCTCTTCCAGCGCCATCTGATTTCCTCTAGGTCCTCCCTTCTGCGGAGAAGACTGGAGAGTCACCGCCCTGCCGCCTACTCATCATGGTCAAGGAAGCGACAACTGCTGTGACTGCTCAGCCATCGCCTCCCTGGGCTCTGGCAACTTGGTTTCCCCCTTTCTTCCTGACTTGGGCATTGTTCACTTACTTAATAGGGAAACATACCCTAAGTACAAGCACTGAAAAACCATTTTGGCAACACATTCGTGATTCCTCCCCGGCTGTGGTAACACATGGGAACAACTGAGGGGAGTGCACTGAGGCTCAGCTAACAGATGACCAAGGCCTCATGGAGACCTGGGGTTGGTAACGGAACGAGGAGCAGCATTTCATCAGGCCTGTTCAGACAGTCAGTGTCCTCCAGAGCAGCAAAGGTTCATGTACTTGTTGTGGAGGTGCCTTAGGGTCACCACAGTGAAATAAACCAGGGTGAGTATGTGTGTCACTAGGAAATTCAGAAAATAGTTTGGCTTCACTTCACTTTAGGAAGTGAAACTTTACACATACTACTCATGAACAACACGAAATCTTAAATAATAATAAAAACAGCTGATTTTAAAAGACATGACCTTATGTCTTATTTCACCAACAGTGAATCAAAGGCACAGAAGAGAGGTGAGGGGCTTGCTCTCGAGGGAAAAGGCAGGCGGATGCGGGGCCTACAGCCTCCCAGGCTGAGACTGTGCTAATCTAGGCCGCCTTTCTTGAGGCTTCACTTAAGCAAGGGGAACAAGTTGCTTCCATCGCTTCTGTTTGACAAAGGGCAGGGTTTTTGCTCAAGAACGACAGAAAGGGTCTTGAAGAACACAGATGTGTTCCTCTACCCTTGATCCAGGCATAGTCTTAAGCTTCTTACCTGCAAATGAAGTATTTTGGATTCGTTATTTCGAAGCATTTCCTTTTGTCTCTCGATTTCAATTTCAAAGCTACATATCTGATTGTGCAGACTTTGTATGCTCTTGTTTTTTTCCACACTTTCATTCTGCAACAAGGAAACCTAAAAAAAAAATTATTCAATTAAGCAACAAAAAGTGGTTTTAATATTAATTAATAACAGTTAAAATGACAGTAATTAAAGTTTCACAGTACAGGACTTCTATTAGCTCACTGGAGGAGTTCTAGAAAAAAAAAATCCTTCACACAGAAAATGGAAGTCCTGGTAATTTAATAAGGAATCCTATAAACTGTGTTTCTCAGAATCTCCTCCAGAAATTAAATAAGGTGAGTCAAAGTGCAGCAGCTGACTGGATTTCAGAATGAATGGCAAGCTTTTCAAAGTTTTTGTTGTAAAGTAGTAAATCTGTTACCAGAGTGGCATTCAGACTTTGACCAGGAAACACAGTAGGAAACACATTCCTACGTCTTCACACATTTGTCCATATGTGTGTGTGTGCATGACCTAAAACCGTACTTGCTCTGAGCACTTACAGTGCACCCTGGTATTTCCTGTTTTAATTCCGTTCTAACTTCAGAAAGTGCTAGTCCCATCCCACAGGATCTCACGTCCACCAACGGGCCAGACCCCACCCTCTGGACTCCAGGGAAAGCATGGGGCGAACGAAAGCACGTCCTGCTTCAGCTGCCCTTAGGGCCGGCCTGCTAACCCGCAGAGAGCGGCTGGCACCCGAGGAGGCCTCCACGGCCCCCCGCACACTCCCCTCACGCCACGGCAGTCCAAGAGGAAGGGCCTGCTGGGGAGCAGTTCCAAGCCCACCTCTGGCCTTTCTGGTCTCTTTTTGAAAAATAATTAGCTCTGAAGGACCAATTTACACTGGTCTTAAAGGCGCCAGGTGAGGAAGTGGAGGGCAACTCCCGCAAGGCTCCTGTCTCAAGACTGGCCCCAGAAAAGGCTCTCTCTAAGGCCACACGTCTCCGTCTACACATGGGTACAGCTGCCACCAGGGAGATGGCAGCTCTGTGATGGGTCAAATGTCACAACTCCTCTCAGATGCGCCTCTCGAATACCACCAATACCTCAGGACTGTGGGGACGGCCAGTGAGGTGACAGTCACTGAAGTGATGGCCCACAGGCATCTCAGGACAAACCCATGTGTGATAAAGAACTAACTCCTGACGCCCCTTAAAGGATAACCAGCCTGCAGACAGGCAGCCTTTCTGTGCTCAAGCTGCTCACAAGCAGCGCCTCTGGACACAATCACAGGCCTTTTTATTTTAGAACAAATAGATGTTTACTAAGGAACACCAAACTTGCAGTGTCTCATGGGCAAAATCATACTTCACTTTCCTAGGATTTTAACTCAGCACAGATGGATTTTCCTCCCTGCAGTTAGATGCCCCAAAGGCCCATGGACTCCTACAGGTGGTCCACGTGCACTGCCCCAGGCTGGGCAGAGAGCAGCAGCAAGTTTCTGCCCTAGGTTACGGTTCTCTCATTCCCACCATCAGAGATGGACACAACTCTCAGACTCTCCTCTCATACCCAAGAGAGGACATACTATGCATGCACATGAACCCTTTGCTAAAAATCTCAGAAATAGCTGCAAACACAATGGCAGTTTTTTCCTTCAACAAATCAAGCTACTTTGAGGATGAGCAGAAGTGTCTCACATTAATGACCACACATCATGCCATATTAAACTCCTAATTCTCTATCCAGGGACTTCCTTATTGAAAGTTATTTTTATTAGTTTCTATATTTTGATCAAAGAACCTAATCCCCAGTGCCTGCAGACCCTAATCTCACTCATCCATCACAGATGAGGATGGGGACCCCCTCATGCTTCCCCACCCTCTCCTCAACAGGACACCCTTTGCTCAGCCTGTTCAGTGGGGTACTCTATATGTCTGTCCTGTGAGCTAAGATTTCCTAAAATACGAGGTGGGTGTTTTTAAGTCCAGATTATACAAAACACTTTTTCTTTAGTTTGACCATGAATGTGGTTTGTGAAGATCAGTCTTTCTGAAATAACTCAAACATTCTATTTTCTATTACAGATGAGCCGAATAACCTGATTCCAAGAGAATCATTCTATAATGAGAAATAAGTTCCCATTTTAAGAAAATACAAATATCTCCATTCTTTGTCCAGTCTTGCCTAGAGAAGAGACAGGCGGGGCAGGCACCTTCTCATGAACCCAAACAAGAATGCGCAGAGCTGAGGCTCAGTGAGCTGAACTCTTGGGGCAGGGGAGTCCAGGCAGGGGACAGAGCCAGGGGGAGACTATCCTCGGGCGACATCCAGGAGGCGCACACTGAATCTGCCAGCAGCAACGCATGGCAGCACATTCTGCCCTCGCAGCAGCTCAGGAGGGCTTGGCCAGTGGTAGTTTGAACACGAGGCGTTTGCAGAGAGAAGCTGCTGAGGACTGGGTACAGGCAGGCTGCCCTGGCGTGTCCCGGGGTCTGCAGCAATGCAAGACATTCACTGGGTGGGGAAAATGTGACAGTGTGGGAGGTTGCAGAGCATAAGTGATGTGAATGCCTCACTGCGCCCCGCAGGGTCCCAGCCCGAGAGCCGACTAGGGACGGTACCCGCACAGTCATTCACGGGACCACGACACGCCTCAGACCTGCCAAACCATTATGTAACTAGCACAGCTGGAGCAAAACCAATTCATTTTAATTGAGGGGAAGAACCTTTTAAATAAGTAAGAAACACAGTGTCTATGAGAGACAAAAATCCCTCAATCTATGCCAGTAACTTTAAAAAAGGCAGAAACAGAACATAGTCTTCAGAAACAGCGTAGAAAGATTCATAGGTGAACATCACTGAACTCAATGAACACTGTGCTCATGGGAAAATCACAGAAGGTCCATCTAACACGTTATGTCACTGCCAGACAGAGCTCTCCCCTGCCCACTTGTGCCAATGCGTTCATTACTTCACATCTTCAGCGTAAGTATTTATACTTAGAAGCCATTTTATGTCAGATTTAATAAATGTCTTTTGATTTAAAATTTTAGACTCTTTCAAGTAATTCACATTTTAAAATCTTTGGATTTAACCCTTGAAATGAGAAAACAAACAGCAATTCCACTGGCTGCTCTAATTCACCTTAGCACCTCCTACTATGAGCTCTCAATAAACATTTGTTAAATACTGAATTAAGTTTTTGTTTTTTTACATAAGCCAGAATGGGAGATCCTGTAACAACTTATTCTCTATCAGTTCTTAGAGGTTTTCATCTTTTCCTCGTGAGAAGAAGGCCTGGCTGAGCTGAATACCCCGGAACAAACGCCCCCAGGAGGAAGTATAATGCGGGAAGGTGGCTGCTAATGAGTCCGAAGCCCCAGCAGCAGAGGCCTCTTGAAGAGAAGCCAGGAAGAGCACAAGTGGACCTGCTCAGTGCACCAGGCTGCCGCGTGTGTAGGCTGAGAAAACCAACAGCAACACTAGTGATGGGAAATGTCTTTTCTCATTTGCCCCTAGAAAAGACAACAACAGTAAGGCATGTAGCACTGGCAACCCAGATTCGGGGCCGGCAAACTTCTGAAAAGAGCCAGAGAGTACAGATATTTTGGGTGATACGGTCCACACAGTTTCTGTCTCAACTCTGCAACCATAGTGCGAAAGCAGCTGTGGACAATACGGAGGCAGATGAGCACGGCTGCGGCCCAGTAAGACCTTATTTACAAAAAGACAGGGCTGGGGGAGGGAAGGCGTGGTGTGGAAGTTTGACAATTCCTGTTCTAGGACAGCATTAAGACAGCCACAGTGTGACTTAAAAAAAAAAAAAAAAAAAAAAGCAGTGTGTTTGCTTAGCAATTAAAAAAACAAACAAAATAAACATTTTCATTATAAGCTCAGGGTCTGGGAAGAGAATTTACTTTTTTAACACTCCCTTCATGCTGTTCCTTTTAACCCCGAACCATTAGTTAACTATTAAAAAAGCTGTCTTCCTTAAATAGCTTGAAGAAGTCATGGCAGGCTAGGGGAAGAGGAGCGGCGGGCACCTTCTTCTCCAGGGAGCTGCTCCACTCCTTCAGTAGGTTGACGTGCTGCACCGCGGAGCTGGCCTCGTGGGCCTTGATCTGCTGGTTTGTCCCCTGCGAGAACAAAGGTGCAGTGTGTTACGACAACTTCACTCCCTCAGAGTACGGAAAGACTAATGTGACCTCACGGCACTGAACCCCAAGAGGCAGCCTTAGACAGGTCAAGGTAATGGGGAGGCCACACCTCTGGAGGGCCACGCCAGTGGCCCTGCTCAACTGCGTGCAGTGCAGACACAGGTGAGAAGAGAGCGCTGCGACTTACAACAATCTCAAGTTCAGGCTTGTCATTCCTCGAGCTCCTAACAACTGCCTTCTTAGCTATGTTTCAAACTGTAATATCAGGAATTAAATTTTAGACACATGAATTTGGTTCTTTACACAATTTTTTCATTAACAATGTAAATGGAAAATGTTTAGACACCTGAAGTTATAGCTAGATACTGCATAATCTAGTGAACATGTAACCAAAGACTCTAAATACTAAAATCTTAACTTAGTAGTGAATTACACTGTATCAGGAAATGTATAGCTCCTCACTATTCTCAATATACTTAGAAAGTTACATACAAAACATAAACAATCTACAGAGTACATAAGATGTAGACCATTTCAGAGTCAGTAAGAAGCCCATGAAATAGCACTTCAAATATTTAAGGAAATAATTCAGATGAAAATATAATTTGTTTTGATATTGAAAAATTAAGAAGCCATGGAAAGCATTTTAATGATCTCCAAAACATATACTCTGTACATAGAATATCCATATATATATGCTGATATAAGTATTTCTCTATATAAACATATATATACACATACACAGAATGAATGATACTACATACGACGTAACAGTGGTGGGGGCTCAGCTTGCTGGAGACGAGGGGAGCTATAGCCATTCTTGCTTTCTAAGAAAATACTAAGATGATAATATCTCTGTACTGTTTCATAATAATGTATTGCTAATACACAGAATTAAATATAAAATACTTCAATTATAATATTATACATTGCCCTGTGATAGTTTTAAGATTAAGATATACATTTAAATGAAAACTAAGTTCAAATTCACTAGCAATATAAGTCATGTTAAAAAAAATGAACAACAAAAAACCAGAAATAGGTTTCTCACAGCATAAGTGTAGTAGGGATGGTGACACCCTCTCCACACTGTTCTCCTGGGAGTGCGGCATGTATATGAAAGGCACTTTTGGACACACATGTGTGTGACTGTCATGACTGTGTACAGATGCACACACTACTAAAACCATATTCGGTTTGATTTTTATGTGTATTCAAGTAACAGCTAAAATTTCCATAATACTCTAGAAACCCCACCAAGTGTCAGTCCTATCTGTCCCACTTTGCTGGTTTTAGATGTAGTAGCTCTCCTAATGTACCGACTTCCTTCTCAGCATAGATGTCCACCTGAAGTCTCAAAACACCACCAGAATGGAAAGCAAGCACCCACTTCTGCAGAATGTGGCTTTCATCATCCATGCAGCAAGGTGATTCAGTTCCATGACAATGACTAAAAGTCCACAACTTGCATGTTAAAATGTTAGTATCATAATTTTCTCTTATGGTAGAATGTCAGCGACTGGGAAGGACAAATGTCGGATACTGACCTGAAAAACGCAGCCATAGCGCTTAAAACTACAGGTGCTGGGGGCATTGACACACTCTGACAAGTGTGCACTCAACTGCAACGGGAAAGAGACGTGAGTTGTGGCACAAACGTTTGCATGAAAATGTTCAAACATATTAAGGGCACAGATAGCATCTGGGTTGAACTATTACGAATGGTGTTTATCAGCTACAGGTGTGTATATTTATCATCTGCTTCCTAGACTTCTACGCAGTAGATATACGGTATTGTCATGTGTATACACATATATACACCAATATACAGAAATACATTTACTATAACATTTCTTAAACTTGCAGTTTCTTTACAACAAATTGTTCAAACTGTGACATGCCGTCTGCAGTGCCAGAATTTAAAAAAGAAAGGAAAAAAACATAAACTGAAATGCACATTCAAAGACTATAAACAAAAATTGCATGAAACACAAAAAATAGAAAGCATTCAGGATGCAAGTGGGTCACACACCTCATATACAGTACACAAAAATAAGTGTGTTTGCAAAGCAAGCTTACACAGTGTACCGTCACTCTCAACACTCAAGATAATGGAGTTTTTCCTTCTTCTGAAGAGACTTTTTCCCCCTGTATGGCCATGAATTCATGCAGCTTCTCAAAGAACTCTAAGGTCATTCTAACAACACGAATCTTATTATCATTACTTCTAATTGATTGAAGAAAATTTGAAGGGATTGTGAGAGGATAACTCATTTAGCATGGAAAAATCCCTTCGTTCAGCTTAAATGTTAGCAAATCATCAAATAAAAACCACTTGTGATGCTCTGCTACCTCAAGAGAAAATAGAATTGAAATGTTCACAATTATAAAGACATAGTGTTATCATTAGGCTAATACAATTTTAGGATAGTTTCTTCTTTTATTGAAGAAATTCTCATCAGGGAACTCAAGGGATAGATCTTCATAGAAAACAATTCCACCCTGGCTTAGGAAAGCACGAACGTTGTTTCTCCATGTGCCGGTGCACAATCAGAGGCTCCTGGGACAGGTCACCCTAGCAAGTACAGTTTCTATTATCACTTCTGCTCTATCTCAGGACGGACAATCCTTTCCCTGTAGGTCAGTGTTTGGGATGCAGAGAAAGTGGATCACAGGACTGTTGTGACAGCTGCAGAGGAGGGCCTGTGGGACGGACCCGACTGCTGCCAAAGCCAACCTTTGTGTAAGGTCTCCTGGCCAGGGCAGAACCGTGGCAGTCACATACCCAGCAGCCTAGCCCTCGATGCTCCTCTGAGCCCAGCCAGGAAGCTCTGGCTGTACCTGGACGGAAGCGCCCAAAGGGCACATTACGGATGACTGGCATAGGAATTTGCAGCAGTCTGTGTGCATAACAACCAGTTAAAAAATTTTAGAACATCCTTTGTGCCATCAGTGAAATACAACCAGCTAATACTTCTAATGTTAAAATCAGGGACATAGTGAGTTTGATGTTATTTTTAGTGCACGTAAATTCAGGGTTGTACTTTTTCCTCAATTGGCCTTAGAATCATTACTTACAGGAGCTTTGGAAGAGAGGCAAGAATAATCTATAAGTCAATAGCACCTTTCACCAGAAACCCAAGGTAATGCAGCAGATTTAAACATTTTTAAAAATAAAAATAATAGAGGTAAAATGGAGGCAGCTTTTGTCCCTAATTCAGATAGCTCTGAGTGAGTAAAAATTTAGGAAAGTATAAAAAAATCCTGGAAATTATTTCAACAGCACAGATTCTTCAAACATCCACTTTAACAGAGGGACTTTCCAGTTGTGGAAATAATCTGCATGCATTTCCCTACCACTCCTGGAGGAATGCTCAGGGCCCAAGGCCCCCTGCCCTCACCCAGCAGAGCCAGCTTCCTAGGAGGACCCACCTTGGATGACAGTGGCTCTTGGGGGCCCTCCCGGCACACCACGTCCCTGGCTCTAGGCCCACACAGGTCTTCTTGTTCAGTTGGGGGCATGAGAGAGTGACCCTCCCTCCCCAGTACCCAGTGATAAAATTCCAGGCTGTAAAAAATGCTGAGGTGAGTAGGCTCCTCCGAAGAGAACACCCAGGACTAAGGGACTGGCTGGGGGCCCAGGGGACACACCTACCCACCAAGCCCTCAGGAGCCCAGACAGCTCTGGGATAGCAACCACAAACATTAAGAATCCTTGGAATTTTTCCATCTGGATATATCTTGATCAAACGTAGGTTATACAAAATCTACCTGCCCGATAGAAAGTGTGCCCAAGGGCAGTGGGAGAGGCACAGCCTCTGGGGGAGGCTGCCCAGGAGCCTTCCCAGTGTGAAAAGAAATGTGGGAGCTGCCCCCATGCCCACTTGCCCTCCAGCGCCAACCCTGTGCAGCACACATGGCCAAAGTTGTTCTGGGCTTCTCTAAACTTATTTTCTTGAGATAGTTTTACAGTGTAATTCCTTTTTTACAGATTTAAAAATAGCCTTTTTTGAAGAACCAAAAAGCGTGACCTTTGCTTGCACTGTAAGGTACTCCCCTTTTCTCAGTTCTTATAGTATTTTGATCCCAATTTACCACTTGGTAGCTTTTAACTGCTTCTGAAATTTCTGACTCCAGCATGAGGTTTTTCATTGCTTTTCTACCATCCATACCCCTATCATGATCTGTGAAAACCAGAGACTGCAGCCTTAAGGGAGGGTGGAGTCAGCGCCACAGGCCCTGCTCACGGCCCTTACCTCACTCCTCAGGAGGGTCTGGACACTGCACTTGTGAGGGCAGGACACCACTACACAGGGACATTCGGTGTCTTCATGTTTCTGAAGGAGGGAAAGAAAGTGCCATCAACTTTGAAACATACAACCAGTCTTCCTTCAGATCCCAGAACCACTCCAAGTCCCCACGAGGCGCTCAAGGAAGCACCCCGCTTACTGCGACCGTTCCCCTGATCCATGATGCTTGCACTACATCTGCAGGGGGTCCTTCTATTCCAAAGTTGGAATGCCAAAAAAAAAAGGCATCCCAGAAGATCTACTCCGATCTGCCCAGTGAGGGGAATTTGTGGGAGCACAGTCCACCACGGCAGCTTCTGGCAGCTTCCATTTAGCATCCCCTCCGGCTGCCGCTCCAGACACGTGCGCTCAGGCAGGCTCGGCCCTCGCAGGTCCAGCCTTTGCTGGTTGGAGATGGAGGGTTTACCTTTGGCCTCTCAGTCAGGAGTCTGGAAATGTCGCTTCTTGTATACCTGGTAATAGCACAGTCTACTGAGTACTTAAATTACTGTCCTGAAATCTTACATGGATCACCTTTAGTGCATTGAGAATGATATATTTTGGTTTGACCCTTCTCTAGATGGCACAAATTTCCACTGCATAGAGCCTGGATGATGGCAGCTATCCAATCCAATGTCATGGGAACCTGCTGGGCATCTGTCCAGGTTGCCTGCCCAGAAGCTAAGCAGGGGCAAAGATTCCCCAGAGGGACCTCACATCCAAGGGCCCTGGAGAACACCACCGGACGGGTGACAGAGGGCCACCGGAGAGAGATCGACGCAGGCAGAGCCAGAGGTGAAACCGGGCTGTGCAACACGGCAGGAGGCCACAAGCTCCTGGGTGAGGCATCACTAAGCAACAAGAAAACAGCAATGTTTTCCTCTGTGGCCCTGGCACACTTCCAGTCCCCCAAATCTGCTTTTCTCTCTGGGCCTCCACAGTTTTGCTGCTGTTTAGCTAAATGCTGGAACACTCACTCGTTGGAAGCCTCACTTTGAGGGGCCAGACGTGCAGGCCCAGGGCAGCGGCCACCCCCACGAGGACTCTCCTCTCCCTCGAGGAGGCCTGGGGCTGGGTCCCTCGCTCAGCTCTCCTCATGGGGTGTTAAGCCCCTTGTCCCTATGTGCACACTGTGGGTCTGCAGCACAGGGACGACACCTACAGGGCATGGCTGCTCTGCTCTGGGGCTTGGTCCTCACTGGCCCATAGGCAGTGAGTCTGTGGCTGGTTGGAACTCATTAGAAAGCACTTGGCTGGACTGGGGTTGACCAGCAGCCCCCAACAAGTGGATGCCACATGGGGGCACCTGCTCCCTATGCTGCCCAGCCTGCTCAGACCCTTTGGAGTTCCCCAGTGCCACAAAATCACTTACTTTGTCTTTTGGTGGGAAACCATGGACAAATGGCTTCACCTTTCTGCCCCACTTGGAAATGGGGGGAGTGACTGGACCCCCCTCACAGGGGAGCCTGAGGACCAAGTCAGTCATGGGCCTGGAGAGCTAACAGCCAACAACCAAGGATGCCACGTCTCCTCCCTGAACCTGCCCTTGATCCCACTTCACTCACCAGGCCAGGTGTGCTATGTGGTGCTGTGAACAGCCCCAGGAGACAGCTAGGAATACAAAGAGATAATTCCCACCACGGCAGGGAGGGAAGCTCAGTGTTCTGGGAGAGCATAAAGAGGGCTCTGATGCAGGGGAACTCCAAGGAAGAAGTGAGGGGCAGGGGCGGGGTTCTGGGAGGGTGGGGCAGGGGACGGTGGGAGGTGAGGGCGGGGGGTGGGGGGGGGGGCGAGTCCAGTCAGTGCCTATGCATGTGGATCTTTGCAGATCTGAGCAAGGACATCTGAAGGATCCATCTCCAGAAGGAGGCTTTGTTGGGTACCAAAGTGTACAGGCATTTTAGGTGGGGTTTTGGCAGATATTGCCAAACTGCCCTCCAAAAGTCTTACACAAACATGCTCCTATTATCATGAGAATACATGCCCCCATGCCCGTCAATTCTATCAAACCTTTCCATCTCTGACAATGCCAAGAGGTAAAAGGCCATGAGTGTGATTTGTGATTCTTGAGTAACAAGTGGTTAGGCATATTTTTGATATTTGTTAATCATTTATATTCCTGTGAATTGCCTTTTCACAGCCTTTGCCCACTGCAGTGGGTTGAATAGTGATCCCTCAAAATTCATGTCCACCAGAACTTCAGAATATAACCTTATTTGGAAAAAAAGGCTATATAGGTGTTAATTAGTTAAAATGAGGCCCCACTGGATTAGGGTGGGCCCTAAATTGAATGACAGGCGTCCTTGTAAGAGGAGAGGCAAGGACATGCACTGGAAGGCTGCCTTGTGCACGGGAGGCAAAGGCTGCTGTGATGGGGTGGGAACCAGAGCAGGGGAGGAGGGCGCCCTCTCCAGGGCCTCAGAGTGAGCAGCGCCCTGAGGTCACCGCGCTGTGGCAGTTCTAGCTGCCAGAACACTGACAGTGACGTTCTGTGGTTCTAAGCCACCAACTTTGTGGTACTTTGTTACAGCAGCCGAAGGAAAAGAATACATTTAAACAACTGATGATCCATTGACAGGTAAGAACTCTCTGCATATTGATGAAAGTAGTCCTGTCTACAAAATCAAGTATAACTGATACATACACAGAACAGATGTAACGTGCATGAGTCATGAAGTACAACTGCAGACTGAGTGCCCAGCAGGGACAAGAACAAAACAGGTAACTTCTGTCCACCTGCCTGCTCCTCTCCGCGTCCCACTTTCCATCAAGGAGTGACCACTAAAACCACAACCTGGACTGGGTGTTTCTGCTTCCTTTGCCTAAAAAAAATCTCCTTACACATGTATGTGTGCTAGACAAAAGACTGCTTCATTATCATAGCTCTTGAGTTTCATCAAAACAGAATTCCACCCTCAGAGTCTCCTGAGACCAGGCTCAGGCTGGTTCCTGGCTACAGCACGTGCGGTGCACTCAGCGGCAGAACTGCCAAGCTCACTGCTGCAGGCTGCCCTTTGTGCAGCCTGGCTTTACTTGACATACTTCCTGGTGTGTGTGCGCGACTGTTTCTCTTACACATTTAGGAGAATTGCTGTTTGAGTACATGTATGTTCATGTAAAAGACTGCTAAATTGCGTTCCAAAGCAGCTGCACCTTTACAATATAAGCATTTCCCCATAAAACGAGTTTTCAGAATTTTGACTTTTCACAATTAACAGAACTATTTAAAGAGACCAATATTTAATCATTTCTAGACTAAATGTAAACAAGGGATTTTTTTTCGGATGCTTTATATTACGTAGATTAAAAGAAACCCAACTTGAAAACAGTTGATGTAATGTCAATACCATGGTTTAAATGTAGCAAAGAAATTCGCATATGAACTGCAATGGTTCAGAGTTTTAGCGCTTTATCGATCTTATCGATCTGTATCAGCATCTGGTGTGTGTGGCATGTCACAAATGGTGGGAAATGCAGGCAAGTCAGGCTGCCTGGGGCTTAGGTCCCGCCTAAATTAGACAGGTGCTCTTTCTAAAAATAAACTCACAGCTTGGGAGGATGACACTAAGGGTGTTAGAATTAAAAGAAAAAGACTTGGGAATTAAGTGATGCCACTGATGGGACGCGAGGCCCAGGGCAAGTCCCAGAACCTTCCCTGGGGTGTTACCAGTGAGCATGCAGCTGCCCTGCTAGTGTCAAGGGTTCCAGGAGTCAGGGGAGGGGTGTGCCACCGCAACCTCGAAGAGGCTTACCTCTTACCATTATCACAGGCCCTGACAGAAAGTAGCAAATGCCTGAAGATACAGTGGCAACATCGTTAAAACAGTTTAAGCTCAGTTTTTATCACAATGATGTAAGATTTTTAAGGAATATTTACTTGCACAGTTCAGGCTCCAAACTTGCTCATTATCACTTTGTGCCTCTCTCCTGCCTGCAGTCAACAAATTTAAGAACCAGATCGAATCAAATGCCACCTCATCACTGAAGCCTTCCTTGACTCTATCAGGCTGAGTTAACTGGCCCCTCCTTGGAGCTGTATTTGTATCACAGTTACAGTACTTCCCAAACTGCAGCATATGTAACTGTGGAGCAGGTGTCTTCCTCACCAGATAGTGAAATGAAGGGGAGGGATGGCAATTTATTCTCTTGTGTGTCCTGAGCAACTAGCACAGGGTCTGGTGCCCAAGAGTCACTCAATAAATGTCTCCTGAAACCATAGGCTATGTTATTTTAACTTTAGTCTCTTCACAGCCTCAACTAGAGTTCAGAGATAATTACTTACATGATGTTTAACTGAAACACACTACAATTCTTTCCAAAAGAAAACTAATTCCTAGATTCTTTTCTGCAAATAAAGGTAAGTGCTATTTGCAAGAATTAATGTGCAACTTTGATAGCAACATACTAAATGTGTATGGTTTGGAGTACTGCTTGTTAGGTATAAGCCCCATTCACGTGAATGTCATTACTGAAGGAATTACTCAGTTATGACAAATACTACTGCCATTTTCTAAAGGAGAGGACACAGTTCTTAAAAGCACTTAATAACTGGAAATAGCCCTGGAATCATACAGGAAAAAGATTTCACAATGGAGTTATACAAAGTAAGGCAAATATGGAGACTATAAAGTAGAATGCGGAGAGATTCTTAAGATGGCAGAGTGAGTAGGGTGGTGGGAATCTCCTCCCAAAACTATATATTTTGAAAATACAGCGAATACAACTATTCCTAAAAAAGTGACTGGAAGATATAGTACATGAGCCAGGCTACATCTGCGAGAGCCCAACATCTCACTGAAAAGAGTAGGATACAAAGCCATGACCCGGTGGGACCCGAGCACTCCCCTGACCCCAGCTAACCAGCGGAAGGGGGGAGGGAATAGAAGCACAGGACTGCTAAATAACCAGCCCTGGTGGTCTGTTGCAGGAGCAGACACACATTGCATGGTGCACTGGATATTGGAGGAGCAAAGAGCAAAGTCTGAGATTGAGACTGCGAACAGGTCCCCACAGACAGCTGCCCTGGGACAAAAGAAAAGCAGGTGCTTTAAAAGTCTTAAAGGGACAAGGGTTTAACAGGAGGACAAAATCGTCCTGGCACACTCAGCCCAGCAGGCTGTGAACTTTAAGGAACTTCAGGCACCTTAACCCTCTGGGTGGCAATGCAGTTCCAAAGACCCTTGCGGCGATAAGCACCCTGTTGTTCCTTCCTCCCCGTCAGCATTGCAAGAAAACTGGCTGACCCGCCATTGCTGTGGAACAGCCGGGGAGCAGCCCCGCCTATAGCAACCACACAGCTTAGCACAGAGGCTTCTTCCTGCACTCAGCTAACTGGTCCAGACCCAGAAGCTGCTCCATCCATGCAGTTGACTGGCACAGACAGCAGAGACAGGTGCAGAATCCGGGAGACACAGAGCAGCTTTGTTCTCGCAGTACAACACGCACCACTTGCCTATGACCCTCACCAGTGCCCTAGGCCATCCTGAGGGCCGTGCCCCAATGACAGCTCAGGCGATTAACCCTGAGGCTGCAACCTGCGCACGGCTGACTGGCACAGACAGTGGAGATGGGCACAGAGGCTGGGAAGCACGAAGGGGCTTTGTTCTCACAGCAAAACACGCGCCACTAGCCTGTGACCCCCGCCAATCCGCCAATGCCCTAGGCCATCCCGAGGGCCACCCCACCCATGGCACCTTAGGGGATTAACCCAGAGGCTGCTCCCTGTGTGCGGTTAACCAGCAGAGACAGCGGAGACAGGCAAGGCGACCAGCAAGCAGGAAGGGACTTTGTTCTCCCAGCTGACACATGCGCCACTTGCTGGTGACCACTCCCACCACCATGAAAAGGCAGAAGAAAATCCCTCAAACACAAGAGAGAGGGCTTTGTGAAACTGAAACCACCAATCCTCCTGGAAGATAATTCAAAATAAAAGTCATAAGCATACTGATGGAGCTACAGAGAAATATCCAAGAGCTAAGGGATAAATTCAGGAGGAGATAACAGAAATGAAACAAACAATGGAAGGATTTCAGAGCAGACTGGATGACGTGGAAGAGACTGTTAATGGAATAGAAATCAGAGAACAGGAATGCAGAGAAGCTGAGGCAGAGAGAGATTAAAGGATCTCCAGAAATGAAAGAATATTAAGAGAACTGTGTGACCATATTCCAAACGGAACAATATTCACATTATAGGGGTATCAGAAGAAGAAGAAGAAGAGAGAAAAAGGGATAGAAAGTGTCTCTGAAGATATAATTGCTGAAAACTTCCCCAAGCTGGGGAAGGAAACAGTCTCTCAGACCATGGAAGCCCACAGATCTCCCAAAACAAAGGACCCAAGGAGGACAACATCAAGACATATAATAATTAAAATGGCAAAGATCAAAGACATGGATATAGTATAGTAAAAGCAGCCAGAGAGAGAAAAAAGATCACCTCTGTAAAGGAAAACACATCAGGCTATCATCAGACTTCTCAGCAGAAACCTGACAGGCCAGAAGGGAATGGCATGACATATTCAATACAATGAAACAGAAGGGCCTTGAACAAAGAATACTGTATCCAGCAAGATTATCATTAAATTTGAAGGAGGGATTAAACAATTTCCAGATAAGCAAAAGTTGAGGGCATTCACCTCCTACAAAGCACCTCTACAATGTATTTTAAAGGTACTACTCTGGATGGAAGTATGCCTAAGGCTAAACACCTGTCACCAGAGAAAAGAAACCACAGCAAAGAAAGTAGACCAACCAAATACTAACTAAAGGCAAAATAAAATCAGCTATCCACAAAATCAGTCAAGGAAAACACAAAGAGTACAGAATAAAACACTTAACATATAAAGAGTGGAGGAGGAAGAAAAAGAAAGGAGAGAAATAAAGAATCATCAGACTGTGTTTATAATGGCATAATAAGTGAGTTAAGTTAGACGGTTAGATAGTAAAGAAGCGGCCCATGAACCTTTGGTGACCATGAATCCAATGCCTGCAATGGCAATAAGTACATATCTATCAATAATCACCCTAAATGTAAATGGATGAATGCACCAAGCAAAAGACACAGAGTAATAGAATGGATAAAAAAGCAAGACCCATCTATATGCTGCCTACAAGAGACTCACTTCAAACCCAAAGACATACACACAGTAAAAGTTAAGGGATGGAAAAAGATATTTCATGCAAACAATAGGGAGAAAAAAGCAGGTACTGCAGTACTCGTATCAGACAAAATAGACTTCAAAACAAAGAAAGTAACAAGAGACAAAGAAGGACATTACATAATGATAAAGGGGTCAGTCCAAAAAGAGGATATAACTATTATAAATATCTATGTACCCAGCACATGATCACCTACATATGTGAAACAAATACTAACAGAATTAAAGGGGGAAATAGAATGCAATGCATTCATTTTAGGAGACTTCAACACACCACTCACTCCAAAGGACAGATCAACCAGACAGAAAATAAGTAAAGAGACAGAGGCACTAAACAACACATTAGAACACATGGACCTAACAGACATCTACAGAACTCTACATCCAAAAGCAGCAGGATACACATTCTTGTCAAGTGCACACAGAACATTTTCCAGAATGGACCACATACTAGGCCACAAAAGGAGCCTCTGTAAATTCGAAAAGACTGAAATTGTACCAACCAGCTTCTCAGATCACAAAGGTATAAAACTAGAAATAAATTGTACAAAGAAAACAAAAAGGCTCACAGACACATGGGGGCTTAACAACATGCTCCTAAATAATCAATGGATCAATGATCAAATAAAAACAGAGATCAAGCAATATATGGAGACAAATGACAACAACAGCACAAAGCCCCAATTTCTGTGGGATGCAGCAAAGGCAGTTCTAAGAGGAAAGTATATAGCAATTCAGGACTACTTAAAGAAGGAAGAATAATCCCAAATGAATAGGCTAAATTCACAATTATTGAAACTGGAAAAAAGAATAAATGAGGCCCAAAGAGACCAGATGGAGAGACATAATAAAGATCAGAGAAGAAATAAATAAAATTGAGAAGAATAAAACAATAGAAAAAATCAATGAAACCACGAGCTGGTTCTTTGAGAAAATAAACAAAGTAGATAAACCCCTAGCCAGACTTAATAAGAAAAAAAGAGCATCTACACACATTAACAGAATCAGAAACAAGAAAGGAAAAACCATGACAGACTCCACAGAAATACAAAGAATTATGAGAGAATACTATGAAAATCTATATGCTAACAGACTGGATAACCTAGAAGAAATGGACAACTTTCTAGAAAAATACAACCTTCCAAGACTGACCCAGGAAGAAACAGAAAATCTAAGCATACCGATTACCAGCAATGAACCTGGATCGGTAATAAAAAAACTACCCAAGAACAAAACTCCCAGGCCAGATGCATTCACCACTGAATTTTATCAGACATTTAGAGAAGACATAATACCCATTCACCTTAAAGTTTTCCAAAAAATAGAAGAGGGAATACTTCCAAACTCATTCTACGAAGCCAGCATCACTCTAATACCAAAACCAGGCAAAGACACCACGAAAAAAGAAAATTACAGACCAATATACCTGATGAACATAGATGCAAAAATACTCAACAAAATACCAGTAAACCAAATTCAAAAACACATCAAGAGAATCATACACCATGACCAAGTGGGATTAACCACAGGGGTGCAAGGATGGTACAACATTCGAAAATCCATCAACATCATCCACCACATCAACAAAAAGGACAAAAACCACATGATCATTTCCATAGATGCTGAAAAAGCATTCGACAAAATTCAACATCCATTCATGATAAAAACTCTCAACAAAATGGGTATAGAGGGCAAGTACTTTAACATAATGAAGGCCATATATGATAAACCCACAGCCAACATCATACTTAACAGCGAGAAGCGGCAAGTTTTTCCTGTAAGATGGGAAACAAGACAAGAATGCCCACTCTTCCCACTTTTATTCAACATAGTACTGGAGGTCATAGTCATATCAATCAGACAACACAAAGAAATAAAATGCATCCAGATTAGTAAGGAAGAAGTCAAAATGTCACTGTTTGCAGATGACATGATATTGTACTTAAAAAACCCTAAAGAATCCACTCCAAAACTACTAGAATTAGTATCTGAATTCAGCAAAGTTGCAGGATATAAAATGAATACACAGAAATCTGTTGTATTCCTGAACACAAACGATGAGCTAGCAGAAAGAAAAATCAGGAATACAATTCCATTCATCATTTGATCAAAAAAAATAAAATACCTAGGAATAAACCTAACCAAGGAGCTGAAAGACCTATACCCTTAAAACTACAAGACACTCTTAAGAGAAATTAAAGAGAACACTAATAAATGGAAATTCATCCCATGCTCTTGGGTAGGAAGAATTAATATTGCTTAAATGGCCATTCTGCCTAAAGCAATCTACAGATTCAATGCAATCCCTATCAAAATACCAACAACATTCTTCAACGAACTGGAACAAATGGTTCTAGAATTCATATGGAACCACAAAAGACCCTGAATAGCCAAAGCAATCCTGAGAAGGGAGAATAAAGCGGGGGGAATCTCGCTTCCCAACTTCAAGCTCTACTACAAAGCCACAGTAATCAAGACAATTTGGTACTGGCACAAGAACAGTGCCACAGACCAGTGGAACAGAATAGAGAGTCCAGATATTAACAAAAGCATATATGGTCAATTAATATATGATAAAGGAGCCATGGACATACAATGGGGAAATGACAGCCTCTTCAACAACTGGTGTTGGCAAAACTGGACAGCTACATGTAAGAGAATGAAACTGGATTACTAACTCCATACACGAAAGTAAACTCGAAATGGGTCAAAGACCTGAATGTAAGTCATGAAACCATAAAACTCTCAGAAGAAAACACAGGCAAAACGCTCTTGAATATAAACATGAACAACTTCTTCATGAACATATCTCTACGGGCAAGGGAAACAAAAGCAAAAATGAACAAGTGGGACTATATCAAACTAAAAAGCTTCTGGACAGCAAAGGATACCATCAGCAGAACAAAAAGACATTGTACAGTATGGGAGAATATATTCATAAATGACATATACGATAAGGGGTTGACATCCAAAATATACAAACAGCTCACGCACCTCAACAAACAAAAAGCAAACAAGCCAATTAAAAAATGGGCAGAGGTTCTGAACAGACACTTCTCCAAAGAAATTCAGATGGCCAACAGGCACATGAAAAGATGCTCCACATTGCTACCATCAGAGAAATGCAAATTAAAACCACAATGAGATATCACCTCACCCCAGTAAGGATGGCCACCATCCAAAAGACAAACAACAACAAATGTTGGCGAGGATGTGCAGAAAAGGGAACCCTCCTACGCTGCTGGTGGGAACGTAAACTGGTTCAACCATTGTGGAAAGCAGTATGGAGGTTCCTCAAAAAACTCAAAATAGAAACACCATTTGACCCAGGAATTCCAGTCCTAGGAATTTACCCTAAGAATGCAGCAGCCCAGTTTGAAAAAGACAGATGCACCCCTATGTTTATCGCAGCACTATTTACAATAGCCAAGAAATGGAAGCAACCTAAGTGTCCATCAGTAGATAAATGGATAAAGAAGATGTGGTACATATACACAATGGAATATTATTCAGCCATAAGAAAAAAACAGATCCTACCATTTGCAACAACATGGATGGAGCTAGAGGGTATTATGCTCAGTGAAATAAGCCAGGCGGAGAAAGACAAGTATCAAATGACTTCACTCATCTGTGGAGTATTAAGAACAGAGAAAAAACTGAAGGAACAAAACAGCAGCAGAATCACAGAACCCAAGAATGGACTAACAGTTACCAAAGGGAAAGGGACTGGGGAGGGTGGGTGGGAAGGGAGGGATAAGGGGAAAAAGGGGCATTATGATTAGCACACATAATATAGGGGGTGGGGGCATGGGAAAGGCAGTATAACACAGAGAAGACAAGTAGTGACTCTATAGTAGTGACTATATAGGACAGTGACTGTAATGGGGTATGTGGGGGGGACTTGATAATGGGAGACATCTAGTAACCACAATGTTGCTCATATAACTGTATATTAATGATACCAAAAAATAAAAAGAGAGTAGAATGCATCTCACTTCATACAGAAAAAACAAAAACTCTCCCTAAATTCTGGTCAGTAACACCCAAGAATATCCATCAGGAGCTGGACTGTGGCCCTCATGTTCGCTGCTTCTCCAAATCCCCTCCCCTCTATGACCCCAGGAATCGTTGTGCTGCCAAGTCCAGAGGTCAATGCCAGCCCATCCTACTCTGCCTCTCAGCTGCACTGGTGGCTGACTTGCTCCACCACGCCCTCCAGCAAACCCTGCCTGGGGCACCACCACTCTCCTGACCCTTCCACACGAGCCTCTCCTTTGCTGGGTGGCCTCCCCTCTTAGCAATGTGTAAGCATTCATGTGCCTACGCCTCTGTCCTCTAACTGGCTCTGCTCTCCACTTGCTCTAGTCCCAGGGCTGTAAGGACCATCTGTTAATACACATCTACAGTCAGCCCACTCCATTTTCTCCCCCAAGCCTGCCACTTTCCCCTGCACTCCACCTCAGCAGTTCATCCAGCTGCTCTAGTTAAGAAAATGCTTGGCATCATCCTTAACTCATACTTCATTTTTGAGCCACCAGCCAGCCACACTGACTCTACCTTTGAAATGCCCAGTATGACTGCTCTTCCCTCCCTCTCCTTACTCTCTTCCAGGCTAACATTATGCCCTGCTGCCATATTCCCCCCTTTCCCCACTGGCTACCTGTCACACCCATTGGAATGGGTGAACATAACGTAGAACTCTTGACAACATCACCCCCTTGCTCAAGGCTGCCCAGTGCCTGGCACCCACCCTTTAGTCTGCCTCCCATTACCTTTGCACCTCATCTTTGTTCTGGACACAGGAGCTAAGCTGGCCTCTCAAGGTCTGAAATCTATCTGCCAAGTGAGCTCCATCTCAGAGCCTGCATACTCCCTTGCTGTTCCCTCTGCTCAGAATTCTCTTCCCTCATCAGTTCCCTGGCTGCTCAGAGTGGCTGGCACTGCTCACCCCTCTTCTCATGATGCCAGTTTCTTTCTTCATAGTACAAACCACACACATTATGTGTTCTGTTTGCCTGTTAACCATCTCATCCCACTAGAAGATGAGCTCTATCACTGAACCCCCAGCTCCTAGAACAGTGCCCAGTACACAGTAGGTACTCAGGAAATATCTGTTCAACAAATAGACATTTGATGGTTACTAAACAACTGATGGTTAGTTTGTCCTCTGCCCCCAACATCTCTAATTTAGGGATAAGTGATCTCATTCTAACATGTGCACAATACACAAACACACCAAGATAATCAGGTTATAAAAATGTTAGATTCTCATCTTTCTCTAAGATAGGTAGCTGTACCTCAATACTTCAGGATAAATTGCCTGTCAAAGTGATGGTTATGGCACAGAACTGTAAAAAGATTAAGCAATACAATAAGATTTTGAGGCCATTCCTTGGGACAAGTGAAAAATTCTACCTTTCTTGAATAGTCATTTTTTTGCACCCCAAATAATAGTCAATCAAGGCAATGAAAAATGTTAATTATATAAATAAAAATGGGCAAAAAGCACAAAACTTAAATGTGAAATACAGATGAAAAATGCTATTGACTCCTATCTTTTCTCTTTATTCCTGTTCGATTAGTCATTCACTGGAAGAACTGTTCTTTGCAAATCATATCTGGACTGAGCAGAAGGTATGTGAAACGAGGAAATACCGCACCTGCAGCGTAACCATGGGAACCTGACTTTGGCAGTGACTGCATGTTGCCTCGCGGTATTTACAGGCTTTTTCCACGTGGTCACGCAGATCTTTCCTTAGTACCTTTTCTTTGCAGTCAGCACGAACACATGAAAGCTCTTCAAACTGGCAATCATTCTTTAAATGCACCTGTAAGACAATTCAAAGTCCTTAACTGGCAAAAAATTCAATTGAAATACCAGACTGTAGCCTCTACGTAATTAAATCCTACAGAAATGGTTCCATCTGCACTAGACCAGTTTCCACAGAGGACTAATGCAGCAGGACACACTGAATTTCATTTTCTGTTTAGTGATTACTCAAACTATATTGCTTTTGAAGAATTAAGTCAACTCTTCTTCTTGGATAAATAAATGGTTATTTGCTAAGACCTTTATTTCATTCCAATTCAAATATCCTTCCAGGATAAAATACGATATTAATCAAAAAAACATAAGTTATGTGGAATTTCATGATAAAAAAAGAGAAAGTTTTAATGGGCCTTCCAAAATTAAAATTTGATTTAGATTTCTGTCTCTGCTGAAGAGAGCGGCAGTGTTTAAAAAGACCATGATTCGTAAGAATAACATCTCATACCCAAGTGGCTTTGTCTGCTTTCATTATTTGTTTTGAAAGAATAATATAAGCATGGTCTCAACGTGCCACATCATACTGATCAGGAACTTGCATCTCTTCATGCAGAAACCTGCTCTCTGGCCTCAGCACTTACCAGCAGATGCCCCAGTGTTAACTGCTCTGCACAACCTCTGTTTTCATTCCTACAATATATCTGAAGAGCCAGAATCTCTCTCTTGCAGCAATTATCCTTAAACACCTGAAATCGAGAGACAGTTAGAGGATTAAAATTTCTTCATCTCCACATGCTGTTACTTTGAACTGGCAAAACCACTTTTAAAAAATCCTGAGAGCACCTCTTAAGTGGACCTCAGAAAATGTTAAGGACTATCTTAATTTCTAATTTCTATAAACAGAATGAAGGAGCTGCCCCCACTAAAAGACACAATTTAAACAATGCAACCTTAACTTTCACCTTTTATTAGATAAGTCAAAAGAAAACAAGTTTTGCTGAATAATTAAAGATCACTTTGGAGCATCTGAACATTTTGGATTAACTCTGACATAATCTTAAATTGGGGGCACAAGAGGCTCAAGTGCACAGTTGGACTCCAGAGACTTCCAGGAGCCAGTGAACATGGCCATTGACAGTATGCCTTCTATGAAGAGACAAGGCAGAACCCACTGCAGCTTGATGCCTTTTTAGATCACTTCCTAGAAAAAACAGAGAAGCTACTGTAAAAGATCATATCTTGCAGCTGCTTTGTAAAACATTTATTTTGTTTCTTTCTCCTAAGGTCATGTCACTCATAACTCATTTTTCACCAAAGTGGAGACATTAGCCCCCTATTTAAAATAACTCTTGGATATATACTGCAAAACCTGAGGTTAATCCACCAATGAAAATGTGCCCCTTTGAAAATGAAAACCTTCCTTCCTTTAACTTTATTTTTCCCTTAGAAAACAAGCAAACTGACTCCTTGTAAAACACAATCTGTGCCTAGTCCTCAGGCATCTCTAAGATGCCCATGTGACACTGTAAGAGTGGAAAAATAGGCATCTTAGTAAGCCTTCCTCAACTCCACAGGCAAAGAAATAGAATCAACAGCTGCTAAGAGTTAAACTAATTTAGAGTCAAATCTAATCCTTCATAAACATGACTTTTTAAAAATTAAAGTATCATTGATATGTAATCTTACACTGGTTCCAAATACACAACACAGTGGTTCAACATTTACCCAGATTATCAAGTCCTCTCCCCCTCCTGTGGGGTCACTGTCCACCAATGTAGTAAGATGTTATGGAGTCATTAAGTGTATTTTCTGTGCTGTACTACAGTCCCTGTGTACTGTACTGTGACTGAATTATTGTGCCCCTTAATCCCCTTCCTCCTCCACGCCCCATGGTCGCCAGCCCCCTTGGTAACTACTACTCCCTTCTCAGTGTCTATGAGTCTATTGCTATTTTGTTCCTTCTGCATAAACATGACTGTTTAAAAAAAAGTCATAATTTAAGATACTAAAGTCAACAAAACAGATATTTTTAATCAGTAAGAAATAAGCTGCCTTTTGTGCCATTTAGTTTAACTTTAAATTTGAGTTTAACTTCATAGATCAAAAACATCAGACTAATAAAAGTTCAGAATTTTAGAGCTGAAAAAGCTCTCAGACGATTTAATGCAACTGTTCCATTTTATAGATGAGGAACCTGAGATCCCCCTGGCAGCTGCCATCATTGGTGACCTGCTGAGGGGCACATCTTGTTTCCTCCGGCCCAGCTTTCCCATGGATCTATGGCTGCAGACTCATTTATGACTCTTCAACAAAATTAGCACTTATTCTTTAACCATCAATGTCATTGAAAAAATAGGGATAATTCCAAATAAAGAAACAAGAGACAAGGTCACTGTTCCAACCTTCTCTCTCAAACACGTTGGTTAGACACATGTTAACAAAGTAGCAGTTAGTTACCATGTTAAGATTCTCTTTTTAATTTCTTGAAAACAATCCCCTTCCAGTTACAAAGGGCAGTCTTTACAGCCTAAATGCCAAGAAGATAAGGCCATGGACATGTGGCCAAGTTGGTCTGTAAGCTGTCCAGGGCAGGTTTGCTCTGGATGCCCTAGTTCTGGCAGCCCAGAGGCCCTAGCACCAGCACCCCTCAGATCATTGCACTTATCTGAGCTGCCCTGAAGACAAACCTGATCTGCAAAGTGCTTTAGACAAGAAAACCCCAGAGCAAGAATTTTACTGTACAATGAATGACTTACATTTAAAAAACTGTTAGGTCTATTAATCAAAATATTGGAACCACACATTCTTATTGGTATTTTAAGTACTTAAGAACGAGTCATTTCAATCTACAAGTGTGTCTAGCAGGGTTTGGCAGCATGCAAAGGACCACAAAGATGCCATACGAGGTGATTCGGGCCCCAGATGGGAAGCTGGTGGGAGGCCTGGGGGGCCTCGTGCTGAGTCTGCACTGACACCCACGAGCTCTCGCTGGCACACACTGTCTTGTGCAGAGGGGAGGGGCTAGAATCTCACAGGCATCCAATGACCTCAAGATATCGCACGGGGGTGGGGGAGGAGCAATTCAACTGAGCACCTGAGCTAGCACACTTGTAAGAGTCCAGTGCAAGCCACCTGGGAGAAAGACCAGAGATGACCCACGCATCACGTACATGACGAACGCTGACGCCTTCACACCTCGCACGCCTCCCAGAGTCTGAGGAGGGGACTCAGAGGGTGAAGCACCTTGCCCAGGCCACACACCCATTTGTCCAGGTGCTTACACGGTACGCTCCCTGTCCTAACTCCACGGCACCAGCTGTCAAGCTCTGAGGTAAGGTCAGAGCACCAGAGCACTGGATGCCAAGTATGTGGAAGGACTATGCAGCTTCAAACATTCATTAAAGACACAAAAATAGTTCATTAAAGACACAAGAATACCTTATCTTTAATGATGCCTTCTTGACACGCAGTACATTTCGGGCTTGAGGAGCTGAGGGGAAACACATGAATATATGTATGTTGGATCAGAAGTCCCTTCTCATTTGAAGCACTCACTTTATGGTCAAACTTGCTATATGAATTCAGAGCAACAAACCAGAGCTTTTTAGGATGCCATGGTAAATTTGGTTTAAATAGGAACGCCATAGGATTAAGGGCTTAATTCTTTTTTTAGTGGTAATTTTTCATAAGGAAGTTTTTAAGCATGAACAGCTTAGATCAGTCTCACTTGGAAAGCCCCTTTCAATTAAAAGTGAAATCTTATTTCAGAAACCAAAACTAGCTCAATGGAGGGGATCTTCAGTGTGAGTGTCCACAGCTTATTAGGAGAGACTTTAAATGGCCTTGCTTTATAAAAATAGCCACTACTTTCTCCACAAGCTATTTTCCTTCATGAATATCAAAAGGCTACTGAGATTCCATAGACCATAAGAGTACAAGAATTTAAAACTGACCCATTAGTTTTAAAAAGAAACCATTAGTCTCCTATATCATTCTTATCCCCAAACTTAGGACATGAGCCACTGCTCCCAAGCTGCCCTTTTTTGGAATTGATTCTAACCCCATCCTGTGCCTGGTAACCACCTCCTAGAGATTAAAAATAAAAACTAAGTTTGTGCACAGTCCCTGCCCTAGACACTCAAGGGCTCAGGAGTCCAGGCCAGGAAGTGTCAGCAGAGGCTTCCGGAAGGAGGCAGGGTTGGACACGTGTGTGTCAGGCCTGGGCGGAGCGGCAGGCTCCACAGGCCTGGGAAGGCTGGCAGGAGAGCTGAGGGCTGGTCGGGAAAGAACTTACTATGTTTTAAAATAAAAGCTCATCCATTTAGGCTATACTAATACAGAGCTTATGCTGAATTGTTTTAATCATATGGATCTCTTCCTATCCTTAGACCCCAGGGCTGAGCAGCAGCTGAGTGGGGTCCCCTGACACCTGCAAAATATGGAGCAGGAGCAGAAAAAGGATGGAAACCAGAAGAGCAACGGACCACTGGATCCCACCATCCAGGGACCTGTGACCAGGAAGCCCTCCCTGGCCCAGAGCTGCAGCCCAGGTCCACGTGTTAAGGGACATCAGGTGCTATAAGTCCACTAATGTCATCACTAAGCAGGACCCAAAGAGTTAGTCTACCCACCAGCAGGGGAAGCTGGTTCCGTGTCTGGGGTAAGTAGATAAGACCAAAATTGGAAGTACCCAGAGGAGAGTGACAGTGGAGGCAGGCTGGCTGCTGTTCGGCCATCAAGGGCTATGTCCTCAGTGCCAAATCAGGAAGAGAAGGGGGCAGCTGCCTAGGCCCCGGTACCTAATCGGGGGACCATGTCTGAGCACATTCTGCCAGAACCCTGGTGCCCAGCACTGTGCCTGGAAAACACCTGGGGAATGAACGAGGATGCTTTCTTGGCCAGTGTTGTTTCTGCTGTGAAACTCCAGCCTGCCTTAGTAACTACCTCTGTGATTCTAAAATGGTATCAATACTCCACTGACAAGGGCTTCCAAAGGCCCAGGGCTAAGTGCACATAGACTGGACTCCCTCAGGCTGGGGAGGTGGGCAGTCCATTCCGTGCAGCACAGCACCTGCACTTGGTGGTCTCCTCTGCCACTTGCTGATGGGTGTGTCTCGCACAGAACTGTGAGCTTCTCAGGCAAAATTCAGCACCATGACCTGGGGACACCAGGGCAAAGTGGCCAGCACCACCAGGACAGAGGCAGGTGCAGGAGTGACTACAGGAGATGCTTGGGGACGGGCTGCGCAGTCCAGGCCGTGGGGCTCAGAGGCCTCACAAACTCAGGCATGGGGTCCTATTGCGTTGGGTCCTAAATGACTTGTTAGCTAGCCTTCAGAATTTCATTCGGGTTCCTGCAGAGCCTTACACCTTCAGGGTTCCTTTTGTAGGGAACTGAACAAAGGAGCATGTGGAAGAGTGGGGCTGGTGAAGCTCAAAGGCTGGTGAACCCAGACCAGGATGGCGCCTACCTCAGCAAAGCAGCCATGCAGGTCTCACAGAAGCGGTGCCCACACTCCGTCTGCTTCGGGTCACACAGCACCAGGCGGCACTTCTCGCACCTGTACTTGTCTTCCACAGTCCTCACAAACCGCTCTTTGTAACCTCCTTGTTCAGGGACAAACACTGACGTCCCGGCGGTGCGGTCAGGGTGCAGTTTTAGCGGTGGGTTTGTCTGCAGGGCACCAGGGGAGTCCATCTTTTTACTCGACTCCATTTCAGAAAAGTGAAATTCTGTGGGGACAGTGACAGCAAACGAACAGAGTGTGACCATGTCATCCTGTGTCAACAAACGGCTTTAGAAAAGCAAAAATTCCCGAGACAGGTTTGCTTTCAGTTTACACGAGAGCCCTTCCTCGTGGTAACAGGTGACAGGAACAAGGGGCGATCAGACGGCCCCCTCCCTGTCTACTGCTCAGACACTTCTGTCAGCATGCCTGCTCAAAAGCTTTCTGAAAGGTATAAACTGTCTTTTTACGGTTCTCTAAAATAGAGATACTACTTTGCTGTACCTTCAAGTTCTGTGCATCATTCTGATGTTTTGGCTGAAGTAACAGCCAGTTTTATTTCCTTGTAGCCTCACTGCCAGATGACAGCCTCAATGACACGACCCACTGTGATGACACTGCAGCCAATTCTGGAGTCTGCACACATGTCTCTCATTCCAACAGTGCTTTACATTCTACGGCGTCTGCAGATGGGGGGCACTACTCTTCCCACAGGGTGGCCCCACGAGAGCATGTCCCCAGCTTGCCACTCACACCTGGCTGCCTGGCCCCACCTCCCTCACTGACCCTGCAACAGCAGGAACCTGCACAGGGCACCAGTTTCGTGGTGGACCCATTGTGGATTTACAGGTACTTTGGTGCGGGGACAGAGGTGGCGGAAGAGACACTGGGGCTGGATGGGCCCTCTGTGTGATGGTGACGAGTGCACAGACGGGTGGTTCCCACCTGTAAGCTCCTGCCAACTAGCAAAGTGCGTAGTTCCTGGGAACAAGCCACGAAGCGCCCTGAGCAGCCCTGTAGCTGAGGTGCACGGGAGCATCTGGCGAGCCTGGAGAGGTAGTTCTGGGCAGATCTCAGCAGGTCTCAGAACTACACTGTTCTTGCTCGATCCGTCTGCCACTTACAAGTATAAGGGCCAATTCTTCCTACTCACAAGGTCCTGGGCATCCGCCTCCACTCCCACCCTACCCTACCTCACCCTAGAAGGAGAGGCCTTCTGCCTCTTTTGGAGGCTGAAAGAAGGAGCAGTTCACACTGCGGGTGCGTAGGAACTAATACCACAGCAGACCACTGACAGATAAACCAACTGATGGTGCTCCAGTCGAACACGGGTTAGTGGGAATAAACCAGAACATTACTATGGCAAAGTGTGGCAGCCTTCTGTGAAGTCCACCTATTTGTGAAAAACAAAGTTTCAAAATGACCTCAGAAGGCCAAAGACCCTTTGCTCACAAACTTGTTGATCAGAATCCTGTTAACTAAGATGCTAAATAGAAAGGTGCCATGCTAACTTTGCCTGTCAGAGGAAAGGGTCACAGTCTGCACACTGGCCACCCGGCCTCTGGCACTCATGCCCTCCCTGCTCTCCACATGGGCCCTGCTCCTGCAGATGCGCTAGGTCACCACCAGCCCCCGAGGCTGCTCCTCCTGGCATGCCCCTCCCCACCTGCTCAGGGAGGCCCACTGCGGGCACCCCTCCTTGCCTGACTCCTTTTGTCCTGTCTGTGCCTCTTCCATGGCACTTCCCGCCCTCTAAGGCCACATGCTTATGATTTACCATCTCTCTTCCTTTGGTAACATATCAGCTCCCCAACAACACTGTTCTGTTGACTGACAAACTCCAGGCGCCTGGAATACTGCCTGGTGGGCAGAAGGTACTCAATACACATCGGTGAGTAACAAAAAGAGGCAGGGCAGGTCTGAGCTGCTCACGCCTAACTGGATTTCTGTGACAACTGACTTTCCCAGGGAAAAAAAGACTCTTCAGCTTTCAGATCGGATCTTATAGCTCGTGCCTTGAAAACCCTTGCTTAGATTCAAAGCTACTTATAACTTTGGCTTAGGATTTTCTCCTCTAGCACCTAGGAAGCTGTGTGGTCAATGAATAGTTTTTTAATGATTAATGTCTGATTCTTTGGAGGTGAATTCCTACTTCAAATATGAGACATAACTAACGTAGAGTCAAGCTAATGCTCATTTACCTACATCATGCGATACACCATACAAGCAAGAATGTGGTTTCGGATCCTTCATTTTTATAGGGTACTTAAGGTAAGTGGTTGCAAAAGGCATCCCCAGCACATGAAGGATCCTCAGGACACAGCCCACAGCTGTTATGGGTCTAGACTGCACGACTTACCTGCAATGCAGGGCCTGGGCATCACTGCAGCAGGGGCCTCCCACAACCTTACCCAAGCGCCCCTGCACCCTGTGCTGGGCATGGCTCATTCCTGAGCTAAACGGCTGGCCTGAGAATGAGCCTATGGGGAAGGGAGGAAAGAGGTCTACAGTGCTGGGAGAGCAGGACAAGGAAAACAGACCTCCTTACCTGACACTTCCAAGTGAGGAAAAAGCAGCACAGGAGAACTAGCAAGCATGAACTGCCCATAACAGGCAACTCCAGAGAGTCAGGGAGCAGATTCATGGCTCCTAGGGGCTGGGGGAGGGCGCCACCTACAGCTGGGTACGGGGTTTCCTGTCCTGCTGGTATGACAGGCTCTTCTGGACTGGGATTGTGGGGATGACTGCACAGCACGTGCTCGCAGAGACAACTGCAGACTAAGATGTGGGGTGTAAAGTGCAAAGGACATGTACCAGATTGCCTACTCCAACTACCCAGAGATAGACACCCCTTCTGGTGTTCTGTGCAACTCTGCAGACACCCAGAAGTGGCAGATACACATACAAGAAAACATGTCTTTTCTTCCCCTCTGCACAAACTGTGCTGTACATGCAAACCAACCTACCACTTTCTTTTCTCATGGTTTTCCGTATCAGCATACAAAGATCCACTTGATTATTTTGAAGGGCTGCACAGCTCTCCACTGTGTGGCTTATCATAACTGATATAACCAGTAGCACTTATGAGAGTCAGGCTAGGTTTGATGTTTTGCTATTGTGGATACCCTACAGTGAACATCCATGAACATTTACCTTTGTAAGTTTAGGCAAGCATATAGCAACAGAAATGCTGGATCAAAGATGATATGCATTTAAATATTATAATCATTGCCAAACACCCTAGTAAAAAGGTTGCACACTACATTTCCTCCATGTTCAATCACTATGAAAGACAGTATCGTTTCACTCAACACTAATGCTTCTCACTGCATCTCAGCCCCAGCAGGGCTCTGAGGGAAAAGCTGCTGGTCACGCTGTTGTACGAACATCAGGGATCTCCCGTGGAGCCTGTCAGCAGGCTCAGCCCTGGAATGCCTGAGGGCACACACCACCCTTCTACACGTGGGGGTTGGGGTGGGAGACACTTCTTCGGGTGAGTGACTCTGCAAGGGTCTGCTAGACCAGCCACAATTTATTTCAACAAATACACTAGGCACCTACGACGTGCACAGCTCTGTGCGTCACAGGCTCCTGCCTTGGAGAGCACTGAGGAGCCACAAGGGAATAGAGCACACTGGGGTCAACAACTGTACCCGGCAGCAGATGGGGAAAACACCAGCCAGAATCACGAAGGCTGCAGATATGCAGAAGAGAAGATATCACTCTACTGTGGGAAGATTAGGGCATCATGAGTTGGACTTGTGGCATAATTCCAATTACAGCAGAGAAGGACATGTAGGAGGGGCAGCAGCGGGATCTGGGGGAGCTGGACAGGCAGGGCACCGGGCAGAGAGGTCTAGGTGGGAAGCTTTGGCCGGTGTTGCTTCCCTGAGGTGGACTCTTGGGCACAGCACTTATCTTCTGAGCCTTAAAAAGACGTCACTGAGGCATTTTACGTGGAATCCCTCTGCAGCACTGCACATACGGGAGACACACCCTCCTGACGACTGGGGTCAGGAGGCCCAACAAGGACGGGCTGTTTCCTCATCTGAGATGGCTTGAAGCATTTTATTTAAAAATCCCTTCTTAGCAATTAGGCCAGGAAAATAAATAAAAGTCATCCAAATAGAAGGAAAGAAGTAAAACTATTTCTAGCTCACATGGCATCATCTTGTATATAGAACATATTAAGAAATCAACTAAGAGTGAGATGAACTAACAAACTTGTTCAGCAAGTTGCAGGAAATAAGATCAATATACGAAAGTCAGTAATATTTCCATACACTAGCAATGAACAATCCAAAAATGAAGTTAAACAATTAATTTATAATAGCATCAGAAAGAATATTTAGAAATAAATGTAACCAGGGAAGGGCAAGATGTGTGTACTAAAAACTACAAAACACTGTAGAAAGACATTAAACATTTACATAAATGGTAAGACATAGCATGTTCATGGATTAGCATACGTAACAGCTAAGATGACACTACTACTCAAACTGATCTACAGATTCAACTCAACTCCTATTTAAACACTGTCTTTAAAAAAAAAATAAGCTGAACCTAAAATTCATATGGAAATGCAAATGAACCAGAATAGACAAAACAATCTTAAAAAGGACAACTTAGTAGGAAGATTCATACTTCCTTATTTCAACACTTACTACAAATTATTCAGGACACTGTGGTAATGGCATAAAGGCAGACATACGTATCAGTGAAAAAGGACTAAGAGCCCAGAAATAAACCCTTACATTTATGACCAGTTGGTTTCTGACAAGAGTTCCAAGGCCATTCAATGGGGGAAAGAAACAGTATGCACTCAGTGTCAGCAATCTCACTATTGTTATGGAACAAAGACGGCTCTACTCCTGGGTATTCTCTTTTCAGCTTTTTAAGGGCATGGTTGCCCTCTAACATTTGCTTAGATACCAGCCTCCTTCCCTCCCAGATAATCAACTGCGCACAGCTCTGGTACAGAAAGGATTGCTTCAGGGAGGAGAGAAGGGTGGGTTCTGAGATGTCTCCACCTGGTAGCCTTCCTTACCTTTCAAAAAAAAAGTGTGAGATGATATTTGACACAAAAAAGATTATGTGCAATATATCCCCTTCACCCTCCCTCCATGCATCCTCTCCCAGCCCTCTCCTTTGGTAACCACTAGTCCCTCCTTGGAGTCTGTGAGTCTGTTGCTGTTTTGTTCCTTCAGTTTTGCTTCGTTGTTATACTCCATAGATGAGTGAAATCATTTGGTACTTGTCTTTCTCTGCCTGGCTAATTTCACTGAGCATAATATCCTCTAGCTCCATCTGTGTTGTTGCAAATAGAAGGATTTGTTTTCTTCTTATGGAGGAAAATGTTTCATTATGTATATGTACCACATCTTTATCCATTCATCTACGGATGGACACTTAGGTTGCTTCCGTATCCTGGCTATTGTAAATAGTGCTGTGATAAACATAGGGGTGCATATGTCTTTTTCAAACTGGGCTTTTGCATTCTTAGGGTAAATTCCTAGGAGTGGAATTCCTGGGTCAAATGGTATTTCTATCTGTACGTTTTTGGGGAACCTCCATATTGCTTTCCACAATGGTTGAACTAATTTACATTCCCACCAGCAGTGTAGGAGGGTTCCCCTTTCTCCACATCTTCGCCAGCATTTGTTGTTCCTTGTCTTTTCGATGTTGGCCATCCTAACTGGCGTGAGGTAATATCACAATGTGGTTTTTAATTTGCATTTCCCTGATAATTAGTGATGTGGAGCATCTTTCCATATGCCTGTTGGCCATGTGAATTTCCTCTTTGGAGAAGTGATTGTTCAGATCCTTCTCCCATTTTTTTTATTGGGTTATCTGCTTTTTGGGTGTTGAGGCATGTGAGTTCTTTATTTATTTTGAATGTTAACCCCTTGTCAGATATTCTCTCATACTGTAGGATGCCCTTTTGTTCTACTGATGGTGTCCTTTGCTGTACAGAAGCTTCCTAGTTTGATGTAGTCCCATTTGTTCATTTTTGCTTTTGTTTCCCTTGCCCAAGCAGATGTGTCAAGGAAAAAGTTGCTCATGTTTATATTCAAGAGATTTTGCCTATGTTTTCTTCTAAGAGTCTTATGGTTTCATGACTTACATTCAGGTCTTCGATCCATTTTGAGTTTACTTTTGTACATGGAGTTAAACAATAATCCAGTTTCATTCTCTTACATGTAGTTGTCCAGTTGCCAACAACAGTTGTTTAAGAAGCTATCATTTTCCCCACTGAATATCCATATAAGCTTGGGTTTATACCTGGGCTCTCTACTCTGTTCCACTGATCTATGGGTCTGTTCTTTAGCCAGTACCAGATTGTCTTGATTTTTGTGGCTTTTTAGCAGAGATTGAAGTCAGGGAGTGTAATTCCCTTAGTTTTATTCTTCCTTCTCAGGATTACTTTGGCTGTTTGGGGTCCTTTCTGGATTCATATGAATTTTAGAACTATTTGCCCTAGTTTGTTGAAGAATGCTGTTAGTATTTTGATAGGAATTGCACTGAACGCTTTAGGTAGGATGGCCATTTTGACAATATTAATTCTTCCTATCCATGCGCATGGGATTTGTTTTCATTTATTGGTATCTTCCTTAATTTCTCTCATGAGTGTCCTATAGTTTTCATGGCATAGTTCTTTCACCTAATTGGTTAGGTTTATTCCTAGGTATTTTATTCTTTTTGAGGCAACTATGCATGGAATTTTTTTCCTGATTTCTCTTTTCTGCTAGTTCATTGTTAGTGTATAGGAATGCAACAGATTTCTGTGTATTAATTTTGTATCCTGCAACTTCGCTGAATTCAGCTATTCTATCAGTTTTGGGTGAATTCCTTAGGGTTTTCTATACACAATATCATGTCATCTGCAAACAGGGACAGTTTAACTTCTTTACCAATCTGGATCCTTTTATTTATTTGTGTTGTCTGATTGCCGTGGCTAGGACCTTCAGTGCGATGTTGAATAAAAGTGGGGAGAGTTGGCATCCTTGTCTTGGTCCCATTATTAAAGGAAAAGCTTTCAGATTCTCGCTGTTAAGTGTGATGCTGGCTGTGGGTCTGTCGTATATGGCCTTTATTATGTTGAGGTACTTGCCCTCTATACCCATTTTGTTGAGAGTTTTTATCATGAATGGATATTGAATTTTGTCGAATCCTTTTCAGCATCTATGGAGATGATCATGTGGTTTTGGTTCTTCTTTTTGTTGATGTAGTGGATGATGTTGATGGATTTTTGAATGTCGTACCATCCTTGCATCCCTGGGTAGAATCCACTTGATCATGATGGATGATCTTTTTGATGTATTTTTGAATTCGGTTTGCTAATATTTTGTTGAGTGTTTTTGCATTTATGTTCATCAGCGAAATTGGTCTGTAATTTTCTTTTTTTGTGGTGTCTTTGCTTGGTTTTCGTGTTAGAGTGATGTTGGCCTCACAGAATGAGTTTGGGAGTATTCCCTCCTCTTCTACATTGTGGAAGACTTCAAGGAGGATGGGTATTAGGTCTTCACTAAATGTTTGATAAAATTCAGCGGTGAAGCCATCTGGTCCAGGAGTTTTGTTCTTAGGTAGTTTTTTGATTACCAATTTCATTTCTTTGCTGGTAATTGGTTTATTCAGATTTTGTTTATTCCTGGGTCAGCCTTGGAAGGTTGTATTTTTCTAGAAAGTTGTCCATTTCTTCTAGGTTATCTACTTTGTTAGGATATAATTTTTCATAGTATTCTCTAATAATTCTTTGTATTTCTGTGGTGTCCATAGTGATTTTTCCTTTCACATTTCTGATTCTGTTTATGTATGTAGACTCTTTTTTTTCATGATAAGACTAGCTAGGGGTTCATCTACTTTGTTTATTTTCTTGAAGAACCAGCTCCTGCTTTCACAGATTCTATTATTTTATTCTTCTCAATTTGATTTATTTCTGCTTTGATATTTATTATGTCCCTCCTCCTACTGATGTTGGGCCTCATTTGTTCTTCCTTTTCTAGTTTCATTACTTGTGAGTTTAGACTGTTCATTTGGGATTGTTCTTTTCTGAGGTAGGCCTGTATTGCAATATATTTCCCTCTTAGCACAGCCTTTGCTGCATCCCACAGATTTTGAGGTGTTGAATTACTGCTGTCATTTGTCTCCATATATTGCTTGATCTCTGTTTTTATTTGGTCATTGATCCATGGATTATTTAGGAGCATGTTATTAAGCCTCCATGTGATTGTGGGCTTTTTTGTTTTCTTTGTGTAATTTATTTCTAATTTCACACCTTTGTGGTCTGAGAAGCTGGTTGGCACAATTTCAATCTTTTTGAACTTACTGACTTTTTTTTGTGGCCTAGTATATGATCTATTCTTGAAAATGTTCCATGTGCACTTGAGAAGAATGTGTATCCTGTTGCTTTTGGATGGAGTGTTCTGTAAATGTCTGTTAGGTCCATCTATTCTAATATGTTGTTTGGTGCCTCTGTCTCTTTACTTATTTTCTGTCTGGTTGATCTGTCCTTTGGAGTGAGTGGTGTGTTGAAGTCTCCTAAAATGAATGCATTGCATTCTATTTCCCCCTTTAATTCTGTTAGTATTTGTTTCATATATGTAGGTGATTGTGTGTTGGGTGCATAGATATTTGTAATCATTATATCCTTTTGTTGTACCGACCCCTTTATCATTATGTAATGTCCTTCTTTGTCTCTTGTTACTTTCTTTGTTTTGAAGTCTATTTTATCTGATACAAGTACTGCAACTCCTGCTTTTTTCTCACTATTAGCTGCATGAAATATCTTTTTCCATCCATTTACTTTCAGTCTGTGTATGTCTTTGGGTTTGAAGTGAGTCTCTTGTAGGCAGCATATAGATGGGTCTTGTTTTTTTATCCAGTCAGTGTCTCTATTTCTTTTGATTGGTGCATTCAGAACATTTACATTTAGAGTGATTATCAATAGGTATGTACTCATTGCCATTGTAGGCTTTAGATTCGTGGTTACCAAAGGTTCAAGGGTAATTCCATTAGTATCTAACAGTCTAATTTAACTCACTTTCTATGCTATTAGAAACACAACCTAAAGATTCTTTTTTTCCCTCCTTTTTTCTTTCTCTTCCTTTCTTTGTATGTTATAAATCATATTCTATACTCTTTGTCTATCCCTTGTGTGACATCTATTTAGCCTTAGGAATATTTCCATCTATAGGAGTCCCTCCAAAATGCACTGTAAAGGTGGTTTGTGGGAGATAAATTCTCTTAGCTTTTGTGTATCTGAAAATTGTTTAATCCCTACTTCAAATTTAAATGATAACCTTTCCAGGTAGAGTATTCCTGGTTCAAGGCCCTTCTGCTTCATTATGTTAAATATATGATGCCACTCCCTTCTGGCCTGTAAGGTTTCTGTTGATAAACCTGATGATAGCCTGATGGGTTTTCCTTTGTATGTGATGTTTTTTCTCTCTCGCTGCTTTTAAAAGTCTGTCTTTATCCTTGATCTTTCCCATTTTAATTATTATATACCTTGGTGTTGTCCTCCTTGGGTCCCTTGTGTTGGGAGATCTGTGCGCCTCCATGGCCTGAGAAACTATCTCCTTCCCCAGATTGGGGATGCTTTCAGCAATTACCTCTTCAATGACACTTCCTATCCCTTTCTCTCTCTCTTCTTCTTCTGGTACCCCTAGAATACGAATATTGTTCTGTTTGGATTTGTCACAGTTTTCTCAATATTCTTCCATTCTTAGAGTTCCTTTTTTCTCTATGCTATGGAACTTCTTAATGATTAATCTCCATCTGCGATTCGTTCCTGAATTCTTGAATATTTTTCTGTACCTCCATAAGTATGTTTATGATTTTTATTTTGAACTCTTTTTCAGGAAGATTAATGAGTTAAGTTTCATTTGGCCCCTTTTCTGGGGTTTGTGAGATTTTGGTTTGCACCAGGTTCTTTTGACGTTTCATATTTCTATGTGGTGCCCTCTAGTGCCCAGAAGCTCCAGTGTCTGGAGCTGCTCAGTCCCTAGAGTGAGTTTGGGGATCATAGGGGAGTAGAGCTTGTGACTGGGGGAGGAAAGATCTGTTTCCTGATTCCCATCTGCGGTGCCTGACTCCAGTGTCAGAGCCAGTGGGCCGAGCACACAGGTGTAAGCCTCTGCGCTGTGCGTCTCTAGCTGTTGTAGGCAGGGCCTCCCTCTGGCTGTCCTGACACCAGCACAGTGACTTCCAGTTTGTGAGCTAGTGCTGTCAGGCCAGTACGAAGGCTTGGCAGGGTGGGTGTCACAGTGGGGGACCTTGGAGCTGAGCAGCCAGCCAGGGGGATGGAGTGCCTGCCCAGAGAACCTTGTCCAGCTGTCCCTTCTCCCGCACAGCAAGCTCCGTGAAAACCCCACCCCTTCAGCAGCCCTCTTGCTGCTAGGAAGCCTCTCAGACCGCCTGCCTTTCCTTTGTCCCAGAGAGGCCAGATGTGGATCCCGTCCTCCACAAATGGCCGGAATCTCAGTCTCTCAAGCACTCTGCCTGTCCAAGCTCTCCAACCTCCAGAGCACCACACAAAGTAGGTTTCTGCTCCCAAAGCAGATCTCCAGGGCTGGGTGTTCAGCAGTCCCAGGCTTTCACCCGCTCCCCGCTCCGTTTCTCTTCCTCCCACTGTGAGCTTGGGTGGGGGAAGGGCCTGGGTCCCGCCAGATTAAGGCTTTGGTACGTTACCCTGATTCATGAGGCGTGCTCTGTTCATGAGGTCTGTATGCAGTCTGGTTCAGCCTTCTTTCCTGTTGTTGTTTTAGGGTTCATTGTATTAATTAACTATATTTTCATACTATTTGTGGTTTTCGGAAGAGTTCTCTGTCTCACCTCTCACACCATTTTAAATCTCACTCTATGTTTATGATTTTTATTTTAAAATGTCTTTCAGGAAGATTGGTGATTTCCGTTTCAGTTGGTCCCCTTTCTGGTGTTTGTGGGATTTTGGTTTCAACCAGGTTCCTTTGATGTTTCATATTTGCAGGTGGCTCCCTCTATTGACGAGAAGCTCTACTTTTTGGAGCTGTTCAGCTCCTGGAGCTATGGCAGGAGTCGCAAGCAAGCGGGGCTGGTTCCTGCCGGGAGGAAAGAGCTCTTTCCTACTTCCCAGCTGCAGTGCCTGCCTCCACTACCAGGGCCAATGGGCTGAGCATCCAAGGAGGAGCCTCTAAGCTATGCACTTGTAGCTGCCTAGGTGGGGCCTCCTTCTGGCTGGCCTGACACAATTGCAGGGGCAGCAGGTTTGCAAGCTGGTGCTGGCAGAGAGGAGTGGCAGGCTGTGTATCACAGTGGGGGGCCTCATAGCTGCACTGACAGCCAGTGGGATGAAACTCCTGAAGCTCCTGAAAGTTCCTAACCTGCTGGGCTTAGTGCTCTGGGACAATTTTGTCCACCTGTCCTTTCTCTGGAGCAGCAAGCTCTGTGCATTCCTTGCCCCTTTAGTAGACCTCCCGCTTTTAGGAAGTCTCTTAGAGTGCCCACCTTTCTTTTGCCCCAGAGCAGCTGGTTGTGGGTTCCTGTTCTCCACAAGTGGCTAGAATCTCAATCTCACCAAATATTCTGCCTGTCTTAGCTTTCCAACACCAATAATCTCCAAAGCACCATGTAATGTAGGTTTGTGCTCCCAGAGCAGATCTCCAGAGCTGGTGTTCAGCAGTTCTAGGCCTCCACTCCCTTCCTGCTCCATTTCTCTCCCTCCTGATGGTGAGCTGCGGTGGAAGAAGGGCTTGGGTCTCACTGGATCAGAGATTTGGTACTTTATCCTTTTCCATGAGGTGGGCTCTATTCCCCAGGTGTAAGCAATCTGCTGCAGCCTTCTTTCCTGTTTCTCTTTCAGGATTTGTTTTGTTTGCTATATTTTCATATTATATGTGGTTTTGGGAGTAGGTTTCTGTCTCACCTCTCATGGCGCCATTTTTAAGCCAATCTACAGCACCATTTTCAAAAGAAGGATAGTGTGCTCTAACAAAACTAGCAAACAAGCCACTATGTTAAATAAACTCACACTGCTCAAGGAAAATATTCTTCCTAATTACAAAAGCTTATTTGAGACAGGAATGACAAACCCTGAGCAAGGCCCAAAGGGCGGGTCCATGATCAGACACCTTGAGATGAACACTCAAGGTTTATTGATGATCCCAGATGATGCCAGCCATTTCACATATCACCACTGAGAAGTCAGTTCTGATTTGAAATGCAAGAATCACCAAATTACCTCCTAAAACTACGAGGGCAATAGGAACAATGTGTTTGAATCTTAAGACAAATACTCACCTGTCGTGTCCTGAGGAAAAGGGAGCTTTGGATATATGAAACCCATTATTGGAGGCAATTTTTTCACAATAAACTCAGAGGCAGAAAATAATGAATAATCCTAAAATTGGACACTAATATGGATACTTAATCACCTTAAGGCCACATAGAGAGTCTTGCAAAAGGAGAAACCACAGAGATGAATCTGTTTCAGGTTCCCCTCCACCTAGTTAACAGAGATGATAAAAACCTCAAGACCACTGGAAGGGAAACAAAATTTCTGTCTGCAGAACCAAGTTTTCAATAGCAACAGGGGAGGGTGTAGTTTTTACTAGGATGCCTTCCAAACAAAAGGCACACAACAAATATTAACATAAGAATTTATTTTATCTTTTATATTGCTTATTGTTGTAAGCCATCTTAAATCCTTTCTGAAATCAGGTGGGGTGTAGATAAATTAGGCCAACTCAAAATTGGTCACAACATTAAGAACAAACTAGTGAGGGATGTCAGCAGAAGTGGCCGATTAAAGAACTCCAAAAACCTATCCTTCAATAAAAGCAAGAAAAAAACTGGCAAAATCTGTCAGAAACGACTTTTTTGGAACTCTGAACACTAATCAAAAGCGTGTAGCATTGAGAGGAACACTGAAGAGAATCAGCTGACTCTCAGTAAAAGTGAGCTCAGTGGCATTCCACCTTAACCTGGCCCACTCCACAAGAGGCAGTGACCTTAAAGGTAACAGCCTTCAACCCCAGTACAGGTTTTGGAGGGTGGTGGTAGAAGTGGAGCGAAACAGCCCTCACCTGTAAAGAATTCCAGTGGTTTGTTCTGGCCTATCTGGTGGCTCCCAGTAAGACCAGCTCAAGGGCCTGCCTTTGCCCTACCAAACTCAGAACTCTCCCAGTGCTGGGGTGGCTACTGGCGGGAGGGGGTTGTTTACTGAAAACACCAACAGTCGCTGCTACCTGGGGCATTCAGTAACAGCTGTGCTAAACTAACCAAAAGGCTGAGAGGAAAAGCTGGGAAATAAGGGCTTTGAAAAGCTCCAAAACATTTCTGGGAACCAAGAAGACCACGTAAATGCCCAGGACTATATGCATGCTCAGGAAAGACCTGAGCAAGTCCTAAGCTCTCACCTCTGGCTGATCTTCAGGTTCTGCACAAGCAGGAAGCAAATGCTAAGTCAGAGTTGTCTATTGCCTGGCTGAGTGGAAAACACATTCCATCACTCACACAGATACCACCTGAAAGACTGGGAGATAATTTTGGATCCAGACACTTAAAGAAATATCTGTTGAATCATTAACTGACCATTTCGATAAGGCAATAGAGACTTCAGTGACCACATGACAAAGAATACAGACTTTATAAAATCAGCACAAAAAAGTCATTATACAAACAACTGTAATATGCAGCAGTAACAAATCTTAGGAAGAGCAGACAATCTCACTTCTAGGTTTGTCACATTGTAATATTCAAAATGACTACTGTCAATAAACAGTTTTAAGGCATGCAAAGAAACAAGGAAGTATGGCCCTTAACAGGAAAAAGAGAAAGTGATGGAAACTATCAAGGAGATTCCCAGGCAGTGAACTTACAAAGACTTTAAATGAGTTATTTCACATGTGTTCAAAGAGATAAAGGAAACTGTATTCAAAGAACTAAAATAAACTATTAGAACAATGTCTCATGAAATAAGAGAATATCAATAAAGATAAATTGTAAAAAGGAGCCAAACAGAAATCATGGACTTTAAGTACCAGAACTGAAACGAAAGATTCACTGCAGCAGCTCAACAACAGAACGAGCAGCCAGAACGATTAGAGTACTGGAAAACAGGGCAATTGGGAGTTGAAGATAAATCAATTTTATCCAGTCTGAATAACAGAAGGAAAAAAATAATAAAGAAAAATTAACAGAGCCTCAAAGACCTGTGAGGCACCATCAGTAATACCAACATATACAGTATAGGAGTTCCAGAGAGGAGAGGAAGGAGGAAAAGAGGTCGAAAGAATATTTGAAAAAATAACAGACAAAAAGTTCCTACATTTGATGGAAAATATTAATCTGCACATCCAGAAAGCTCCACAAATTCCATGTAAGGCAAACTCAAAGACACCCACACTAGTACCCATAATCGAATTGCTGAAAGACAAAAGGGAATTCTGAAAGCAACAGGGAAGCACCTCCTTACATACATAAGGATTTTTCTCTCTGATTAACATTCAATACCTCATCAGCGACCGTGGAAGACAGAAGACACTGGGATGACGAATTCAAAGGGATGAGAGAAAAAAGCAACTAAGAATCCTCTCCTAGCAAAACTATACTTCACAAATGAAGGTGACACTCAACAAATACTAGAAAAGTAAATTAACAGAACATTAAATGTACTACACACTATAACCCAGTGGGATTTATTCCAGGAATATAAGGGTGGTTCAATATAAAAAAATCAATTAGTGTAATACACCACAGTAATAGAACAAGGGTAAAAAACCCACATGATCACCTCAATTGATGTAGAAAAAGCATTTGATAAAAGTCTAACATCCTTTCATTATAAAACCCTCAGAAAACCAGGAATTAAAAGGGAACTACCTTTACATGATAAAGGAAATCTATGAAAAACAGACACTTAATGGTGAAAACTTTCACCCTAAGATCAGGAAGAAGCAAAGGATGTACTGCTATTCAACATTATACTGGGAATTCTAGCCAGAGCAATTAGGCAAGAAAAAGAAATAAAAAGCATCCAAATTAGAAAGGGGGGAGTAAAATTATCTTTATCCACAGATATAAAATCCCAAAGAATTCACAAGAAAAACTAGACTTAAAAGACAAACTCCTCAAAGTTGTGGGTACTGGATCAACACAGAAATATCAGTTGGTTTCTATATACCAGCAATATAAGACCCAAAAAGGAAATTAAGAAGTAATTCCATTTACAATTGCATCCAAAAGAATAAAATGCCCAGGAATAACTTTAGACAAAGAGGTAAAAGACATTGTTCACCAAAAACTGCCAAACAATTGCTGAAAGAAATTAAAACACACACACAACTCAATAGTAAGACATCTGTTCCAAAGCAAATCTGTATACATGGACTGAAAGACTTAATATTGTTACAATGGCAATACTACTTGTATTGGTAAATTTTATCTGTGGGAGGCAATCCTTCATCCAATCAAAGGCCTGAACTGAACAAAAAGGCTGACCCTCCCCCAGATAAAGAGGATTCTTTCTGTCTAACTGCCTTCAAACTGAGACACTGGTCTTTTTTGTGCCTTCAGACTTGAACTGAAAGATCAGCTTTTCCTGGCTCTCAAGCCTGTCAACCTTCAGAGGAACTACACTGTTGGCTCTCCCAGCTTCAGACCTTCAGACTCAGGCTGGAACTAAGCCACTGGCTCTCTTGGTTCCCCAGCTTGCCAATTCACTCTGCAGATCTTGGGACTTGCCTGCCTCTATAACTGTGAGAGCCAATTCCTTAAAATAAAAACCTTGTTCTCCGTACATAAATATACACATACATATATACATACCCTTTACTGGTTCAGTTTCTCTGGAGAATGCTGACTAATACTACCAGACCACTCTACAGATATGATTGCAAGGGACCTCAAAGAGTTAAAACAATATTGAAAAATAAAAACAAAGTTGAAAGACTCGCTCTTTTCAAACTTACTACTTCAAAACTTACTACAAAACCACAGTAATCAAAACAGTGTAATGCTGGAAAAAGATAGACATAAAGAAATGGAATAGAACTGAGAGTCTAGAAATTAACCCATACATAAATGGCCAAATGATTTTTTACAAGGATGACAAAACTATTTAGTGCGAAAGAACAATCTCTAGGACAACAACAGGCAGAGGAATGAACTTGGATCCTGCCTCACTCCATATACACAAAATAACTCAAAATGGATCAACAACTAAAATACAAGAGCTAATACCATAAAACTCTCAGAAGAAAACACAGAGGTAACTCTTCATGACCTTAAATTTGATAAAGGATTCCTGGCTATGACATCAAAAGCACAAGCAACAAAAGAAAAAATAAATTTGACTTCATCAACTTGAAAACATTTGTACATAAAAGGACATTACCAGGAATGTGCAACAACAAAATGGGAGAAAATATCTGCAAATCACATACCTAGTAAGGTTTTTGTATCCAGAATACATAAAGAAGTCTTACAACTTTTGTCTTACAACAAAAAAGACAAACAACTCAATTAAAAAATGGGCAAAGGATCTGAATAAATATTTCTCCAAAGAAGCTATAGAAATAGCAAAAAGTACATGGAAAGATGTTCAATATCATTTGTCATTAAGGAAATACAAATCAAAACCACTATGAGTTACTACTTCATACCCACCAGAATGGCTATAATTTTTTTAAAAAGGTGAAATAACAAATATTGGTTAGGATGTAGAGAAACTGGAATCCTCACACACTGCTGATACAAAATGATTCAGCCACCGTGGAAAACAATTTGGTGGTTCCTCAAACAGTTAAACATTGAAATGACCATATGACCCGGCAGTTCTACTCCTCAGTATATACCTCGAGGAACTGAAAAAAGTACTCAAATAAACATAGGAAAACACATGCTCACAGCAGCACCATTCACAGTACCCGAACGGGGGACACAACCAAAATGTCCACCAACAGAAGAATGGATAAACAAAACGTGCTATAGCCATACAATAGGATATTATTCACCCATAAAAAGAAATGAAGTAACGATACAGGCTATAACATGGATCAACCTGGAGGACATTATACTATGTGAAAGACACCAGAAACAAATAGTCACATACTATATGATTCCACTTATATGAAATATACAGAAAAGGTAAATCCAGAGAGACAGAATGCAGATTCATGTCTGCCAGGAGTTGAGGGGGAAGATAATGAGGACTCTTTGCTTGAAGGATATGGATGAGGAGGACCAACTGCTCTGGGGTAATGATAATGTTTCAGAGCCATATAGAGGTTGTAGTTACATAATACTGTGAATGTACTAAATAGCACTGAATTGTTCACTTTAAAATGGCTAGCACATTGTGTGAATTTTATGTAAATTCCTAAAAAAATTAATGCTCAAAAAAACTGAACATCATGAAATACCACTTCACAGCTACTAAAATGGCTATGACTTAAAAAAAAAAGGAAGATTACAAGTGATGGAAAGGGTATGAGGAAAGTGGAACCTTCATACATTGCATGTGGGAATGTAAAATGGTGCCACCTCTGTGGCAAAAACTTGGCAGTTACTCAAAAGGTAGTAACAGAGCTACCATATGACCCAGCAGTCCTATGCCTATGCATATACACAAGACAGCTGAAAACATAATTACACAAAGGCTTGTACATTAATGTTCACAGCAGTAATACTACTAGACAGAGAGTATTAACAGCCCAAATGTCCATCAAGAGATGCTGAGATAAACAAAATGCACTATTATCCATAAAATGTATTATTATTTAATCATAAAAAGGAATAAAGTACGGATATGTGCTATAGCCTGAACTCCAAAGACACACTAAATGATGAAAGTCAGACACAAAAGGCCACATCATGATTCTATTTATACGAAATGTCAAGAACAGGTAAATCCATGGAGAGAGAAAGTAAATCAGTGGTTGTCAGGGGCTGGTGCAGGGGAGACTAATGGAGTGTGGCGTCGCAGTGGATATGGAGTTTCGAGGAATATGAAATGTTCTGGAATTAAATAGTGGTGATAGTGTAACATTGTGAAAATACTAAAAACAATGAGCTGTATGTATACTTTTTTTTCTTTGAGTATTTATTTTATTTTATTTTTATTTTAGTATCATTAATCTACAATTACATGAGGAACGTTATGTTTACTAGACTCCCCAATCACCAAGAACCCCCACAAACCCCATTACAGTCACTGTCCATCAGCATAGTAAGATGCACAGCCCTCCCTGTACGCCCCCCCAATAATATATGCTAATCATAATACCCCCTTTCTTCCCCTCCCCCTTTATCCCTCCCTTCCCATCCACACTCACCACTCCTTTTCCTTTTGGTAACTGTTAGTCCATTCTTGGATTCTGTGATTCTGCTGCTGTTTTGTTCCTTCACTTTATTCTTTGTTCTTAAACTCCACATATGAGTGACATCATTTGGTACTTGTCTTCCTCCGCCTGGCTTATTGCACTGAGCATAATACCCTCTAGCTCCATCCATGTTGTTGCAGATGGTAGGATTGGTTTTCTTCTTATGGCTGAATAATATTCCATTGTGTATATGTACCACATCTTCTTTATCCATTCATCTACTGATGGACACTTAGGTTGCTTCCATTTCTTGGCTATTGTAAATAGTGCTGCGATAAACATAGGGGTGCATCTGTCTTTTTCAAACTGGGCTGCTGCATTCTTAGGGTAAATTCCTACAAGTGCAATTTCTGGGTCATATGGTATTTCTATTTTGAGCTTTTTTGAGGAACCTCCATACTGCTTTCCACAATGGTTGAACTACTTTACATTCCCACCAGCAGTGTAGGAGGGTTCCCCTTTCTCCACATCCTCACCAACATTTGTTGTTGTTTGTCTTTTGGATGGTGGCGATCCTTACTGGTGTGGGGCGATAATCTCATTGTGATTTTAATTTGCATTTCTCTGATGACAAGCAGTGTGGAGCATCTTTTCATGTGTCTGTTGGCCATCTGAATTTCTTCTTTGGATAACTGTCTGTTCAGCTCCTCTGCCCACTTATTAACTGGATTATTCGCTTTTAGTTTGTTGAGATGTGTGAGCTCTTTATGTATTTTGGATGTCAACCCTTTATCAGATCTGTCATTTATGAATATATTCTCCTATACTGTAGGGTACCTTTTTGTTCTATTGATGGTGTCCTTTGCTGCACAGAAGCTTTTCAGCTTGATATAGTCCCACTTGTTCATTTTTTCTTTTGTTTCCCTTGCCTGGGGAGATATGTTCATGAAGAAGTCGCTCATGTTTATGTCCAAGAGATTTTTACCAATGTTTTTATCTAAGAGTTTTATGGTTTCATGACTTAAATTCAGGTCTTTGATCCATTTAAAATTTACTTTCGTGATGATCCAGTTTCATTCTCTTACATGTAGCTGTCCAGTTTTGCCAACACCAGTTGTTGAAGATGCTGTCAGTTTCCCATTGTATATCTATGGCTCCTTTATCGTATATTAATTGACCATATGTGTTTGGGTTAATATCTGGAGTCTTTTTTCTGTTCTGCTGGTCTGTGGCTCTGTTCTTGTGCCAGTACCAAATTGTCTTGATTACTATGGCTTTGTAGTAGAGCTTGAAGTTGGGGAGCGAGATCCCCCCACTTTATTCTTCCTTCTCAGGATTCCTTTGGCCATTTGGGATCTTTGGTGGTTCCATATGAATTTTAGAACTATTTGTTCCAGTTCATTGAAGAATGCTGTTGCTAATTTGATAGGGATTGCATTGAATCTGTAGATTTCTTTAGGCAGGATGGCCATTTTGACAATATTAATTCTTCCTAGCCAAGAGCATGGGATGAGTTTCCATTTGTTAGTGTCCTCTTTAATTTCTCTTAAGAGTGTCTTGTAGTTTTCAGGGTATAGGTCTTTCACCTCCTTGGTTAGGTTTATTCCTAGGTATTTTATTCTTTTTAATGCAATTGTGAATGGAATTGTATTCCTGATTTCTCTTTCTGCTAGTTCATCGTTAGTGTATAGGACAGCTACAGATTTCTGTGTATTAATTTTGTATCCTGCAACTTTGCTGAATTCAGATATTAGTTCTAGTAGTTTTGGAGTGGACTCTTTAGGAGTTTTTTTTTCCCCTAAAATTACCCTCATTTTTTTTTTTGAGAGGGCATCTCTCATATTTATTGATCAAATGGTTGTTAACAACAATAAAATTTTGTATAGGGAACTCAATGCACAATCATTAATCAACCCCAAGCCTAATTCTCAACAGTCTCCAATCTTCTGAAGCATAACAAACAAGTTCTTACATGGTGAACAAGTTCTTACATAGTGAATAAGTTCTTACATGGTGAACAGTGCAAGGGCAGTCATATCACAGAAACTTTCGGTTTTGATCACACATCATGAACTATAAACAATCAAGTCAGATATGATTATTCATTTGATTTTTATACTTGATTTATATGTGGCTCTTTAGGGTTTTTTACATACAATATAATGTCATCTGCAAATAGTGACAGTTTGACTTCTTCTTTACCATTCTGGATGCCTTGCATTTATTTGTTTTGTCTGATTGCTGTGACTAGGACCTCCAGTACTATGTTGAATAACAGTGGGGAGAGTGGGCATCCCTGTCTTGTTCCCAATCTTAGAGGAAAAGCTTTCAGCTTCTCGCTGTTCAGTATGATGTTGGCTGTGGGTTTTTCATATATGGCCTTTATTATATTGAGGTACTTGCCCTGTATACCCATTTTGTTGAGAGTTTTTATCATGAATGGATGTTGAATTTTGTCGAATGCTTTTTCAGCATCTGTGGAGATGACCATGTGGTTTTTGCCCTTCTTTTTGTTTATGTGGTGGATGATGATGATGGATTTTCGAATGTTGTACCATCCTTGCATCCCTGGAATGAATCCCACTTGGTCATGGTGTATGATCCTCTTGATGTATTTTTGAATTTGGTTTGCTAGTATTTTGTTGAGTATTTTTGCATCTATGCTCATCAGCGATATTGGTCTGTAATTTTCTTTTTTGGTGGGGTCTTTGCCTGGTTTTGGTATTAGAGTGATGCTGGCTTCATAGAATGACTTTGGAAGTATTCTCTCCTCTTCTATTTTTTTGGAAAACTTTAAGGAGAATGGGTATTATATCTTCTCTGTAAGTCTGATAAAATTCCAAGGTAAATCCATCTGGCCTGGGGGTTTTGCTCTTGGGTAGTTTTCTGATTAGTGATTCAATTTTGTTGCTGGCAATTGGTCTGTTTAGATTTTCTGTTTCTTCCTTGGTCAGTCTTGGAAGTTTGTATTTTTCTAGGAAGTTGTCCATTTCCTCTAGGTTTTCCAGCTTGTTAGCATATAGATTTTCATAGTATTCTCTAATGATTCTTTGTATTTCTGTGGGGTCTGTCATTATTTTCCCTTTCTCGTTTCTGATTCTGTTGATGTGTGTAGATTGTCTTTTTCTTGTACACTTTTAAAATGGTTTAAGTTACATGCATTTTTTAATTTAAAAAATGTTTAACAGATAAACCCCTAACCAGACTTATCAAGAAAAAAAAGAGTCTACACACATAAACAGAATCAGAAATGTGAAAGGCAAAATCACCATGGACACCACAGAAATACAAAGAATTATGAGAGAATATTATGAAAAATTATATGCTAACAAACTGGATAACCTAGAAAAAATGGACAACTTTCTAGAAAAATACAACCTTCCAAGGCTGACCCAGGAAGAAAAAGAAAATCTGAATAGACCAATTACCAGCAACAAAATTGAATTGGTAATCAAAAAACTACCTAAGAACAAAACAACTGGACCAGATGGCTTCACCGCTGAATTTTATCAAACATTTAGTGACGATCTAATACCCATCCTCCTTAAGGTTTTCCAAAAAGGTGAAGAGGAGGGAATACTTCAAAACTCATTGTACAAGGCCAATATCACTCTAATACCAAAACCAGGCAAAGACACCACAAAAAAAAGAAAATTACAGACCAATATCCCTGATGAACATAGATGTAAAAATACTCAACAAAAGATTAGCAAACCTAATTCAAAAATACATCAGGAAGATCATCCATCATGATCAAGTAGGATTTACTCCAGGGATGCAAGGATGGTACAACATTCGAAAATCCATCAACATCATCCACCACATCAACAACAAGGACAAAAGCCACATGATCATCTCCACAGATGCTGAAAAAACACTGGATAAAATTCAATATCCACTCATGATAAAAACTCTCAACAAAATGGGTATAGAGGGCAAGTATCTTAACATAATTAAGGCCATATATGAGAAACCCACAGCCAACATCATACTTAACAGAAGCTGAAAGCTTTTCCTCTAAGATTGGGAATAAGACAAGGATGCCCACTCTCCCCACTTTTATTCAACATAGTACTGGAGGTCCTAGCCAAGGCAATCAGACAACACAAAGAAATAAAAGGCACTCAGATTGGCAAGGAAGAAGTTAAACTGTCCCTGTTTGCAGATGACATGATATTGTACATAAAAAACCCGAAATAATCCACTCCAAAACTCCTATATCTAATATCTGAATTCAGCAAAGTTACAGGATACAAAATTAATACGCAGATATCTGTGGCATTCCAATACACTAATGATGAACTAGCAGAAAGAGAAATCAGGAATACAATTCCATTCACAATTGCATCAAAATGAATAAAATACCTAGGAATAAACCTAACCAAGGAGGTGAAAGGCCTATACCCTGAAAACTACAAGATACTCTTAAGAGAAATTAAAGAAGATACCAGTAAATGGAAACACATCCCATGCTCATGGATAGGAAGAATTAATATTGTTAAAATGGCCATCCTGCCTAAAGCAATCTACAGATTCAATGCAATCCTATCAAAATACCAAGAGCATTCTTCAACAAAATAGAGCAAATAGTTCTAAAATTCATATGGAACCATCAAAGACCCCAAATAGCCAAAGCAATCCTGAGAAGAAAGAATAAAGCAGGGGCAATTATGCTCCCCAACTTCAAGCTCTACTACAAAGCCACAGTAATCAAGACCATTTTGTACTGGCACAAGAACAGAACAATAGACCAGTGGAACAGACTAAAGAGCCCAGATATAAACCCAACCATATATGGTCAATTAATATATGATAAAGGAGCCATGGATATACAGTGGGGAAATGACAGACTCTTCAACAACTGGCGTTGGCAAAACTGGACAGCTACATGCAAGGGAATGAAAGTGGACTATTGTCTAACCCCATACACAAGATAAACTCACAATGGATCAAAGACCTGAATGTAAGTCATGAAACCATAAAACTCTCAGAAGAAAACATAGGCAAAAATCTCTTGAATAGTGAACATAATGTTCTTCATGTAATTGCAGATTAATGATAACAAAATTTTTAAAAAGTGGTAAATTAAAAAAAAAATCTCTTGAATATAAACATGAACAACTTTTTCCTGAATGCATCTCCTCAGGCAAGGGAAACAAAAGCAAAAATGAACAAATGGGACTACATCAAGCTAAAAACCTTCTATACAGCAAAGCACACCATCAGCAGAACAAAAAGGCATCCTACAGTATGGGAGAATATATTTGTAAATGACAGACCCGACAAGGGGTTAACATCCAAAATATATAAAGAACTCACCAGCTTCAGCCCCCAAAAAGCAAATAACACTATTAAAAATGGGCAGGGGATATGAGCAGACACTTCTTCAAAGAAGAAATTCAGATGGCCAACAGGCACATGAAAAGATGCCCCATATGGCTAATTATCAGGGAAATCCAAATTAAAACCACAATGAGATACCACCTCACACCAGTTAGGATGGCCAGCATAGAAAAGACTAGGAACAGCAAATGCTGGCGAGGATGCAGAGGAAGAGAAACCCTCCCACACTGCTGGTAGGAATGTAAACTAGTTCAATCATTGTGGAAAGCAGTATGGAGGTTCCCCAGAAAAGTAAAAATAGAAACACCATTTGACCCGGGACTTCTACTCCTAGGAATTTACCCAAAGGAAACAACTTCTCAGATTCAAAAAGACATATGTACCCATATGTTTATCACAGCACTAATTAAAATAGCCAAGATATGGAAGCAACCTATGTGTCCATTAGTAGATGAATGGATAAAGAAGAGGTGGTACATATACACAATGGAATATTTTTCAGGCATAAGAAAACAAGTCCTACCATTTGCAACAACATGGATGGAGCTAGAGGGTATTATGCTCAGTGAAATAAGTCAGGCAAAGAAAGACAAGTACCAAACGATTTCCCTCATTTGTGGAGTATAACAACAAAGCAAAACTGAAGGAACAAAATAGCAGCAGACTGACAGACTCCAAGAAGGGACTAGTGGTTACCAAATGGACGAGTGGGAGAGGGTGGGTGGGGAGGGAAGGAGAAGGGGGTTGTGGGGTAGTTATCATGATTGGTGCACATAGTGTGTGTGGTGTCATGGGGAGGGTAGTGAAGCACAGAGAAGACAAATAGGGACTCTGTGGCATCTTACTAAACTGATGGACAGTGACTGCAATGGTGTGTGGGGAGGGACTTGATAATAAGGGTGAATGTAATAACCATTGTTTTTCTTATGAAACCTTCACAAGAGTGTATGTCAATGCTACCTTAAAAAAAGTGTTTAACAAAAACTAAAAAGTCTAAGATGCTCAAACACTATCACCTTCTCTTCATCACACAGAGCCTGAAAACCACTCCTCCCAGCAGAAAAATAATCATAAAAATACTAAAAAATGGCTAGCACATTTGAACCTCGTGTTAATAGAATTTTGCCCATACTTAGATCCAAAGCATTTCATATCATTATATGCACTTTAATAGAAAAACTGAAAGTGGGAAAGAGTAATGATTTTAGAAGGCATGAAAAATGAACTTGAAGGACTGTTTCAAATGAAATGCAGAGAAATAAAGAGAAATAAATGGCCAAATGACAACTGCCAACATCAGACATGGACCATACTGAGTGCCAGTACAGATAGTGAATGGGCATCCACTGGGGTCAGCCATTTCCTGACCAGAGGCTAGAATGATAGGATCTACTCTAAGTGTAGTTACAAAAGCTAATAGCTGATGGTAGTACAGTATGGAGAATACAGTTAATGATTCTGTAATATCTTACTACATTGATGGACAGTGACCACACTGGCGGGGGTGAGGGCTTGACTGTTTGGGTGAATGTTGAACCACTGTGTTGTGTATTTGAAACCAACATAAGATTGCATATCAATGACACTTTAATTTTAAAAAAAGTTAATACCATGCTCAAAGGTCTCTTATACTACTTTAAAAAGAGAGCTCCCTAGTTCTTATTATAATTCTCTAAAACACATGTACAAAGTTAAAATGCTAAATTTTTCTAAAATATCTGTGATGGTGATTTCTAATCTGCAACTTTATCTGGTCCTTCATGCCAAGCTGCAGATGCACCAGGAACCCCACATGTGGGCCGATGCCAGAAGTGGCAGTAAATAAGCAAAGTCACTCTTTGGAATCTTCCAAAATGCGAAGACTGTGGAAACCTTTAACTAGATTTCTTGATTTAAATATAAAGACCTTCATTTCACTTGCTTATACCATGGTATAAAAAGTTAAACTCTACCTTACTCCTAAAGTTTAGATATGACAATTACAGGTTAATCAAATTCTATAATATTTATAATTGTTGTGCTGATGAAGAAAAATTATGCAACTGGATTAAAGACCTGGTGGAGGAGGCAACTTTTAGGGACTTGCGGACTAATGTTTAGCAGCCTGATCTGGGGAAGCAGTATAGAGCCTGCAACCCCCCGAGACTGGACACACATGCCTGTGGTATGCACACTGGGCCACATGCACACTGGGCCTGGGGCCACTGCCAGTACCTCCCCTTCTCATCCTCATTTTAGCATCACCTTTGGGGAGAGGGTATTTGTTTCCCTCACACAGAGAAAAATGTTCTGATGAACAGTAACAATATATATGCTAAGCAAAGAGAGGGCAAAAGTACGTGCCGAAGAAACGGCACCCAGGACAGCGCACTCGGAGGAACTGAGGAGCCAAGATCAAACCCGCCAGGAGGCAGCCCGCCCCAGCGCCTGCCGTTCTCAGCTCCAGACCTCTGCTTCTGCAGTTTCCTTTGAGTAAAGTCATTATTCTATTACTACATTATTTACATTTGCTAAGTGGCTAGGCATGAATTTGTTATATTTTGAGGCCATATTTTTACCCACGTGAAAAAAATCTCCATTTAAGAAAATCATTCCATAAAATTTTAGTTTCTAGTCAGCTACTCAGGAAGCCCCTCTCACAGTTGAGGCATATCTGTACTTAGAAATACAGCAAAGAATTGGACTGAATTCCTTTTCTTCTACCTCCACTACTCTAATGATTTACTTTATTTCCCTACTTGTGATTTAAGCTAAGCTACGTTTTACTTGGAGATTAGAAACTGGAAACAAAAGTGCATCTGCTGTGTTCCAGGAACTGGAAAGCCCGGGGAAAACCAGAAAAGGGAGACATCGGATAAACAAAGAAAATGGCTCCTGACAGCAAGAGAATACTAAACGCAAAACAGAAGTATAAGAAGGAGCTCAACCTCAAGCCCAGCAGGGAGTCAAAGTACTGTCCAAGTGGTGCCCTGGAGGGAGGAGGGGGGAGGGAACCACAGACAGGCAGGTGCGCCCTGCTGAAAAGCTTCCTGGCAATCCACATTTCTGCAAACATTCCAGCACACTGACTCTTGTCATAGTACCTGATGCCAAATGCCCTACTGGGAGAGAGGGCCTGGGGCTGGCACACAGAGAAAGTAAAGACAAGAGAAGATGAGATTCCTCTCAGAATAGGCAGATCATAATCACATGTGAAAAGCCCTGCTTAGGACAGAGAAAAAGACATATACAAACAGACTGACACAGGCATTTGGCTGGAAAAGAAACTGTTAAACCACAGTATAAAAAGTTGGTCTTAAATCCTTCAGGCAAACAGCTATTTGAGGCCCAGCACTGCCAATACCCCTTGATGGAGGGATTTTTTTTAAACATTCATTCAACCCAGACTATGTGCGAAGTTGCTGTGCCTCTCCTGGCCTAGGACCAGAGTCCTGCCATCTGGACAGAAGGACTCAGTCAGTTCCACAAGCAGCAGCCGGCAGGCAGCACCTTTCCAGGTGGATGCTGCCCTGAGGCCATGTCGGGGTCATGAAGGGGGCAGAGCTGGAGAGGTTAGCAATATGGTTCATTTTCCTGGAGCACCAGCTTTACTTGAAAATAAAACTGAAAAGCATAACACACAGCCATATTACGGAGTGGATTGCAATATTTAAATAAGCTTTTAGAATAAAGCACTGTATTTCAAAAAACATTGGCCCTCTGTGTTCCTTCCCAATCTCTCACAGACTCTCCCATCTCTACGTGTGGTTTAAAGACACGAGCTGTTCAGGTGCTGATTTAGATCCTCTTTTCTCCACATACTCAAGCTGGACAATCATGTTTGGTTGCAGGCCTCTCCTGCCAGGCCTGCATAAATGAGCCTTGAGCCCCGAGGGCCACACTTTCTGAGCCCCCATTCAGCTTCACTCAGTCTGCCTCTTACTCAGCACAGCCAAGTTAGAATTTGTCATCTCTAATGTTTCCCAGTCCTACTCAACACTTCTCTACCTACCCCAGAACAACCTGCTTCCATCTCAGGGAGTAATACCACGACATAGCCAGCTGCCCCAGGCAGAGAAGGCCCTGCACCCCTGACTCAACATCCACTCATCAATCAAGACCGATGGGTTTCATCACCCCAACCCCACTCTCTCCGTCACGACCATCTCCCTGGCTGCAGGTGCATATTCTGGTGCTAGGATTCAGTTTACTCATCTGTAGTCTCTTGCAGCTAAAATAACCCACCTTGAGCTCCTTGTCTAACTCTTTCTTTCCTTTTTCACATAGGAAAATCAGGCCCAGAAAAGCAAGTACTTGCAAGGTCCCAAAACTACCAAGAAATCTGCAACTGGATAAAGAGTGAAATTGATGACATTTATATGCAGGAGAAACATACTGATTAAAGTCAACATATTTGTAAAAATTTGTTTTTTCCTATAATACATCCAACATGATGGTCTACTATACAGCTGTGAAAAAAGAATGGGAGGCTCTCTATAAATGCTACCGCATGAGCATGATGACATGTGAAGTCTAACAAAGAACAAGATGGAGAACAGCTGGTGTCATACACTAGCATTTCTAAGAAAGAGGGCTGTGTGTACAGATACACACACACTTATATTAAAAATAGAAAGCCAAAAAATATAAAATAGATACCTTTGGAGGAAGGAAGATATAGGGCATAAAGATCTGAAATGGAAGCCAGACTTCTAAAAATATTTTATTTTGACTTGGATCCATGAAAATGCTTTATGAACTTACAACAAAATTTTAAAATGCTATTACTTAAAATAAATGAATCTAACTGTAACAAGTTGATGACACACTGAGGAACTGGTTTGGAAGAACACCCCCATTCTGGGATGTACTGTAAGCACAATAAGAGCCATAGGAAACTGTGAACTGTTTCAGTGACCGTTCTGCGGGCAGTACACGGGGACGGCTATTCTGAAGCTACTGCATATTACTTCACAGGTTAAGACAGGTAAGTAAGGAAGCTAATGTTGTTAGGAACCAAGATTTTTAGCACAAGAAGAAAGAGATCAACATAAATCAAAAAGTAAAAAACAAGTAAAACTAAATTTGAAATTAAAACATCAATTTAAACACATGACATATTTTCACTTAGAGTGTTTTCCTGGCTTCCCACAAAAAGGGCATAGAAACAGCAACCAACCCCATGGCGGCTAGTACCCATGTGCCCAGCCTGTGGCTGCAAAAGGGAACCCAGAGCTGCACGTCTGGGGTGAAAAAGTACAAAACGAATCTGAAACACCTCGCCATACCAGAAAGCAAAGAAATGAAGACTGGGGATCATGTCAAAGGTGAAGGACTCATGTCAGAGAGGCTCCAGTGGCCACAGTGGTGCACTTTTAGCATCTATGAGAATACATGCAATGGGTTAAAACATATTACATGTTCAAATGCATGAGTTTATGATGACACTTAAAAGGATCCTCAGTCACTTTTGGAGTGGCTATGTAAATATCTCGTTATTTTGGGAAGCAATAAAGAGAAGGAAACAGGCATTTATCCTACCTTCCTATTTGAATTGTCCCTTAGGGTAACCAAATACTTAATGAAGAGATGTTTCTACGGAAGTATTTTGGTTAACCAAGGCAGAGTAAGTGGTAAACATTGTAACATCATTATTTTGCAGCATTTAAAGACTGTGAATCCCAGCACCGAGGGCCACTGGTGCTAATGCCACCAGCAGACATATGCCTCCTGGTGAGTCTTGTGCTCAGAGGCTGAGGCAGCATGCGACCAAACCTCTAGACTGACCTACCATTTCACAGTAAATACAGGGATGGGAACACATTCACGGAAATGGCAAAAGCCAAAACAGGGGAACCTCTGACTACAACAATGAGCCTAGATTTTCCAACATAGAAAATGCAAGGAAAAAAGACACATGTAAGGACAGTGGATTAAAAGAGACTTAAGAGACCAATCAGCTAACTGTAATTATTTGGACCCTGATTCAAACAAACTAAAAAATTGGGACTGTTGGAGAAAAATTGAATGGTACAATGATTATGAATGAAATTTAAATAGCAGTTTTCTTGAGACCTATGAATTTATCAAAAATAGCTATGTATTAAATTGCATTTTGGATGCAAACATTTCAAACCCATTTTATATTCATTTTAATGTTCCAACGTATTAAGGAGTTCTTCAAGTGTAACATGCTGCTCAATCACAAATTAGAGATGAAAACACAAGGCATTTTGTTTCCTTTCAAACTCCTAGAGAAAGATGGTTAAGGAACAAATAGTTTTGCATCGAAAGATGTAATACGCAGTGAGGCAGTTCCCCACCTCAGTCACCAGCTCCTTTACTGCAATGGGCTTGCTTGTAGGGAATGGTGGGCCTCAGGGCTTTCAGAGGATGGGCCGACAAGGCAAGACGCAGGCCACTACCCTTGGTTTTCAAGCTCATTAGTCATTACTGGGCCATCAGGTGTAATGTCTGTTATTCTCAAAGTTTAGTACGGGTTTAAGAAAAATAAAAATAAGGTTAGACATACACCAAAATATAGTGCCATGCATGCAGAATATAGTCAAATACATGTGTTCCAGGATGAAATTGTTAGAGACAAAAATAAGTTCAGGATGTTAAAAAATTTAATTACTTTTTATGCAAAGTGAACAAGTTAACAGCTAAATAAAGAAATCCATACAAATTAAAACTTTTAGTGACATACCTGTGTGTCATATGTTGTAAGGAGATATACATAAGCTTGATCAGGGAGAAAGAAAACTTCAAAAAAGAGAAGTGAAGCGTTGTCAGTCTTATCCTCCTTCAAATAACGTAGTGGAGCCCCTTACCTAGAAAGTAAGAATGCTACTGGGTCAACTGGCATCTGGAAAATTTTAAAAACTTTCAAAAAATGTACATTTCTGAAAAAGGATCAAGTAAAAAACTGATAAAATATTTTTAACCATTTTATATAAACATATGCTTTGGATTTTCAGTATTTTTTGAGTTGGACACAAATTACAGCCTGGATATCTTCAGATTATTTTTATTTTAAAATCACTTCTCAGGAAGTATTACATACACATAGAAAAGCATGGGAAACATGTATGTTCTGTTTCACAAGGTTATTACACAAACACCAGTCCAACTACTACTTCGGTAGGAACTTCAAAAAGGCTGGTGCCTCTCTGATCCTAAACTCTTTCCTCTCCCCTAAGTAACAACTACCCTAACTTTTTTTTTTTTTTTTTTACCAATTTCTTTCTTTTCTTTAGATTTATCACCTGGTATGTAGCCTTAACTGAGTTTATTTTTGGCAGCTTCTGAATTTTATATAAACAGAATCATATTGTAGGATTTTTTGTCTTTCCTCCACTGTTGCTGTACATGTCACTTCTTTTCATTGCCGTATGACATCCCTTGTGTGACTATAACAGCATTTACTTAACCATTCCCCTGTCTCCTGGGTAATTTTGCTTTGGAGCAAGTTTGAGTACTACTAAGATCTTCCTGGTACAGCTGCATTAAGCACACAGGCGTGTACCTCTCTGGTGTACACACCGAGATGATTGCTAGGTTACTGGGTCAGTGTGTATTCTAGTTTGCTACATAAAGCCAAACTATTTTCCAAAGCAGCTGCCACAACTTACACTCCCACCACAAGGGTACATGACAACTTCTGGTGCTCAACTTCTCCAACTAGCCTTGTCAGACCTTTTAATTCATGCTAACAGAATGGCTATGTAGTGGTCTCCTAAGAAGTCTTCATGATGTAGAATTTTATAATTAATTTCAATAAAAAATTCATGCAATTTTACATCTGACAATTGCTTCAATGGAGACTTAATTATGACCAAGAACCTGTTCACTTTTCCAATGGTTGCTGCACTTCAATTTCTTGCCAGGTGCAGCTCCCCACGGTCACTCCACCCGGGGCAGGGGGCTTGTGTCAGCTGGCCTGACCAGTAGAGCAACCCAGACCCTGGTCAGAGCTGGTTCATCTCTGCTAACATATAACCCAAGTCAAAACTAAAGAAATCTTGTCTTCCTTCTCTGAGACTCAAAGAGATTCTCACTCTTTCCCAAAGAACTTGAACATGAGCACATAGATAGCAAGAAGGAGTGAAGAGGCCCTTTGAAAACAGAGCAAAATGGAGGAGGATGCTGGGGAAAAACTGACACAGGTGCAGCCCACCCTATCTCAGATGTTTCAATTAGATCATCAATAAATACCCTTTTTACTTTTAACAGCTAAGGTCCAGTTACATCAGAAAGATCCCTCCCTGATATGATCACATATTCAAAAAACATGGGTCTCAAGAGGGGCGGAAGATGGCGGCGTGAGTAGAGCAGCGGAAATCTCCTCCCAAAACAACATATATCTATGAAAATATAACAAAGACAACCCTTCCTAGAATAAAGACCAGAGGACACAGGACAATATCCAGACCACATCCGCACCTGAGAGAACCCAGCGCCTCGCAAAGGGGGTAAGATACAAGCCTCGGCCCCGCGGGAGCCGAGCGCCCCTCCCCCCAGCTCCCGGCGGGAGAAGAGCAGGCAGAGCGGGAGGGAGACGGAGCCCAGGGCTGCCGAACACCCAGCCCCCGCCATCCGGGCCAGAGCGCAGGGCCCTCGATGCTAGGAAAACAGGGCAGCAAGAACAGTGAGCAGGCACTGGAGGCTGGGCGACAGAGGACATAAGAAAAGCGCGCGACCATTTTTTTTTTTTTTTTGCTTTTTTGCTGCTTTGTTTTGGCGAGCGCTTTTTGGAAGTCTTAAAGGGACAGGGACCCCAATACTAGGGAAACAGGGCAGAAAGACCAGTGAGCAGAGGCCTGAGGCTGGCACCGGAGAATAAAGAAAAACGAACGACCACCTTTTTTTTTTAATTAAAAATTTTTTTTTTTTTTTAATTAAAAAAAATTTTTTTTTCTTGTTTTTTTCCGTGGTCGTTGTTTTGTTTTGGCGGGTGCTTTTTGGAAGTCTTAAAGGGGCAGGGCGGGTCACTTAATCCAGAGGTAGGGAATCCGGGACCTCTGGGCACCCTAACCCCTGGGCTGCAGGGAGCAGGGAGGCCCCTTACGGAGATAAATAGCCTCCCAGCAGCTCCTGCTCCAACGCGACTCCACCATTTTGGAGCAGCTGCCCGAGCCAGGCCACGCCCACAGCAACAGCGGAGATTAACTCCATAGCAGCCGGGCAGGAAGCAGAAACCCTGTCTGCGCGCAGCTGCGCAGCACAAGCCACTAGAGGCCGCTGTTCTCCCAGGAGAGGAGGGCCACAAACCAACAAGAAAGGAAGTCCTTCCAGCCGTCACTCGTCCCAGTTCTGCAGACTATTCCTATCACCATGAAAAGGCAAAGCTACAGGCAGACAAAGATCACAGAGACAACACCAGAGAAGGAGACAGACCTAACCAGTCTCCCTGAAAAAGAATTCAAAATAAGAATCATAAACATGCTGACAGAGATGCAGAGAAATACGCAAGAGAAATGGGATGAAGTCCGGAAGGAGATCACAGATGCCAGAAAGGAGATTGCAGAAATGAAACAAACTCTGGAAGGGTTTATAAGCAGAATGGATAGAATGCAAGAGGCCATTGATGGAATTGAAATCAGAGAACAGGAACGCATAGAAGCTGACATAGAGAGAGACAAAAGGATCTCCAGGAATGAAACAATATTAAGAGAACTGTGTGACCAATCTAAAAGGAACAATATCCGTATTATAGGGGTCCCAGAAGAAGAAGAGAGAGGAAAAGAGATGGAAAGTATCTTAGAAGAAATAATTGCTGAAAACTTCCCCACACTGGGGGAGGAAGTAATCGAACAGACCACGGAAATACACAGAACCCCCAACAGAAAGGATCCAAGAAGGGCAACACCAAGACACATAATAATTAAAATGGCAAAGATCAAGGACAAGGAAAGAGTGTTAAAGGCAGCTAGAGAGAAAAAGGTCACCTATAAAGGGAAACCCATCAGGCTAACGTCAGATTTCTCAACAGAAACCCTACAGGCCAGAAGAGAATGGCATGATATATTTAATACAATGAAACAGAAGGGCCTTGAACCAAGGATACTGTATCCAGCACGACTATCATTCAAATATGACAGTGGGATTAAACAATTCCCAGACAAACAAAAGCTGAGGGAATTTGCTTTCCACAAACCACCTCTACAGAACATCTTACAGGGACTGCTCTAGATGGGAGCACTCCTAGAAGGAGCACAGCACAAAACACCCAACATATGAAGAATCGAGGAGGAGGAACAAGAAGGGAGAGAAGAAAAGAATCTCCAGACAGTGTATATAACAGCTCAATAAGCGAGCTAAGTTAGGCAGTAAGATACTAAAGAGGCTAACCTGAACCTTTGGTAACCACGAATTTAAAGCCTGCAATGGCAATAAGTACATATCTTTCAATAGTCACCCTAAATGTTAATGGGTTGAATGCACCAATCAAAAGACACAGAGTAACAGAATGGATAAAAAAGCAAGACCCATCTATATGCTGCTTACAAGAAACTCACCTCAAACCCAAAGACATGTACAGACTAAAAGTCAAGGGATGGAAAAACATATTTCAAGCAAACAACAGTGAGAAGAAAGCAGGGGTTGCAGTACTAATATCAGACAAAATAGACTTCAAAACAAAGAAAGTAACAAGAGATAAAGAAGGACACTACATAATGATAAAGGGCTCAGTCAAACAAGAGGATATAACCATTCTAAATATATATGCACCCAACACAGGAGGACCAGCATATGTGAAACAAATACTAACAGAACTAAAGGGGGATATAGACTGCAATGCATTCATTCTAGGAGACTTCAACACACCACTCACCCCAAAGGATAGATCCACTGGGCAGAAAATAAGTAAGGACACGGAAGCACTGAACAACACAGTAGAGCAGATGGACCTAATAGACATCTATAGAACTCTACATCCAAAAGCAGCGGGATATACATTCTTCTCAAGTGCACATGGAACATTCTCCAGAATAGACCACATACTAGGCCACAAAAAGAGCCTCAGAAAATTCCAAAAGATTGAAATCCTACCAACCAACTTTTCAGACCACAAAGGCATAAAACTAGAAATAAACTGTACAAAGAAAGCAAAGAGGCTCACAAACACATGGAGGCTTAACAACACGCTCCTAAATAATCAATGGATCAATGACCAAATCAAAATGGAGATCCAGCAATATATGAAAACAAATGACAACAACAACACTAAGCCCCAACTTCTGTGGGACACAGCAAAAGCAGTCTTAAGAGGAAAGTATATAGCAATCCAAGCATATTTAAAAAAGGAAGAGCAATCCCAAATGAATGGTCTAATGTCACAATTATCGAAATCGGAAAAAGAAGAACAGATGAGGCCTAAGGTCAGCAGAAGGAGGGACATAATAAAGATCAGAGAAGAAAGAAATAAAATTGAGAAGAATAAAACAATAGCAAAAATCAATGAAACCAAGAGCTGGTTCTTCGAGAAAATAAACAAAATAGATAAGCCTCTAGCCAGACTTATTAAGAAGAAAAGAGAGTCAACACAAATCAACAGTATCAGAAACGAGGAAGGAAAAATCACGACGGACCCCACGGAAATGCAAAGAATTATTGGATAATACTATGAAAACCTATATGCTAACAAGCTGGGAAACCTAGGAGAAATGGACAACTTCCTAGAAAAATATAACCTTCCAAGATTGACCCAGGAAGAAACAGAAAATCTAAACAGACCAATTACCAGCAACGAAATTGAAGAGGTAATCAAAAAACTACCAAAGAACAAAACCCCCGGGCCAGATGGATTTACCTCGGAATTTTATCAGACATACAGGGAAGACATAATACCCATTCTCCTTAGAGTTTTCCAAAAAATAGAGGAGGAGGGGATACTAACAAACTCATTCTATGAAGCTAACATCACCCTAATACCAAAACCAGGCAAAGACCCCACCAAAAAACAAAACTACAGACCAATATCCCTGATGAATGTAGATGCAAAAATACTCAACAAAATATTAGCAAACCGAATTCAAAAATACATCAAAAGGATCATACACCATGACCAAGTGGGATTCATCCCAGGGATGCAAGGATGGTACAACATTCGAAAGTCCATCAACATCATCCACCACATCAACAAAAAGAAAGACAAAAACCACATGATCATCTCCATAGATGCTGAAAAAGCATTTGACAAAGTTCAACATCCATTCATGTTAAAAAATCTCAGCAAAATGGGAATAGAGGGCAAGTACCTCAACATAATAAAGGCCATCTATGATAAACCCACAGCCAACATTATATTGAACAGCGAGAAGCTGAAAGCATTTCCGCTGAGATCGGGAACTAGACAGGGATGCCCACTCTCCCCACTGTTATTCAACATAGTACTGGAGGTCCTAGCTACGGCAATCAGACAAAATAAAGAAATACAAGGAATCCAGATTGGTAAAGAAGAAGTTAAACTGTCACTATTTGCAGATGACATGATACTGTACATAAAAAACCCTAAAGACTCCACCCCAAAACTACTAGAACTGATATCGGAATACAGCAAAGTTGCAGGATACAAAATCAACACACAGAAATCTGTGGCTTTCCTATATACTAACAATGAACCAACAGAAAGAGAAATCAGGAAAACAACTCCATTTACAATTGCATCAAAAAAAATAAAATACCTAGGAATAAACCTAACCAAAGAAGTGAAAGACTTATACTCTGAAAACTACAAGTCACTCTTAAGAGAAATTAAAGGGGACACTAACAAATGGAAACTCATCCCATGCTCGTGGTTAGGAAGAATTAATATCGTTAAAATGGCCATCCTGCCCAAAGCAATATACAGATTTGATGCAATCCCTATGAAACTACCAGCAACATTCTTCAATGAACTGGAACAAATAATTCAAAAATTCATATGGAAACACCAAAGACCCCGAATAGCCAAAGCAATCCTGAGAAAGAAGAATAAAGTAGGGGGGATCTCACTCCCCAACTTCAAGCTCTACTATAAAGCCATAGTAATCAAGACAATTTGGTACTGGCACAAGAGCAGAGCCACAGACCAATGGAACAGACTAGAGAATCCAGACATTAACCCAGACATATATGGTCAATTAATATTTGATAAAGGAGCCATGGACATACAATGGCAAAATGACAGTCTCTTCAACAGGTGGTTCTGGCAAAACTGGACAGCTACATGTAGGAGAATGAAACTGGACCATTGTCTAACCCCATATACAAAAGTAAACTCAAAATGGATCAAAGACCTGAATGTAAGCCATGAAACCATTAAACTCTTGGAAGAAAACATAGGCACAAACCTCTTAGACATAAACATGAGTGACCTCTTCTTGAACATATCTCCCCAGGCAAGGAAAACAACAGCAAAAATGAGTAAGTGGGACTATATTAAGCTGAAAAGCTTCTGTACAGCAAAAGACACCATCAATAGAACAAGAAGGATCCCTACAGTATGGGAGAATATATTTGAAAATGACACATCCGATAAAGGCTTGACGTCCAGAATATATAAGGAGCTCTCACGCCTCAACAAACAAAAAACAAATAACCCAATTAAAAAATGGGCAGAGGAACTGAAGAGACAGTTCTCCAAAAAAGAAATACAGATGGCCAACAGACACATGAAAAGATGCTCCACATCGCTAATTATCAGAGAAATGCAAATTAAAACTACAATGAGGTATCACCTCACACCAGTAAGGATGGCTGCCATCCAAAAGACAAACAACAACAAATGTTGGCGAGGCTGTGGAGAAAGGGGAACCCTCCTACACTGCTGGTGGGAATGTAAGTTAGTTCAACCATTGTGGAAAGCAGTATGGAGGTACATCAAAATGCTCAAAACAGACTTACCATTTGACCCAGGAATTCCACTCCTAGGAATTTACCCTAAGAACGCAGCAATCAAGTTTGAGAAAGACAGATGCACCCCTATGTTTATTGCAGCACTATTTACAATAGCCAAGAATTGGAAGCAACCTAAATGTCCATCAATAGATGAATGGATAAAGAAGATGTGGTACATATACACAATGGAATACTACTCAGCCATAAGAAAAGGGCAAATCCAATCATTTGCAGCAACATGGATGGAGCTGGAGGGTATTATGCTCAGTGAAACAAGCCAAGCGGAGAAAGAGAAATACCAAATGATTTCACTTATCTGTGGAATATAAGAACAAAGGAAAAACTGAAGGAACAAAACAGCAGCAGAATCACAGAACTCAAGAATGGACTAACAGGTACCAAAGGGAAAGGGACTGGGGAGGATGGGTGGGTAGGGAGGGATAAGGGGGGGAGAAGTAGGGGGGTATTAAGATCAGCATGCATGGGGGGGTAGGAGAAAAGGGAGGGCTGTACAAAACAGAGAAGGCAAGTAGTGATTCTACAACATTTTGCTATGCTGATGGACAGTGACTGTAAAGGGGTTTATAGGGGAGAGCCTAGTAAACATAATATTCGTCATGTAAGTGTAGATTAGTGATAGAAAAAAAAAAAAGGGCAGTTCCTGTGTGGTAACCTCCAACGAGTTCTACACAAGGGTATAAAGGGCATATAAAAGTGTAGGCAAAGGGTCTGTTTGTGTTTATACAAAGGATCAAAGCCTAATTGGGCTACCCCGAAAATGAACTAAGATACGATATGAAAAAGAACTTCCAACATCTGCACTCTCTGGAAGACTCATGCCAGAAGATGATCATCAAAAAACCCCAACAAAGATCCACGCACTGCTACAGCTGTAGATGCACTCATCCCACCAGTTCCTGGACTTGCCATGGGAATGAGGAAGGAGATATCTAAGCTGGCCTGTGCATACAGTAAAACAACAAAATTGGACTGGATCTATACTGTTGGAACTCAACCAAGAATTTGGAGAAGTGCAAATTGTAGCGCTCCAAAGTCTTACAACTACAAACTATTTACTGTTAAAAGAACATATGGCATGTGAACAGTCCCCAGGAATGGGTTGTTTTAATTTGTCTGATTTCTCTCAGACTGTTCAAGTTCAGTTGGACAATATCCACCATATCATAGATAAGTTTTCACAAATGCCTAAGGTGCCTAACTGGTTTTCTTGGTTTCACTGCAGATGGCTGGTAATTACAGATATGCTTTGGTTATGTAACTATACTCCTATTATGTTAATGTGTGTGTGCAATTTAAGTAGTAGCTTAAAACCTCTACATGCTGAAGTTACTCTACAAGAAGATATATCAAAGAAATAATCAATCTTCCCATGTTTTCTTCCACCTGCTACTTCTATAGCTTTTCTTCTTCCTTCCTAATTACAACCCTTAAATAGAATTCATGCCTCATATCAAATTTACCGAGTATCATAATTCTTCCAAGTGGTAAAGATACCTCAAGACAAATGCTGGGCATAGAAGCCACAGGGCATAAATATGCAAAGAAGTAAAAAGCTAACTTTTTCAAACAATAAGGCTTCTCTCTCACTTACCAACTTCACATTTCCCTGTATGGCCCCGGAAGATGACTGGTTAGCCAGAGACGGGTAAGATTCCTCAAGGGAGGAACAACCTAAGACAGGCACAGTCGCAGGGGGGCCATCAGGTGAGAAATTGGGGATCAACAGAGGTGAGGCTTAGAACCTCACCCCCCCGTTCTGAGAGAAATGTTCTGCATACGTGGATGTTTTATTGCCCTGGTCTAGCTTGGATTAACACATAGTCTACAGGCACACACCTGATCATCTACATGTGCTCTCTTACAACACTAAACTATGTTTTCTACCTTTATCTTGTATCTACCTACCACTTCAGCATTTTATTAAAAATAATAATAATAAAGAGAGAAATGTGGTATCCACATATAAATCAAGTATAAAAACCAAATGAGTATTCATATTTGAACTGATTGTTTACAGTTCATAATGCATGAGCAAAACCGAAAGTTTCTGTGATGACTGCCCTTGTACTGTTCACTATGTAACTTATTCATTATGTAAGAATTTGTTCTACATGTAAAAACTTGTTTGTTATGCCTCAGAAGATTGGAGACTGACAAAAATTAGGCTTGGGGTGGATTAATGATTGTGCATTGAGCATTGACTCCCCTATACAGAATTTTATTGTCGTTAACAACCATTTGATCAATAAATATGAGAGATGCCCTCACAAAAAAAAAAAAAAAAAGGACAGACTTCCAATGGTAAAATAAATTAGTAACCGGGATGTAATGTATAGCATAAGGAATATAGTCAAGATATTGTAACAGCCTGGTAGGGTGATAGCTGGAACCTAGAATTATGTATATAAATGTTCTACCACTGTGTTGTACACTTGAAACTCATGTAATGTAATACTGTGTGTCAACTACCCTTCATTAAAAAATAATTATTTAAAAAAAAAAAAAAAAAAACATGGGTCTTAATCTAGTGAGCTATACAAGCCAAATAGGGTAACACACACACACACACACACACACACACACACACACACACACACACACACACACACACACACACACACACGGTCTTAATCTAGTGAGCTATACAAGCCAAATAGGGTAACACACACACACACACACACACACACACACACACACACACACGGTCTTAATCTAGTGAGCTATACAAGCCAAATAGGGTAACACACACACACACACACACACACACACACACACACACACACACACACACACACACACACACACACACACACACACACACACACACACACACACACACACACACACACACACACACACACACACACACACACACACACGGTCTTAATCTAGTGAGCTATACAAGCCAAATAGGGTAACACACACACACACACACACACACACACACACACACACACACACACACACACACACACACACACACACACACACACACACACACACACACACACACACACACACACACACACACACACACACACACACACACACACACACACAGCCTCAGTAGTTTTTCATTCATATGCTGTGCATCAAAACTATTTATCACCCAAACTTGGACTACACTTCTTGTAAAATGGCAAGCTAACTTTGTTTCCTTGGCGAAAGAACTGAAAATCAATAGTTGCAATTTACTTGTCTTTGTCTGGTATAAACACTTTGCTGATTATATTATCCCTGTTGGAATGTAGTAACAAAGTTACAATAACCTTATAAAATGAATTAGGAAGTGTTCCCTGTTTTATTCTGAGGAAGAACTTGAGTAAGACTGACTGGATTTATTTCTTGCTTGAAAGTTTGGTGGAATTTAACAAGAAAGCCCTCTGTGCCTAAAAATTTTTAATTACAGATTTGATTTAATGGTTGTAGGACTAGTTAAGATTTTCTATTTCTTCTGCAGTTACTTTTATTAAGTTACATTTTTCAAGAAATTTGCTGACTTCATACAAATTTTCAAACTTGCTGACATGATGCTATTTCTAATAATGTTTTGTATTTCTATATTACAAAATATAAAAAATATTTTTTGAAAACCCAGTACTGAATCTGCAGTGGTTTTTCCCCTTCATTTCATTTACTTTGCCACCTCTTTTTTTCCATTATCACTGTTAAGAGAGGTTTGCCAATTTTACTATTCAAAGAACCGATTTTGGGTTTTGTTGGTCTTTTCTACCATAAATTTTCCATTTGATTAATTCCACTCTTATATTTATTATTTTCTTCCTGTTGGGTATTTGGGTTTTTTTTGCTATTTTATTTCCTAACTTCTAATTAAAATAATGCTTAGCCTACTGATTTTCAGCTTTTCTAAAGGCTATAAATCTCCCTTCATGTATAGCTTTGGCTGTACTCTATTCTCCAAGTTGATACATAGTATTCTCATTATCACCCAGTTAAAAATATTGTCTAATTTCCATTATATCATCTTCTAAGACCTATGAGATTTAAAAATACTTATTTTTAAACTCTCATGGATTTTGTAATTACCTTTTTTGCTATTGATTTATAGCTCAATTCCAGTAAGGTCAGAGAGTATAATCTGTATTATTAGAACAATGCTTTGAAATGTATTGAGATTGTACTATGGCCCAATATTGGCCCATTTTTATAAATGTCCTATAAGTGCTTGAAAATAAAGTATACATTGCAGTTTTGGATGGAATGTTATTTATACATATGTCAGACCGAGGGTATTGATCCTGTTTAAAACATCTGTGCTTGCAGATTTTCTTTTTTGTCTGCTTATTCTATCAACTGCTAAGACATGTTGAAAACTCCACTATGACTGTACATTTGTCTACTCTTCCTTGTACATACATCAATCTTTACTTTCTATATTCAGAAGTCATATTATAAGGCTTATCCATACTTAGAATTATGATTTCCTTTTGATTTGAACCTTTTATCACCGACCAAATTCATTTCTTTTAACCTCCTGGACACAAAGTTAGATTACATTCCCTGCCTTTCCTGCAGTTAAATTTGGTTATAAGATGTGGGCTCTGCCTAGTAGGGTGGAAGATAAGTAATGCGGACCACCTTCAAGCCTAGTCCACGAGCACTTGTATGACTCTCCATACCCGTCCCTTCCCCCAACGCTGAGGATACTGCAGAGCATTCCAACTCCTAGGAGATGGTGGAGTCACAAGGTGGAGGAAATCAGAATCCCTAAATGACCATGTGGAGAGCAATCTGCCAACCAGGGCTATCTGCACTGGATTTGTGTGAGCAAGCAATTTGTTTAAAGTAAGCTACTGAGTATTTTGTTATAGGAACTACCCACTGTATTTCGTGAAATGACACTCATTATCTCTAGTACTGTCTTTTTCCTTAAAGTATATTTTGTCTGACATTATACAATCTTGCTTTGGGTTAGTGTTTACATTCTTTTTTTTCATCACTTTACTTTCAACATTTCCTAATCCTCACGTTTTAGATGGGTTTCTTGTAAACAGTATATAGTTGGATTTTAAAAAATTTTTATTTGATATCTTTTTTTACTTGGAACATTTAGTCTATTTACATTGGAAGTACTTAAATATTAATGCAATATTTACATTATTACATTACAATTACTCATATTTAGATTTAATTCTACTATTTTACCAGGGGCTTTCTATTTGACTTCTTCTGGATTGTTATCATTCTAAACTCTGCCCCCAAGGAATCTGGATGTTACACATTCTATTTTTATTTTTTTAGTGATTATTTTAAAAATTATAATGTGCAAGTTCTTATCAAAGTCCAATGTTAGTATCTTTACTGTTCTCTCAGACAGCAAGGACCTTAAAATATTAACTCTTTATCATATTTCCAACTTTTTCCTACTGTGTATTTATGTACATGTATATATTTTGTCATTATCAGTGTTTTATATACTACTCATTCATTTTTATTAGCTACAGCATTCTCTCTCCAGGTATTGAAGCTATTACTCCTAGTCTCTGGCCCTCACTGCTGGTGCTGAGAAGTCATTTGTTGCTCTTTCATAGGTGATGGTGTGTTTCACTATCAGATGTTTGGATGTGGATTTCTTTTTACTTATCCGGCCAGCTATTTGTTGAACATCTTGAATCTGTGGTTTGGCTTCTTTCAGAGTCTCTGGAAAATTCTCAGCCATTATCTTTTCAAATACTGCTTTTGCACCATGTCTCCCCTTCTCAGAATCCAATTACAAACACACTAGACTTCATCAGTTCCTCTGCACCTCCGGCCCTTCCCTTGGTGTCTTCTGCATTTCCATTTCTGTACTTCATTCTCGTTTTTCTTCTTTTGCTCTATTACTACTGGGGGTTATACTGATTGACGTTCCAGTGTTAAAACAGTCTTTCATTCCTGAGATAACCTCACTCGATCATTATATAACATCTTTTTATACACTGCTATATGGGTTCTATTCACTAACATTTATGGAGGATTTTTGTGTGCATGCAAAACACTGCCTGGTGGTTTTCCCTCACTGTGTCTCCAGTTCTGCTTTCAGGGTAGTGCTGGCCTCACAGAATGAGACAGCAAGTGTTCCCTCCTCTTTGATTTCCTGGAAAAGTTTTTTGTTAAATTAGTATTCTTTCTTCCTTAAGTGTTCAATACAATTTACTAGTGAAGCCATATGGGCTTATAGTTTTTTCGAGGTAAGGATTTTAACTACTAATTCAGTTTCTTTAATAAATATAGAGTTATGGAGGTTATATATTTCTTCTTGTGTCAGCTTCAGTGGTTTGTAATTTTTAAGGAATTTGTTCCTTTTATTTGTCAAATTTACTGGTGTAAAATTATTCACAATATTCCTTATTACCCTTTCAGTGTCTGCTGGATCTGTAGTGATATAGTCCCTGAAATTGGCAATGAATATTTCTTTTTTTTCCCACTGATTAGAGATTATTCTGGATATAATATTCACCTTTAACTTACCAGTGTATCTTCAAATAATATTATAATTCTTCAGGTGCAGTAATATCATGTCTCCATTTCTCCCCTCCCATCCCTTGTGCTATTGTTGTCATTTACTTACCTCTACAAGTATTAGAAATCCCACAATACATTGTTATTTTTGCTTTCAAGAGTCGATTTAAAAAAAGAGAGAGATTAAAAGTGAGAAGGTTTACCTATCTATTGACCATTCTGGTTCTTTCCATTCCTTTGTGTAAAAGCTCTCATCTGGGATATTTCCCTTCTATCTGAACTTCCTTTAACATTTCTTATAGTGTAGTTCTGCCGGCAATAAGTTCTGTCAGCTTTTCTCGGCCTAGTAATTTTTATTTCACTTTCATTTTTGAAAAATATTTTTGCTAGGTACAGAATTCTAAACTAACAGGTTTTCCTTTCTGGACATTAAACATGTCACTATTGCCTTCAGGTTGGCACAAGTTCTGACCAGAAGTTGGCTGTCATTTGTGTATTTCCTCCTGTGTAATGTGTCTTCTTTCCTTCTTGCTACGTTTGAAGATTTTCTTCTCTTTGTCACTGGTTTTTCAGCAGTTGGATTATGCAGTACCTTGGTATGGTTTTGTTTATCTTATTTGAGGCTTTTTAGCTTCTTGGTTTGTAGTTTTCATTAAAGTTGGACATTTTTCAGTCTTTCCTTCTTCAAATACTGCTTCTATTCTCTCCTTTCCTCTGGAACCACAGATACAGATATCTCAGAGCAGCTATTTTGTCTCACTGGCCACCAAAGCTGTTACTTTGTTCAGTCTTCTTCACTCTTTGTGCTGAGTTTTGGATAGTTTCTATTGCTGTATCTTGAAGTTCACTGATCTTTTCTTCTATAGTGCTAATCTGCTATTAATCTACCTCATTTTTCATTTCAGATATTGTATTTTTTATCTCTAGACGTTCTATTTCAGTCCTTTTTTACATCTTTCATTTTGAACATGCTTTTTCCCCTACCTTATTAAATATACTGTTTTAATATCCTTGTCTGCTAATTCCATCACCTGTGTTATTTTTATATCTGTTTCTATTGACTGATTTTTCTCCTGGTTAGTTAATAGCATATTTTCTTGCTTTTCTGCATGACTGGTAATTTTTAGTAGGTGCTAGATACTAACATTTTTTACACTGCTGGATGCTGGAACTTTTTGTATCCTTTTAAATACAGCTGGGGCTTTGTTCTGGGAATACAGTTAAGCTACTTGGAGTCAGTTAGGGCAGGTCTGCAGCAGTCTTTTAGTCTTGGGCTAATTCAGGCCCACTAGTAAGATGATATCCTTCAGAGGAATCCACCTGAGGCCCTACATGAAGAGGCTGCTCTGAACACACCCACAAATTGTTCAACCTACTCCTTTTGGGTGGTTTTCTTCCTGGCTTCAAGATGTTTCCTCTGGTGTATGTGCAGATCAGTACTCAGCCAAAGTCTCAAGGGGGTCCTTCTGTAGATCTCTGGAGTTGTCTCTCAAGTAGCTCTTTCATCTCCTATAATTTGCCCCTCAATTTCTCATCTCCTCATCCTTCCCAAACTCTGACTTCTGTTTTGTTACTTCAGTAAGGCCAGTGGCTCTGTTTGGCTTCTGTCTCCCTGACCTTTAATGTGGAAACTGTCTCTAGGCCATAATTGGCAAACTGTGGCCTAAGGGCCAAATCCAACTTGCTACCTGTTTTTTTTACAAATAAAGTTTTATTGGAACAATCCACACCCATCCATTTAGCCACATGGTATAGAAATAGCCATGGACAATGGCAGAGTTAAGTACAGAGCTGTGACAGAGACCATATGGGCTGCAATCTGGCCCTTTAGAGAAAAGTTTGTAGACCCCTGCTCTAGAGAATAAGCTGGAATAATCATAGGGCTCACTTCATTTGTTTCCTTTATTTCAGGGAATACAGTCTAACCAATATCTGAAAACTGTTATTTCATGTATTTTATCTGATTTTCAAGTTGACAGCCAGGTTTGGAACTAGGGTGAGGTGAGTGAGGCACATGTTTCATGTACTAATTTTAAGGAAATGCCAAAAAACTCAGTAATAGAGATAAAAGCAAAATTGATACAAAAAACCCACAAGAAATAAAATACTAAATTTTATATAAAGACCATATCAGTAGCAGTGCTATGCCAAACCATACTGGAGCTAAGACAAAAGGAAAAATCCTTAATCCTGCCTTTATTTAAGATTTGATCTTTTCGTTCTGCATTTTTTGGTAACAAATTTGGTATTTTTAAAGTATTGCATTAAAATGATGCTAATCTCAGTCATTGAGCTTCCTAGTGCCCCCCTAAAGTTTGCACCTGAGATAGCAGCTCTCACCTCACCCTAGTTCTGCTGGAGAGTAAATCTGGTCCCTGTTTTCCATCACGGCAGAAATGGGAGACTCAAGAATGACTTTCTTACTGAGCAGAATCACACAAATACATTGTAACTACAAGAGTTTATCAGCACATTTTCTTTCTCAGAAATACCTTAGAAACAGAAAATGCTTCAATGTGAAACATTATGCTAATTACTTCTGTTTGCACTGTCTTATATGTACATGTTCCCACAGGTACCTACTTTGTAGACAGGAAAATACTAAACAACGTTCTTACAATGATAGAAGTAATATATATAAATATATATATGCATGCAAATTATTTACATACATGTATGCACACACACACTGGGACTCTAAGAGAGTCCTGTACTGGTTCCTGGATAAATATCCAGGTGATACTGGGAGGTACACACAAAACAACCATCTATAGCAACTACGACCAAGTCAGTTTGCTGCCTGGTGACAAGTAGGTGCCTGTCTCCAAACGCATTCGGTCATCTGAAGGCAAACCCACCAACCAACTTCCTTTCCTGGTTCTGCAGGATCACCATCATTCTGAAAGTAGCCAGTTCATTTCCTAAGTATTAGCAACTCCACTCCTCTCCAACAAACATGGCAGGAAAGAGCTGGACAGGCAAAAGGGCGACTCATCTCAGTGGGAAGAAAGTAACTGCACATAAGCCAGTCTCTACATATTTTCTACATTGTTTACTTCGTTTTCCAAGGCACAGGCACAGGCACAGGCACAGGCAAATATTAGTGTGGTTCTGCTCAGCAAGAAAGTAATTTCCTGAGTCTTCCACTTCTGCCATGATACAAAACAGGGACCAGAAAAAATAATTTCCTTAATTAAAAATTTTTTGGTATTAAGTTTAGTGAGAAAACAGAGGCTATGAAATTTTAAATTATAATTTTTATGACAAAATAGTCTGGAATTCATGAAACTCAATTTAACAATCAGATGCCATTCAAATTCACAAAGCATCGCCCCCACCACATCTCCCTCCTCCAACTGCTCCTTCTGACACATTGAGTGGGAGTCTACCCAACCCGGCTTGGCTCAGCCTGCCCTCCCCTGCCAAGACCCTGCCCTCTCATCACAAGGTGGGCTTTCAAACATAGCCCACTGCCTCTTTCCTCCTGTGTTTCTGCTCCTTATCTTCCACTCCTTCCACTGTCCTGTCAAACATCTACCTCAAACTCAAGACTCATTTCAAGTATCCTGACAACTACTATTCACACTAAACTCACAGTTTTTCACTAAACTTCAGGGCGGAGATCATGCTGAACTATCTCTGTGGTCCCCCTAGTGCCTAATAAGGTGCCAGGAACCCTCAGGAAACACTTGATTTCTGTGGAATTAAACTCCTCTAAGCGCCTTTCCACGAAACTTCCCTTCTCAGTGAAAGCAACCCTCCTCCAACCCTGGTCTATACTATAAGGACACCCATCGTAACACTTACAAGCCTGTGCTAGTGTTAGCCTGGCTTCCTTCTCTCTCTCTCCCATCTGACTGTGAGATTTTACAGAGACACACAGAAATATGTCTTTTTTCTTGAAACCAATGTAATATTGTACAAAAATTATACTTCAATAAAAAAATATTTTAAAAAATTGTTATACAAATCAGTAGCAGACTCACAGACTCCAAGAAGGGACTAGCAGTTACCAAAGGGGAGGGGTGCGGGAGGGTGGGGTAGGAGGGAGGGAGAAGGGGATTGAGGGGTATTATGATTGGCACACATGGTGTGAGTGGGGGTCACGGGGAAGACAGTGTAGCACAGAGAAGACAAGTAATGACTCTGTGACATCCTACTACACTGATGGACAGTGACTTCAGGGGTATGGGGGGGACTTGATAATATGGAAGAATGTAGTAACCACAATTTTTTTCATGTGAAACCTTCATAAGAGTGTGTATCAATGATACCTTAATAAGAATAAAAATAGTTATAAACATAGGAAAACTGTTCAGTGCTATTTACTAAATTGAACATATACATACTCTATGGCCCAGAAATTCCACTTCTAAGTACAGTCTAACAGAAATACATATATATATGTTCACTGCAGGACATGTGCATTAATGTTCGCTGCAGAACTCTTATTACGGCCCTATACTGGAAGCCACCCAAATGTCCATCAATGGAATGGGCACAGAAACTATGGTATACACACATAATGTAATATTATGAAGCAATGACAAAGATTGTTCTATAGCTACATACAACAACATGGATGTATCCCACAAACCTAATGTTAAGGCAAAAAAAAGCCAAACACAAAAGAGTATGTACAGCATTTTATTTATATAAAATATCCCTGAGTAGTAGTGAATGGAAGTGGGTATGGAGATGTCTTCTGGGGTTCTGTTTTAACCTCGTCCTGATTACCCAGGTTTGTTGAGCTTGCTAACATCCAGCAAGCTGTACACTTATGACTTACGCTCTTTATGCTATATTACAATCTTAAAATACATAAAATACTTTAGCAAATGGAATAATACTATCATGGACACTACCATTTCCGTAGATAGTATCTTCAGGGCAATGAAGAGGAACATTTGCTGGCTACCTACTGTGTTCTGTGTAGTAAGTGCTGCCTCGTGTGCATCTCACTTAATGCTGCTAAGTAACCCGGGAGAGATCACCCTGAGGCTCGGAGAGTACATGCCCGAGGCTGTGCAGCTAGTTACTCCCTTAAAAAAAAAAGAAGCACATCTTCTTCAGACTTGCACCCTCAGCACTTAGAAAGGGCCTACCACACAGTAAGCACTCAATACATATTAGCTGCAGCTATTACTAACTTACTTCTGTCATTATTCATTTATTCCTCACCACTCTATAAATACTTTCCTTCTTTTCCCCTCCACTGTAGAAATGCAGAAACTGAACACAAAGATTCAGCACCTTCTCCACATTACACATTAGCAAGCAGCAGAGTGGCCTGCCTTTCAGTAACATGCTCTTAACAATTATCTGTTATTAGATAGTGACTATCATCAACAAAGGCATGCTCAGTCATGAAGTCATAAAACTCAATAAAGATTTATGCTGTGAAATTAGATTTTCCATTTGCAGTCTCAAATTATCTTTAAGAGGCTATCCAATGGTCCAACTCCCTCCCTGGCCCATTGAGGAACTAAGATAATGACATTTAGCAACTTACCCAAAGTTGGAGTCACCAGGACTGAAACCAGGACCTCAAAGGCCAGAGCTCCCTCCATGGCAAGCTGACCATGTACTCTCTCCATGGTTCTGACATCTGTCAATTCAAATCCTGGGCAGTCACCTAATTCCTTAGCAAGAAGGAAAATACCTACCTCTAAATCCTCAAACTGTCATCAGTGTCTAACAGATACCTTTGCTCCTTTTTAAAACAAAGCATCTTTTCCACTGTTGTGAATTTCAGCATTCCTAGAGTTTGTGTATTCCCTTACGACTAACACATGACATCCACAACCTAACAGATCAAAGAAAGCACTGTTAGCTGAGTCAAGTAAGGCTGTTCTGACCTCAAAGATGGTACTGAGATTTTGACTAGGCTAAAACAAAATTTCTGACATCATTAAAATAATTATTTGCTTAAGTTCCTAGATATTTAATATGGGACTTGACTAGAATTATTTAGCTTATTTTTGAAAAGCATTATCCAAATGGATCTGAATAAGGAGAAAAAGAGCCAAATAAGAGTGAAATGACTACTCCAAGGATAATAGTTAAAACTACTTTTGGATGAAAGAAGCTGTGTTTTGGAACTCTAATGCAATGGAGAGTATGGTCTTGTTTTTGACACTAGGATAGGTTTCTCTCAAGTCCCACTCAGTGTAAATCATGCTCACACATCCATTACCACAGCATACTTACTTTAGGCCTAAAATATAAAATGCCAGACATTCTTACAGATAGATGAGTCATGTTGAAAATTTAAGAGACCTAGAATAGTATTTCTAGAATCTCTTTGAATTTAATATTCTGATGCTACAGAAACCCTTCAGAATAAATCTACTTCCTAATCAAATGTGACCCCCACTCACATCTCACTCCGTTGCTAAAACTGCTAAACCCAACAGTAAAAAGTTTTCTTCATGACATTCAAGTGATCATATTATTTTAACTTACAGTTGTACAAAAGTGTGAGACCTCTCCAGGTCACCCTGAAATTTTAATATAATTGGCCTTCCAAATAAACTATTCTGCAATGTTGGCTTTTGCTTAATACAGTTATGATACACTGCGGTTTACTCAGTGAATTTAAATAGAGATTTGTTATGAACATAAAATCCCTTAGGTCTCCCCCAAAATTAATCAATATTTTGATAATGAAATATTCTACTCTCAACACTTTTTATATGAATAAAATGGCTACATTAATAAAATTTTCTACTGGAATAACATGAAAATAAATCTGTATTTGTAGGTTAGAGCAGTGCTGCCAAACGCGTCCAGGACAGACTCAGCAAGCCAGGAGAGCCCAGAGCAGGGAGTGAGCACCTCTTCCCCTGCACCCAGGGCAGCCGGAGCCACAGCTGAGGCTTGTCTGACCCCAGGGTCCATTTCTGTCATTCTTGTATGTGCCCAGTAAATATTTTCAAGCAGTGGCACCCTTCCCTCACTCTGGGTCCTACAGTGAAGAAAATGAGAGAGAATTTCCTATAAATTAAATATCAAAAGCACTAGGGCAGGTTTTACTACTTTCTGAAAATACCTCATTCTCCTCAAAAATCTCTGTTTGAATTAGAAGGATCCGTTTAGATTTGCTGCCCTTACAATGATGTGATCACTTCCATGAAAAAAAACTTGAGGAAAGAGCAAAAGGAGGAAGGACCCACTCATAGCATAAAGCCACCTATTCTTAGTTGTTTCCTACTCTTTGAAGACTATAAGTATTCAACAATTTGAAAAAAATAGTAAGTTTGTAATAGAAAACCATCTCTGGGTTGAATCAGGAAGCCCTTGAAAATTTCTAAGACAGTCCTGTAAAGGCAATGGTTGGCATGGCTCACCACAACCACCCAGGGGAAAACTAGTGTCCCAGCTCACCTCTTCATTCAACATGTGCTCGAGTGCCCAGGGCAGGGCAGGTCCCACACAAGTGGCTGAGACAAACCAGCCTGCTGACCATGTGCGGGGAAGGAGACACAGCACCAGTAATAGCATGTGCACCTGTGGGATGTGAAATCTACCGAAGGGAAGCACATGGTGAATGCATCAGTGACATCCACTTGTGTGGGCCTAGGGGCCTCCCTGTGGAGAGGATGCTTAAGTCATCATCTGAAGGCCTGGGATAAATGAACTATTCCTATAATTCTCAGACTTTAAGATGATAAACATAAGTAAATGCAATAAGAAAAACTGTTTAAAAAGTGCCTCATCAGAGAAAGACAAATACCAAATGATTTCCCTCATTTGTGGAGTATAACAACAAAGCAAAACTGAAGGAACAAAATAGCAGCAGACTCACAGACTCCAAGGGACTAGTGATTACCAAAGGGGAGGGGTGGGGGAGGGTTGGTGGGGAAGGAGGGAGAAGGGGATTGTGGGGATCATGATTGGTGCACATGGTGCATGTGGGGTCAAGGGGAAGACAGTGTAGCTCAGAAAAGACAAATAGGTGTGTGGCATCTTACTATACTGATGGACAGTGACTGCAATGGGGTGTGGGGGGGTTCTTGATAATAAGGGTGAATGTAATAACCACACTGTTTTTCTTGTGAAACCTTCCTAAGAGTGTATATCAATAATATCTTAATAAAAATATATATACATATAGGAAAAAAACGTGCCTCAGTACTGAAAATCAATTTAATGTCTTATTTGATAGGTTATACAAGAAAAGATCCCATTACAAGTCTAGGGTGCCAAACTTCTTTTTGCTGTATTTCTGCTTGTCGTTACTTAATGTGTATGTGTGTGCATACATTAATATATATCAAGCACAAGAATAGAAGTATATATATATATATATATATATAATTTATTATATTGGTAAATAATAGTGCTTGATAAATATTAATTGAATGAGTGAGTTGCTGGCCAGAGCTTAGAAAATGTTTGTTAAAAGAATACTTTTCTTCTCATACTTCTTTTCCAAGCAACAAACTAACCTCCATAGCAATTCACTTTCAGGAATTACATTACATTTCAAAAATATCTTTATTAAAGGTGACACAGGAGCTGTTTTCAACAACTCATACCAGAATCCTCATTTTAAATATTAACAGAACTTTTAGATGAATAAATATAAATGGAAATGAATTTGTAGGAAATAAGTTTGTTTTATAAGATCTGTAGTTGTAATAAACCAAGCCACTCATAACAATGAATGATAAAACTGTCTAGCCGTATTAGGCCTTTTCAAATTCCCAGGCAGAATAACAGAAACAATGTTCTAGGAACTGTGGGTTTTGAGCTAAGGTTCCAAGCTAAGAACAACTCCATTAATTCTGGGCAACAAGACCCAAGGCTGGGGTTGGGGGAAGAAGTCATCCCAAGAAAGGACAGCAGACTGCCCCGGCCTCATGAGAGAGGCAGGACAGGCCAGGTGTCCATGGAAGGGCTGGACAGGAGCTGGGCCGGGGACGCATGCTCTGACACTCCCCTCCGCACCCTGGGGCTGGGTTTCAGTGGAACAGTGGGCTGGCGGGGGGAGGGAGTGAACACAATTATTTCCTGAGGTTTTAACATTTATGTGTCTTCAACAATCTAGAATATTGAAGAGTCAAACCTGAGCCCCATCCTAACCCTTTCTTAGTGAAATGTTTCAACTCCGTTAGGACACAGTTCCAATGCAACAGAGAAACCACGCAGAAAACAGAAGTTACTTCATCGCCTAGATGTCCTATGGCTGAGCACAAGCTGCCAAGGAAGCACGTAAAAGGGGTGTTTACTCCAATCTGAAGGTCTGAAGACCCTTGCAAAACAATCCCGATTAATGAATCTGCCTGTGAGATGCCATTTTGTAATATATGCAGGGCTTTACCTGAGTGTGAAAATTTGTCATTGTTAATTTAATACATTTTTGGGGCAAGTGAAGAAAGTGTCCTCCTTCAATTAATTCTTATTTTTCTAAGCCAAAGAACAATTTTATGGGATTAAACTGTTGAATTCATTATTAGTTTATCACTAATAACAATGCCTGATTCATTTAATAGTGAAAAATTAGTAAGTACTCCTCCAAGGAGACCTGATTGGCGGTGAAGAGTCAAAGAATGTTCCTTTGATTTTGGGGTTTTATCTCATCTAAATTACCTACGGAACTCCTGCCACACTGTTGGCTAACGCACTTGCTTTAGAGACCTAATTAAGTTATTAGACTCTTAAGTAGGGCATCTAGGTCACACGATTTTTCATATCAAGAAAAATCGGTGTCCCCAAAGATCTAAAAGCAGAAACGTTTCACTTGAAAGTTTACTTCTAAGACTGTTTTGATGCAGTTCTCTCGAGAGATGTAATTTAATTCTCTTGCACCGAAGTGTGACAGCACATCTGTCCTAGGTTCTTTGTATAGGGACACAGGGAAACTTGTAAAGATTGCATTTTTTATCTCATTCTCACTATCCAGATTTCCCCATACATACCACATGCCCACAGAGCAATGGGCTCCAGATGCCACTGAACCTGCCCACTGGCCTAATTTCTTCTCTGTCACCTGTGCTCACCATCCTAAAATCTGTGACAGGCCTGTCACTCTTTAGGAGCTCCAAAGACTTAGACGTTTAGTGGGTTTCTGTTACATACTAAACCTGAGCTCCAACAATGGGACATGTGCCCTCTGCCCTCAAGGATCTTTCAGAATGGTGAGAATGCTCTAAATGCCTTGCGCCTGAGCAGCAGACATCAGCACAAGTAGCACCTGTGTCAGGACCAAAGACCAGGCAGGTGGCACATAGGTGTGTTCACCTAGGAAGGCCCACCATTTCTAACCAGTTTTACTGGAACACAGCCACACTCGTTACTTTACATACTGTCTCCACCAGTGGAGACCCAGGACTGGCCCGCAAAGCCTAAAACATTTACTATCTGGCCCTTCAAAGAAGAGTGTGGAGCCTGCTCCAGCCCCGTCTTCTGTTTCCTGCCATTGTTTTTGACCTCGATGTCAGCTTCTGCGTGTGCATGGAAACCAAACAGCCCGTGCTCATGGGCAGGCTGACAGGAGCATGAATACTGCATGCGTGGCAAGGGAGGAACACACAGCACGCCATGGACTTGCCCACGGCTCACCAAACATCTGTGTGCTCCATTCTCACCTGACAGGAGCTCTGGCCAGAGGTGCCCTGCCTACGTGCAGCACAGTCTCTGTCCCTCAGATCAGGCACTTGTTTCCCCTCCATGAAAACCCAGGGACAATGTGAACTCCCACGCACATAACAGATGCTTCAGAAGTGCCTCCGCCAAACCCAATTTCAGCCTGTCAGGCTATTGCCATTGCTCTCCAATTTGAATTCATGCAGTCAATAGACACGGCCTGAGGGCCTACTGTGTCCTAGACACAGAAAACCACAGTTTAACATAATGCACAGTTATCCAAATCACTTGTTTGTTTGTTTGTTGAGTAAATTAGATTAAGAATCTGATTATCACTTGGGGATGATGAAATGTTCTGAAGGCACAACTGGGAATATACTAAAAATGACTGAATTGTACACTGTCACAGAGTGGAGTTTATGGTGTGCAAGTTACACCAAAAAGCTATTAAAAAAAATTCTAAGGCCAATTATTTTTTAAAAAACACTAATTTCTTAAGCTTTCTATCTTTAGCATGTAATAAAATATCTTACCTAATATTGGTGAGTGAAAACACTAAGAAGTCCAGTTACGAGGCTTCATAATAAATTCCCCCAAAATGGAGTTGTATAAATCACCATTTGCCATGTTCACAGTTTCTGTGGGTTGGGGACCTGAACATGATTCGGGGTTGATGGCACCTCTGTGTCTGAGGCCTCAGCTAGAACGTGAGGAAAGTGGAAAGTCAGATTCATCTGATGGGCCACTCACACACATGCCAGGTGATGCTGACGGGGGGCCTCAGAATGCTCCTGTGAGGGCCTTGCCCCGAGGGGCTCCCTCCATGAGCTGGCCGGGCATTTTTACAGCATGACAACTGGCTCTCCTGAGAGCAAGTATCCCCAAAAGAGAAGCCGGGCAAAAACAATACCCTTTTAAGACCTAGCCTGAAAGCAACACAGCACCACTTATACCATACCACTGGGTGACACAGGTCACAAACATGGCCCAGGTCACAGAGAAGGAACAGAGACCCCCACCTCCTGATCAAAGTCTGGTGTGAGAAGAATATGTCGGATGGGAGAGATCATTGAGGTCATTCAGGAAAATACAATCTGTTACTCTAAGGAAGTTACACAATAAAATCTCAATCTTCTTGAAGACTGGCAAATTCAAAATCTGGGTTAACTGACATATGGTTAAAAATCAATTTGTATTTCAAGTTTCATAAGCTTAACCTCTTACGATTTCTAATGAGTAAGTGGTAACTTGTAAGCTATATCTAATATTATTATGCTGTTGTGCCTCAGTGAATACAGTATCGTGACCTCGATTCAGGTTCACTCCCCATTACTACTGGGCATTTAGCATCTCTAGAAAATGTCACAGTCAGGCAGAAATGTAGCTGTTGAGCGCGAATTTATCTAACACTCAGGCTAGGTGCTCTGGGCACAGGGTGCCAACTCTCACCATGGCCTACAGTCTGAAGGGGAGAGGGTGTGACCTGTCCCCCTCCCTGGAAGTCTTCAGCACACCAAGTAGACATTCAATAAATGACAGAAGGAAGAAGGAAGGGAAGGTAAAGGTTTTAAAATTATAAATTAGAGAGCTCTGTTCTTTGGAGTATAACAGGCCTCTTTTTGATAAAAGAAAAGCAAAAAAAAGAATTTCTGAAAGCAAACCTCTTCTGTCAGGACAGCGATCCTTAGGAGAAGAGAGAGCCAGGAGCCAGGTTTCTGATCCTAGATCTGGTTCTGACCTGCTTTAGGACCTTAACCAAGTGCATAACTTCTTTGGGCCTCAGTTTTCTCATCTGTAACATAAAGGGATTGAATTAGATAAGATCCTTAGCTGAGGCCTGTAGGCGGCTCATCACAACATGCCCAACGATGTAGACCTGAAAGGTTAACTCTACCTTCAATTCTAAAGTTTAAACTATATGATCTACATGCTTACTAACAAGAACGGATCGTCCACAAGTGGGAGACATTCCTCTGGCGGCGACTGGGCCTCCCCTCAGGAGCGCTGCCCTGGCTGCCGTCACTGCCCCCGCGGCCGCCCCAGACCTCAGACCCCTAGACAGCCAGGCTCTACATGTTCCATTTTATGAAATATTAGCAGACAGACATTTCAGTTCTAGGCAATCATATCAACACAGTTTAAATGCAAAGGGAACTGGTTTTCAAAGTAACTAAGCTACAATATTTCTAAGAAATAACAAACAGTCCTTTGTCAGTGAAGATTACAGGCCTTATTCATTATTTTCACAAGTTCAGTATTTTGAGCACGGGTCTTTCTAACTTGGGCCCTCTTCTCCAAAAGCAACCATCATGATATCCCGGAAACAGAAACAGGCAGGGCTGCCTCCCTCTCTTGGAGCTCTGGGGTGTGGGAAGCAGCCCTTCAGAAGGATAGAAAGCTCTGTCAGGACCATCCCAGCACAAGGGGCTGCAACCACGCTCTGGGGGAGTCGAGGACTGCCAGTCCTCAGGAGGTGTGAGCACACCAGCCCATTCTTTACTACCCACAAACCAAGGTGTTGGGAGAGTGCATACACAGAGGCTAGTTCCCCAGCCTAAAATTGAAAACCATCTCTCAACCACAATCTGTTGCCAGGAACGAAGAGATCAAGGCAGATGCCACGAGAGAAAGGATTGAGCTGAGTGGACAACTATGGTAAACAAAGAGAAAGGATGTGCTGCACCCAGGAAGCAGAATTTATTTACACTTATCATGAACTAGGCTCTCAGCTGGAACATCTCACTTAAAATGCCAGAAGGTTCAGAACCCATTCATAAGCTTTTCAGAATGCACACAGTTGCCAGGGTAACCCTGACATTGTATTTCTTGGAGTTGCACATATAAATGATCACCCACAATGCATTTAATACAGTTTGGGGCCACCAATTCATAGCAAAATATATCTGAGTTCTGACTCTCAGCCTTGAGCAGCTGGAGGTAGTATTCAACTCACTCCAGGATAAGCACATAGCTGCACATGTCCAAAATGCTCATCTGCAGGCAAATAAGAACTAAGGAAAGGAGACTTCATCATCCATGGCCATATGGTGGTGATTTTGTAAAACAAAATGTTCCATGCCAGATTAATGAAACCGTCACTGTTCAAGTGAAAGAAACAAATATATTACCTCTATAGCTACATCTCTGGAATTCAACCATGTTTAGGAAGTCAAAGAAAAAGATCTCTTTAAAGAACATTTTCAGTAACTTATTTAGGACATTTATCAACACTAAGATAACTGTTTAAATGTCCAAACTGTCCTTAGTAAAAAAAAATCAAAGTTTTATTTCTTAGGTTCAGAAGATCTACTCAATCATAATTATCAAAATTCTTCACCTTCACAAAGATATTCATAAATGTGTAAAACATATATTAGTCATGATTTTTTAATTCCCTTACCTCCTCCTAATCCACCATCTGAACACAGGGAACAAAACAAAATTACGGTGTTCAAACTGCAAAGGCATCTTCGCTTTCCTGTCCCAGGAAGCCCACTGCATCGGTCACTCAGCACAGCTGCTGCAGGACAGGCCCGTGCAGCCAGGGTGCTCACACAGACCACTGGCTGGCTCAGGCCAGGGAGTACTGCCTTATCCCCTCCTTCAGCGTGCAGGCCACGGTCAGTGGCTGTGAAGGGCAGCAAAGGCCTTGCCACTGGTTGTTTCCATATTAACAGAGAATTTTGGTAACCGCTGCATTGCAGTCTTTCTGAAAGCTACCAACCTAAGAAACAAGACCACTAGAGACTCCGGGTCACAGGAAGCTAGCTGCCTTTTGAATCATAAAGATTTGTAAGGGTCTGTAAAAAAAAACATTGCCAATACCTGGGGGGTGGGGCATTTCTAGATTTCCAACCTGTTTTCTAAAGACTGATTGGTTTGTGGTTTGTACTGCAGGATGGCTTTGACAGTTTATTGTGCTGGGTAAGAATGCTGAAATTAATGAAGTGTGCATGATGACACACCATCTTTAATGCTCAAGTACTCTCTGTGAGAATTCCACACATCTGCTGCTTACCACCAGCTTCAAAGCCCCCACAGAATAGCTACTGGGAACGAACCACATCTTCATTCCAGAAAATGCGAGTACAGTAAGCACTTCTCTTTCCTCTGTGGGCAGCAATCATCCTGAACACCCAGCTCCTTCACAGCACAGTGAAAACCATTATGTGGTCAGAGCACTTGAAATACTAAACCATGGCTCACCAACCAAATTCAGAAAAAGAGACAGTAGCCTGCTTCCTAAGTGACCTTTAATTTTTGTTCATTCATCCAGTCCCTTTAGTGAGCATTAACCACATGCTGTAAGTGAAGAAGTGAGTGAGGCAGGCCTCACCACCACGACGGGGAAGACCAATGGAGCGGCACTCCAGGGTGAGGACTCGTGTGAGGGAGAGGACCAGTGATCCAGAGGAGGCAGCCTGCAGCCACACTGAGGCCCCGGGACAAGGTCCAATGAGGAAGGAACATTGAACAGGAGCTCAAAGATGTGTCTTGGCTGGGAAGAGGGGGAGATGCGGGGAGAACATGCTCAAAATGGTGCAGGCGTTCCCTGGCGACTGCCAGTGAGTCCTCACCAAGGGCTCTGCTCTGAAGCCCATGTACTGCTCACAGCAGCCCTGGGCGGGCGGAGCCCCCACCACAACTGACAGACACCTGAGGGCCTGCGACCCGAGGCATATGCTCGCCCAAGGCTCCTGCTGACCGAGTAGAGGCTCTGCTGCCCTATCACTACACTGCCCCCCAGTACCTAACAGCAGTCTTCTGGAGAGCCTGCTGACAACCTCCTGACAGGGATTATTGTCTAAGTAGCCTCTGTTCAGACGCGTCTGTTCTATCTCACACTCAGGCCCAGCCGGACATCGAAGGGGTACTTAGTTAAAGACTGGGAACAAATAAACAAGCGAAGGGATCTACCGGTCCTCTCTCATTCTAGTCTTAGCAAATGACCTGTAGTCCCTGAGAACATTATGCTTCTTTCTGACAAAACTCCCCTGCTTTGCTCTCCCTCTGTCGCCTACCTCCCCGTCAGGCTCTGGAGTCCTCTCTCCCGGGAAGTCTTCACCGACCACTCCTCCACCCCCACTGCAGCAAGAACCCTTCCTGTCATTGCTGACAGTCACCACCCTCAATGGAAGAAACATTCCTGCATCTGAGCCCTGTGGAAATCCCCTCAGGGCCCTGTTACATCTGCAGTGCCTAGCGCATCGCTACGTAGCTGGTGTCCACAGAGGGCTCCCCGAGGGACAGCCACCACTGCTCCGCACACAGGACTCATGGCTCCGCAGTGTGGTAGCCACGAGGATCATCCGCTGACAGTGAGAGACAGGCTCAGAGAAACTGAGCTACAGTGCGGGTGGGAGTGCCAGCATTCAGACCCAGGCTCCACAGGCCACACGCTAACCACTGGTGACACTGCTTTTCTAGAACCCAACCGAAGTTCATTAATACCAACTGGAAAAGATGACGCTTCCCTGGGGCTTTACTTTACTCATGGGAGTGGGATGGACCAGATTTATGGAAATGCTGCAGCCTTCCTACCTGAAGAAATGAATACTTTAGACCAAAGCAGATGCACCTCATGTGTTAATTCCTGCCCAGCTGGATTATCTCACAGCACGTGGTGGAAGATCAGAAGGGAAGTCAGAAAGCAGCAGCGTGAGGAAATTTCTTTTTGCCATCACTGTGCTTTACAGAGACTCACTGGAGTGATTTAACAGCCTCAGAGGAGCTCTTACCGAACACCTCTGGGCACATCTAGGTGCCAGTGTGGGCACTCCCCACGGAAGACGTCCTGTGGAACTCTGCCTTTCCAATCAGGGACCAAGGCTGGTTCTCTGCGGCGGCCTCACCCCTCCAGCTGACAGCTGCAGTGGTGTATCACCACTCTCCCCACTCATCTCCTCAGTCCACGGACCCTAAGCCTGGGTAGCCAGGACCCTGCACCCTGGCCTCAGTGGCCTTTCCTGGGAGGGTCTGGAGAAACTAGCAGGGATCTTAGAGCAAGGCTCTTACATCTCTTGGAACAGACAAAGCTCTGAGAGGTGGGGCCGACAGCTGGTCCTGGGCTGAGACCTCTCTCCCTGAGAACTACTTCTGGGTTAGGGCACACTGGTGGACAGGCTGGCGGGGGCCTCTAGGGCCAGTGGTGGAAGGTCTGAGGAGGGGGCTGAGGAGGAGGAGCAGGCTACAAGGCCACTCAAACTGCCTTCCAGGTCAGCCATCTGAAAGCAAGACCAGGGAACCAGTGTTAGGGCTTGGGAGCCAGGCCCAGGGGCTTGAACAGACCAGATCCCCACTCACCTGTGCAGTGACTCCCTATTACCTCCACTTGACAGATGCGGAGGCAGCGAGGCTCAAACAGGAGAAATAAGTTCTCAAGGGCACCACTGGGGTTCAGGCAAGGCTCTTGGATGTTAGCTGTCTGGGCCTGGTCTCGCCACATCCTGCCTGCTCTCAGCCCACAGTGTGGGGCAGAGAAGAAAAGGTACTGTCTCCCTCTGGAACTGACTTCTTCCAACCAGTCACGTGCTCTTTCTGAATTTGGGATTTCTGCTATACAGGATAGGAGTAAGACTTATCTTATAAACCTTACAGAGTTTATTTGATTTTTAACTGATATAATACATGTGAAAGGTTCCTGAAGGTATAAACTTCTCGAAATGCAAGCACAATAACTGTTACAAAATTCAGCCAGTATCCACAAAGCACTCAATTATTCTTCCAAGCTTAACTTAATTTAAACACATGACGTGAGACCTAAAGGGCTCTCAGCATTAACTGGAAGGACCACCGCAGAACCTGCTCCTTTATAAAATAGCAGTAATGAAATTCACAATCTAACTCAGGCAATTACCTAATCTGTTTATGTACTTACATGAATGTGATACAAACTATGGAAACATCCCTACAGGTAGTATCTAGACACTTAACAAAATGCTCAAGTCTATCACTATTATCTTACTTCAAAAATGGGCACCCAGATAAAGAAGATGTGGTACATATACACAATGGAATATTATTCAGCCATAAGAAGAAAACAAATCCTACCATTTGCAACAACATGAATGGAGCTAGAGGGTATTATGCTCAGTGAAGTAAGCCAGGCGGAGAGAGACAAGTATCAAATGACTTCGCTCATCTGTGGAGTATAAGAACAAAGAAAAACTGAAGGAACAAAACAGCAGCAGACTCACAGAACCCAAGAATGGACTAACAGTTACGAAAGGGAAAGGGACTGGGGAGGATGGGTGGAAAGGGAGGGCTAAGGGTGGGGAAAAAGAAAGGGGGCCTTACGATTAGCATGCACAATGTGGGGGGGGCATGGGGAGGGCTGTGCAACACAGAGAAGACAAGCAGTGATTCTACAGCATCTTATACTGATGGACAGTGACTGTAATGGGGTTTGTGGGGGGGACTTGGTGAAGGGGGGAGCCTAGTAAACATAATGTTCTTAAAAAAAAAAAAAAACATGGGCACCCAATGGGTGAAAGAGGTGAAGGGATAAAGAGGTACAATCTTCCAATGATAAAATAAGTAAATTACAGGGATGTAAAGTACAGCATAGGGAGTACAGTCAGCAATACTGTAAACTGTGTGGTGACAGACAGTAACTACACTCGTCGCAGGGAGCACTTCATAATGTACGTAGCTGTTGAATCACTACACTGTACAATGAAGTTGGTATTCTATTGCATGTCAACTATACTTCAATAAAAAAGAAAGATATGCAACCCAGTTACCAAACCCATGAACAAAGCCAAAGGAGTAAGTGCTTTTCTGTTTGAAGGGAAAACACACAAACATTCAGTCACCCCCTGATGCTGGGGCCAAAGAGCAAAGGGTATCCCCAAGGAGTTTGGGGAGAAAATAAAAATATAAAATACAAACAAGATTTAGCTAGCTTGGATACGGAACAGACTTAATTATGTCCCCCAAAATCTAACAGGGTGCTGACTTGACAACAGCCTGTGATAACCACCAGATGTGATGTGGCCTTACAAAAGAAGGATACTGTAATTCTGGCTATTTCTCCAGGCAACAGGGAGCCCAGGGGCTTCAAGTATGAAACAAGGGTCATTGGGCCACCAACAAAGGTCAAAGAAGCTCCAGTTACAAGGAGCAAAGCCTCTTTACCAACATAAATGGGAACCTGAACAGTAGGTCAAAGAATCAAAAGCTGATGCAAATTCCTACGTGTACACCAAAGAAAAATGAAAACACCTGTCCACACAAAAACTTGTATACAAATGTTCCTAACAGCATTATTAGTAACAGTCCAAAAGGGAAAACAAATCAAATGTCCATCAACGGACTAATGAATAAACAAAAAAGTGGTACATCCACACAATGGAGTATTATTTGGCAACAGAAGGAACAACCTACTAATATATGCTACAGCGTGGATGAATCTTGAACACATCATGCTAAGTGAAAGAAGCCAGGCACAAAATACCAACCATTATATGATTCCACTTATGTGAAATGTCCAGACTAGGCAATGGTTGTGGAACTCTGTGAATATACTAAAAACCACTAAATTAGATGCTTAGAATAGGTTAACTGTATGGCATGTGACTATTTCAAAACTTCTCAAGAAGTTCACACAATTAAGTCAAAGGCCAAACATCTGATAGTTAACATCACTTAATGAGATGCAGCTCACCATCTCAATTAAAGAAACCAAAAAATAGAAAATGTTCTTAAAAGAGTCTTCATCATGCCCCCCAAAATGCATTATTCTGGGGTGCCCCTTCCAAATAATTTTAAATAAGCTTCTCACTGCTCAAAACAACTCATTAAAAATCTCAGAGTTCAACAATTTTTCAAGAAAAAACTTGATTTTAACTTTAATATAAAATATAAATTACTCATATATACAAATGTAGCACATTTAAGCAGGAGGGAGGCATACCACTCAGGCAACTCTCAACCCCACCTCACCACCACAGTGTTCATTTGCTTAGTTCTTTCTACTCTGAGATAAATGAGAGCACTTAAGATTTTTAAGACCCAGAAATATTTACAGACTTGAAGTCAACACAAAGAAAACACATTTTTAATGAACATGAAGGTCATAAAAACAAAAACAAGCCTATGTTTAAAATAAACAACTGATTTGCAGAAAGACTACATCATTGAAACCTAAAAAAACGGTTCCCAACTTCTTCCCATTGCTTTCTGTTCATCCCAAAGTTTTCAACAATCTGACTAACAGAAAGCAGTGTGGTAACAGGCATAATTTTGTAAATGGCTAAAATTGTCATTACAACAATGTGTTTCTATTTTCTGCAGGAAGAGAATGTCAACTCACAATTTACAATGAGTTAACCAGTGTGTAAAATATTTTACATAATGGGAAAATTTAATGTGACCCAGAAGTTCAGTGTGTTCTCATTAAGTTACCAGAAATTACAGATGTAAAGATACTTCTGTTAACCAAAATCAAGAAAAGAAATTACTTTAGATATGTACAAATTTTTGATTTGATAGAGCTAATTCTTTTTATGCACTGTATTTCAAATTACTCAGGTTGATAAATTCTTAGTTTAAATACTAAATAAACTCTGCATTTTGATAACGTAGGTAACTTTAAATTGGTTTTGACAGTGTGTCACTTTATAGCTAAGCAATGTCAGAATCTGGCAGAGATGGTTTCAGTTTTTGTAAACACCCCTATGGTGAAATGGTTTTTTCAAAATTATGATACCACCTAGAGTGTTAATGGAGCCTTCCCATTGTGCCTCACTGTGAATAAAAAACTTCCATGGAAAATCTTATAGTTGCATCCATTTAACATTTTCCCACATATTATATTCGGTGTTTTTTTAAATAATACCCGTGACAGAAAATATTTAGGCTAGAACACATAAGACTTTTCTATTATGACCTTCTAAAAATCTCCCAGTCTTTCATAACACTGTAAAGGCCACACTGGGAAGCTATGCTTGTATGTGCACTACAGATGCAAACACTTTAATACATAATCTGTCCACACACTCTAAATAACAAACATTTCTATTTCCATAAATGTAATACATCTGTAGCAAGATAATACCACCAGATATATCCATTATAGGTTGGTCCCCAAAAAAGGGTAATTACAAAACACAAGAAGGAATCTCTTTTGCACCTTATTAAATAAACTATTTGCAAATATTAACCACAAAACTCTGAGTGTTAAAACTAGTTAAAACTAGATGAGTGATGCCATCTAGTCCTACCACCATTACTCACAAAACTCCAGAATGTGTCTTCAAAGAAGTTTTTTTTTTTTTTGTAGATAATTATTTTTTATTGAAGGGTAGTTGACACACAGAATTATATTACATTAGTTTCAGGTGTACAACACAGTGATTCAACATTTATATACATGGTAATTCTAGGTACCAGCTATCACCATACCAAGTTGTTACAATATTTTGACTATATTCCTTATGCTATACATTACATCCTGGTTACTTATTTATTTTACAATTGGAAGTGTGTACTTTTTTTTTTTTTTTTTTTTTTGTGAGGGCATCTCATATTTATTGATCAAATGGTTGTTAACAACAATAAAATTCTGTATAGGGGAGTCAGTGCTCAATGCACAATCATTAATCCACCCCAAGCCTAATTTTCGTCAGTCTCCAATCTTCCGAGGCATAACAAACAAGTTCTTCCATGGAGAACAAATTCTTACATAGTGAATAAGTTACATAGTGAACAGTACAAGGGCAGTCATCACAGAAACTTTCGGTTTTGCTCATGCATTATGAACTATAAACAGTCAGTTCAAATATGAATACTCATTTGATTTTTATACTTGATTTATGTGTGGATACCACATTTCTCTCTTTATTATTATTATTTTTAATAAAATGCTGAAGTGGTAGGTAGATACAAGATAAAGGTAGAAAACCTAGTTTAGTGTTGTAAGAGAGCAAATGTAGATGATCAGGTGTGTGCCTGTAGACTATGTGTTAATCCAAGCTAGACCAGGGCAATAAAACATCCATGTATGCAGAAGATTTCTCTCAGAACAGGGGGGGTGAGGTTCTAAGCCTCACCTCTGTTGATCCCCAATTTCTCACCTGATGGCCCCCCTGCAACTGTGCCTGTCTTAGGTTGTTCCTCCCTTGAGGAATCTTACCCGTCTCTGGCTAACCAGTCATCTTCCGGGGCCATACAGGGAAATGTAAAGTTGGTAAGTGAGAGAGAAGCCTTATTGTTTGAAACAAAGAAGTTTTTACAGTACAAACTATCTCAACTGTCTTAAAACATATTGAAGACCATTCTCATAAGCCTTTTTGAAAACTGTAGTACCTCTGTAATAATCAGACTAAAAGACTGAAAGCATGTTTCTAATCAGTGTCAAGGCTCATTAAACCTTAAGTACCTTTAACAAAAATAATTCTAAATTGTAAGAATAATCTTTAATATATATGTTCAGATGAGAGTTAATACATTCTACAAAACTTATCAAAGACCACAGAAAATCTTTGGGAATAATACAGAGTGATATCTGCTTCAGGAACAAACTATTTCACCCTGTATCTTTTAAAAATCCTTGACACATGCATATTTAGACATATTTGAGTACTGGCTCTTCATTTTCTAATAAAAAAGGGAAGGCTTTGCTGCAGCCTGGCAATCAAACATTTTTTCAAGACTCCAGTGCCATTTCAGAAAGCAGTTTTTTTTGTGGTTTTTTTTTGGTTAAAAATTTCTATGTACATCAAAAACGCATCTTACAAACATTAAAATAAGACTACATTGCTTTTTTAGCAGTCAGGAAACATGTATTAAATCCATCTCACTGGGTGACTGGAAGGGAAGTTGAAAACTCCAGGCCCAGCCAAGAGGATGGGGTGTGAGGCTGCAGACGTGGAGGACATCCCCCCCTGCTCCTCGCACAGCCTCGGGACTTGATTCCCCACCGCTGAGGGAGACAGAGGCACAAAGGGACAGAAATGGGAGACAATGTGCCATCCAGCGCCTTGACTGGAGATTCGCTCTCTACTCCTTGAACCCCCGTGGCCAGGGAAGGGGATCCAAGATGGGGAGTGGCCATTCCTTCTGCACCCTGCGTCTCAGAGGTCCTCTCCTGCCAGCGCCCCAGGTGACATGCTGACACAATCAGTACATCACAGCATACTCCTCAGAGGCGCACTGGGGGAGCAGCAAATGCCAGTGCCCACAAGCAATGCTTCTCTGTACCGTGTTAGGTGGTTGCCCACCTCCCACAGAAGGGAAGGCTGTCCCCTCTGCATTTGCACCACACAGCATAACACCAATCAGACAGACTGTCTTGCCAATGAATTTCAGCTCCCAGCAAATTCGCTATGGATTCAGTGTGACCAAAGAAATGACAGTAGGAAGTTTCTTTGGGGTGAAAGGGTTTATTACCCGGCTTGTTCTCCCGGTGGTAGGTCGAGCTCTAGCGTCTCGGCCTCCCCCAGAGAGCCCTGGGCCGAGCTCTCTACATAGCACAATAATAGCTTATTGCCTAAAGGTGTGGAAGCAGTAGCCCAGCAACAGGCTACTTACATCATCAGGTGGTTTAAATTCAGTGAGGATCCTGGCGATAGGAACCCCAACTTCCCCACACTCCACCCCTCCAAGATTCTTGCCTTACAAGCTACAAGCTCTCAATCTTCTGCAATGGTCCCTGTGCGAGAAAGATGGAGCACTGTAACCAGATTCCACAACAGCAACAGAAGATAGCAACAACTTAGAAACAATAACAAAAATTAAGATACAACAAGATTCTGATACAGGTAACAAAAAATTATAATAATCCTCAAGCCAGAGGAAATTCCCAATCCATAAAGACCTTAGGGGCGATAAGACACATATTTTAATGATACCAACTTAGGCAAGACTTGTCCATCAGGTAGGATGCATGCAAGAAAGTGGTCCTGTGATAGGACTGTAGCAGGAAGGGGGTCCCTTCCAGGTCTAGTATACCATACTTTTACTCCTTTCCCCGTGGGGGTTACTGAAGGGTCTATTTACAGTGCTACTGGGGGTGCATGCACTGGCCATAATGATAAAACAAAACTCCCCAGTAAGATGCTCCTACCTTCTGGCCGTTCAGGATATACTACTGTGACCTTTGGGGGCCACTCTGCTGTTATTCCAGGAATACACAGGAGGCCAGCTTCCAGGCCTTGTCCCCAAGGTGCCAGGAGAGCCAGCCATCGCTGGTCCATGTATCGAAAGGTCCAAGGCCACACCCACTCAATGGAGTCTCCAGGGTTCAGTGCAGTTGGTGCTGGCAGCAAGATGTTATTCTGGTGGCCGAACCTCGGCTTCACTGATTCTTCCTTGGTTTGTACTTGCAGTTGTATAGGGGTGGCAGCCATATGTGTTAACATGTCTGCGGGGCTCAGGGCTCCATTTCAGGGTCTCTCATTCAAACACCATAGCACGGTCCATAAGTGGACTGACCATCCCTGAAGACTATTGGTATCTGACTTTAGTCCGGATTTTAACAAGCCATTGTGCCTCTCTTATCATGCCTGCTGCGGTAGGACTGTATGGCACATGAAACTTCCATTTGATTCCCAGCTGTCGCACCCATTCTTGCAGTGTATGCCCAGTAAAATGGGTGCCCTGATCACTCTCAAGTATCTGTGGTCGGCCATAGGTGGCAAAGAGACGCTCCAGGCCTCTTTTGGTCATTTCCTGGTCTGCACAACGGGCAGGAAAAACAACCAGAAGTCCAGAAGCTGTGTCCACACAAGTCATGGCATGGCATACCGACATCCTTCTGACATAGGTAGAGGCCCAATATAGTCTATCTGCCACCTGATGAGGGGTATTGGCCCCTTAGCTATTGTCCCATGTTGCTGTGGAACTTGGTGTAAGTCCCTTTTGGAGCACACAACACACTCCTGCCAGGCTCTACCAACTTCTTCAAAGGTCAAAGGCAAGCCTCACCAATGGGCTACAACCCACATTGTCTTTTGCCCTGCATGCAACAAACGCTGATGTAACCATTGGGCTACATCAGAGGCAGGCTTTCCTTCTAACCAACGTATCTGGGCCAATTTATCTGCTTCATCATTGCCTGGGGATGCCAGTGGCAAATGACCTGTCACGTGGTAGACTGTAATTGTTTTAGTCTGACCACAGGCCCCTAAGTCTTGCCACAATTCTTGCCCCCAAAGGGGTCAGCGACCAACCAGCCAGTTGGCATGGTACCACGTTGGTAGCCAGAGGGTCAAGCCCTGATATACAGCCCAGCTGTCAGTGCAGACAACTATAGGGGAGGGCTCCTGGCTGATCACAAGCTACACGGCTCACAACTCTGCCCATTGGCTGCTCTTCCCCTCACCATCTTCCATCCATATTGTCTCAGTCTTAGGATGGAAAGCTATGGCGCTCCATTTTGGGGACTGCCCATGGCTGCAGCTATCTGTGTACCATGCATCTTCGAGTATAAGGGCTCTTCCCTCCCAAGAGGGACTCTCTGCTACTAATGGTTCAAAAGCAAGTTCTTCCTGCTTTTTACTAGTTTGTGTCACCAGTCCCAATAAGCACTGGAGCTCTTCACTCAAGGGGCTACTAGAGAGGGCATTATGCTGCTGTAGGTAAGCACCCCACTTGGCTAGTGTGGGTGTTTGTGCCACACCACTCCTTGGCTTTTGGGTCCAGTCTCATACCCACCCCAAGATAGTACAGGTGATTAGTACCTTTATCAGGGCCATTCCAGTGATGGGTTCTGTAGCCAGCAAGGCGTGATACACGGCAGCCAGCTGTTTTTCTATCAAAGTGTATCGTACCTCTGCCCCTTTCCAGAATTGTGACCAGAATCCAATAAGTTGGCGAGTTCATTAGAGCCGCTGCCAGAGACCCCAGCCATGACCTTCTTCACCGACATGAACATCCAGCTCACAGGGCCTTGATGGGTCTATCACACTGAAGGCCTGCACGGCCCTGACTGCCCGTTTTGCTGTAGTAAAGGCAGATGCACATGTCTCATCCCAGTCCCACCTGATGCCCTTTCGTACCAACCGCTATAAGGGCTTCAGAATTTGTGCCAAGTGCAGGATAAGCACTCTCCAGTAGCCTAGAAGACCCAGAAACTCCTGTAGCAATGCTGCAGTTGTGGGGGTAGGAAAGGCCTGGACTTTGTCTATGACTGCTTCTGGTATAACTTTAGTCTTACCCGACCAGATGACCCCCAAGAATTTGACAGACAACCAGGTCCCTGAACCTTGGTACTGTTCACAGCTCATCCTTTGTCCTATAAATGTTGCAGCAGTCTAGGTGCTGCACCTTCTAGATCTGAAAGCGAATCGGACGTGAGCCTGACATCATCAATATAACATTACAGCCACACCACTGGCGGTTTCTCCTGTGTAGCCAAGTCCTGGGCTACAAGCCCATGACAGATGGTGGGGCTGTGGCGGTATCCCTGTGGAAGGACAGTGAAAGTCCATTGCCGTCCTTCCCATGTGAAGGCAAACTGTTCCTGACTTTCCTGCTCAATGTCAATGGAAAAGAAGGCATTAGCATGATCTACCACATAATGCTATGTTCCTAGTTCATGGCTGAGGGTATCCATCAGGCCTGCAATAGAGGGGACAGCCACATGCACAGGGGGTATGACTTTATTCAATTCTCTGTAATCCACAGTCGTATGCCAGGAGCTGCTCTGGCTCCAGTAAGATCCTATTTGACTTCCTGTCTAGTTTCCTTCCATCTGCTCTTGCGTGTATTAAATCAACCTACATCTGGGTCCTCGTAACCTTCACGGGGGCTTCTTCTTCTAACGCATCTTCTTTCCGAGTTCTCATTGCTTCAGCCTCTCCTAAGTCTGCTACTGTATGTGTCACCTCGCTTATGGGATGCCCTAAGTGAGGGGCAAGAATGGCCACTAGAGACCCAAAGAGGGATGTGGGAGCCATTTGAAGCACAGTATTTCTCATGCCAGTAGTGAAAATCTCTTCATCTGGGCCATGATTCTCTGGACTATAGATGGCATTTCTTAGGCGTAGCTCTCGTAACACCTGTTGGAGCTCAGCATACGTCTGCCATCTAGCAGGAGAGGATGGTAGATCACCCTGACAGGGCCACACAGCATGAAGTGCAGCCATAGGCCAGTTGAGGAGGGAGTGATTTCCTGGGGTCTGATGTGCATTTTGTAATTGCTGCCTCAAGGCAGGCTGCACTGTCAGGGAAGCCAGCTTTCCCGTCTCTGATCCCGACAGAACAATTCCATCCATCCCTAAGTCCCACAGACGCAGAATCCAAGCTGATACTGACTCCGAGGGCTTCTGCCTAAGCCAGGAGCCCAAATCCACCAGCTCAGCCTGAGTATAGGGGCGGACCGTAGAGTGCTCCACGACCTGGGGAGGGGGGTTGTGCCTCTCCTTGGGAGCTCTCAGCCGCTGGGTCTTTATTTTCTTTACAACCACGGGGTGCACTTTCAATACAGGAGGGGTCAGTACCTCCGGCACCACCCCTTCATCCTTCCCCAGCTCCTCCATTTCCGGGGCTGATGGCACCTTTCTCTCCCCTCCCCCGAGTGCCTCCTCTGCTACAACCTTTCCCTTTTCTACCGTGCCTCCCAGCAATGCCAGCTCAGTCTTCAGCAGCTCTCTTACCTTCACCTCAGTGCTTCGCAGCTGACGTGCTTGAGACACCTCCACCTGTGCTTCCCTCAGGAGTTCGTCTTTTTCCTTGATGGCCTTTTCCTCCTTCAGGGCACCTGGCAGCGCTGCCGTCTCGGTCTGTAAGGAATCTTTTACCTCTTCAATGGCACCTCGCTGCTGGTGTTCTCATGCTGCCTCCTCTCACATCAATGCCATTTCCTTCTTCAGGGAATCCACAGAAGTTTGCAGCTTGCATTCTCGTGCTGCCATTTCTTGGTCTTTTTCAGGAGCATGTCCTTCTCTTCTGTAGACTTTTTTAATACTGTGAGAAGCAGCCAACCCTCAGTCCCTGCTGCCTCACGGGCACTCTGTCTCTCAAAAGACCTACTTACTATACCAAAGGCTATCCGTACTGCCTCAGGTGTCACCTCCCCTTGCCTCCAGTCCTGGGGTGGGGCCCAGTCCTGTAGGAGGCAAGCCACCTCAGACCACGTACCCACTGGGGGACGATCCACTGTCTCCCCATTCACAGGGGCAGCCCGCTGAAGCACCCCTCCCATAAGGGCAGCCTGTCTTTTTCCTTGGTCAACAATGAACCCTGCCAACTTCGCCAATTTTCTTGCCAATGGGTTTCAGCCCCCAGCAAGTTCACTATGGATTCAATGTAACCAAAGAAATGACACTATAACGTTTCTTTGGGGTAAAAGGGTTTATTACCTGGCTTGTTCTCCGGCGGTAGGTGGAGCACTAGCATCTCTGCCTCTGCCCAGAGCACTGGGCCGAGCTCTCTGTATAGCGCAGTAATAGCTGATCGCCTAAAGGTGTGGAAGCGGCAGCCCAGCAACAGGCCAGTTACACCATCAGGTGGTTTAAGTTCAGTGAGGATCCTGGTCATAGGAACCCCAACTTACCCACACATTCAGTGAAACAGGTCCAAATCCCTTATCTGCGATGCTGAAATCTCAAAGCTCTGAAACCATGTTCCTAACTCAATGGGTAGCATGCCTTGATGTGATGTGAGGCTATCATTGTCTGTGTGCATCCACTTAGTCAGATACTTTGCTACAAAAATCGTAGTGTTTGATTACAAGATTCTGCTTACAATGTCCTAAAGTAGATGGTATAGTCACTAATTCCATTCCAAAATCTCAAAAATCCCCAATTCCAAATAGCTCTGGCCCCAAGAGCTGTAAAGGATTGTTAAATGAGAACAAGCACCAGCTGAAACTGTGACACACAAGCCCCCCTGAATGTCCAAGTAACAGCAGCAATCTGGATTCAAAGTCTAGATTTACACATTTGTTCATCCTACAAATTTTCTGAACAGAGCATGCCGTACCCCTCAGCAGCTGCAGACAGCAAGCCTGCAGTCCCTGCCCCTGTGGAAGATGGAGAAGGAGCATCCCTGTCCCGCCCGGTGAACCACGCTGCAGGGGGCCAAGCCTGGCAGAAGCACGCAGGGGGTTTGCACAGAGGGCTGGCTGGCAGGCCTCTCTGCCGAGTGACCTAGGAAGTTGCCTTGAGGAACAGGCAGTGCTGTGGCCCAAGCAGGTTACGACCCTCCTCTTGGGATCCAAGATGCAGTGAGAGGAGCAGAGGCCACCTGATGCAGGTCAGCCCGCCAAGCTGTGGGACATTTGGAAGAAGGGGCATGTGACTGAGTTATGCAAATAAACTATCAATTACAAATCAAGCTCCCTGCAGGCCTCAGCCATCTCATCTGTCAACAAGAGGAACCAGAGGTCTGATTTCTCACATGCTCATTCCATCAAGTAACTCTGTGGGGCGAATGACACTGCTCCCAGTGCTCTCTACTAAGAAGGATGAAGGACTTGAATGGGACAGGGGATTTAACAATACTAAAATCATATGGAAAGGAAAGCAAGCAAGCAATGCAATGAACAAGAAAGAAACTGAGTTAACTTTTAATCACTACTGACTGTTAAGAACCAAAAATGGCTGGCTAATACCACTACACACAGTTCACCCAAACCACCTGTGGGTAAAATGAGAGTTCCTGTGGCCAGGATTCTCACCTGGCCCTGGTTGACTAGATCACTGCACACCTGTGGGCAATACATGGCTGTGGACTCTATATAAAAGAGCTCCGCCCAGTGCTCTGGGCGAGACACGGTGGCAGGGCTGCAAGGCTGCAGGAGAGCAGAGCAGAGGCTGGAGTGGTGGCTGTGAGAGGACAGAGGCCCAGAGAACAGCTGTGCGGGATGACTGTGCAGAGAGGCCCAGAGGATGGTTTTGCAGGACAGCTGTGCAGACAGGGGGCCCAGAGGCAGAGACCAGCCTGCTGCATGCAGATTTGCTCTGAGTGAACAGGATTTTAGTGACTGACCTGCCATTGTGGAAATAAATTTGGGTATAACCCTTTCACCCCAAGAATGTTATGCTGTCATTTTCTTTGGTCACACTGAATCCATAGCGAACTTGCCTGGGGCTGAAACCCATTGGCAAGACACCACCTTCCTGGAATTAAAAGGTGTTCAGTGCATTTGTTAAGTAATTTGAGAAAACAGGAGAAAAGTTTGTTAAAATGTCTTGGGGTGTGTTGCCCTTCGGGGCCCTGCCTCTCTTCGTAGTATCTTCACCTTGGGTGGGGTAGGAATTGAGGGCACTCCCATTCTACCTACAGACGTGTTGTAGCTCCCGGAGCAGGTCTTCCCTGGTGCAGAACAAAGTGGCTGCCAAGTAACCATTAGGATGCACGAAGAGAGGGCATTTTGAGCAGCTGCAAAAAGCTCTATTAAGGATAACAAAATGGGTAAGTGAATCTCAAACTCTTCAAGGTTAAATACTCACTTGGGTGGGATTTAACAACATAATAACAGAATACAATAATGAAGTGACTTCTCAAACTTTCCCACCAAAACAGCCCCAAAGGCACAGGAGACAGAACCTCAAGGGTAAGTAAGCACTCTGAAGTGACTTAATTTATGTGAAGCCTTACATTTTGCATTAAAAATGCACACATGAAGGGGGGAGCCTAGTAAACATAATGTTGTTCATGTAATTGTAGATTAATGATACCAAAAAAAAAACCACACACAAATTTTACATTTAACTCTATTACAAATCCTAAACACCCCTTCCCTCCTTGTCACTCAGCTTTTAGAAATCAAGGCAATCTGAACTTTCTTCATCCACCCCCAGCAGAATGTAAGGCCTGCAATCTACTCTCCCTTTTCTCCTGATGCTGAGCGAGACCCACCCTCCACTCTGGACTGGATTCCAGCCCCTTCTCTCTTAGCCTCTCACCAGGTCCATTCCCACCAGTGTGCAGGACCCCCACCCGTCAATCTGTCCACTTTAAGGTAAACTCTTTCAAGGAGTTGTCAATATACACATCCATTTGCCCCCTGAAAACTGACACCCACCATACCACCATAGCCTACCCACACCATTCTTGCCAAAGTTTACAAATGTTTACCTCCATGTTTCCAAATCCAGTGATCAGCTCTCAACCTGCTTGATGTCCAAATAGCTTTTCCTAACTCCAAATATGTATCTCCAGCTCCACCTCCCCTGTGATTTCCAGACTGGTACATCTGATTACCAGTTCCCAATCTCCAAATGGCAAATTGGCATTTGTGCACCCAAAAGGCATTTCAAACTTAACAGGTCTAACAGTGAACTTCTGATGGCCTCTCCCTTCTGATCCACCTCTAGCAATCCTGGCTCAGTACATGGCACCATATAACTGCTTAGGTCACAAAGGACTCCCCTTCCTCACATGCCTAATTCATCAGCAAAGACTGTCAGCTCCACCTTCAAAATACACCCCAAATCCAACCACTTTTCACCAAGCTCCAACTACAGAGATCTCCCTGCTGTTTGTAAAACACACCAAGCATATTCCCAACTTCACGGTCTTTGTACCACTTCCTGACCCCTCTTCTCCCAGATCTTTACATGGCTCCCTTCCTCACTTCTTTCAGCCCCTTGCTACCTGCTTAGAAGGCCTTCCCTGACAACTGTTAGGATAGTACTCCCACCACAACCCAGCCTGTAAGCCTGTTTCCTCATCCTTCTTAAATTGACACTGCTCTTTAGCACTGACTGATACAGTTAACTGATTTGTCCACTGTCCCTCTCCCCCATCGGAATACAACCTGCAGAAGGGCTAGAACTTGGCTTGGACTCATTCAACAGTGTTTCTGACTCTTGGAGCAGAACCCAACATAGTAGAGAGAGCCCTCAATCAGTATCTGTTGAATCTGTTTATGACCTTATTTTGAAACATTATTTTTTGTTAAGATGAAAATATTCACTCACTTATAAAAAATTATAACACAAGGGTTTGTATGCTCTACACTTAGAAGTACGGCAAACACATTCCCCAGTTCTTATGAGCTCTGTCCTGACAGCAACCCAGGAATGCAAGAAGACCCAGCTACATAAGATTACCCATCACAATACTATAAATAGAGAAAACTGGAAACAACCTAAGTGTCTACCAATAGGGTACTGAATCAAGAAACTCTGACACAATCATATAGTCATCACATAATCAACCAAATAACAGGATGTCATGCTATTAAAAAATACTTCTGTCCAACATAAACATGAGAATCACATAAACACAGTTGACCTTTGAACAATACGGGGGTTAGAATCACCAACCCAAACCCAGTCAAAATCTGCATGTAACTCTGACTCCCTAAAAACTTAACTAATAATGGCCTAATATTGACCAGAAGAAGCTTTACCGGAAATATAAACAGCCAATCAACACCTATTTTGTATATTATATGTATTATAGATTTGTATCCTTAGGATAAAAAAATAATGCTTTTTCAAATTATTGCAAATTTCCAACATACTTTTGGAAAAAATCTGCATATAAGTGGACCAGTATTAGTTCAAACCTATGTTGTTCACAAGACAAATGTAAATTTAAATTTTCTAGTAGTCACATTAAAAAGGTAAAAATAAGTAAACTTCTGTAATGTATATTAGTTAGCCCAAATATTTATCATTTCAATGTGTAATCAATATAAAACGATTGAGCTTTTTTGTTTTTTTCCACACTAACTGAAATCAGGTATTAGTTTACACTTCCAACACATCTCAACCTGCACTAGCCACGTTTAAACATGCTCACTAGCAGCATGGGGCTCACGACTACTGTACTGGAGGGCACAACTACAGGCTAAAGAAAAGGAAAATGTCCATAGTAGAATAAGTCAAAGAGAGAAAATAGTACTGGGCAGAAATTGACAAACTGGTACTTAAAGAAGGGAATGCAAGGGACTCAATAAACAAAACAATCTTTAAAAAGAGGACAAATTTGAAGGGTTCACAATTCCAAATTTCAAAGCTTACTACAAAGCTAAGTAATCAAGACAGTACTGGCTTAAAGACAGACATGTATACAACAGAACAGAATTTAGAGTCCAGAAATAAGCCCTTACATTTGTGGTCAATTAATTTTCGACAAGGGTACAAAGACTATTCAATGCGGGAAAGAATAGTCTCTTCACCTAACAGGTAACTGGATAACCACATACAAAAGAATGCAACTGATCTGCTACCTCATACCCAACACAGACTAACTCAAAATGGATCATAGGCTAAAGGTAAGAGCTAAAACCATATAACTCTTGGAAGAAAACTGGTGTTAATCTTCATGACTTTGGATTAGGCAATAGTTTCGCAGATATGACACCAAAAGCACAAGCAACCAAAGAAAAAAAAATTGATAAACTGGACTTAATTAAAGTTAAAAACTTTTTTGCTTCAAGAATACCACTACCAAGTGAAAAGACACCCTTTGGAACAGGAGAAAGTATTTACAAGTCATATTGATAAGGGAATTATATGCAGAATATGTAAAGAACTCTTACAACCCAATATACAAAATGACAAGACTTTAAAAATAGCCAAAGGATTTGAATAGACAATTATTCAAGGAAGATATCCAAACGGTCAATAAGCATATGAAAGGATGCTTAACATCATTAGTCATTAGGGATGCAAATTAAAACCACAATGAGATACCACTTCACATCCACTAGGATATCTAAAATAAAAATGAGAGACAATAACAAGTGTTGAGGAGGATGTGGAGAAGTTGGAGCTCTCTCATACACTGCTGATGGGAATGTAAAATGTCCCAGCTGCTTTGAAAAAGTCTGGCAGTCCACAAAATGTTAAACACAGAGTTACCATATATATACACACACACAACATATGACACCACTATATATATACACACACACAACAAATACGGAAACTTAGATTTTCACAAAAACTTGTACAGGACTAGTCATAGCATTATTCAAGATATACAAAAAGGGAAAACAACTCAATTTCTATCAACTGATGAATATGTAAACAAAATGTGGCCTATCATGCAACAGAAAATATATTTGCCCATATATATACACATGATAAAACATGGGTGAATCTTGAAAACATGCTAACTGAACAAAATCAGTTGCAAAAGATCACATATTATATGTCTTGTATTAAATTTCCAGAAATGACAAATCAATAGAGACCAAAAAAATCAATGACTGCCTAGGGGAACAGGAGAATGGGAAATGACAGCTAATGGATACATGGTTTCTTCTTAGGATGAAAAAATGTTCCAAAATTAGAAAGAGGTGATTGTTGCAAAACTCTTGAATATACTTAATATGACTGAATTGCATACTTTAAAATGGTATTATATTTGAACATCTCAATAAAGCAAATTATAAAATGGTTTTATATAAAATAATTATATTTTTATAACAAGAAAATATACGTATGCCCCAAAGATGGCTTAGAAAAGCATATACAGTAGTGATCTGAGTGGTCAGGATTATATTTATCTTTTTTATCTTTTTTTGAGGAGCATATAAGAGATAGTCACAAATTACTAGACAATAATAAGCTATTTTCTGGCATTGCTCTAATGTGCTGCATTTATGTATTTTTCTTTTTAACCTTATGACCACCCTTCACCCATTTCTCCCATTCCCCCACCCACCCCCACTGCCTCTGCCAACCACCAGTATGCCAATCTGTTCTCTGTATGTATGAACTTATTTTTTTGTTTGTTTGCTTTTTAGATTTCACATATAAGAGAGCATCTTTCCATGTACCTGCTGGCTATCTGTATGTCTTTGGAAAAATGTCTATTCATTGATTTTTTTTTTGCTAATGAGTTATATAAGTTCTTCATATATTTTGGATATTAGTCCCTTATCAGATATATAATTTGCAAGTATTTTCTCCCATTCAGCAGACCACATTTATATTTTGCTAATAGTTTCCTTTGCTGTGCAAAAGCTTTTTACTATGATGTAGTCTCATTTATTTCTGCTTTTGGTGTCAGATTCAAAAACTCCTCACTAAGACCTATGTCAAGGAGCTTACTGCCCATGTTTTCTTCTAGGAGTTCTATGGTTTCAGATTATTATGTTCAAATCTTTACTCCATTTCAAGTTTATTTTTGTGTATAGTGGTCAAGTGTCATTCTTTTGCATGTGGCTGGTTTTCCCAACACCATTTATTGAAGAGACTTTCAATATGGTATATTCTTGTCTTTCCCCCATTGTATATTCTAGGCTCCTTCTCATAAATAAACTAACCACATACATGGGTTTATTTCTAGGCTCTCTATTCTATCCCACTGATCTATGTTTGTATGCCAATACCACACTATTTTAATTACTGTAGCTTTGTAATATAGTTTGAAATCAGGGAGTATGATGCCTCCAGCTTTATTCTTCTCTCTCAAGATTGCTTTAGCTATTCAGGGTTTTTTTGGGTTCCATACAAATTTTAGGGTTATCTGTTCTATTTCTTTGAAACATGCCACTGGAAGTTTGATAGGGTGCACTGAACCTGTAGATTGTTTAGGATAGTATAGGCATTTTAACAATATTGATTCTTCCAAACCATGAGCATAGAATATCTTCCAGTTTATTCATGTCTTCTTCAATTTCTTTCATTAATGTCTTATAGTTTTCAGTATACAAGTCTTTTGCCTCCTTGGTTAAATTTATCCCTAGGTATTTTATTCTTTTCAATGCAATTGCAAACAGGATTGTTTTCTTTCTCTCTGATAGTCTGTTGCTGGTGTATAGAAATTCAATACATTTTTGTGTATTGCTTTTGTAACTGGAACTTTTACTGAATTTATTGGTTCAAAGAGTTTTTTGATGGAGTCTTTAGGGTCTTCTATATATGACAACACGTCATCTGCAAATAGACACATTTTTACTTCCTTTCCAATTTGAATGCCTTTTATTTATTTTTCTTGTCTAACTGCTCTGGCTAGGACTTCCAATACTATTTTAAATAAAAGTGGCAAGAGTGGGCAGCCTTGTCTTGTTCCTATTTTTCATCTTTTGACTTGCTTATTAAAACAATTTTCCTGTAACTGAATGGGCATTCCTCTTTCAATAAAAAGGGGTGCTTTTTATTTTAAAAACCTGTTTTTAAAAACTAAAAATTTAAGTATGTTACTATTTTTATAAAAATCATTAAAATTATGACACCCCAAACAATGGATGATAGATACCAAAAAATTAACAGTGATGAGGCAATAGGAAATATTTGTATTTTCTAAATATTCTACTGTGAACACATTGTTTGGTTTTTTTTCTTAAACCAAACAAAAGACATTCACACACACACACCCCTCTTCCCAGGACACTAAAATTCTGGTATGGGGGCAGTGTGTGGAACAGAAACTCAGCAAGAAAGGGCAAAAGTAAGCAGATGCTGGTCATGTGGATGACCCTCCTCTTAAGTGAAGTTCACAGGGACCTTTGCTGAGTGCTAACACTGAGGGGACCAATCTCCCAGATTTCTAATGAGTTTTTTGAACACATTAAGACTGTCTGCAGTTAGATGGGACGAACCTTCGTAGTTTAATTTCAATTAGATGACCTTCCAAGCTAAACTGAAGGTTCTCTTTAAAGATCTGTTCCTGACCATGGAGGTCTTTAAAATTCTATGCTGTAAAAGATTTCAATATAAAACCTAAAAATAAAAAAGCACCTCAATCTTGCTCAACAATAAAAATTGAGACTAGGACTCAAATTTTTCCAGAAATGACAATCAGCCATTAGAGAATGTATTTTTCCCTCTTTAGGGAAATGTACCTTCATTTTTCCAGCTTATTACTCTTTGTAAAATGGATCTATGTCCAGGACTCACCTGCTAGATTAAGTAGTTTCTCTGTCATCAACAAATCAGCTTAAATAACATCTCAGATATTTCCTTCTCTCAGGGGTCCCCTGGGAATCCCTCTAACTCCCAACTAGGACAGGCCTTTTCCTTATTTGTTTTCCCTTTGGAAACTTAAGAATTCTCTAGCATCATTCTGTGGCAAATAAGGGACAAGGCCAAATGGACCCTTTAAGTCTGCTTCCCATATCCTGTTCACCCAAAAAACTGAGCCGAATAAATGCACTATTATCCCACTATGAACACCTGGAGTATGCATTTTTTCATCTCTGACAAAACAAGACTTTGTTTCAGACATGTCTAAAGGACCAGCAGAGCATATAAGTACACTACCTCGACTTCCTTCCAGAACTGATTTGCATGCAGGAGTAACTATGGCAATATGGCAAAGCCATGGCACTAGTTTTCCATTTCCTTTTTTGTAATAAGAAAACCTACTAACTTAGCATGCTTTTACTTTCAAAAGCTTACTAACAAAATAAAAACATGGCTATCTCTGTGCTCTGTGAAAACAGAGCAGAATAAAGGCCAGCTGTAGGGATCAGAGAACTACCCAGGAGGTTCAGTCACACACCCCACTCCCCCCACACCAAGCATCCCTTCTGCTTTGGCTCATGTAATACTCCAAAGGGTGAGAAAAAAAATAACTGACAGAAAAATCCCCTATGCAAAAACCCCAACCCTGTGGGAAGGAGGGTGGGTCCCTGTGAATCACTCACTCCTCCTCCAAGTGAAAGGCGGCCAGGTGAGTGGTTCTCATCTCAAGGTGGCCACCAAAATTCACTGCTGGGATGTCTTACAGTGCCCGCAGGAAAGAGACAAGAGGACTCCAGAGTGGAGGGGTGAGAAGACAGGTTCCGGGAAGAAGAATGGAAAATCAGGCAGGGCAGGCAGGAGTCCAGAGGAGAGTGGACGCCGCCTCTGGCAAGCAGGTTCTTTTGGGAAGAGGCCCACAGTTGGGCCAGAGTATCTGGAGCTTGGTCAGTTAGGGCAGCACAGGACCTGGGCAGGAGGGATGCGGAGAGCAGTGGGAAGGTTTTCAGTGCAGGGTGGTAAGTGACCTATGTTTCTCCCTAGCAGCTATGTGGAGAAGGATCTGGAGTGACCTAGGGTGAATGGTATTGATAAGAGGCCTGGAACAGGCCGGTGGGAAAGAAGCAGGATGCAGGACTGAGCACCAGGGACTGAATGGGAGGGAAGGAGAAGCATCAAGGAATGCCCCCCGACCCCATCTTCTGGCCTAAGCAACTGAACGCAGTTAGGAAGGGATTAAGAATTCACTTCCAGACAGGTTAGGTGACATCCAAGTGAAAATACTAGGTAACTTCAGTCATATCTGGACACTCCCTCTTGGGGCTCAACAGACAAAATGCCTCCTCCTGCAAATCCTGGTCAGCGAGCTCCTCCCAGACCAACTCCTGACCTGCCCACAGCCTGGCCAACCCCACTCTATTCTGGAATCAGCACATGGACTTCCCTACCTGTCCTCAAGCTCTCCCTTACAACACAGGCCTCATGACAACAGGGAGCCACCAGCACTGTTTCTTGCTGTGCCCCCTGGAACTTGGGATGGTGGCTGATACACAAGCAGGGCTCAGTAAGTAGTTGTTAAAGAAATACATGGGGCTAAAATTAAAATTTAAAGAAAGTTATGGGTCAAAGACATAAGTTTTGGGAACCTGGGAACCAGAGCCAGAAAATTATTTTATCTTTCTAATAGTATATACTCAAAAATTCCCATCCTGTCAAAGTTTCAATGTAAATTATATTTTAGGAAAGGTTTATCCAAACTTACTTGATGGACATCTGGGTTTTGTCCAGGTACTGTGACCGCCCAGTTTCCTCTGTTATTTTTAATATACACTTTTAGTAGAACCTCGCTGCATTAAAAAGATTTTTTTTTAATATTTAAGATCTTATTTAATGGCTAACAACTGAATTTTTGCAAGAAGCACCTCACCTTACAAAAATACCAAATTTTAAGAGTCCTAGGCATTGCAGGACACTCACACCATCCCTGGCCTACCTCACTAGATACCAGGGGCACACTCTCCATCCACCCGCCCTCCAGCATGTTTCCAGACCTTGCCAAATGTCCCCTGCTGGACAAAACTGTCCCTTCCCCCACACTGAGAACAACCACCAAGGAAATAGAGATCGACTTCTGTTAAGTTGGAAATACTTCAAAACAACTGGCCAAAAGTACATCCTCCTATGAAACCGAGCAAAACAGGTGCCGCACACGAACCATCCTGGTCAGGCTGTGAACCATGACATCAGAAGAAACGCTGACATTCCCTTTGGAGACTGTGTCTGCACCTGAGAAACCCTGGAAGGGCCGCAGGGGCAGGGCAAGGGAGCCTGTCACCAAGCCTCCCGCTTCCCCAGGATGAAAATCCCCAAGTACAAATGCCTGTGCTGCTCACGGCCCTGTACGGCACATGGAACCGTGGCCTTGTGGAGCTGGTCTTACACACATAAACCTGTGGGGGACTCAAGGAGGTGGCTGAAAGCAGGAGCACCCTGGTACCTCCTTGGTCGAGCTCATCAGCCACGAAGAGAAGCCAACAGAAGTCCCTGGCAGCTTATGGCTTCAGTCCCAAGCATCCCCAAGGAGGGCCTGCCTGCAGTTCCGTGGTGAATCCCGACTCAAGGAGGCCTTCCTGTCCCTAGAGCCCATGGCCCAAGAGCAGTGACAGCATCAGGTGGACATTCTATTCTGTCATCATCATGCACGCAGCTCTCTATAAAACAGTAAGTCCTACACACTTTAAATCACTTAAGACATTTGTAGTATCAGATTCCCACATCAATTTACCACAGAGTTTTTGAGGTTTAAATTTTTTCCTCCCCATACACACACAAAGCAAGCATCCAGTGAGTCTCAGTATTCCAAATGCCCCTTGATGGGACGGGTGATGGTGTACCCAGGTCAAAATTTTTGATAATGAGATCAAAACTAGTTGCCAATTACCCAAATTATCTGAATCAAAAGGCACCAAATACACAAATATACCAAATGTACAGCAAATATTCCCTTAAGGGCTAAAAGAAAACAAAACAAAAGACAAGTAATTAAGGGATTAAAGATGTGTCAATCTCAACACAGATTCTGCTCTGCCCAAAGAAGGTCAAATCTTTCCTTGGGCTTCTCAGAGTACAATGGTATGTAAGACAGCCATGGGAATAATCAGTACACTTTCTTGTCCTAGAGGGTGAATTTTAATATACAGATTTTTAGAGGTTTGCAATATTAGAACACATATTATACAGCAAAGTATAAAATTCATACAAATTTCAGATAAACCACAAAACCCTGTGTTCTGAACAGGCTGCTTCAGAATGTTTCATATTTGGCCCTCAAAGGGGTACATGTCATATGCCCACTCCTCAGTCACTAGGGGGTGCCTCACAGCAGCAAGTTTGGGACACACTGATGACAGTTATCCTGTACTGCATCCAGAAAAAGGCCCAATTACTTTCCCAGCCAAGCTCAGTCATGGATCAAAGGAATCCTGCAGAACACCATTCTAAGTCTCACAGAAAAAAAATCAGTAAAATGGGGAGGGGAGCTATTTGAAAAGATACCCAAATAAACATACTATTTCTCTGAATTTTTAGCCAAATTTTTTCAGCCAACTTCATAGAATCATCTCCTCCAAGTCAGGAATTATATCTATGCATGTTTCTGTGGTCATAAGACTCTTAACAAATGACAGGCTGAGAGAGACTGGAGCCACAAGGCTGTGAGCTAGCCAGAGCTGGCCTCCAGGGCCCCCACCCTTTACCAGCACAGTGCACTGCCCTGGGGCTGAGAACTAACATTCTGAAGCACACCGGCTCTTCACACCCAGCAGGAATCCCACCTCCTTGATGAAAGCGTGCCATGAGGCCAGCCCAGGAGCATAAACTGCCTTCTAACACACCTTCATTTCTTGGCTTGAAATGTCATTAAATAGGTTCTTGGAAAAAAAAAAACACTTCCCACGTTTTCTCTTTCTAGGGCTAATTTCTAAGCTTTTTGCTGGCAGGGATGGTGTCATATGACGATGTCCCATTTTTACTTTCCCATGACATCCAGCCCAGATACATGTACAGCATGAATGATGGATACGCAATTGCAGATTCAATTTACTTCTGATTTATAGAAATACTGAATTATCTGAAGAATAAAGTCTGGCATACCAAATATAGAGGTGCTGGGAAAACAAAGGAACCAAATGGAGAAACAATAAACTCACATTTGGAGGAATTACAAGAGCATTAATAGCTGTGTCTCGTGGATGCTTGCTTGCTATTGGTTTTGTATGCATACTGACATATTAATATGATATATACTGACTCCCTATAACCACCTTCCAGCTCAGTCTCCACAGCTCCACAATTCCCTACCCAAAACCGAAGCCAGTACATGTTTCAGAGGTCAGACTTGGGGGATTTTAGAAAGGAGATAGTGCATATGTATTTTCTATTACATAACACTCCCAGTGAAGTCTGGAACAGTACCCATAAGAACACACATTAATTAGCAGCCTACAATGGAATACAGAAATAGTCACAAGACATGAAATAGAGATTATAAATAGTATCCCATCAGTTCAGGTCAGGTTTTGGCACCAGACCTACAACAAAACCATTCCATTTTCAGAGGCTCTGGGGCTTCAGAACTGTGGCTGCGAGCTGGGGGCCTGCCATCATTGCCCTCACTTTACATGCAGGGGCCCAAAGCTCAGGAAGGTCAAGTAACTAGCTCAAGTTCACACAAGCTGAGAAGTAAGACAGGCAGGGTTTGAACCCCATCTCCCTGGCCCAAAGCCTGTACAGTGCTTCTCACACTTGAGCATGTCTATCACCTGAGAATCCTGGGGAGACGCAGGCTGGGAATCAGCAGGTCTGAGGAAAGGTCTGTGATCCTCCATTTCCAAGGCACCTGGAAAGGTGATGCAGATGGACCAGGAATCATCCTCTGAGTGAGAGAAGTGAGTGCCTTCTCCTCATCCACAGAGTCTCTGAGCATTGCATCCACTTGGGAACTTTTAAAAGAGCCATTCAATCTGATTTCTGGGGCCTTAACTGGTTAAAATAACAGGAAGTGGGGCCCGCAGGCTTGTGGTCCTTTCTAATAACTAATGTGCAGCCAGGATTCAGACATGAAACTAGTAAGAGAAAAAAAACCACATCACTAATAAAGTAAGATTCTGAGAAAGCAGCCTGCAAGTCCAGTGAGGAGGCCCTACATTCCATCAGAGGGGCCTGGGAGGCCTCCAGTAATAACCAGGACACGCCACTAAATTCTCTAGGGATGGAATACCCCTGCCATCCAAGCATGTAGATCATAAGCATTTTCCCCTCCCTTAAAACCAACGAAATCCTAGACACACCACACAGAAGATGATCAAGTCCTGTCAGACAAGCACACGCAAATGTCAAAGAAGCAACAGGGCCTGCCGGCCGGCAGACACAAACATTTAAAAGACTATAAAAAGGAAGTTTCCAGTGCTTAGGCTGTTGCTAAACAATGGGTGTGAATTCATAAACCATGTGGGATCTGTACACACCAATCAAACTGTAATGCTAATGAGTCCCAAGATGGACAAAGGCCCTGCTCCTCGTACTGCATGAGCTCTGCAGCCCTGACAGGTGCCTGCTGGCCTCCACTGAACACACCCATCTCAAGAAGGACCCTGAACAGGCCTCCCACAATGCTAAACTGCCCTGCCTCCCCGCCCTGAGCCACCTAAATGCTAAGTCGGCTTCCAAAACTCCAAAAGAGCCATGCTGATGGGACACGTGTGGAATGCCGCCCCAGGCACCCCCTACTGTCATCTCCTGGAGAGGCTCATTTGGTAAATTTCCTCATGGAAACTGCACAAGTGTCCCATTCTGACCCGAATATGAATTAGCTTCCTAACTTACTCATCCTGCCCCCTTTGATTTTTCCCATTGCTTTTCAGGCCACACCGAGATCATCAGGGCTGCCTCCTCAGTTTCAAAGGGGGGTGGGAATGGCCATAACCTACGTTTTAACAGGCTAGATGGCAGCTGCCCAGAGCCTTGGGGGCACAAGCCCCACTCCAACAGAGGCAGGACCTCCACTCCAATGGGTCCACAAGGCAGAGGAGCAAAGCAAAGAGGATTACTCTCAGCCTTAAGATCTAATAGAATTTGCCATGCTAAGTTCTGAACTTGCTTGGGATCTGTCACACCTTCTTTCCTTTTTTTCCCTTTTGGAATGGGAATGCCTACCCTATGCCCGTCCTACCATGGTATTTTGGAAGCACATAACTTAGCTAGTTTCCCAGGCTCATAACTGGAAAGGAACCGTGCCTCAGGATGAATCCTACCTCAGGTCTCACCCATATTCGATTTAAATGATGTTTAGATGAGATCTTGGACTTTAGAGGTAACACTGGAGTTAAGACTTCTGGGGCTACGGGGATGGAATGAATGTATTACATGTGAGAAGGATGTGAATTCTGGGGGTTAGGGCGGAATGTTATGGACTGAACCGAGTCCCCTCAAAATTCCTATGTTGGAACTCTACCTACCAATGAGAGATGGGCCTTTGGAAGAACATTCGGGGCCCTAATAAGAAGAGACACCAATGGGCTGGCTTCCTCTCTCCGCTCTTCAAGTGAGGACACAGTGGAAAGGTGACAACCTGCACACCAGGCAGAGGGCCCTCCTTGGGAAGCCTAGTTGGCTGGCACCTTAATCTTGGACTTTCAGCCTCCAGAACTGTGACAAGTGAGTGTCTGTTGTTTAAGCTCTCCAGCCTGAGGTATTTTGTTAGGGCAGCCTGAGCTGACTAATATATGCCTCTTCCATAAAGCCTGACATTCCAGATGAAATGAGCAGGCCGAATCTCCTGAGAACAGACAGCATCTCACCTAGTATCATGTTCATATACATACCGAGCCCATAACAGGATGATGGGCATCCATCAAGTGCTCTCTACAAGTTTGTTAGGCTAAACTGAATTTGGCCAGTGTTCATTTAAGTGTTTTTCCTTAAACTCTTAACACAAGACACACACAAAACTACTGAGCACCTAAACTTAGCCAGGCACACTGCAGGTAAACATGCAGTGAAATGGCCAACGTATGACGGCCATACCCACTATCTCCTCTTTTCTGGGCTGAAAATGCAAGCTCCTTTGATCATGAATACCATGTTCCATTTTTCTGAATTTCATTTTTTAAAATTTATCTTATATTCACAACAGCCATAGCATTATCATTCCATGTACTATCAAAGGAGACAGGGGTTTCAAAGGTTAAATAATTTAAAAAAGGTCACAAAGAGTGGGGGGCCTAGCCCCGTCTCCTACTTGACTCTCATCCCAGCGCCCAGGGCTTCCATGGGCCCCTTTACGCCAACTGCTCCAGCCCCTGGTGCCAACGGATGTCCTCTGTGCTTTCCACTGCTACAGAATTCAGGAACTTTTACATTCGTAGTATTACACACAGAACAGGATGTCAAATGTCAAAGCTTTAAGAGCCCTTATCTCTTGTATGTGGAACAGACCTCTGTGAAGATGTCTCACAGATGATTTTTTCAGATTAAACTATACCTTCTATATCTCACGACAGGCATAAGTGACAGAAATATGACACAGTTCCCAAGAACCCTAAGACAAAATAAAAAGCAAGAGTAACTATCTTAATTCATCTTAACACAAGGAAATGCCTTTTTTATATGAACCAGAACACAGAGAGGAGACAGGCAAAGGACATGTCATCAACTGTGTAACGCCACTGCCCTCCCGGGCCCCATCCTCCCTGCCTAGCTCACCACCCTCCCCAAGCCTCAAGTTTTGTTGCCCTTCTTCAGACCAATGCTGGTCACCCCAGACCACAGTCACTGTGCTCCGGTACTGAGAATCCTTACAGCACGGTCAATGAAAAGGCAAGTAGTATCACAAGTAGCTTCCCCAAGACCAGCAGAGCAATTCTTTTGTTCCTGATGATACACCAAAGGCTGCAAAACTTCTGCAATCCTAAAAAGGACAGAATAAGGAACAGGCACCCATGTATCAATCAACCAACGAATAAACCTCTCTCTCTCTCTAAAACTTTACTGCTGTTGAAAGAGACCCCAGGCCATCCAGACCAGAGGTTCTTGACCTCCAGCATGATGGGAAGAATTCAGCAACTCCCAGGACTCCCTAAATTCCAGGAATTAGCCGTCACTCTGGTGCATGAACCACTTAAGGTGACTACTGTGGACAGGTCAGAAGCCCAGGAATGATGGGTATTCAGGAAAAAAAGCAGAGTATGCTTGGAAAACAGGACTGGACAGCTCAAGCTGCAGCCAGTCTCCAGGCCAGGGATGCCAACACTGCAGCACTGTATTAGGCAAGGCTCCTGGTGCAGGCGTGCCAAGGGTGCCTGCAGGACAGACTCAGCTCCTCCCTCGCCACCCTCATCAATCCGGGTACCTTGTGGCTCCACTGGAGCCAAAGATGCAGATTTCTTTTTTCATTATTTAAATCCACTCCCTTACTCCCCTTGTGACCTCATCACATGTGCTCCAGCTCAAACAGTATTGCAACAATCGGCTGAGACAGGCTAAGAAGGCAGGGCTTACAGAAAATGAGATTTCTGTTCAAGCGAATGCCATCAAATTACCTCACATTTTTATACATCAACGGTTACTTTATCCTAATAAGTCCCTAGGGAATATACTTGAATAATCTAGGATGAAGAAAGGTTAGGCTATGTAAGCTCACTAGTAAGCTTTTTTTTTAAGAACAGAAAGAAACATAAGCTTAAACTTCACAATACTCTTCAAAATGAAAGTGAACCTTTCAAATAATTCTTAAATGAACAAATAGGAAGGGAAAATTTATGGACCCAAAGTTGTACTTGAAAAACTCCTGACAAATAAATGATCAAGGATGCCAGCTGATGAAGTAAAACATATATTTTATATAGTCAATTACCATTTTATGAAAGGGTATATTCTTAAAGTTTATTTCATGGATTCTTGGAACAGAACACAGAATGTTTTTGTCACTGAAAAGGGTACCATATGACAGTTGACGTTTCCATTTTTAGCCTCTCTTAAAAAGTGTATATAATGCAGGGAAGAAGAAAGGGGGCCTTATGATTAGCATGTATAATGTGGGGTGGGGGCACGGGGAGGGCTGTGCAACACAGAGAAGACAAGTAGTGATTCTACAACATCTTACTATGCTGATGGACAGTGACTGTAATGGGGTTTGTCGGGGGGGGACTTGGTGAAGGGGGGACCCTAGTAAACATAATGTTCTTCATGTAAAAAAAAAAGTGTATATAATATATATAGCTGAGAGCACAATAGACTCTAGCCACAGTACATACAGTGAATCAAACAGTCACAAATTCCACGATCTTCCTGTCATCAAGAGGTAGGCTCTATATCCCCTCTCCTTAAATGTGGGAGTGCTTGTGGGTTCTCTGGCCAACAGAACCCAGCAGGAGTAACCCTACATGGATATGTCAGCCTCCACTTCCTCTTTGAGAACAATCACTCCAGGAGCCCTGAGCTACCATTTAAGAAGTCCAACCACGCTAGCAGAGGCCCTGACACTACATGGAAAAGGGAGGGATCACTTATCCAGGCCTTCCAACCATCCAGGCATGTGAGGACAGCCATTTGGGCCCTCCAGACCAGACTGGAAGCCAGAAAAATACCACCAAGTGACCTCAGTTAATTTCACATAGAGCAGAATAATCATCTAGCTGAATCCTGCCTGATCAACCCACAGAACCGTAAGATCTAATAACAGATTACTATTTTAAGTCACTGATGCTTAGGGTGGTTTGTTACTCAGCAATCATTATCAGGAACACCTGGTGGCATTTTCAGGAAATGACAGCAGCACACACTCTCCTGCCCTGGCGTCAGGAATACAGAGTCGCTTCCTGCATTTTCCACTGGTGGACAGACTTACAGTGGTATTGTCAGCCACGGTTTTCCCAGCTATAAGCCACTAGAACAGCCTCATGCTGAGAAGCAGGGAGGTAATGGTATGACCATCATTAAAGAGCTCTCCTGTCTGCTTTAAAACCCTCCTAGAATTTCTATTCACTATTGAGTTAGGGGAGCACAGGTTTCAAAATTCTGAAGAAATACAATGTACAGTCAATATGCAGTTGGTACTGATAGCAAAACCAGATGAATATACCACAGAAAAACTAAAGACCCATATCCATTATGAACATAGGTACAAAAATTATCAGTAGTGACAAACCAAGTCCAACAACACATTAAAAGGATTATACACCATGACAAAGTGAGATTTATCCCAGGAAAGCAAGGTTGGTTCAACATACAAAAAACAATTAATTTAATATATCACATTAATAGAATGACAGGGAAAAAACCTAATCCTATCAATAGATGCAAAGACAGCACTCAACAAAATTCAACAACTTTTCTATAAAAACACTCAGCAAACAAGGAATTTCAGGGAACCTCCTTAACATGATAAAGGGCATTTATTAAAAAAACAAAGCAAAACAAAACAAAAAGAAACACACACACCTAACTTCATCATTAATGGCTAAAGACTGAAAGCTTTCCCCTGAGACCGGGAACAAGACAAGGATGTCAGCTTTCACTACTGCTGTTCAACAATGTAGTAGAAGTCCTAGTCAGAGCAATTAGGCAAGAAAAAGAAAAAAACAAAAGCCTATCCAAATTGGAAAGAAAGAGGTAACTCTCTCTATTCACACACGACATGATTCTACATATAGAGAGTCCCACAGAACTGCCCACCAAAAAACAACTATTACAGGTAATAAATTCAGCAAAGTTGCAGGGTATATGATTACCTTACACCCTGAAACACTCAAAAATCAGTTGTGTTTTTATATACTAAAGAATAATTTTTAGAAAATTAAAGACACTTACAATACATCCAAAAGGATGAAGTATCTAAGAGTAAATTTAACCAAGGAGGGAAAAGATTTGTAGACTGTAACTACAAAATCTTGCTGAAATAAATAACAAATTTCTTTAATTAAAGAAATTAAACTTAAAAACATTCTATGATCATGGATTAGAAGACTTAGTATTGTTAAGATGGCAATTCCCCAAAGCAGATTCAATGCCACCCCTACCAAAAGTCAATGACCTTTTGGCAGAAAGAAAAAAAATAATCCTCAAATTAATATGGAGGTACAAGGGGTCCCAAGTAGCCAAACCAATTTTGAAAAAGAAAAATTAAGTTGGAAGACTCACACTTCTCAAACTTACTGCTTCAAAACTTTTTACAAAGCTACGGTAATCAAAACTGTGAACTACTGGCATAAGGACAGACATAGAGACCAATGAAATAGAACTGAAAGTCCAGATATAAATTCAAACATCTGTCAACTGACTTCCAATAAAGGTGCCAACACCATCCAAAGGGGAAATAATAGTCTCCTCAACAACAAATGGTGCTGGGACAACTGGATAATCACATGCAAAAGAATGAAGTGGGATCCTACCTCACTCCATATGTAAAAATTAACTCAAAATAGATTGAAGACCTAAATATAAGAGCTAAAACCATAAATAGAGGGTAAATCTTCATGACCTTGGGTTTGGCAATAGATTCTGAGTAACAAAGGTACAGGAATCAAAAGGAAAAAAATAGGTAAAATAGACACTAGGAGATCTCAAAACTTTGTGCATCAAAGGACATTATCAAGAGTGTGAAAAAATAACCTACAGAATGGGAGGGAATATTTGTCAGTTGTATACTTTAAAAGGGTTTAATATCCAAAATATATTAAGAATTCATATAACTCAATAAAAAGATAATCAACACAATCAAACCATGGGGAAAGGGCTTGAATTTCTAAAAAAGATACACAATGAAAAGATGTTCAGTATCACTGGTCATGAAGGAAATACAGAAGCACCACAAGATACCATCTCACATCCACTAGAATAGCTTTAATAAAAAAAAATTACATGTTGGCAAAGATGTGCAGAAATTGGAACCCTAGTACACTACTGGTGGGAACAAGTTAAACACAGAATTACCATATGACCCAGCAATTCCACCCCTAAGTATATTACCCAAGAGAAATGAAAATGCATGTCTACATAGAAACTTGTACACATTATCCCTTAGAGCTAAAAGGTAAAAACAATCCATATGTTCATCAGTGGATGAATATAAACCAACTGTGGTATGTACACACGATGGAATATTATTCAGCCATAAAATGGAACAAAAACTGATACATGCTACAACTTGGATGCATTTCAAAAACATTATGCTAAATGAAAGAAGGTAGAAGGTCACATATTATTCCTTTTATATGCTAGATCCAGAGTAGACAAATAGCAGTTATCAGGGTTAGGAGGAAGGGCAGATGATTACTTAATGGGTACAGAGTTTTTCTTATGGGATGTTGAAAAAGTTCTGAAACTAGAGAAAGCTGGCAGTTGCACAACATTGTAAATACGCTAAATACCACTGAACTGTATGCTCTAAAATAGTTAACTGTACGTTACGTGAATTTTGCCTCAATAAAAGAAAATGTGATTGGACCACGGTTTACTGATTCATTCATTCAAATACTTGATTACCTACCATATGCCAGGTTCTCTCCTCATACATGGATTAAGATGATGGACAAAAATTTTCTGCTACATATTAAAAAAGCAAGGTAAGAGCGCCAGCATGGGCTATTTTAGTTAGGGTGTCCAGGGAAGACCTCCTCAAAAGGGTGACATGAACAGCCACTGGAATGAACTGAAGAATATTATTCTGCTAAATGAAGGAATAAAATAATGTACTAAAATATAAATTGGAATTTATCAAAAATCATTATATGCAAAATTGCTTTTTTTAAAAAATGGGGAGCTAAATACAGATGTTCCTTTGTATGCAAATATACAGTGATTTTTAGTGTCCAGACTTTTTATTCTGTTACATATAACTTCTTTACAGTCCAATAATGTGCTGTTTCTACTCTTACCTGTAGCATAATCATTCAGGGCCAGGCCACACTCCCAAGACAGCCTGTCACTCACCCTGCTAAGAAGGCATGTTTTCTCTGTAGGAATTGCTCAGTAAAGACAAGAGGGGGAGAATTACCACTTTTGATATGCTAGGTTATCTCATTCACTCACATTCTCCTTTTAATCCTCACAATTACCTTTCTATAGATGGGAAAATTGAGGTTCAGAAAGCCTAAGTAACTTACTACGAGAGCTAAAGGAAGCACCAGAAGTTAAATCATCTGACTGCAAACCCATGTTCCTTTTATACATACTTTGTCTCATTTACATTGAGCATATCTTTACATATCCGGACTGTGAAAATATGATGAAGTGACCCTGTCCTTAAGACTGTCATCTCAACACTGGATGGGACACTCGGAGGAGACCCCAAGATGCATCAGAGCACCCCTCAACCTGGAGAAGGCAGGGCAGGCTCCAGAAGCCCGCTATACCATGCCACTGCCTCTACCCCAAAAGGTCCAACTTGTGTAAGAACAAAGGAAGGGACCCCTGTCACTCAAGGAACCTGTCCTACAGCCCAGTAGCGTGCTGCGTGTGGTTATCCACAGCCCTTCCTGAGCAGAGACAGACAGCTCTGAAATCTGCCCCTCACCTCCATCCAGCCATTAGTGAGACCTCCAGGCTCCATGTTCACAACTACAGTGGTTCGAGCAGAAGAGCCACGCAACATCTCCAAAACAGCCAACAACATAATTTCCTTGCTAATTGTAGAGAAGGCTTTTTTGAATTATATTCCCATAAGCAATCTGTAGTTATAATTAAATTCCAGATGAATAGAAATTCGACTGCTGGGCTGTAACCATGATGCTCTACAGAGTGACCAGGCCTCAGGGACTTGTTCGCTACTAACAAGCCAGTGTTTGTAAAATCCTGAATTTGTATAATGACTAAATACTACCATTATTACTAAACTACCAGTTTAAATGTAAATTAAGAGAGAGAAAGGGGAAAGAAAACACATTAGTAAATCAGGTTTGGGACTGCTACTCAGCAAGATGTAAGCAAACATCCGAACCACAAGGGTAAAGAACATCTTAGCTGAATTTGTTAAAGGATACTGAATGCAATGTTGGTGCTACAAGAAAATTACTCAAACCAGAGAGAAGGAATGGGATACTGGCTGGAAAAATAAGTCAACAGGCAAAACAGATGTTGGAGGAAAGAAAAGGCTGCATGAAAAACATGTGCTGAAAAACATAGAATTCCTTTAAAAAGCACTTATGTAGCAGCAACAAAACTAAAAAGTCTAGAATCTGAACAAAATTTAAACAGGCCTGTAATTCAGCTAAAGCTGACCACAGAGCACAGTGATGAAAACATGAATTCTGGAGCCAACAGGCCATTGCTCAATTTCCTCATCTGTAAAATGGGATAATTCTTACCTCAAAAATTAGGCTGGCATAGAAGCAGCACCCAAAGGCAGTCAGGTCCTTTTCCTGAGCCTCTGCCCTGAGCACAGCCATGGGCAATGGCTCCAGAAGCTCGGGCCCTCTGGTGAGCACCTCTGCCAGCCATGCTTTCCCTCCTATTCCACTGGCTTCCTCATGCCCTTCCTCCCTGGAAAACACCTCCTAACCCCCCGTTCACATCACAGGACACCGCACACTCCCCAAGCGCCTCTGTCCTACTGTCATGCGCCTACCTCACTGTGCCGTAACCAAATGATTCTTCTGGCTCACCCACCTGATAGTAGCTCCTTGAGGAGAGTGACCACATAGCCTCTTACTTACCTTTCTAGTTTTGGCAACTAGCACAGCTCCTAAGTAAGTTCTTAAAAATTGTGTGTTGATTAACTCATTATCAAAGATTGGAATTAGAGGCCAAGCAGCTTTCCTGGGGCAAATCTTGGAAAAAAGAAGAATGCAGGGGAAAAACCACTCTGGTGAATAATCCATGCTTTGCCGCTGTCTCACTTGGGAGACACCCAAACACTCTGAGCCTCAGCCACCTTCCATACAAGATGAGGGAACTCAACTAGAAAATCTCTATGGGTCCTACCGATGAGATCTGATGTGTCTACATTCTAAGATCTTATCTTAATGCTCTTTCTCCCCTACATCTCAGTCCTCTATTACTATGAAAACCGACATCAGTAGAATGCTTTGTTGTCCATTTCACTCACAACAAGAGAGTTAGGTGCATGGTGTCATTAGCCCCATTTTACAGACAGGGAAACCTACTCGGAGAGGTCTGGCTGCCTGCTCAAGTACAGAGTGCAGGACTGGAAATCAGATCTTTAAAGTTGGAGAATCAACTGTCCTCAAAAATTGGGAGGACAAAGTAAGTTTATATCAAAGCAGACATATTACTGAGTACAATGTAAAGTCCACATTAAATGTTAAGACTTAAAATGAGGTTTCAACTCCTATTAAAGGTTTAAGACATGCTGCACCAAAACCATGCCATGCTCTTTCTCACATAGAAAAACCTTCTGAAACCAGAACACTTAATTTATCCTATAACAATATTTCAAACATCAGGCTGTACTAAACCAAAAAGGACATCACTGCAGAATAAAGTTGTGACTCTTGGGCATTACTGGGCAACAAAGTTCTCAATCAAGCAGTTTCCCTGTTCTTCCTTTTTAAGTCATTAAATGCACCCAATAAAGTTAACATCAAACGAAGTCTCCCATCATACAAGCCCACAAAGGCAACAAGCCAATGAACTAAGTGCCATGAGAACCGGGGCGGGGGTGGGGGGAGGACACAGTCCAGGGAGGCAGTCCCAAGGCCACCCACTGCACACACATACACCAAGCCACACAGAACTGCTGTGGGCACCAGTCACATCCCTCCTCTCTCGCAAACTTGCAGATTCCGAGCACAGACGTTGAGGAAAGGAGGCCTAAGGCAGACCGTGTTACTCCCAGTGCTGTGCAGGCCTCTGGCAGGGCGTCAACCTCCCAGAGTACAGAGCTGGCCCTGAAGGTCTCTGCCACAAGGACCATGACGCCTGGAGACACACGTTACTATCTTGATGCTACTACTGTCCTAACAATTACATTATCCCATTCTGTTCATCGATTTAGCTTTTCTCTCTGCTTAAAGAAACCAAGTATCCAATAAATATGCTTTTAGGTTTGCCATGGAATTAGTGTTTAAACTGGAAAGGAAAGCAGAACAGTAGAACAGCAGGCCTAATATTTCTTAGCAGAATGGCCTCATGAAAAGATACCGAATAACCTCCATTAAGAAAAAATACATGGAGTCAAAATCATCATGGAACAAATCCTGGAAAAAAGTAATCCATGAAGTGGAATTATAGAGCCCAATTTTTTATTACTTGAAAATTAAAGAGATTTAGGTCATTTCAGCAATAGGTTTGAGGAGAACCCCTAGGAAAGGGGCTTATTAACCCTTATAGCACCCCCCCTTACCACTACTTTTTGAAATGTCCTATCTACAAGGACAAAGAGTAGGGACAGCAATGTGCTGTTCGGGTGGGGGTCCGCTGCCTGGCTCCCCATCACAGACCAGGCCCTCCACGGTGGCAGATCACCGGACCCACTCGAGGTCCTGGTCTAAAAGGGCCTGGTCAGAGCTGGAGGACAGCACAGGAAACATCATGAGCGAAAGCCCAGTGACCAGCCGCATCGCCAGCTCTCCATCTACAGGCAGGAAGCAAGAGGACAGCAAACTGACCGTCCCATCTCAGCAAGACGAGGGGGAAGAGGAGACATCTTACTGCCACTCCCAGGGCCCTGCAAGAAGCGCCCGACGGCCCCAGTGTACCTGCCCTCCACTTCCGGGAAGCCTTCCCCTACTACCCCAGTCCGCCAAGAGCTTTCCCTTCTCTGAATCTCCACCATACTTCCAGTCTTCTACACAACCCACTTACTTTAGCCCACGTTTCATGGCGCTAATTTCTTCCTGGTTGGTCTTCACTCTAGATGAGCGGCCGGTGCCCTTCAGTTTTCCTCACCCCTCCTGCCGCAGGTTTCGGTCCCAGCGCTGTCCCAGTCAAATCCCTATTGGTCTCTGGCATCTTCCCTCACAGTGCACAAGATGCTCCCGACTCCCCACTTATCCTAGCATTGTAAGTACAACATTATAGGAACTCAAGGCACATTAATGGAACATTAAGTTAAATGAGAAAAGAGACTCCCAGGTTCCCGTTAATGGTCCACTTATTTCAAGGAATACAAAATTCAGCAAGAGGTTCTAATCTGATTTCTGGAGTTGACAGAAACCAAGAGTCACCTCCATTTATGACATCTCACCTCCTGCCCACTTCATCCCAAGGTATCTGCACAGGGAAACAAAACATTTCAAACAAAAAGGTTTTAAGGCTTAGCAAGAACCTCACCTCCCACTCCCCAGGCTGATGAGCTCCCTAATCCTGACTATGTCTAAAACACTGTTGTGCATAACAGTCAATAAAGAATCTCTAAAATGAGAAACGCATTTTGTATCTTTTAGTTAATTATGCATAGATTTTACATTTAATGTTTTCTCACATTTTTTTCCTTTTCTGTTTAAAACTGCATTTCTTGTATTTCTGTTAGACCCACTGAACCGGAGGCCTGCTATGCGGTGCAAGCTGTAGCTGTCCCCAGGTGTCCCTCTCTGCTGCCCTCCGGCCACAGGCGTCTGGCCCTCTCCTCTCACTCTGGCTTCGCATCTCCTGCTCAGAACAAGTCTAAGCATCATCTCCACATTCTGGCCTCGGCTGCCTCTCTCTGGTCGCCTTCCAAATCCACTGGCCTCGGCACCGTCTTTCTCACTCTGTAGCTCTCTTCAGTTTCTGTGTGTCTAAAGTCAATATTATGACCTTCCTCCCCCACTCCAAAACAAAACAAAACAAATTTTCTTCCTCTATGAACACTCGTGAAGAAGCACACAAGGGGCCCTGATTCCACGGAATCGACGCAGGGGGCCTTGGTCATAAGACGTCTCCTCAGCTAAGTTAACAGCTCTCAAATTGACCACTGCAAGGAAACTCAGCTATTGCATAATATTTGATAGGTTAGATCACTTGCCATTTGGAGTCTTACTATAGGAAGATGAGAAAATAGAGATGGGCAAATTTAACGCAATTTCCTTTGTTTGCTTGAACTGCCCAGACTTGCAACACCACAGTGACAGTTTTGTCTTTCTCAAAGCACAGCCTTAACATTATAAAAAAGGACCTCGAAGAGTGATAAATCATTCTCATCCTTTATCTTATCTACCCTGGCAATACCCCAGAAGGGTCCTTCTCTCTTTGCAAAAGGAAAAATTAGAGGTAATTCTAGCAGGGGCATTTACAGAATCAAAATCCCAAACACAGGGTAAAACAGCAAGAAGCAGCTCAGATGTTTCAGCTCAAAGAAGGACTTTCAAGGCATGAACAAGAGTAGGAATATCTTGATGGCATTAGCAGAAACAACTGGCCACTGCTATTGCCTGCTTCTACCCTTCTCACTGAGTGAGGCCATCTTATCAATTCCAAAATGAATGGCCAGCATCCAAGGAAAATAATTTGTCGTCTTCTCCTTCACAGAAAAATTCACACGAATGTCATAAAAAAAAAAAAAAAAGCTGGAATTCTCCCTGCCAGCATTCTCTGCTCTCCTGGCTTCTGCATTGTGACGAGAACAGATGGCGCCAGGCTGAGACACCTCACATCTTAAACCTCCTCTGTGGTAAGGTCTCATTTTAACTAGTGATCAGGAATCCCAGGTCTGTCAAGGTTCCTGTCATGAGCTATCACAAGATTTCCAATCTCATATGGTAATTCCCAGTTTTGACACAAGTCAAGCTTATTTTGTTTTGCAAAAAAATGTTTTCTCTTTAGACTAATCCTTAATATATGTACAGTCACAACACGGTAAAAAGACTAATAAACCCTTTCATTTGAAAAACGAATGGTTGTACACTCTCTTGCCAGACATCCTACCCACGATGCGGTCTTTTCCACAGACCATTCTCAAAGACGTGAAAGACAGGAGAAGATTTTTAGTACCAAGTGATGATGCACCTGGTCATTTCTTTAAATGAGGATTTTATAAACACATCCAAGATTACAGAAGATAACATTTCTAAAGGCTTCACCAGTGTGTGTTCACAGCAAATGCTAGGAAAAAAAAAAATCATGGCTCCTCCTCAGTCGTATGCTGTGAATGTAAATTAAGAGGCGGCAACGACGCTACTCAATACAGTCTTTATGACTCCACAAAAATAAATGAATAAATCACATACACCCACCCTATCTCATTCTGAAAACTGATTCAGAGCCTGGTGAGAAAAACGTGAAATAAAACTGTTGCCTTCAGTGGACCATTATCTGAGGGCTTCTTAAATTTCAAAGCACGTCCACAGCACTTCATCTACCTCCCTGTTGTCGCTGTTTTCAAATTGAAGACAAATCGCTTTCCACAGAGAATTCTCCCTAAAGGTCTAAATGCCGACCAGATGCCCCCCACGGGGTGCCCGGGAGAGAACGTGGCGCGCGTCCGGAGCCGCAGCACCGCGCCTCGCGGGCAGCCGGGGCCGCCGTGGGGCCCCCTGACCTTTCGCATCCCCGAAGGCGTTAAGGGAGATGGTGCCCCGAGAGGATCCCAGCGCGCGCCTGCCTCCCAGGCCACTGCAGCCCTCGGATTATGAATCAGTAGGAGGTTCATCTGCAGAGGGATGACTCAGTATAAACTTTTAAATAATGGCTTTGAAAAAAACCCAGGCCAGCCCAGGGTGAGCACGTTCGTCCCTGCAGACCTCCGGGCGGTCCGAGCCTCACGCGGTAAAAACACAGCCGCGCGGGAGACGCCGTCCCCGGCCCGAGGGGCTCGCTTTCGGGAGGCCTGGGCGCCTGTTTCCTCAAAAGCTGCGGGAACCGCCGCCCCGCGGGCCCGGGCCCGGCCTCGGGTACAAAGTTTTCCGAAGTTGAGGCGCTCGGGGGGCGGGCGGGCCCGGGCCGGGGCGGGGGCGAAGCGGTAGCGCGCTGGGCACTCGCCGCCGGGCGCCGGGCCTGCGCCGCACCGGCCCCGCTCGCCCCGCCGGCAGCCCCGGGCCCGCCCGCCGCCCGCCGCCCGCGCGGGATGGAGCCGCCGGGATGGAGCCGCCGCCCGCCGCGGCGCCCGCCCGCCCGCCGCGGCCCCTTACCCCGCGGTCCGCCGCCGACCGGCTCAGGGGCGCCGGGCGCGTCCTCCGCCGCGGTCCGCAGCGTCCTGCTCCCCGGGCAGCCCCATGTCGGGGGGCGGGGAAGGGCCGGCGGCCGCCGCCGCCGCCGGCTGGAAAGTCCCGGCTGGGCTGCAACCCGGCTCGCGCACGCGGCGGCCGCGCCGCGCTCCTCGCGCTCCCTCGCGCAGCCTCGCGCAGGCACTTCCTCTCGGGCGCTGGAAATCCCCGGCGCGCGCCCGCCCCGCCCGTGGCTACGGCCCTAGCAACGGGGCGGCGGCGGCCACCCGCGCCCCGCCCGCCCTGCTCGCTGCGCGCGCGGCCGGCGCGCGCTCCCGCGCCCCCCTTTCCGGGTCAAAAAGCCGCGCAGGCCGCGTGGGTGCCCCGAAAGGTGCAGGTTCTCCCGCGGTCGGGAGCGATGGCGTCACCCGTCTCAGCAGGGCGGCCGCGCGCGCGCCCTCCGCCTCGCGGTACCCACAGCGGGTCACTGGCACCCGCGCCGCCCGGGCGCAGCCGGCAGGCTCGGGGCCTCCCGCCGGCCGCGCTCACACTCGCGCACGGAGGCTCGCGGACGCACACGTCCAGCCTGCGTCCTTAAACAGTCGTGTTCACACTCGCAGACGCGCTCACACGTTTCACACCGGGCGCTCCCACACATACCCCAGACACACGCATTCTCACGCACCCGCTCGCTCCCACGCGTGCCCGCATTCACGCGGCGGCGGGCGGGGCCGGCCGCGGCCTCCTCGCGGAGGGGGTCCGCGCCCTGGGTCCGAGGTCTCCCCTGCCCCCCCCGGGCTCCTCCCACCCCCAGGAAGTTGGGTGGGAACAGGGCACCTGCTTTGGTCGGCCCTCGGTGCCCAGAGCTCTAAGCTGGCCTCTTGCCCCAGGCCAGAGATTCTGCCCCTCAAGCGACCACCCCTCCCCTTTCTCCACCCGAGGCCTTCTGGTCAGTGGGGCCTCCAGAGCCGGGGGACCCCCATTTCTTCAGAGGCCTTGGCCCTCTGCCCCCGAGTCATCAAGAGTCCCCAAAGCCCTCTAAGATTGCTCCCAGCCTGGCTGGGCCCACCGAGATGGGGAGCAACGGAGGACGCGGGCCAACCAGGCAGCACGGCCGTCCCTGCAGGGGTTTAGTCGCCACTGAGGGCACGGAGGGCTTTTCATCTTTCTCTTCTCTAGGGCGTTTACAAAGGCCCCTAGACCAGAGCGGAGACCAGCGTGCCCAGCTTAAGCCAGTCTTTGTTCTTGTACCCCAGTGACTCACGTGAGTGGAGGCAGGAAATCCATCATCTCCTCCTGTGGAACGTTCCAGAACGCTGGCCAGTCTGACCAGTTGACCAGGCTGCTGGAGCCACAGCTCTGGCTCCATCAGCCTGACAGCTGCTTATTCTCCAGCCGCAGCAGTGGGGCTGTGCTACCAGACTCAGCCAGGCCCCTGCGGTGGCCCTGCTTGGGCCACTAAAAGGTACGGCTCTTAGGGTTCAGACCAGAGAGCCGAGGATGGCTGCAGCTCCCCCAGCCGGGGCCGGGGCCGGCCGGCCTCAGCCACCCTCACACACGGGCCCTGAGCTGAGCCCGGGGCGCCAGGTGGGCAATCCCCTCCCTCATGATGGGTTCTGCTCCAGTCTCGGGGTGTCCTCTCCTGCCTGTCAGAAGTTACGGGGACACGTCAAAGGTGCAGGGACCAAGTGTCCCGGACGCAGGCTCTGAGGCCTCTGCCTATTGGCCCGTCTTCCCCGAGTCCTCAGGCCTGCTCAGCCCACCGTCCTGGGCCACTGTTGGCCAGGTGCCTACTCCCACTTACCCCTACGCAGTATTGCAAGGGATCCTTTTAAGACTGCCACAATCAGGCCTCGCCAAAAATTCTCTAGACTGGACTATTTTTAGTTCTTTTTAAATAACTAAGAAGGCAGAAATTTCGAAGACCCCATCAGAGGGGTTTCCTGCGACTCCTGTTACCCTCTGCCAAAGCACCCGCAAGCGGCATTGACAGTGAATAAATTCGGGTGAGACCTAGCTGAGCCCTCTGCTGGCGAAACTGCTCCTTCTCTTCCCCTCCCTCCTCCTCCTCTTTCTTCGCCAACTGTCTGAGCAGATCTGGATCCCTGCTTTGGGGACTGGTGGCTGACACCACAAAGAATGTTGCCCCAGACTGCAATCGCTTGGGGAGCGGGTGTTGAGTCGTCTGCAGTTACAGCCACTAGGCCGCAGTGACGGACAGCAAGGAGAACCATTCAGTCTCCTCGCTGCACTTCAAAGGCAGAGCTCTGTTCCCTGTGGCAACGTGGAACAACAAGCTGACAACATTTCTGGACAAGAAAGTTCTCATAGGAATTTATGTAGCGTTACATATTCTGTTTGCTGCATTTCTGGGAGAACTGCGCACAGATATTAGAGTGTCTTGAGTCAACAGCTCTGAAGCCGACCCTGCTGAGAGGAGGCGGGAGCATTCTTTGTATAGTGTTAGGGGGTGTCAAGTCTATGGAAGAGGTTTCATCAGGCCCCTCCCTGAATATGACTGTCAGGCCCACACGTGACACCTCCCATGCAAAGACCATTAGCCCACATGGGTCTACGTTGGGCTGAAACGTGCTGGCAACATCTCCCACTAAAACATACTACATATCACCTCAGGGGGGCCCTTGGCACATGGCAAAATAAAAAACAGTTGTACTGGTTGTTCAGACAAGTGTCTTCCAAACTGTGAATACATTTTACATCACAGCCCAGTTATGTGCAATGTGTGTGTGCATTCACACACATACATAACAATACTGATGGTCAAATGTGTAATGTACTCTGATATTTTCTTTTCTGTGTTATTTACTTTTTAAATGCTGGTGTGACCCTCTCAACTCACTGTACGTTCGTGACCTTAAGTTTGAGAAGACCGTCTTAGGCTAAAAGAGCTGCTGAGGATAGCAGAAGGCTGGGGAGTGGGGGCGGCCGTCGTGGGGAAACACCACTGTCCCTCTGGCCGTCATGGGTATGCACGGTGGAGGCAGGGCGGGGAAGCTGAGGACTCCAGGCCCCCTGCCTTCAGGTGGACCCTGGCTAACAGCAGAGGTGCACCAGCAAAGAAGCAGGCTGCCAGTGCCCCTTCTCTGGACAGGGGCAGCCGAAAACAAATGTGGGGGAAATGGGCATGGAAAGGCACAAGAGGCCTAAGGGTGGGTGTGCAAACACAGTCATAGGTTTCGTGCAAATAAGAGACAGGGGAAGGGAAGGTGGGCGCTTTGGGTACCTGGCCACATGCAGTTCTCTCATTTCTGCAGTCCCCTCAGGGAGATGAATGTACCTTTTTAGGGAAACCTGTTCTGGGATTTGTGTGTATACACACACACACATCTCGCCGTTTGGCACTTTCCTCCAGTCCTTCTGGAGAATGTGAGTCCTGGCTGAGGCAGCCTTGACGAGAGCCCCACACCCACCTTGGCCTCTAACACTTTCTGGAAAATAGATTCAACTCCACTGAGAAAAGGGAGCTTTTACTAAAGACGCCCAGGGAGAAGGCAAGGAGGGTTTGCTTTAGCAGCATACAGGAAACGCAGAAAACCTGCTGGAAATCTGGGTGCCGGCCCTAGAACCCCAGAGTCTTCATCCCCGTGTGATCACTGCCCGTCTCCTCCAGCACCCCCCAAAGGGCTCGTGATGGCCCCCGTGTGTCCCCCACGCAGCTCAGCTCCCCTCCGCTGGCAGGCTCTGCCCGGCAAGCAGTTGCAGCACAGGTGAGCAGCCCCACGGGGGCCCACCTCCCCTACCCTGCAGCACCCGAGGAAGTGAGCGCTGCTCTCCCTGCACACAAGCAGCTGGGAGGGAGGGAGTTACAGTGTCTAAGTGAAGTCTTAGATTAATGAGATTAAATGTTTGAAAAAGTATAGAATCATTCTAATCCAGATTGCAATACACCATCTCACTGAATAAAGGCAAACGTGATGCCAACGACAGCAAGCCTGAAGTGTCACATGATGCCAGCTCAGAGCAACTTGTTCCACCTTCCCCTTGCCCATGAGTTCACTCAGTCAAGACCTGCTTGCTGAGCAGGGCCCCACCAGCTCTCTCTAGCATGAAACCAATTAAGTGCTTGCCCTTTCAGAGCTCACCTTCCAGCAGGTGAAGAAACATCAAAAATAAATGAATCACAAATGAATCTACAACAAAAGCTGTGGAGCAAAAGCTACAGCAGAGAAGGGGGAGGAGGAGGTGGTCAGGGAAGGTGGCAGGAAAGGGGCCATCTGAGTGTAGACCTGAAGGAAGGCAGAAGGGCACCTGCGGCATCAGTGGGAACAGCATCGAGGAAGAGGGAACAGTATGGGCAAAGGCCCTGAGGTCAGTGAGCATTTGGGAGGCCAGTGTGGCTGGAGCTGGTGAGCAGGAGTCAGAGGCTGGGGGTGAGGGTGGCGTTACCAGTGGAGGGAGCTAGAGATGTAGGGTCTTGCAGGTCATCGACAGGACTTTGGGGTTTACTCTGAGATGGAAGCCACTGTAAAGTTTGATTGATAGCTTGTATTCTACCCAGACTAACTCTAGATTTGATCTTACTTCATTGTCCTTCAGCCAATGAACAAATGCTGAGCACCAGGCAAAGCCATTATGCAATAAATGAGATCACAGTCAATGACATGACATTGGGTGCTGGCAAATGGGCACACAGGTGTGGGCCAGCGACCAGAAACACAAACCTCCTATGTGCTAAAAAGGGAGGTGAAGGCCTCTTGGCCCAGTGACCCCACCTCTGGTACTCTCTTCTGAAGAAATAATATCAAACGCTGGAGAGCCATTAGGTACCTCCCACCCTCCAACCAAAGAGAGGGAGTGAGCATCACCCTTGTCTGGTGGCCAGTGTGGTGGCCTTCTAACCACAGCTGACTCTCAGAGCCCCAGAATTGCTCTCGGATGGGGTGAGACCCACAGCACATGGCCTGTAGGGCAGGGCGGCTCTGGCCGCAGCGCCACAGTCCCCGCAGACCGGCCTTTGCCAAGCTGCTCTCAGAAACTGAGTCCCCAGGAGGAACTGAGGGGCTGTGGCTGCCACCTCAGGACCCATGGCTTCCCCTTGCTCACGTGCTCAGCCCACACTGGCCCCCAGGAAGCCTCAGGGGGCCCAAGCTGGCCCACTCATCAGGGCCTGTGCCCACGCCATTCTCTCCACCCAGAATGCTCATCCCCAGGTATCTGTATGCTTCACTCTCTCTTCCTTTAGGTCACAGCCAGTTGGGGTGATTCCAGATGAAAAATGCATCTCCAGAACTCACCATATCTACCTCTAAAAGGACCCCAGTCTGACATGATGGCCTTATGCCCCAAGCCCTTCTGCTGAGGTACCCTCAAAATATTGTGATGAGCTCCCTAAGAAAGGTGAACCGGCGAGGAATTCACTATAGAGCCAGAGAATTCTAGACCAGGAATCGAAAAGCAGAACTCAACTCATGACTAACTGTATGATCTTAGGAAGACACCTTTCCTCCCTGGCCCTGGGCTTCCCCTTTTGTAGAGCGGAAATATGACTGCCTGCCCCAACCCAAGGGGGATGCCAAGGCGGCTGGTGCCCATGGAGCCTGCGGCCCACGTGTCCCTGGGAGGTCCCAGGATGCCCGGAAGAAAGGCACAGGGCTGCATTTCAGACACTGTCGCTGTCGGTATATATAAAGGACCCACCTGGCTTTCCCTGGACAGGAGGGCTGGCTTTAACTTTACGCATCCATGATCAGTTGCCATGGGTAGAAATCACATGGGCCGCAATATTTTTCAAGGGTGTTAACTGACTCTTTGTTATCACACTTTCAGGGGTGCCAACCCTTTGCTTGTTAAATTGACAAACTTTGTTATCCATTTGCCAAGAAGCATTTTCTGAGGAATTGGTCCCCAGACCTCCACTGTGGATATGAAAAGCTATCAGAATTATACGCCCCCCGACACACACACACACACACACACACACACACACACACACACACACACACACACACACACACACACACACACACACTTCCCTCTACCTTGCCTGGGATGTGGTGGTTTTCACACTGCAGTTGGCAACCCATTAATAGGTCATAAAATCAGTTGAATGACTGTGACGGGCATCTTTTAAAAAAATGAAATGAAATAATGTAAAACACAGCAGAATGCTTCAAACCGAGTAAGTGGGTATAATTTTGTGACTTTTGAGTTCGGCATGGATATACATATCTATGTGGGTCTTGGGGTAAATTGTATTTCTTGCTGTGGGTCCTAGTGAATATGTCTGAAAAGCCACCATGCTAATGGAGACACAACTCAGGTGTAGTTTGTGTGGTTGTTTGAAAATTCCTTCCTCACACCTGCCAACACATCTTTTTTGTGTGCCATGCAAATGGGAAGTTCTACTAAATCTGGGAGTGAAATGCTCAGAACACTAGAGTAGAGTCTAAATTAATGAGGTTTATTATATTAAAAATAAATAAATAATGATGGGGTCTAACCTGCCCATGTCCTCCTGAACAGACCTCAGTGGAGAACCCTGGGCCCAGTTTCACATGACTTCCAGGCCAGAAGGCTCTGGTCCACTGGGCCAATTCCCGCCTCTCTCCAGGGCTGCTTGAAGCCATTGTCACTCTCCCTGGTAAGAAGCCCTAGGCAGCTCTTAAGATACTGGTTGAGTGAATGAAGGCATTAAGTGAATGACCGAATGGCTGCAGCATTGGCCCAAGCCAAATCTTTCCTGTGCCCGCCCTGTATACCTCCAGCCTCTCTCTGTCGCCCTTCCTCAGTAAGCCGCTGCCCACAGAGCGCTGGTGCGGGGCTGGCTCGGAGCCAGGCCAGCTCAGGAGCTTCCACAGGTCTGTGTGGTCGCCCATCTGGAAGAAGGCCCAGGGGACTTGCTGGAATAATATGCAGCGTTCCTCATTTCCTTTATTTAGTGTGAGGATTTGCGGGGCTGTTGAAGATTGGGGGTCCTTGTCCACCCTTTGGTGTCAACACTGGGCACGGACACAGAAGAAACCCGAGGCGTGGCAACCGCCTCCCCAGGCCGACCCAGAGCCCCACCCCAGGACCCGTGGATCCCACTCCCTACAACCAGCTGTGACTTGGTTCTGTCCTAAGCTGTGCCTTGTTACTCACTTGAAGCATGTGAACTGTGATTAATAAAGTCAAATACAGCTAGAACTCCCATCCTCTGGGCATTTTAAGTAAGCTGAGGCCGGGGCCCCATGAGTTGGTATGAAGAGGTCCAGGCCGTCATCCTTCATGGTCGGTAAGGCAGAGGGCAGTCGGGGAGTGAAGTGTCCACTCGGGGGCACAAAGGGATCTGGTTAGCCCTGGAACTACCAGATCTGTTTCCTGTCCTGGGTAACAAAGGTAAGAAAACAGCATATACACAAGGTCAGGTTTGCTTACGCATCTAGCTAATCAATTGTTCTAAAATGTTAATTTCTGTGGGTGATTTACAAAGCAGGTTATTTTTCATAACTACCAAACTTGAATTCCCCTCGGCTATTTTTCAACACGGACCTAATAAGCTCCTTTTACAGGGAGATCTAACATTGCTGTGTGCCGATATATGAAATGACAGTCTTAGGACTTAAGTAAATAATTATTTTGTGGTCAGCAGGCTGCCTACATAACCTTGCCCCATCAGTCTAACAAGGGTCTGCTAAACACCAGCCGTACTGCACTTCCTGAAGCAGGGACCCAGAGCTGTCCTAAGGAGCCCTGAGCACATGACCCAAAGGATGGGGACCAGCATGGACATCTGCCTGGGGCCTCCTCTGACCCCAGGGCCCAGGTGTCTTGGGAACATTCCTGCATCTCTCAGGTGCTGCACTTCCCCTCCACAGGGACAAGTGATGGGCACTGGCCTTAGTGCCAGTGGGTCAGGTTCCCATGTGATCTCCCAGAAAGTCGCCTGCAAGGCCCCATGGAGGCGAGGCCTGCTGGGATGGGTGCTCAGGATGAAGCCGGTGGTGGCTACCCCAGCAGCTCTGTCACAGGAAATGGCCTTTCCTCCCTTGCTGTTTCTTTTTGAGTATGGGGCAAACTAAAAAGTTTCCCCACAGTTGGTTAAGGAACCAAAATCGGACACACTAACTTTGGGTTGGGGATTTTGCTCTTCTGATGGGGCACTTTTCATTCCGCAACTCCAAACGCAGAAACTGCAGAGCCCAGAACACAGACTCTTTGAGCGGCCACTTCAGGTCACTCCCGGGAAGGTCTTCCTTGAGCCCCAGGCCTTGCTCAGACCCTGTCCTTCCCAGGAAGCAATTTGAGTAGGCGGGGGCCTGTCTGAAGCTGCCTGGGCCACTAGGGAATGGGACTGAAGGATCTCTGCATGCCTTACCTCCAGGAGATGTGACACCTCTTGATTCCCAAAAGAAAACAAAAACCAGAAAAGGATTAGTTCGTAAGGAAAAGCCCCATTTATCTTGAGCCCTGATTCATTTCTTCCTCCATGTTACAGGATAAATAAGAATAATTCTGCCTGAGGATCAGTTAAAAATAACACCTGCCTACATATCTTTAAAGAATCCATTCATCCATTCATTCACAGCATCCACCGCACAGCTGAGGAATGGGATCCACTCCACCCCTTCTGCATGTAAATCCCCAGAGGCTGCTCAGCCCTGGAGGTGGGGCGCCTTCGCCCTCCTTGGACCCTGCTGCTGTGATGACTGCCCTTGCGGACGTCTCCCCTCACTCCTCTTGACCTTCATCCCACCTGACCCCCACCTCCACCCCACTGAGCTTCATGACCCCTGGGACGGACTGTGAAGAGGGGCAGCCATGAAGTTGCTGGAACTGTTTACAGGATTGTGTGTTGTGGGATTTTGGCCTCTGAACGAGGGTCCAGCTGTCACTGCATTCTCAAAAGAGCCCAAACCCTAATTATGCAACAGAATCTCTGACATTTGCCCAGGAAAACATACAGCCTAAACCTACAATGCCTAATACCTTTTGTAATTAGGCAAAATCTAGCAGCAGCATTTAGCTATGTGCACTGAACTTGGGATCCTTACAAAAATGCTGGAACTTTTCCCAAGCCATTACTTGCCACCTGCCCGTCCCATTCCCACCATCCCTTACTGCCACCCGCCATTCCCACTCAGCATCCCCCCCCAACCAACCATCCCTGACCCCTCCCAGTTCTGCCATAATGCCCTTTCACAGTGTCCCCACATGCCTGCCATTCCCTGCCACTCACCATCCCCCACCATTCCTCTGCCGGCCTCTGCCGCAACCACCATCCTCAGCCTCTTGGGTGGCGAAGTGTCACTCTCCCCCTGGGGACTGCTTGTCCCCCAGACCCAGCTGTAAAGCAAAGGCTGAAGAGTGGGCAGTCTTTGGAGTCGGAGAATGGACGCCAGCACCTCCACTGACCTTGGCCCTGAATGCCCAGCCCCAGGAACCACCGCCCTCCCGGGCCTTGAAAAAACTAGCGAATCTTGCAGAGTCACACTCCCAGGACTGGGGAACGGCTCCCACAGGCTGGAGGTGCAGGCGGCAGGCTGGGAGGAAGCCTGCACAAGGTCTGGTCCTGTGGAAATGGGCCTACTTCTGGAGTTTCCGCCAGAGAAGACAGACCTTTAACTGACCCCCTGCCTCCTTCCCTTCCACGGGGCAACGGGGGAGGCACCCCCTGTTCGGGAAGTTTCTGTCCTAGATCCTAGCAGAAGGGAGGCTGGGGGACAGATGGCTCGTGGAGAGCAGAGATCTGTCAGGCTACAGACAGGCTCCCAATGTGCAGGAACTCACCTGACATTCGTCAGCGCTGCTGTGAGCTTGGTGCTTTGGGAGGCTCCAGAGGTGGGAGGGGAAATGAGACTAACAGGGCTGGTGCACACGTGTGCACGCACACACACGGCCTGCACACCTGCGGGTGCCCAGAGGTTTGGACACAGGGTCCCAAGCCCTCCGGAAGTCCCTCCTTGTTTGTGTTGCTCATGACACTAGGAAGATGGGACTGTCTAAGGTCAGTGTACACTCACATTACTACACAACAAATCAGAGCACAACTTAGTGGCTTTGATGACAATCATTTCAGTATCTCCCAAGGTTTCTGTGGCTCAGGAATTCAGGGAAGGTTTAACTGGCGGGGGGCCGGAGGGGTTTCTCCTCCTGGTGCAGCCAGACAACGGGGCAGTTTGAGCGGCATGAGGCTGGCAGGGGCTGGCTGGGGCCTCCTCCCAGCTTGGCAGCCTCGGGGCAGTCCGGGAGGCTGCAGGCTCCCGGGGAGGATCTCCAGCCAGCAAGCAAGAGCTGTGTCAGCTTTGACAAGCCTCTGCTGGAAGTCACAGAGTGTCACTCTAACCATTCCCTGTTGGTTATAAGCAAGTCACCAAGCTGCCCAGATGAAGGGAGAGGGCTGTGGAGCCCGCATCACAGTGGGAGGTGCGTCCAGGGCACGCTGTGGAGGGGCCTGTGGGATAGGCAGTATCACTGGGCCAGCTGGGGAAAACAATGCCCACAGCCGTGTCCCCTGGAAGCAGAGCCTGCGAGGGGTATGGGGCATGGGGTCTGTTGGGGGAGGGAGGGACACAGGGCAGGGAGGGGGAAGAGCCGAGCAAGGGTGCGGGCCCAGGTAAAGCCCAGCCCCAGACTGAAGCGCAGGGTACTCAGGAGCACAAATCACATCCCAGTTGCCCCAGACTTGAAGAAAGGGGTCCGGCCTGCACCCTCGAAATCAGCCATTGGCTGTGAGCCCTCCCCACCCAACAAGACAGAGAGGAAGAAGAGAAGCTGCACTGCGTGGCCCTCATCAGCTGAGACCTTTCTCTGCAGAAGCAGCTGCAAGCTGTTAGCAGCCAACGCGGTAGCGCCTAAGGAAAGTGTACAGCAGCCCTGGGAAGTTGGTCAGGGTGGAGCTCCGTGGTAGATGCAGAATGGCTGCAAGTTCCTCCCGTCCCCACATCCATGCCCTTCTGCGTGGGGTTCTGTCACTCCTCCCATTAGGAGGGGTCGACTTCGCACTCCTTAGGCCCGGGCTTGGCCATGTGACTTGCTTTGGCCAATGGGACATCAGCAAGCATGATGCATGCAGAGGCCTGAAAAGTGCTTGTGCACAGCAGTTCACACTCGCTGTGCCACCTGGAACCCTGAGGCCATGTGAACAAGCTCACGCTAACCTTCAAAGTGGTCACATGGAAAGGAAGCAAGACATTCCAGCCAATTGCCCTCATTTGCTAGAAATGTGCATGGGGCCATCCTCCGTCATCCAGCCCCAGCTGAGCCACATGAGTGAGCCCATGCAGGACCAGGAGAACCACCCAGCTGAGCGCAGCCCAGATAGCCAGTTCACAGAATCAAAGACCAATAAGTGACTGTTATTTTAAGTCACTTCATTTCTGGGGTGTTTGCTACACAGCAAAGCTAACTGATATAGGCAGCAGGGATGCCCCTTACAGAAATCCAGTTGGCCACAGAGGCCTGCTAACCCTCTGTAACTGTACAGAGAAAAGAAGGACTTTTTCCTGGGTCTGCTCCTTGGCGCTCTGACCCCTGCACCGGAGACATGCTACTCACACTGACCTGCAGAGTTATCGGCCAAGACTGTCCCCTAAATAGAATCCCCCACCCCATAAATGGGACATATGGCCCAGTCAGAGGCTCCTGGGCTCCTGAGGGTCTTGGAGGCACATGGGAACCAGCCCTTGAGGACCTCCCAGAGCAGTGCCCCCCACCTGGGCCTGTGTTCTTTGCCCTTGGGGCTCTGACCTCTGGGGTCCCAAACTTTGGGTTTGGGTAAAAATCAGGGTCACTGGGTCATCTTTCCAGTTGCCACAGCCTACAAATTAGAGCCAGGGAGCCCCGTTAGCAGGCTTGGGAAATGCCAAGCTGCCGCTTATAAAACATTTTTGGGTCTCCTGGATAAAGATTTCAATATTAAACATTAAGATTTTGCCATGATTAAATTCTCACTGCACATGGGGAAAGAGCTGTAACTACATTTCAATGTAGCATTTGAAGGGATTTGGTGATTTTACATTAGATTTTTTTTAAACGTCATGGGTATATGTTTCTTCGAGGACTCAGCCTATGGCCAATTTCAGATTTTAAAAGACCCAGTGATGGACTTCCAAGACCAAGAAGGGGAGGTGAAACTCTACAATTCAAAAAGTATGGAACTGCTCAGTTTTCAGATAATTCAAAAATCATCTCAGTAGAAAAATTTTGTAAGCTGTCCACGCATAATCAAAGAGATCTGGTTTGGAATTGCAACTGAAATGAAACCTTGTAAAAGCTCACTTTCAGAATAAAATGATCAAGCTCAGATCAAAGGCACTGGGGAGGGACTGGATCTCATTTCAGAAAACCCAAAGGAAGGCGCACAGGCCCCCTGTGACGCGGAGACACGCGGGCCTCCCCCTCCCCGCTTCCCACCGTCTCCCTCTCTCCCCTAGCCCTGCCTGGCCGCCAAGGAGGCAGGCAGGAGGCGCAGTCGTAAGCCTGGTGGAGCAACGAGATCCGTAGCAGGTCTGTTAACTATTTAGTAAGTACGGTTAGACTTCTGGCTGAGCTTTACACGGGTATTTTCCTAGCCTTAGCTAAGGCTTCCTCGGAGCGGAGGCAGGCAACGGGAGGCAGAGCGGTGTCCGCGCTGAAGGACACATGAAGCAGCAGTGCTGGTCCCAGCAGGAGGGCAGCACCTTCCCATCTCTGAGGAGCACAGCGCCTGGTCAGGGAGCCAAAGCCAGGGCAGATGCCCACACCCCACCCTGTGCCCTCTCGGTCCCACGGGTGGGCACCATCATCTCTCCCCAGCAGTGTCAGAGAAACCCGGCTCCTTCCCAGGAAGGAAGTGGGCACACAGGTGCCATCTCAAGCCAGGTGTGCCCACTCCAGGGCCCTTGTCACTGAGCTCACCCCAAGATCTCACAGTCACCGGACAGCACAGCCCGGATCACAGCCTCCAACTCCCTCTTCAGTGCTCAGAACACTGTAGCCCCGTCTGCTAACCCCTTAAAAATGCATCGGCTTTCCCTCTGTAATGAGGACTTTGGCCCTGCGACTCTAGTCCTAGATATCTGCCCTAGAGGAATGAAGATCTGTCCCCACAAAACCTGTACACGAATGTTCACAGCATTAGTCATCAAAGCCAAAAGGTGGGAAGCGCCCCAAGTCTGTGAACTGAGGGACAGGCACAAAGCAGCACACCCACCTGTGCCATCTAATTTATCAGTAAAAGGACCAAATACTGATATGAACCCCAAATCATTATGTTAAGTGGAAGAAATCAGACACAAAGGGCCACATACTGTATGACCCCATCACGTAAGATGTCCAGATTAGCAACTCCACAGACAGAAAGTGACTTAGTGGTTACCTGGAGCTGGAGGAAGGGAAATGCGGGTGGCCACTAAGGGGTGAGTGATTTCTTTTCGGGGTGATAAACTTGTTCTAAAATTGACTGTGGTGATGGTTGCACAACCTTGGGAATATACCACCGACCACTGAATTGTATGCCCCAAAGTCATGCATTTTACAGTATGCAACTTATATTCTGTTTTGAAAAAAAAAGGACTTTGACCTCCTAGGTGTGGCTGACAGCTAAGTGCTGGGTCTGAATCCCAGCCCCCCACTTTCCAGCCGTGGGGCCTTGGGTGACCTGCCTCGCCGCTGCCCTTCTTTCCCTGGTTCTGGAGTGGCGGCCACCCGAGAGCAGCGTGAGGGTTGTGAGCTTCCCCGCCAGTCGCACTGGGTGAGAGCTCACGCCCGGTGCTCACGGTGGTCAGGCCGGCCACCTTCCCGGCAGGAGCCCCCCCCCCCCCCCGACCAAAGGTCCTTGGGACAGGCCCGGCCCAGCCCGCTTGCCGGTGCACAGCCAGCGCTGGACCACTACCTCCCCGGCACAGGAGGGCACGGGCAGCCCTCGGTGGATGTCCTGAGTGGAGACACCTTCTTCCAGTTGCCAGAAACTTCTAGAAAGTAGCTTTCTCCTACAGGGACTTCAGCCTGACTCAGACCCTGGCAGAGCACAGTGCCATCTGAGGGTCTTGCCACAACGGGCTGGAAGTGGCTCTTAGGACAGCCTTCAGTGAGACGAGCAAGGCGACGGGGTCACAGACCAGCAGGCTCCCCCTGCCCCTCCCTCCTTGCAGACAGAGCCAAGTTTCGTCCTGGGGTCCCTGGCCCGCTCTGTGGGCCTCAGGGGCAAACGGACTGGCCAATGGTTCTCCTGGCCAATGGCTGGCTCAGCACAAGGCATGGGACCCGGGTCAGTGGGATGCGAGGGGCTCGCTGCCGAGCAAGGCTGGGAGGGGCCTTCTTGGCTGGTCAGACAGAAGCCTAGAGGGCCTCCCCTCTGCGGGTGGGTGTGTGTGCAGGCGACCCCAGAATCGTGTCAGCCACCTCACAATAATCGTCCGGGCACTCCCTGGAGCATGGCAGGGCGAACAGGTAAGGGAATGGCCCCGAGGGGCATAATGGTCAGCCTAGAGCTCCCCACCCCCTACCCCCAGGAAAGGCTGCTTGCTCTCCTCACCCATGAAGCCAGCCGGGTCCTGTTTCTGGGTCCGGTTTCTGCTGCTTCGGCGGCCATGCCCCAGCCGGCAGCGGGTGAGGTGTGGAGAAGCCCAGTCCCTAACGGAGGGGGTTCGCTGATGTAGGGTGGCTAATGTCGGCACAGGCATGGCAGGAGAGCCTATTTCCCAAGCAGGTTTGAGCTAAGCCACTGGGGTGTCTTCTCTGGGACACACACCTCTTCCCAAAGCCCACCCTCTCCATCCGTAGCCGGTCCCTGTGCTGGGCTCTAGACTGGCTGCTAGAAGAGAAAAAAGACACCTCGCCTATGTGGGAACTTGGCCATTCAGCTGATCACTTCCCTTCCAGGCCTTGTCCTTGACACGGAACAAGAGAGGATGTCAGGGCCCACCAGTGCTGTGACCCTCACACCTGGGCTCTGATTCCACAGTCACGGCAGCAGGTGACAGGGAACCAAGGGCCACTTCACCCTCTTTTGGAGAACTAATTCCCTCATTTATTCCATGACATTCATTGAGTTCCTAAGGCTCCACCGAGGAGGCAGCAATCACAATGCCTCTCAAGGGCAGCTGGGGCCTCTGGGCTCAGGAGGAGGGTTGGGGTCTCAGGCGGCGAGCCCAAGATGGGCTGGGGCGGGGGGACACCAGGGTGTTGTGTACTCAGGACACAGAGGAGCACAGGGACCCTCCGTGGTCACTGCTACCCATGGTGGAGAGGTCAGGAGCAGGTCTGAATCCTGTCCCTGGGCTCCAGGCAGAGGTCGCTGAGGGAGGGGTGACAGGATGCCCAGATCCTCTCTAGGAAGGGAACCCAGGCAGGGTGTGGGCACAGTGGGTGGCTGCTGTGACCAGCAGGCCCAAGGACAGCAATGCTAAGTGTCTGAGCAGACGCAGGTCTCCAGCTGCAGGTGGGAGTTGGGACTGAGCTGAGGTGGACCTGATGGCCAACGGGACGTGGGCGGAAGGTGGTGCAGCACGTGCGGAGGCTTCCAGAGCTCCAGCTCCGGTGCCAGGGCGGGAGGAGGGTGAGTCTGCGGTGGGAAGGCTGTGTGAGCCTGGACATGCGCAGCTAGAGGCTCCTGCGGGGCACCCCGGGGAGGCCAGGGGTGCCGATGGCTGTGGCGGGGCGGAGCTCGGAGGAGCGCCTTTGAGGCGAGGACAGGTAACCCCGAGGGAGAAGGGAAGGCGCCCACAGGTCCCGCCCTGTGTCCTGCCCCGGTGGGAAATACCATACGGCCTGAGGCGCAGGCCCCGGCACCTCGGGGGGAGAGAATCAGGGGAGTGGGAATCGCCCCGGTGGTGAGCAGGGCCAGTGGACGCGCATCATTAACTTGCAGTGGTAAAAATAACTCACTCAACCTCTCCCCTGAGGTGCTGGAATTCCCCCCGTTTTAGAGTGGGGTTGACCTCAGCAGGGTGAGTGGGGCGCAGCGTCCAGGCCTCGGGAGGCTGGGTTCTGACAACCGGTCCGCCTCTGCTTTGGGTTCCCCATTGTCAATGCACATTGTCAGAATTGCTCCCTCCCAGTTTCACCTGGAGAGCAGCGCTCGCCCTTGAAATTGAGGCGCCAGCCACCACTTTCTGCTCACTCGTGCCCCAAGTTCACGGTCCTCTGACCCGGCCACCTCTCTGAGATTTCAGCAGGGATTTATAAAGATTTAATAGCTGAGGGCTGTAATGAGAGCTGAGATTGTTAAGATCTCATTTCTCTTAGAAAATATTTCATGAAGTATTCCCTTAAATAATTAAAACTAAATTCCACTTATCAAAATAAATGAAAGGCAAAAAAAAAAATTAAATTAAAAATAAATAAATAAATAAATGAAAGGCATCTTTGGCTCTGTGGTGTCCTCGAGGGACCTGTCAGGGCCACCAGCTCTTTTCTGGGCTGTCGCCGGAGGAGCTGGCTTACAGGCCCTGGGCTTTCTAAATCCCTTTCTTCTTCTCTTAAGCCAGCGTTCATGGTGACACTGGCTGAGTTACTGAATTCCCACTATACCCCCCTCCTGAAGATACACAGGGCAAAAATATGCCATACCCACATGAGATGTGACACCAATTGGCCAATCCCAAAATAAGGATTTATACATATTCCAAGAATGCGATTTTATCTATACTTAGAACATGAAATTCACCTTCTCTGGATGATGGGGAGCTCTTTACCTCCAAAAACCGGGGCCTAGAGCAGGACTCAGTTGGCGTCTGTCTGCAGGACCTCACACCAGCCTCTTTGGGTGCCAGGGCCTCTGGGTGGGCCCCGTCCTTCATGGCTGCTGCTGTCTCCTGACCAGAGTGGAGGTGTCCTGGGGTGAGGCTGCTGTGATGGACAAGAGGAGGGCATGTGGACACAGCAAGCTGGTCGACCCAGGGGGCATGAATGCCTGGCTCTGGACATCCCCCCCCAGAAGCCTCATGCTCTCTGCAGAGGACGGGGCTCTGCTGGGATGCCGTGCAGCCCACAGACATCCGTGTCCTACTGGGTGCCAGGCAGGTCACTAGGTGGGCACAACATAAGGCTCTTTTTGAGTCTCGCTGACCCAGAGCCCCACAGCCAGGGCCAGCAGTGCCAGGCTAAGTGCCCTTTCTGGCCAGTCCAGGGCTACCACTTCTGTGCACAGCTGCCAGCCTGGGACCTTCAGCACCTCTGCTGATGTGGCCCTCTGCTCCAGGACACACGGTGTCACCCGGGGTTAACCACCGCAGGTCCAAACGCCTGGGCATAGCTGAGTGAACACTTAAGGAGTGCCAACCGAAGGCAAGCACAGAAGGGTGAATAAAACATGGTCCCTCCCCCTAAAGGGCTTCACTTCAATGGGGAACAGCTGATGTTCACAGCATGCACCTGGTGTTTGGGGTGGGGTCATCATGGGGGCTCCCTGAAGAGGGGGTGCCTGAGCTGGCCAGTGGCGGGTGTCCAGGCAGTGGGCACAGCAGGAGCAGGGACTGGAAGGGCTGCTGGGGGAATGTCAGGGGATACGTGGAGGGCACAGGCCAGGGCATGGAAGGCTCAGGAAACTGGGGTTCACTGTGAGGGCCCTGGGGGCACCACAGAAGGGGAGGGACCCCGTCAGGTGTGCACCGGTGCGCCTCCTGGAAAGATGCCCTTGCTGGCTGTGTGGAGGAAGAAGTGGAGGGCAGGGCGAGTCCTGGACGCCGAGGAAGCAGCATCACCTGGAGCCAAACATGCGGGCTGGGGCAGTGACGGGGGCAGGACAGACTGCGCGATGGGCCAGGGGCAGGACGTGGGGCTGGCCAGCCAGGGGACGCACAGGATCCAGGCCTGGGGGCCAGGCGGGTGGTGGTTCCGCCCTTTTAGACAGGGACCAAGCAGCGGCTGAGGACTGTGGGAGAGGAGTCGGGTGCAGAGAAATGGCAGCAACTAGTTCTGAGGAGGAGAGAGTGATTGGTCTTGTGGGGGGGGGGGGCGGGAGGGGGCGGGGGGGGGAACAGGCCCTGTGCAGGTGGGGCCACTCAGCCATCAGCGAGCACTGGTCCTCGGCACGTCCGGGCGAGAGACCTTGACCAGACCTTCCCACAAGTGAGTACAAATTACAGATGGGACAGGGTAAGGGCCCTCTAAGGAAGTCCAGGGGCCAGGAAGGCTCTTTTGAGGTGAGCCGGGGCAGAGCCTGGTGGAGGGGAGGCCCAGAGAGCCTGAGAGGAGGCAGGGCCCAGCACGGCGAGGAGCCTGCAGGTCATTCTCAGGGCAAGGGAGAGCTGCAGAAGGGATCTCCGTAGGGCACAGACATGACCCAAACTGCGTTAGGAGAAGAGCACCTGCACTGGCCACTTCTGAGGATGAGCAGGACGAGGACAGCTCCATGAGGTTGCACAAGTTGCACACTACACAAGGTCAGCCGTCTGAGAAGGCGCTGTTCCCGGTGCAGACATCCGAGACCTGTATGCAGTAAAGGGCAAGTGTTCTAGTCAGTATGTCATGACCACTCGCCATCAGACGGAGCGAAGTGCCTGGGGAAGGTGTGCCCTTCCTGAATTGTCCCTGGGGGCCACGAAGGACAGGACCAGAGCCACACTTGCCAAATGGGAGGATCCGGAGACCATGGACAAAACCATTTCTCTGGAGTGCAGGGCCCAGAGCTCCCAGGAAGTGAGAAAGTGGGGCCCAGGCAGGATGGGGTCTGGGGAGGGCCAGGAGGCCCTGAGCCTGCATCTGTGAGTAAGGGCGGCAGTGTGAGAGGGCAAGGCCCCAGGAGGGCCAAGAACAAGATGGGGTCCCGGGGACCCGGCCTGGTGCAGGGGCATGTCACGGGTGCTGAGGCAGGGGGTTGGCCATGGCACCTGGGCCCTGCTCGCCCAGTAAAGTAGGGACGAGGTGGCCCCCCCTGCAGGGAGCCAGAGGGCTGGCGGGGAAGAACATTCAGGTGTGGAGTTGGGTGTTGGTTCCAGGGGGTCTGGGCTGCCTTGACCTCTCTGACCTCTTGACCACAGGTGGCCACCCAACTCAATTATGCCCCAGGAAAACACTCCAGTGACAAAGCAGGTGGGCCAGTTCGCCTGGGAAGTAATCTAGGAAGTATTATTGTGAGGGCATAATTTCTGTCTGTGGGTGTCACTGAGGTTATTTTCATTCTGAATTGGGAAAAAACTCCCCGGCTGCTCCATTCTTCCTGAGTTGGCTCTGGGTTAAGAGCTGCTCCCCAGGTCCTGGGAGCGCCCCCGGCTGCTCACACCTCTGCCCTCCCCCCACAGCCACACCCCACCCTCCAGACAAGGAGGAGCTGGTCCTCTCAGTCATGGCCACCACCACAGTCCAGCTGGCCCTGCCCTTGGAGGGAAGAAGGGAGTGCAAGTGGCGAGCAACCAGGAGGGGCCACCAGGCTGCTCCTAAGAGAAGCCAGACAACGCATCTGTGAAGAGAGGGCAGCCCGTCCAGTCAGCGCTGACGACTCGGCCGCCCTTCCTGCCACCCCCTTCCCGGCCCTCCGAGCCACCCCGTGGTCATCACCTCGTCCTCATGACCACCTGTGGGGAAGTCCACCATTCCTGGTCTAGGGACGAGAACACTGACACCCACAGCAGGGTGACACTCACCTTGGGTCACACAGCTCCTGAGTGGGGCAGCTGGGAGCCAGGACCTCCTGCCTCCCAAACGGCAGGACGTGCCACCAGTTCTAGGCCCACGTACGGCTCAGCAAGTACAAACGGCATAAAAGGCAGCTCTCAGACGGATCGTCTGCATTCTCAGCCTCTGACAGCCCTGCCACTTGCTCCTGGACCCACTGAGTCCACTCAGGCGCCGCAGCCTAACCCCCAGCCGGCCCTGGATTCGTCTGCCCCCACCGGCCGTCGGGGGGCTGCGCTGGGAGGTCCGTCCTCACCCACGCAGCTCTGCGGGAGGGGAGGCCTTGCTTTGCAGTCACTTGCTCAGCCTGGTGGCAGGAGACGCAGCCTGCTGCAGGGCCATGCTGTGGGGCCCTGGGCTGCCGTGCTGTGGCTGGAGGGGGCCTTGTTCGCCTTTCGCTCAGGCTGTTCCATAGGCGCAGCCCTTGACGACGTCCTCAGTGCCTTCTTCCCAAGGTCCTGTGGCCTGAACAGTCGCCTGGAGCCTGCGCCAAGGCCCAGGTCTGGCCTGTTCTCTGGGCGCCCTGTCCTGCCCTCTGGCTTCTATGCAGTGTGGTGGACAGTGCTGGATGACGCAGGTTCTGTGTGAGGCCCACACCAGACCAGGGGTTGTTCAGCCCCAGGGTCGCTGGTTTCTCCCACCTGGCCTCCCTCGGAAAGTGCCAGAATATTATCAGCCCCAAGGGGCAGCCCTCCCAGAGCTGGGTCAGGAGTCTGGTTAGACACCCAGCCCGCTCTTCCTGAGGGGCCTCCCCAAGGAGCGTGCCAGGTGATTCCCAGCATCCCCAGCAGGCCGGGCAGGGAGCCCACGGCGGCACCCAGCGCCTCACTGCCTAAGAAGGCCCATCCGCTCTGCCCTCTGTCTGGATCTGCTCGCAGGTGAGCGGCCTGCCCCCAGGGCCTTGCTCACCCTCAGCTTCCCCGGCACTTGGACAGACACTGGGACTCTTGGAGCCCAACCTGTCACCTGGAAAGGGGCGCAGCAGGCCAACCAGCCACCTAAGGAAGTCTGAGACCGACCGGGCCGGCCTGAGCTGTGGCGCCAGCCCCGGAGGCAGAGGCAGGAACAAGCCGGAAATGCCAGAATGCACAAGCCCACTCTCACTGCTTGTGGCTTCCTGGGGTATGGTTATTAGTTGATTATTGGCATAATTTGGTTAATTTGCTGATTATTTGTTGTTCTGGGCTTGCACAGTCACAAATATCACAAACCACACTCCCTGCTGTTTCCTGGCTGATTCGAGCAAATATCAGAATGTTCTGCTTTTGTGCTCAGCTGCCAGATAATGGACAGGGAGAGGGCTCTGCCCCCAGCCGCTCTGAGAAAACAAACAGAACGATTACCAGAAAGATTTCACCGGGTTGGGGGGGTAAGCAGCACGCAGGGACGTCAGCCCCAGCCAGCTCTGAACATTCAGAGAGCTGAAGCGCAGTGATGGGGGGCCCTCTCTATGAAGGCGCCACCAGGGGCTCAAGGGACAGGTGTTGAGGGGTGGCCACACACCATGGTCCTCCTCCAGGGTCCAGCCTCTGGGATTAGCACCTGTAAGACATCGCTTGGGTTGTCTGAATAAATCCTAAAATGCAAACACATTAAGGAACATATGCAAAACAGGTGACGTCAAGAGCGGCTCCAGCACCGGCTCGTGGGGTCTGCCTGGAGCCGGTCACTGCGCGGAGGGGCTGGTGGCGGCAGTGGGGCAGCGCAGGGACACGCGGCTTGTGCACGGGGCTCTGCTCTTTGTAGCACTGATTCTCGGGTTAGGACTTCCTGCACTCATAGCCCCTAAGCATGGCTTGGGCCAGACACAGGCGGGGTCCCGATGCCCAGATCTGGGAAGAAATTGCTGAATCAGGGGGCTGGGAATGCAGGGCTGGTTCTGCTGCCGCAGGGGAGTTCTGCAGAAAATTTCAGATTCTCCTCCAGGCCTTGTAGGGACACGTGACAGCCGCAGTTCTGGTCATGCCAGCAGGGAGGGGAGGTCTCTGGGGCCGAGAGGCTGGGAGGCGGTGTTTACAGCAGACCCAGAGCTGACGGTGCTAAAAATAGCTGGGGCCTTGCCCCCTGAACCCACTCCACCTGGCTACCCGGCAGGTGGTGGAACAGGAATAGGCAGCCAGACCCCAGCCACAGACAGGAGCCCCCCCTCATGGGGGGTGACACTTCAGTTGCAGCAAAGGATGAGCCAGGCCATGGGATCCTAGCCCCTCGGGCTGAGCTGCAGGGGAAATGAGGAAGGGTCCACCTGGCCACCCTGTCCTTCTCAGGGCTGGGAAGCCAGCCCCGTGTAACCAAGGGACAGGCTGCCCCATCTTGAGGGTCAACCATGGCCCCTGCAGCCCCATAGCAGGGCACCGGGCTTCGGAGCCAGAGCAGGGGCCCTGGGCCCTGCATCGGCTAGAGCCAGGGTAAGGCCCCTAACTCCCGGGTGTAGCCTCATCACCTGCGCACTGGGCACTGTGGGCCTGCCCTCATGAGGTGGTGGGAACAGGGCTTCGGCAGAGAACAAGTGGCTGGACCTGGCCCCTGCCACAGGGAGTGACCAGAGGACCCGGTCCCCTGTGGACAACGTGTCCAGGGCAGGGGGGAAGGTGGAAGTGAGCTGGGGCCCATAGATGGGGGAGCCTGGGCATAGCATTTCAGTCCTTGGGCACAGAAAAGACAGAGACCATCCCATCCTGTCCCCGCACCCCCCATACCCCATGTCCCTGCACAGCTGACAAGAATAGGCTGCTGCCTGACAGTTTGTCAATCCAAGACTTCTTGGAAGTGACATGTTCTGCAAGCTAAAAAGATTCGGTCACCAAAATACAACAGCCAGGGCGCCAGACGTCCGCGGTAGAGGGCCGGGCCACACTCTTTGACATCGAGCTCATGTTTTCAAAATATCACACCTCGTGACTGTCCCTGGCATGGCCAGAAGGGCACAGGGGCGTCTGACTCCCTTTTTATCAGTAAGTGTGAGCAGCTGGCTCCCAGGCCAGGGTCAGAACCCACACACTGGGCACCTGGGACTGGGAGGGGGCAGCGCGGCGCCAGGAGGCGACATGTCCGGGCAGGGGCACCGCCCACGCCCCCTGGAGAAGCTGACGAACAGCAAGGTTCACCTGGGGTCTGAGAGCGCGGCCGCAGCCCGACCCCACGCCCCAGGCTGCCGCTCCCCCCAACACCCGTTGTGGCCCACACAGGCCCATCTCCATGGGGGCCGCGGCACCAGGGCTGGCACACCATGGTCTGGGGGTGTTGCCGCCACGGCCCCACGGGCCCCTCTCTGCCTGGCCTTGCAGCACTGGCCGGCTAACAGCCCTTCCCCACCTGCCTTCCGGGCACCACGTATACTCTGCTGCTGTCACGAAGCGTCTGCTTGGAGCAAAGGCCTGAGGAAGGGGCAGGCACCCCTGCTCTCTGGGACCCTTGGCTCCAGGCTGTGGTGACAACCTGCTCTCCTCTCACCTGCCCAGGTTTGTCCCTGCCCCCCAGTGGCGAGAGTCCTCAGGCAGGCATGGCAGGGGCAGGCCTGGGGCAGCCTCTGGGGCTTCTACCCCCGTGGAACCTTCTTTAGAGGCAGGGCGCCTGCTGTCCTCAGAACACGCTCACCCTGGGGCGGGTCTAACCCATGGCTCCCCTAACTCGCTCCTTCCCAGGTGTTCAGGTGGGAAGACAGCACCCCAGTCCCGTGTGCCGTCTTCTCTCTGCCAAGCCACCTGCTGGGGACCCAGACCCTGCTTTGTTCTACACACCTGCAAATGCTCATGGTCCAAGGAGAAGAGACAGGGGTCGTGGGGATGCAAGGACCCCCTTTCCTTGTGCCCAGCCCTTGGAAACCCCCCAAAATTGCTTCTTGGGGACTCTGCATTCCAAGCCTGCCAGGAGGTGCTGGGAATAGTACTGTCCTAAAGTCGTGGGGCTGTCCTGGGCAAACCCCACATGCACACAGGCCAGTTGCCTCTAGGGGTCCCTGTGGCCCAGGCTCTCCATGGGTTCACCCCTAGCAACCAGTATTCGCCACGGAGGCCTCACGCCACTTCCCCTGGGGACCACCCCTGAGCCAGCTCAGGGAACCGGGTGCACACAGGCATCTTCAGCTGAAACCATGGAAAGTCCTGTGCCGCCCCTCATCCTGCCAGCTCCTGCCCCCAGACCTGAGTCCCCACTGGGCTCTTCCTGCGGCGACTCCAAGTGGCCCAGACATCCCTGATCGCTGGGGCCGAGCCTGCTGTTCCCCTCCAGGCCCTTGCTCCGGCCGTTGCCCATCGTTCCCCTGGTGCTCTCACCTCCGACCTGCCCAGCCCAGCCCTGACAGCCTTGGAGACCCAGCGGAGTTCTCCTGGTCCAGATTGCACCCACACAGCAAGGGGGGTCTCCTTTCTCTTGAGCCCCATGCACGGACAACTCCGGGGTCTGCAGAGGAGGGCCCTATACTGACAGGTGTTCAGCAGCAGGGAGGGAGTCTTGGCGATAGACCCTACAGACCGCAGACCCTGGCGTGACCGGGTCTGCGCTCAAAGCCTGCCTGCATCACTTCCTTGCTGCAGAACTGGAGAATGTGGGGCAAGGCCTTAAATCACCCGAACCCCCGCCCCATCAGCCAATGGGATAAACGGCCGCTGCTGGGAGGGTGAACCTGAGAAGAGACTTGCCAGAGCTGCTGTGCAGGCTGAGAATGAGCTCAGGAAAAGGACCAGAGGCAGTGACGCAGGGGCCGGGGCAGGGCCCCCGTGTGGTGAGGCCGCAGGGGCTGTGGGGCCTGCAACTTCTGTGCCTGGTCGCCCAGGGAGCCGTGTCCTCACAGGAGTGCTTCTACGGTGCGCTCGGGGGCAGCTCCCTGCTGCAGGCCTCCTCCTGGGTTCTCATGGCCTCTCAGAGATCCTGTGGGCTTCCCGACGCCCTTCCCAGAGTTCAGTGTCATTCCTCCGTCCAGCTGTTCTATCAGTACTGGGAGAGGGTGGCACAGCCTCCACCTCCAGCTATGGACTCGTCCCCTCACTCTAGTTAAGTCAGATGGTGTCTTCCGCATTTCGAAGCTCTGTTATCAGGTGCACACCTATTTACACGTGTCATGCCCTCCCAATGAACCCAACCTTTCATCCTTATGAAAAGTCCCTCTTGGTCTCTAAGAATATGCTTTGCCTTAAAGGCTGTTTGGTGTGATAGGAATCTGACCCTCCCAGCTTGCCTAGGCTCACTGTTGGCAGAGTAGATCTCTTCCTATACTTTTTACATACAACCCATATGTGCCTGTGTATGTAAAGTGTCCCTTGGAGAGAGCACAGAGCTAGATCTTGTTCTATCTAGTCCAGCTACGTTTACCTTTTCACTGGAGTGTTTATTGCATCCTCATGGAGTCCAGTGGGGATTAGGTGAGATGTAGATGTGCCATTTTGCTATTTGTTTTGTCTTGTCTCTTCTTCTTTTCCTTTCCTGTTAGTATTTTTTAGAATTCCATCATTTTCCTGTTGGATTGCCAGCTATTATTCTTTGCATATAGTTTTTCAGTGGTTGTGCTAAGGATGAGAATGTGCATTTTAACTCAGCCCAGTCTACACAGCACTGGTATTGGATTATTTCAGGTAAACACAGTGGCTGTGCCCCTGCTTATCCTGCTTTTAGCACTATTGGCCTTTTCCATATCACATCTGTGTTGTAAACACAGCAATACAGTGTTATTGCTCTTACCTTAAAGAGTAATGTTTTCTAAAGAAATCAAGTAGAGGTAAATATATAGCATGCCTGTTATCAGCTTATTGCCTCTTAGCTCCAAATCTTCCCTTCTTTGCCCTGCTTCAAAAGACTAAAGCTGGGCCATGTACGTGTTGCTTAGCCTGCTGCAGCAATGGGAGGCTCTGTGCATGGAGGACACCTGAGGGCACTGCCAGACCTGGTCATACCATAGTTTCTCTTTCTGGTTCTTAGGTGCCTTTTGTCCATCTGACGCATGGCTGTCGGCAGCTTGCAAGAGGCCCCTGGGGCTCACTAGTGAATTTCTTGGCAAGCCATTGGGTCACTTCCCACGAATCTGCTTCAGCCAGCACCTTCTGCGTGTTTGCTCACCACTGCCAGGCTCCGTGTTCCTTAGAGGTCTGAATCAGCCTTGTGGGGGATATGGCCCTCTTCTAAATTCTTAATTTGTTCTCCTTGAGCCCCAGAAGTAGCAACTGTTTTCAGCATTTGCTATTCCTGTAAGCCTTAAAGTTCTTTTACCCATTTTAGTAGTTAGCCATCTCTTCTGAATTTATAATTGTTAAAATTTCTCTGTGCAAATTATGAGAGTGGTTTCTGTCTTCTGACTGGCTTTTGAATGACCCATCCAGTCTCTTACCCATATATTTATCACTTCCGTTGCCACCATTCCTACCTGTACATCTGAGATGTCATTGGAGCTCATTTGCCTTTATCCTAAACAACTTGTTTTAGCATTTCATAAAGTGATGATCTGCTCGAGGCATTCAATTTTTGTTTATAGAAAATGTTATTTTGCCTTCATTTTGAAGACTTCACTAGATATAGAGTTCTTAATGGCAGCTTTTAATTTTAGCACTTTGAAATGACTTTCCAAAGTTCTCTGGCTTCCATTGTTCATTTCAAAGAGTCAATGTTTATCTCACAGTTCACCCCACCTCTGCATAACCTGTTTATCTCTTGCTGCTTTCAAGATTTTCTCACTGTCATTGGCTTCCAGCACTTAGACTACGTGTGTAGGAGGAGATTCCATCGTTTTTATCCTGCTTTAGGCTCAAGGAGACTCTTTGAGCTATAACTTAATATTTTCCACAAAATTTGGGGTCGTTTTTGCCACTATTTCTTCAAATATGTTTCCTGTCCCTTTCTACAATTCCTCTCCTTTTGAGATAATTACAAATATGTTGACTGCTTCATATTGTACAATGTATCCCTGGAGCTCTGTTAATTTTTCTTCAATCTTTTTCTTTCCACTTTTTTGGATTAACTTCTCTTGATCTATCTTGAAGTTCACCAGTTCTGCCATTTCTAATCTGCCAATTACACCATCGAAAAAAGATGTTTTTTCACTTCAGTTTTCTTACTGTTCAGCTCTAAAGATTCCCTTAACAGTTTTTAAATCTCTTTTGAGTTTCTCTGTTCTCATTAAGATAATTATCCCTTCATTATTGATACATATGTATAATAGGCATTTTGAAGTCTTTGATAAATCCAACATTTGGAGCCACTTGGAATCAATTTTTATTGACTATCTTTTTCCTGATCATGAAGTATACCTTCCTGATTCATTTTGCATCTCTACTGATTTTTGGTTAAAAATTAGACATTTTAGATAATCCATCGTAACTCTGGATTCTATTGTGTTCTTATGATTGTTTGTTGTCATTGTTTTAGAGGGTAGTTAACTTGCCTGTATTCAAACTACAAGCAGCTGATATCTCTGCTGTCTCTTCAGCCTCTGGCTACAGCTTTTCTTACTGTTTCCCTGGGGGTACTCCCCTCTGCCTGGATAGTTTGGCAGTCAGTGAAGGATTTCAGTGGAGCTTGTTCTTTCCATAGTTTCCTTGTTTTCAAGGATGCCCTCCCAAATTTACAGCTTCTCTGCCAGCAACAGGCTTTGTCCTCTGATCCCTGAAGCCAGCAAGGCTTCAGCTGTCTACCACCCAAGTTGTACATAGCTGGGGAATTCCCTCAGTTAAAAAGCAGGAAATTCACAAATCTCATCTACTGTAGCTGCCTTTCAAGAGTAGATTCCTCTGTTTTTCTGCTGATCACTCTAGGTTCTGCAGCACATGCATACTTTTGTGGTCAGCCAGGGATTTGAGCAGAGTTTAAACTCAGAGACTGGGTCTCATCCCTTCTGTGGTTCTCACTTTCAGAGGTTCCCCCTGGGTTTTCTTCTAGCTCTGAGCTCTGTTCTCTCTTATTTCAAGATGATAGGGATACGGTATTCTCCTCCACTGTAGCAATGGGCACTGGGCAGCATTCTCAGGGGAAAAAAACTTAAACTCTCAATCTTTATCTCTTAGTTGCAATTTTTCAGGAAGAATACTCCTACTTCTGTCTGCTTTTGGATGCTTTGCAGTTCTTTTAAGTAGCTGGAATATGTCCACTTGTTTTTAGTATTTTGCTCAAATTTTATCATTGTTATCTGCAGATGGGGTGGCTTGACTTTATTCCACAACCACTAACGGAAGTTGTCAATCCCCAATGGCTTTTTTAAAAAATTGTGATAAAACACACATAATATAAAATTTACCATCTTAATGATATTTAAATATACAGCTCAGTGGTACATTCATATTATTGTGCAATCATCACCACCAACCATCTCCAGAATTCTTTTCATCTTGCAAAACTGAAATACTGTACCCATGAAACAAGAACTCCCTATTCCCTCTGCCCCTGAGCCCCTGGCAGCCACCATGTCACTTTCTAAATTTGCCTAGTCTAGGTACCTCGTATAAGTGGAATTATGCAATATTTGTCATTTTGGGACTGGATTATTTCACTTTGCAAATTGTCCTTGCTGAATGCTGGTATCCCCCCAAATTCATATTTTGAACCTTTGCCCCAATGTGATAGTATTTGGAGGTGGGTCCTTGAGAGGTGATCAGGTTATGAGGGTAGAGCCCTCATGAATGAGATTAGTGCCCACAGAGAGCTCCCTTGCCCCTATTACCATGTAAAGACATAGTGAAAAGACAGGTGTCTATGAACTAGGAAGGAGGCCGTGATGAAACACTGAATTTGCTGATGCCTTGATCTTGGACTCCCTCGCTTCCAGAACTGTAAGAAAGACATTTCTGTTGTTTGTAAGTTACCCAGCTCATGGCATTTTGTTTTAGCAAGCCAAATGGTCTAAGACAGTCCTCAAGGTACATCCATGTTGTAGTATATGCCAAATTCCCTTTCTCTTGAGTCCAAATAATATTCACTGTATGCATACATCATATTTTGTTTACCCATTTGTTTGTTGATGGACATTTGGGCTGTTTCCACCTTTTGGTTATTATGAATAGTGCTGCTATAGACGTAGGTGTACAAATGTTCAAGATACTGCTTTCATTTCTTTTGGGCGTATACTTAGAAATGTAATTGCTGGGTCATACTGTAATTCTATTTTTAATTCTTTGAGGAACCTAATACCCTTTTTGCTTTACAGGGTGAGTCCCTTTTTTGCTTAAGTTGGCCAGAGTTTGTTTCTGTCACTAGAAAAGGTGAGTCCTGACAGACGCACATTCCCACGGCCAGCTTGTGGCGTGCTCACGAGAAGGCTGAGTCAGAGGGCTGCGGACTGCCAGCCTCCCTGGAAAATAAAGCCAGAGGCAAAAGCTGGCGTGCCGACTCTTCATCAGGACATGCGATCCAAGGAAGGAAGCAGAAATGAAGAAAAAAGGAAGGAGCAAGAACAAATAAAAGAGGGTGTCTGACTGAACCAGCCACAGCTGCAGGATAAACTGGTTTGCTCAACTGCATCATACATTTCCAGGGAGGTTGTATGAAGCTCCTGCATTTCTGAAGAGTCCAGGGTGCAGGGGAGAAGAATTACTAGGTTGACTTTCAGCTCAAATTGGTTGGAGTCATGGAGGGCTCCAACGTCTGTTGCAGTTCCATGTTGCACATTTGTGGGTGCTGAGAAGATCCTGCTGTGTCCCATACTTCAGCAACTCCAGGGCTGGAGGCAAGGGGTACAGAATCTGGGTGTGCAGTGAAGCACTGCTGGAGTGTGCCTTGAGTAGCAGGAGTCCAGAAGCATCTGCCACGGCACACCTGGGTCCATGATATAGTGACAAGCTGAAGCAAGGATGCAAGGACCAGAAAGCAGAGCAGATGGGCAGGTCTAGGGTGACGCACAAAGTGAAGCTAGTGGGGGAATGGGGAGATGTTGGTCAAAGGGTACAGACTCCCATTCATGACATGAATAAGATCTGGGAATCTGAGGCACAGCATGGTGACTACAGTTAACAATACTGTATTGTATACTTGAAATTTGTTAAGAGTAGGTCTTTAATGTTCTTACCACACATACACACAAAATGTAACTGTGAAGTGAGGGATGTGTAAATTTACTTTATGGTGGTGATTAATTTAAATAAAAAAAAAGTGATTATGTGAAGCTTGAGAGTCTGGGTGTCCAGGGTCCACCCTCTAGGATATGAAGTTGCAGGGGCAGCAATTCCAGGCCAAATCCTAAGAAAGCCAATCAGCTCCATGGGGCAGGACAGTGTTTTACCTGCCATTTCTCTTCAACAGAGAACCTGTCTGTCCCCTCTAACACACACCTGCTGACTGTGCCTTGGCTAGTACCGACCTCTTAACAATATTTGCTCTCCAATCCATGAATACGGGATGTCTTTCCATTTATTTGTCTTCTTTGATTTCTTTTAGCAACATTTTGTAGTTTCCAGTATACAAGTATATTCCCTCTTTGGGTAAGTCTATTATGAAGTATTTTGTTCTTTTTCATGCCATTGTAAATGGAATGGTTTTCTTAATTTCCTTTCCAGACTGTTCATTGTTAAGAGTATAGAAATGTAACTGATTTTTGTGTGCCAACTTTGTATCTTGCTGTTTTGCTCAGTTTATTAGTCCAAACAGTTTCTTTGTGGACTCTAGGATTTTCTACAAGGAAGACTATAGCATCCAGAGGAGAAAACATGGCGGCATGAGAAGTGTGGCAGAAACCTCCTCCCAAAACCACGTATATTTTGAAAAGACAGCACATACAACTATTCCTGAAAGTAACCAGAAGTAAGAGTACACCAGCCAGTCTACATCTGGGAGAAGTCAACATCTCCCGGAAAAGGGCTGAGTAAAAAGCCGTGACTCGGCAGGACCCAAGCACTCCCCCCACCCCAGCTCACTGGCAGGAAGAAGTGAAATAGAGCAGGGAGGAGTGGAAGCACAGGACTGCTAAATACCCAGCCCTAGAAATCTACCCCAGGAGCACAGACCCACACTGCATGGTGCTCTGGAGATTGGAGGGGCTGAAAACCACAGTCAGAGACTAAGACTGCAAGCAGGTTCATACAACCAACTGCCCTGGGACAAAAAAAAGCAGGCACATTAAAAGACTTCTCAACAGTCAGAAGGCTGCTAAAGGGGCAAGGGTTCCAGCAGCTTGGGAATTTCCAGGCCCTATCTCCCTGGTTGGCAATGCAGCCCCAAGGCCCCTCACCATAATAAGCAGCCTGCCGCTCCTTCCTCCATGCCGGCACCTGTGTGCAAACCCGCTGTCCTCTGTCATTGCTGCAGACCAGCTGGAGGGCAGTCCTGCCTACAGCAACTACACACCTTAACGCAGAGGCTTCTCCCTGTGCACGGTTAACCGGCCCAGACCCAGAGGCTGCTCCTTGCGTGCATTTGACCAGCACAGACAGCGAAGACAGGCATGGCGACCAGGAAGCATGAAAGGACTTTGCCCTCCCTACAAACACCTGAGCCACACTCCAGCGACCCTGGCCATTGCCCTAGGCCATCCAGAGGGGTGCCCCCCCCACACAGCAACATAGGGGATAAGCCAAGAGGCTGTTCCCTGTGCATGGATAACCAGCACAGACATCAGAGAAAGGCATGGCAACCGGGAAGCACGAAAGGGCTTTGCCTCCCTGCAAATACCCCCGCCGTTCTCCTGTCACACATGCCATCACCTAGGCCAACAGGAGGGCACCCCTCCCATGGCATGTTAAGGGATTAACCCACAGGATACTCCATCTGTGCGGTTGACCGGCAGACAGCAGAGACAGGCACTGAGACCAGGAAGCACGAAAGGGCTTTGCCCTTGGGGCAGAACCTGCATTGCTTGCCTGCGACCCCCACTGTCACCCTAGGCCATCCTGAGGGCTGCCCCGCCAACGGCAGCCAAGGGGATTAACACAGAGGCTGCTCTCTGTATGCAGCAAACTGGCACAGACAGCAGAGACAGTCACTGTGACTGGCAAGCAGGAAGGGACTTTGTCTCCCTTGCTGACACCCGCACCACTTACTCCCACCACTCCCATCAGTCAAGGACTATGAAAAGGTGGAAGAACCTTGTTCAACCCAAAATTCCTCAAACACCAGAAAGAAGGATCGGTGAAACTGAAATCACTGATCTTCCTGAAAAAGAATTCAAAATAAAAGTCATAAGCATGCTAATGGAGCTACAGAAAAATATTCAAGAGTTAAGGGACGAATTCAGGAGGGAGATAATGGAAATGAAACAAACAATGGAGGGATTTAAAAGCAGATTAGATGAGGTGGAGAAGACAGTTAATGGAATAGAAATCAGAACAGGAATACAGAGAAGCTGATGCACAGAGAGAAAAAAGGATCTCTAGGAATGAAAGAATATGAAGAGAACAGTGTGACCAATCCAAACGGAACAATATCCGCATTATAGGGGTGTCAGAAGAAGAAGAAGACAGAAAAGGGAACAGAAAGTGTCTCTGAAGAAATAATTGCTGAAAACTTCCCCAATCTGGGGAAGGAAAGAGTCTCTCAGGCCATTGAAGTGCAGAGATCTCCCAGCACAAGGGGCCCAAGAAGGACGACACCAAGACATACAATAAAAATGGCAAAGATCAAGGACAAGGACAGAGTATTACAAGCAGCTAGAGAGAGAAAAAAGATCACCTACAAAGGAAAACCCATCAGGCTATCATCAGACTTCTCAGCTGAAACCATACAGGCCAGAAGGGAGTGGCATGATACATTCAATGCAATGAAACAGAAGGGCCTCAAAGCAAGAATACTCTACCCAGCAAGATTATCATTTAAACTTCAAGGACAGATTAAACAATTTCCAGATGAGCAAAATATGAGGGACTTTACTTCCCACAAGCCATCTCTACAGTATATTTTGGAGGGATGGCTCTAGAAGGAAGTGTGCCTAAGACTAAATAGCTGTCATCAGACAAAATAAAAGCACAGCAAAGGAAGTATACCAACTAAATACTAACAAAATGCAAAATTAAATCAGCTACCCACAAAGTCAGTCAAGGGATATACAAAGAGCACAGAATATGACACCTAACATATAAAGAGTGGAGGAAGGAAAAGAAGGGAGAAAAAAAAGAATCTGCAGACGGTGCTTATATTAGTGTAACAAGAGAGTTAAGGAAGACTGCTAGATAGTAAAGAAGCTGCCCTTGAACTTGATGAATTGATGACCCCAAAGCCTGCAGTGGCAATACATACATATCTATAAATAAGCACCCTAAATGTAAATGGATGGAATGCACCAATCAAAAGACATAGAGTTACAGGATGGATAAAAAAGCAAGACCCACCTATTTGCTGCCTACAAGAGATTCACTTCAAACCCAAAGACATATGCAGACTAAAAGTGACGGGATGGAAAAAGATATTTTATGCAAACAATAGGTAAAAAAAGCAGGTGTTGCAGTACCTGTATCAGACAAAGAAGCTTTCAAAACAAAGAAAGTAACAAGAGATAAAGAAGGACATTACATAATGACAAACAGGTCAGTCCAATATTTTATGCAAACAACAGGTAAAAAAAGCAGGTGTTGCAGTACCTGTATCAGACAAAGAAGCTTTCAAAACAAAGAAAGTAACAAGAGATAAAGAAGGACATTACATAATGACAAACAGGTCAGTCCAACAGGAGGATATAACCGTTATAAATATTTATGCACCGAACACAGGAGCATGTACATATGAGAAAGAAATACTAACAGAATTAAAGGGGGAAATAGAATGCAATGCATTCATTTTAGGAGACTTCAACACACCACTCACTCCAAAGGACAGATCATCCAGACAGAAAATAAATAAGGACACAGAGGCACTGAACAACACACTAGAACAGATGGACCTAATAGACATCTATAGAACTCTACACCCAAAGGCAACAGGATACACATTCTTCTCAAGTACACATGGAGCATTCCCCAGAATAGACCACATACTAGGCCACAAAAAGCCTCAGCAAATTAAAAAACATTGAAATTGTACCAATCAACTTCTCAGATCACAAAGGTATAAAACTAGAAATAAATTGCACAAAGAAAACAAAAAGGCTCACAAACTCATGGGGGCTGAACTACTTGCTTCTAAATAATCAATGGATCAATGACCAAATTAAAACAAAGATCAAGCAATATATGGAGACAAATGCCAACAACAGCACAACCCCCCAATTTCTGTGGGACGCAGTGAAGGCAGTTCTAAGAGGAAAGTATATAGCAATCCAGGCCTATTTAAAGAAGGAAGAACAATCCCAAATGAACAGTCTAAATTCAAAATTACTGAAACTTTAAAAAGAACAACATATAAAGGCCAAAGTCAGTAGAAGGAGGGACATAATAAAGATCAGAGAAGAAATTAATAAAATTGAGAAAAATAAAATAGAAAAAAATCAATGAAACCAAGAGCTGCTTCTTTGAGGAAATAAACAAAATAGATAAACCCATAGCCAGACTTATCAAGAAAAAAAGAGATTCTACACACATAATCAGAATCAGAAATGAAAAAGGAAAAATTACTACAGATACCACAGAAATACAAAGAATTATGATAGAATACTATGAAAAATTATATGGTAACAACCTGGATAAACTACAAGAAATGGACAACTTTCAAGAAAAATACAACCTTCCAAGACTGACCCAGGAAGAAACAGAAAATCTAAACACGCCAATTACCAGCAAAGAAATTGAATCAATCAAAAAACTATCCAAGAACAAGACCGCCATACCAGATGGCTTCAATGCTGAATTTTATGAGACATTTAGAGAAGATGTAATGCCCATTCTCCTTAAAGTTTTCCAAAAAATAGAGGAGGAGGAAATACTTCTAAACTCATTCTATGAAGCCAGCATCACTCCAATACCAAAACCAACCAAACACCACACACACACACACACACACAAAAAAAAAAAAAACTACAGACCAATATCCCTGAGGAACATAGATGCAAAAATACTCAACAAAATATTAGCAAACTGAATTCAAAAACTCATCAAGAGGATCATACATCATGATCAAGTGGGATTCATTCCAGGGATGCAAGGATGGCAGAACAATAAAAAATCCATCAACATCATCCACTACATCAATAAATAGGACAAATATCACATCTCCTCCATAAATGCTGAAAAAGCATTTGACAAAATTCAGTATCCACTCATGATAAAAACTCTCAACAAAATGGGTACAGAAGGCAAGTACCTCAACATTATAAAGGCCATATAGGACAAACCCTCAGCCAACATCATACTTAACAGTGAAAAACTGAAAGCTTTTCCTCTAAGATCAGGAACAAGGCAAGGATGCCCACTCTCCCCATTTTTATTCAAGATAATACTGGAGGTCCTAGCCATGGCAATCAGACAACACAAAGAAAGAAAAGGTATCCAGACTGGCAAGGAAGAAGTTAAACTGTCACTGTTTGCAGATAACATGATATTGTACATAAAAAACCCTAAAGAATCCACCCCAAACTCCCAGAACTAATATCTGAATTCAGCAAAATTGCAGTATACAAAATTAATACACAGAAATCTGTTTCATTCCTATACACTAACAATGAGCTAGCAGAAAGAGAAATCAGGAAAACAAGTCCATTCACAATTCCATCAAAAAGAATAAAATACCTAGGAATAAACCTAACTAAGGAACTGAAAGACCTATACCATCAAAACTATAAGACACTCTTGAGAGAAATTAAAGAGGACACTAATAAATGGAAATTCATCCCATGCTCTTGAGTAGGAAGAATTAATAGTTAAAATGGCTATCCTGCCTAAAGCAATCTACAGATTCAATGCAATCCCTATCAATATACTGACAGCATTCTTCAATGAACTGGAACAAATAGTTCTAAAATTCATATGGAACCACAAAAGACCCCAAATAGCCAAATCAATCCTGAGAAGGAAGAATAAAGCAGGGGGGATTATGTTCCCCAACTTCAAGCTCTACTACAAAGCCAGTTATCAAGACAATTTGGCACTAGCACAAGAACAGGCCCATAGATCAATGGAACAGACTAGAGAGCCCAGATATAAACCCACGCATATATGGCTAATTAATATACAATAAAGGAGCCATGAATATACAATGGGGAAATGACAGTCTCAACAACTGGTGTTGGCAAAACTGGGCAGCTACATATAAGAGAATGAAACTGGATTACTGTCAAATGCCATACACAAAAGTAAATTTGAAATGGATCAAAGACCTGAATGTAAGTCATGAAACTCTTAGAAGAAAACATAGGCAAAACTCTTGAATATAAACATGAGCAACGTCTTCATGAACTTATCTCCCCGGGCAAGGGAAACAAAAGTAAAAATGAACAAGTGGGACTATATTAAACTAAAAAGCTTCTGTACAGCAAAGGACACCATCAATAGAAAAAAAAAGGCATCCTACAGTATGGGAGAATATATTCATAAATGACATATCCAGTAAGGGATTGACATCCAAGATATACAAGGAGCTCATGTGCCTCAACAACCAAAAAACAAATAACCTGATTAAAAAATGGGCAGAGAATCTGAACAGACACTTCTCCAAAGAAGAAACTCAGATGGCCAACAGGCACATGAGATCTCCACATCGCTAATTATCAGAGAAATGCAAATTAAAATCACAATGAAATACCACCTCACACTAGTTAGTTTGGCCAACATCCAAAAGACAAATAACAACAAATGCTGGCGAGGATTTGGAGAAAGGGGAACCCTCATACACTGTTGGTGGGAATGTAAATTAGTTCAACCATTGTGGAAAGCAGTATGGAGGTTCCTCAAAAAACTAAAATTAGAAATACCAGTTGACCCAGGAATTCCACTCCTAGGAATTTAAGAAAACAGGATCACAGAGTCAAAAAAACACGTATGCACCCCTATGTTTATCACAGCACTATTTACAATAGCTAAGATATGGAAGCAACCTGTGTCCATCAGTAGATGAATGGAAAAAGAAGAGGTGGTACATATACACAATGGAATATTATTCAGCAGTAAGAAAACAAATCCTACCATTTGCATCAACATGGATGGAGCTAGAGGACATTATACTCAATGAAATGTCAGGCGGAGAAAGATATGTACCAAGTGATTTCACTCATGTGTGGAGTATAACAACAAAGCAAAAACTGAAGGAACAAAACAGCAGCAGACTCACAGAACCCAAGAATGGACTAACAGTTACCAAAGGGAAAGGGACTGGGGAGGATGGGTGAGAAGGGAGGGATAAGGAGATTAAGGGGCATTATGATTAGCACACATAATATAGCGGGGGTAGGCGGGGGCACGGGGAAGGCAGTATAGCACAGAGAAGATAAGTAGCGATTCTATAGCATCTTACTACGCTGATGGACAGTGACTGTAATGGGGTATGTGGTGGGGACTTGATAATAGGGTGAATGTAATAGCCACAATGTTGCTCATGTGAAACCTGATGGTAAAATTATATATCAATGATATCTTAATGCAAAAAAATTTAATTATTGCATCCATGAACAGAGAAAACTTCCTTTCCAGTTTCAATGTCTTTATTTATTTTTTTGCCTATCTGTTCTGGCTATCCTGTCCACTACTATAGTAAATACAAGTGGTTAAAGCAGGCATTCTTGCTTTCTTCCTGGTATTAGGGGAAAAAAGCTTTCCATCTTTCACCGTTGAGTATGATCTTCACTGTGGGGTTTTTTTATGACTTTTATTATGTTGATTTAGATTCCTTCTATTCCTGGTTTGTTGAGATTTTATCAGTTAAGGGTGCTGAATTTGTCAAATGCTTTTTCTGCATCAATGAAGGTGATCATGTGGTTTCCACCTTCATTTTGTTAGTGTATTACATCAATTCATCTTTTTTATTAAGCTATCATTGATATACAGTGTTATGAATGTTTCACATGAGAACACCATGTGGTTACTACATTCACCTATATTATCAAGTCCCCCCACACCCCACTGCAGTCACTGTCCATCAGCCTAGGAAGATTCTATAGAGTCACTACTTGTCTTCTCTGAGCTATACTGCCTTCCCCATGACCACCCAATATATTATGTGTTAGTCATAATGCCCCTTAATCTCCTTCTCCCTCCCTCCCCAACCACTCCTCCCCCCTCTTCCCTTTCATACCCGCTAGTCTCTTTCTGGGAGTCTGTGAATCTGCTGCTGTGTGTTCCTTCAGCTTTGCTTCATCGTTATACTCCACAAATGAGGGGAAATCATTTGGTACTTGTCTTTCTCCACCTGGCTTATTTCACTGAGCATAATACCCTCTAGCTCCATCCATGGTGTTGCAAGTGGTAGGACTTGTTTTCTTCTTATGGCTGAATTTTCCATTGTGTATATGTACCACCTCTCCTTTATCCATTCATCTACTGATGGACACTTAGGTTGCTTCCATTTCTTGGCTATTGTAAATAGTGCTGCAATAAACATAGGGGTGCATCTGTCTTTTTGACTCTGTGATCCTGTTTTCTTAGGGGAAATTTCTAGGAGTGGAATTCCCAGGTCAAATCATGTTTCTGTTTTTTTGAGGAACCTCCATACTACTTTCTACAATGGTTGAACTAGTTTACATTCCCACCAGCAGTGTAGAAGGGTTCCCCTTTCTCCACATCCTCGCCAGTATTTGTTGTTTCTCTTTTGGATGTTGGCCATCCTGACTTGTGTGAGGTGGTATCTCATTGTGGTTTTAATTTGCATTATCCTGATAATTAGCGTTGTGGAGATCTTTTCATGTGCCTGTTGGCCATCTGAATTTCTTCTTTGGAGAAGTGTCTGTTCATATCCTTCGCCCATTTTTTAATCAGGTATTTGCTTTGCTTTTTGGTTGTTGAGGCGCATGAGCCCTTTATATATTTTGGATGTCAACCTTTTATTGGATATGTCACTTATGAATATATTCTCCCATACTGTAGGATGCCTTTTTTGTTCTGCTGTTGGTTTTCTTTGCTGTACAGCTTTTTAGTTTGATATATTCCTCCCACTTGTTCATTTTTGCTTTTGTTTCCCTTGCCCGAGGATATGTTCATGAAAAAGTTGCTCATGTTTATATTCAAGAGTTTTGCCTATGTTTTTTTCTAAGAGTTATGGTTTCATGACTTACATTGTTCTTTGATCCATTTCGAGTTTACTTTTGTGTATGAAGTTAGCAATAATCCAGTTTCATTCTCTTACAAGTAGCTGTTCAGTTTTGCCAACACCAGTTGTTGAAGAGGCTGTTATTTCCCCATTGTATGTCCATGGCTCCTGTATTGTATATTAATTAGCCATATATGTGTGGGTTTATATCTGGGTCTCTATTCTGTTCCATTGATCTATGAATCTGTTTTTGTGCCAATACCATATTGCTATGGCTTTGTAGTAGAGCTTGAAGTTGGGAGCATCATCCTCCCTAGCTTTATTCTTCCTTCTCAGGATTGCTTTGGCTATGTGAAGTCTTTGTGGTTCCATGTGAACTTTAGAACTATTTGTTCTGGCTCACTGAAGAATGCTATTGGTATTTTGATAGGAATTGGATTGAATCTGTAGATTGTTTTAGGCAGGATGGCCATTTTGACAATATTAACTCTTCCTATCCATGATCACGGGATGTATTTCCATTTATTGGTGTCTTCTTTAATTTCTCATAAGTGTCTTATAGTATTCAGAGTATAGGTCTTTCACCCCCTTCATTAGGTTTATTCCTAAGTATTTATTCTACTTTATGCAATTGTGAATAGAGCTGTTTTCCTGATTTCTCTTTCCCCTAGCTCATCATTAGTATATAGGAATGCAACAAATTTCGGCATATTTATTTTGCATCCTGCAACTTTGCTGAATTCAGTTATTAGTTCCAGTAGTTTTGGGGTGGATTTAGGATTTCCTATGTACTATACCATGTCATCTGCAAACAGTGAGTTTAACTTCTTCCTTACCAATGTGGATACCTTTTTTCTGTGTTGTCTGATTCCTGTGGCTAGGACCTCCAGTACTATGTTGAGTAGAAGTGGGGAGAGTGGGTATCCTTCTCTAAGTGTTCCCAACCCTAGAGGAAAAGCTTTAAGCTTTTCGCTCTTAAGGATGCTGTTGGGTGTGGGTTTATCATATGTGGCCCGTATTGTGTTGAGGTCTTGCCCTGTATACCCATTTTGTTGAGAGTCTTCCCAAGTACATCATGAATGGATGTACATGGGTTGGTTTTTGTATGCTGAATCATCCTTGCATTCCAGGAATCAAGTCCACTTGGTCATGGTTCTTATCATTTAAGTATGGTGTGAAATTCAGTTGGCTAATATTTTTTCAGGATTTTTGCATCAATATTCATAAATGGGAGATATTGGTGTGTATTTTTTGTTTTTCTCATAAGGTCTTTCTCTAGCTTTGGTGTCAATGTAATGCTGGTCTCATAAAGTGAGTTAGGAATTGTCCCCTCCTCCTTAACTTTTTGGAAAAGTTTGAGAAGTATTTTTGATAATTCTTTAAATGTTAGGGAGAATTCACTAGTGAAACCATCAGATCCACAGGGTTTTTCATTGTTGGGAGATTTTTTATTACTGATTCTATCTGCTTACTAGTTATAGGTCTATATAGATCTTTTATTTCTTTGTGATTTAGTCTTGAAGGTTTTGTCCATTTCTTCCACATTATCTGAATTTTTTGGTGTACAACTGTTTATGCTACTCTTTTATAATTTTTATTTCTGTTGAATCAGTGGTAACATCCCCACTTTTAATTTCTGATTTTAGTAATTAAAAATTTTTTTCTTAGCCCATTTAGGTAAAGGTTTGTCAATTTTGCTGATCTTTTCAAAGAACAAACTTTTGGTTTCATTGTTTTTCTCATTGTTTTTCCAGCTTAGTATCCGTACTGTAATCTTTAATTTTCTTCCTTATGCTACTTTTTGGGCTGTTTGTTCATTCTCTTATTCCTTAAACGGTAAAGTTCACTTGTTGATTTTTTTTTAAAGTAAGTATTTCATGGGTTTAAATTTTCCCCTTAGCATTGCTTTTACTGCATTTGATAGTTTTGGTGTTTTTTATTTTAATAAGTCTCTTGGCATTTTCTAATTTCCCTTGTGATTTCTTCTTTGATCCATTGATTAAGAATGTATTGTTTCACTTGAACAAATTTATGAATTTTCCCAATTCTCCTTTGTTATTGATTTCCATCTTTATGTTGTTGTGGTCAGAGAAGATACTTAGTATGTTATCTCTCTTCTTAAATCTACTGAGACTTAATTTGTGGCCTAGTATGTGGTCTATCCTAGAAACTGCCCCATGTGCCCTTGAGAAGAATGTGTGTGGTATTGTTGTTCTATATACGTCTGCTAGATATAGTTGGTTTATTGTGCTGTTCAAGTCCCGTTTTATTTTCTCTCTGGTTGATTTATCCATTAGAGTGGGATATTAAAATCTCTGAACACTTACAAAATTGTCTGTCCCTTTGTCAAATTTTGCTTCATGTATTGCTGGTCTGTTATTAGGTGTATGAAAGTTTATACTTCTTGCTATATCAAGCCTTTTATTAATATAGGCTTTTTGTCTTTCATGACTTTTTTTCTTAAAGTCTATTTTGTCTGACATTAGTACAGCCACCGCTACTCTTGGTTGGTTATGCTTTGCATAGAGCACCCATTTCCATTCTTCCACTTTTAGTGTATTTACATACTTGAATCTATAAAGTGATTCTCTTGTAGAGAGCAAATAGCTGGATTAAAAAAAATTTATTCTGTCAATCTCTGTCTTTTGGTTTTAAAGTTTAATCCATTTACATTTACATACTGCCACGGAGAGACTTACTTTTGACATTTTGCTCTTTGTTTACCATATGCCTTGTGGGTATTTTTGTCCTTCATTTCCTACATTATAGTCTTGTATGTGGGTGTGTTCAGTTAATTTTTTCATAGTGAAATGTATTCCCTTCTCAGTTCCTTTAGGGAATATTCTATAACTATTTTTTTATGGTTATCATAGAGATTACATTTAACATCCTAACATTATAACACTCTGATTTGGATTTATACCAGCTTAACTTCAATAGCATACAAAAATGCTGCTCCTTTATAATTCTACTGCCACCTCTTTCAGTTCCTGATGTCACAAAATAACATCTTTATATATTGTGTCCAAAACCTTTAATAATTGTTTTTCTTAATGCATTAGTTAATCTTCTAAATTATGTAGAAAGTAAAGTGTAGAGTTACAAAGTAGGGCTACAATACTACTAGTTTTTAGATTAATTTATAACAATTCTCTTAAATCATGTAGAAAACAAAAAGTGGAGTTACAAGCCACTGTTACAGTAATAGTAGAGTTGCCCAAGTATTTACCTTTAATCAGGACTTTACACCTTCATACAGCTTCAAGTTACTGTCTACTGACCTTTCACTTTAACCCGAAGACTCCCTTGGGCAGTCAGGTCTATTGGGAACAAACTCTCTTGGGCTTGTTCGTCTTTCCTTAACTTATCCCTTACTTTTGAAGAATAGCTTGCCAGATATAGGATTCTTGATGTTCGGGCTTCTTCTTTCAGGCACTTTTAATATATATGAACCCACCGTCCTCTGGTCTCTAATGTTTCTGATGAACAAACCATCCATCACCTTACTGAGGTTCTTTTGTATGTGATGATTAGCTTCTCTATTGCTGCTTTCCAGGTTCTGTTTTGGCTTTTGATGATTTGTTTATAATGTGTCTTGGTGTGGGTCTCTGAGTTTGTTGAGCTTCTTGGCTGTTTACAGTCATGTTTTTCATAAAACTTGGGAAGTTTTGGGCCACCATTTCTTTAAATATTCTCTTCTTCTTCTCAGACACCCACGATGTGTATGCTGATCTGCTAGAGGTGTCCTGCAGGTCTCCTAGATTCTGTTCACTTTTCATCAATTTTTTTTCTTTCTGTTCCTCATACTTGATCATTTCAATCATCTTTTCTTTAAGTTCACTGCATCTTTTGCCCTCTTAAAGCTGCTGAATCTCTTTAGTGAATTATTCATTTTCATTATTTTCTTTTTCAGTTCTAGAATGTTTCTTAAGGTTCTTTTTAGGTTTTCTCTCCCTTCATTCCTACTTCCATTTGATTCACACATCATTTTCTGGACTTTTTCCTCATTTTCCATTAGTTCTTTAGCATCTCTATGACAGGGGTTTTCAATTCTTCACCTGGTAGGTATCCCACATGGTTGTTCTCAGAGATACTTTGTCTATTATTTTTGTCCTTTGAATGGACCAATTCTTTAAATGCCTTGTCATTTTGTTGTTGTGACATTTGAATCCAGTAATATGGTAATACTGGCACTCAGATTTCCCCCCTACCCCAGATTTGCCATTTGCTTTGATTATTGTAGGTTATGTCCATGTCTAGGATCTGCCTGAGGTGTAAACTTAAGGTTTTCTGAGCCTGCACCTTTCCCTGGACATATACTGTGACTTTTCTTATTTCCTCTGTGTATGGAGTTGGTTTTGAATGTTACATCATCATTGCCTAGTCATCAATGTCTGACTGTCAAAAGGGGAAAAGGAGCAAATTGAGGGGAGGTAAAAAATGTGTTGGCCCTTTAAATCCCCTGGATGTTGCTTCTGTTGAGGGGCTTGCGGCTGTGTGTGCACACGTGCATGTGCACATACGTGCAATACTGCCTGCCTGCCTCTGTGTCTATGCCTCCATGATCAGCAGGAGGAACCAGCGATGAGAACACAGATCCCGAGATTTGGATAACAAGGTCCTTGTTCCCATAAGCTGTGCACAAGCTCCTCTAGGACCGGGCACATGGCTGCCTGCCCTATGGCCGGAGAGCTGTTATTGTGCAGAGCTGATGGAAAGTAGTAACTTAGTGTCCAAGACCTGCCCTGGAAGACCCAAGGCTTCAATAGACTCAATTCCCAAGTCAGATTCTGCCAGTGTAATTGTTGTCAAGGCGGGGACACAGATTCCTGCAACTTCCTACATGTCATCATCCCAGAATCCTCTCCCAGGTGTACATTTTTACACTAAGGTCATTGGTGGGTTCAGGTTCAGCCTCATCTATTACCAAGTTCTGTCAACCTTCCATTTGATGGTTTTAGCAGTCATTGATTTGTGACTAGATCCATGATTTCATAAAAGGTTGCAAATTAGTAACTTATAGTTCTGCCATATTCTTCTGCCTGTATTAGCTGGAATTCTTTTATAAAGAATTTTGCTCCCAATGACTTGATCGCCTCGAAATAGTTTAGATAGGAAAACTGGATGTATGTTTGTGGTTTTGTCATGAACTTTGGGAGTCTTATACTTGCTGTGTTTCAATCAGTCATGCTTTTGATGGCAAATTGGTCCACATTACGCCCAGGAGAGGTCTTTTATGCTGGCTTCCAAGTGCCTTAACCATAACCCCATTATTCAGAGTGTTTCTTTGGAGTTCCAGGCCCTGCCTTCTAAATCTGAAACCAGGCACTTCTCCAAAGATCCCTGGCTCCTTTTATTGGGAAATGCCATTCAGACCAAGATCTTGGCTTTGAGGTGGGGATACAGGAAAAGGCAGGTCCACAGCCCAGGCTGGATCATGCTGAACTGGTAGAGACCCGGTGTGTCTCCTGCATATCCAGGGCTGCCTTTCCACTGCCAAAGCCTAGGACCATTCGCTACCTGAACCCATAACGCCCAAGAAGCCGGCTCACAGGTGGATCACACCCCTGCAGGCTGGGCTCAGTCTGTTCAAGTCAAGTCAAAGCCGCTGGCCAAGCATTCCCAGACTCCACCCGGGGAAGGAGACTAGGCTGAGGGAGGCCTGTGGTTACCTTCTGGCCTATCCTGATGCACCTGGCCTCATGGTGTCCCAGCCTCACCTACAAATCTAATCATGAAAGCCTGTGGACACCTTGATTGCATAGATGTTTCCACCTCTGTTTTCCCCACCGGAATTCATGCTCCTTAAGGACAAGGACCTCGTTTATCTTGCTCAATCTCTCTCCCACTTCCACGTTGTAGGGCCCAGTAAGTACTTGTTGACAAATGAACTGAAGGCACTGTGTCTTTTTTACTTAAAAAAGGCCCAGCGACTTGACTCACCTGAGCTCACACAGCAGAGCAGGGGTTAAAACCCCTGGGCTCCACGCTGGCTGTCTCCAAGGCAGCCCCGATCCCATGCTCCCCTGCCCCCAACTGCTTCTGGGTGCCAGGGATGCCCAGGGGCTGTGCAGAGCACGCTAGCCCCTAGCACTTTGCTTGGACAGGCCTGCAAGGACACTGTCATACTGGCTACTGCCGGAAATGCTGGGAGCACCTCCCAGCACTGTCTTGCCTGGTTCGGCAGGGGACATACCTGTCATTGAGTCAGGGAGGCAGCTGGGTGACCATCCTCATTAGGGCATCCAAAAAAATAGGAAATGCACCCCCTCTTCACAGGGAGGAACAGAATGCTGAGGGATTGGGAAGCTTACCTAAGGTCACAGTGATTCAGGGACACAGTCCAAGCCCCTGATTCTTAGGCACAATTTGGCTTCACTGAGCTGGGAGATGCTCCAGCCAAACATAGGCTGAAGTGGGAAGGCAAGGAGAAAGAGGTTGAAGGAGAGAGGAGAGGGTAGCAGGGAAAGCATTTTAACTCCGAATCTGCTTAATGAAAAAGGTGGTCAACCAGCAGGACGCAGACTTGTTAGCGCGGAAGGCTGTCAAGAGAGTGGCTGCCAAGAAAGCCCCAGGAGCTGCCCTCCCCCCAGCAACGCACTCGATCCATTCTGTGCCGGGGCCCTACAGCCTGTCTCAGCAGTCTCAGGGGGACAGTTCCAAGGGGCTGTGTTTCTCTGCAGTGAAGTGTCGCACTGGGGACTCTGTGACATCAGCCCGAGAGCCAGAGGAGGAGGCCCTTCCAACCTCGGAAGCAGGCAGGAGCTCTGCTCTTCTCCCCACTGGATGGCAGCTTCCTCCGAGAAGGGACATGTGGCCCTGCCTCTGAGAGCTGGGGATCCAAGCAGCACCTGGGCACCAAATGTCCCAGTGCCCAGCCCTGTTCTGTGGCCTGAACCTTTCCCAAGTCCCCAGGCCTGCTCCTCTCCAAGGGCTTCCATCCCCTGCTGCTGTGTGGCAACTGCTCACCTCGGTGGCTGAAGAGCAGCTGGCACTTTCTTTGCTCATGATCCTGTGGGACAGAGTGTGGACCTGGTTCATCTGAACCACTCCGCAGGTCCCCTGGGTCACGTGCGTGGTATCCTGGGGGTTCGGGTTCCACCAAGCCTCATGCACGGGCCTGGCGTTCCGTGCCGGCTGTCAGCCAGGCTCTCCATCGGGTGGCGGAATTCTCAGCAGCAGCAGAAGGCCCTCTAGTGCCAGGTCATGCTTTCTAAGGTTCCACCGAGCAAAGCAAGTTGATGAGCCTGCGGTCAGGACACCTGAGAACCTGAGGCACAGGCACTCGGAAGCCCGACTCCTGGGGCCATTACGCCAAGACTTTCCTAACCAGAGGGGTCAGAGAGATGAGGTCATCAGGGCCAGCACTAGTCAGGGCCACCCAGGGCTGATGTCACCCCTGGCCTCAGAGTGCCAACAACAGTGTTCACTGGGCACCCATGGGGCCCCGCGTCCCATGGGCTGCTGAGGAGCCAGGAATCACACTCTGGGCAGAGCAGCCTCAGTGGCTGAGCAGGATTTCAGCAAGGGCCTGGAAAAGGACATGGTGGAGAGGCAGCAGGTCCACTTTGCACAGCCCAGAGCTGTGGGCAGAGGGCTGGGGAGACAGAAGAGGAACAACCATGGCTCAGCTGAAGAGCGCTGGGTGACAGGGCAACTCAGCCCCAGGGACCACTAAGGGTTCGGGGCAGGTGCTCTGCTACGACGCCTGTGAGAGGGCCCAAGCAGCCTTGGAGATGCAAGCTGCCTGCGGGGAGAGGGCACGCCCCCCAGCCAGGGCACAGTGCGGCACTGAAGGCAGCAAGGGGCATCCCGGCTGTGGCCCTTGGGCCTGGGACCCAAGCCCGATGGGAACTGGGGGCCACGCTCGCTGCATCTAGCCAAGTGGGGGCTCGGGGGGAGCCAGCTAGTTGTAAGTACTCTGCAGAGCTCCACCTGGCCTGCCCCAGCCCAGCTCAGCCCATTTCCCAGCAGCAAGGGCAGCAAGGCCCAGAGAGTTCTGTCTCAAGGGCGGCTCACCAGGGTCCCCGGCCCACCTACTAGCTGACTGACCATACACAGGCCCCTTCAACTCTGGCCTGTTCCCTCCCCAGGAAGCAGGGGCCCACCTACTTCTCAGCACAGAGCAATCTAAGGGCTCAGGACAAGCATGGCAAGGGACTGTCAGTGCCGGTTACATCGCCTAGAACATGGGGTGGAGGACAACTGCTGTTAGCTTTCCAGTGTGAACACACCAGTTACCAGCACGTGACTTACCTGTGTGTTAGGAATGAGTACACACGCACTGAGAGCGTGCAGTCCACAGATCCAGTACAGGCAGAGCATGCCGTCAAGCCCACCGAAGACCACAGTGCACGGGTGAGCCTGGAGGCAGTGTTTACAGACAGGAGGAGGGCTCCGGTGAAGGGGTGGGAGCTGCCCCCAGGGAGATGCCAGCAGCGCGCACACTCCCACGCCTGCCACCGCCGAGTGAAGGGGCTGCCAGCCATCAAGCGCCTCTTCAGCACAAGGCCACTGGGTTGGGGGAAGCGCTTCCACTGACAACCTCGGCTAAGCTTCCCAGCCTTTGAAGAAGTCTTCCTCCTGGCTTCTGAAGAGGAAACACACCCGGGGTGAAGGGAGTGGCCACAGCCACTGACGCCACCACTGAACCACGAGGACTGCGGCAGCGTCGAGGTCTCCGCGGGTGGCTCCATGGAGAAGCAGGCCACACGTGTTCCCAGGCCCGACCAGCATGTTCCAGCAGTCCAGCTCAGGCAGCGCGTTCTTCTCTAAGTCTTGGTTCTTCTTCTATAAAACTGAGATGACAGTCCCTACATGTAAGGCTGCTACAGCCCTAGGTCACATAATGCATGTTTGGTCCCTAGGGGACAAGGCAATTGTCAAAAACTGATCAATTATGACTAAAAAACACAAATAATTTGCTATACATGATTATTCATAATAAATGGCTTAATTATTGCTCAACCTACTTTTTAATCAAGTACCACAATCCACCAAATGCAAATGAACATTGGACACAAGGAGCCTTGCAGGACCAGAGGCTCCTTCAGCAAAGCCACTCAGCATGGATGTGGGTGAGAAGAGAGGGGCCCCTGTGACCACCCAGACCGAGGCCAGCTGCCCACTCACGGGGGCACGTCCGACCTGCCCTCCCGCCCTCTGATCTGAAGCCGGAACCTCTTCTGGCGGCAGCCCAGCACCGGAAGCCTTGGGAAGCGGCAGCACTGCAGGCCCGCAAAGCCCCTCTCGCCGACTGTCTGCAGTGCCTGCAGAACGTGGCTTCTCTCATCTAAGCCTTTTGAGCAGCAACCAACATTCACTAGGCTTCTACCCAGTGCGCGGATCACCACAGAACCACGTGAAATTCCTTCATCCTCCACTGGAGAGGGAGGAAACAGAGCTCCAACTTGACTGCGAGGGGGCATGTGAACCACAGGGCCTGCTCAACGCCTGGGCTGCCTGTCACCTCCTCTGGGAAGCCCTCCACAAGCAGGCCCCATGCAGGTTGATCTCTTCTCACTTATCTGAAAAGCTCTCCCCGGCTGGGGTCTCAGGAAGATGCCTGCTCGGCCTGTCCAGGCCAGGACACAACATTTGCTCACGCTATTCGTCGGCCAACTCTCCATTAAGGGGTAGGGGGTGGTGACGTACAGGAGGCAGAGACCTGAAAACCAGAATCCACACAGTGCTCTTCAACCCCACTCCAAGTATACAATCTCCAGATCTCTAATTGGAATTCATTCCCCCCAGGACTTTGGTAATTGATACCCAAACAGCTCAAGACACAAGCCAGAAGTCCAGGAAACCCCAAGTCCCAACTCACCCGCCTCTGACAGCCTGGGAGCTGGCATCGACCCCAGCCCTCACCCTCATGACTGGCAGAAGCACAGGGGCCGTAGGCCTGAACTCCTGCTGCTCAAAGCCCCCAATGGCCCATTCTTTTCACCAGCACCCATGGGCCTACTGTGGCCAGTCTCGGGATGAGCTGAGTGGGAGTCCTGACCGCCAGGGCCCGTGATCGATGAAACCTCAGACCCAAGTGTTTATTACCAAGACAAGTTGCCTCGTTCACAGCAGATGGAAGGAGAACCTCTACAACCCTGTGGGAAGACAACAGGGGTATGTACCACCTGTAAACTAAACCATTTCCTGACCCAGAAATTCCAATCCCTGATATTTATTCTAGAACTACATGTGCATGCAGGCAAAATTTCCAGTCTGCTGATATTATAAGTAACAATTCAGTGACCATCAGTTGACAGCGGTTGGAACAAGTTGTCAGCCATAACTGGAGTGCTAGCACGGAGCCAGGACCTAGGGAAGGAGCAGCTCACACACACGTGGTGATGCAGAAGTAGGGTAAAAAAAAGCCAGGCACGCAGCCAGGTACAGAGTATGTGAATTGTACGGAAAAACGATTCTTTGTACACGTGCAAGTGAGCATGCACACATGGGATCCTTCTCCCTGGAAGAACAGGAGGGAACGGACAACTCCAGCTGCCTGTGGGCCACAGGACGGCAACAGGGACTATGTTTCAGCCTGTGTCTTCAGTACCAAGTGTGTTCACTGGTGCCCATTTAGGGGAATGAACGAACACGTGACACCCTTGCTCTGTAGTGTGGTGCAAGGGTGTAAGTGGAAGGAGCCCCGAGAGCAGCCTCTGCTGATGGTGGGGGCGGCACGCTGCGCAGGACCTCAGAGAGAGGCAGCGTGGCTGTCCCAGGGACAGGGCATGGAGGGAGGCATGGCCGCACAGCATCCCTGAAGCAGGCCCTACTTGGCTTAAGTCAGAAGGAAGGCTGTGTTTTCCCAGATGGCAGAAGCTGCACTTTCAGCGGGAAGGGCCAGATGGTGGGTGGTGGGTGCAGGGAGCGGGTGAGGGAGAGGGGAGGAGGCCGGGGCCCAGCCAGGTGATGCCAGGGTCTCCCTTTTGGTGGCTGGAAACGTGTATATCCCAGGGGAGGTCTGAAGGGGAGGGGGGGAGCACGTGGAGCTGAGCTCCAGCACTGGGCAAAGGCGCTGACAGCCCCAGTCCAGGGAGGACAGCTGGTGGGAAGAGACCAGTGCACTTCCAGGCCCATGACTGGGCTCATGCTTCTTGGGTGAGTGGGAATGAGGACCCAAGTGACTGCCCTGGGGGGCAGTTCCATCCAGCCCAGGACCAGAGAGTGAGCTGGGGCACCTGTGCCCTTGTCTAGGCTCCAAGCACAAAGCAGCTGCCGCCAAGAACAAGCATGGTCTTGATCTGCTGAGAAGTAAAGGGATTCCCCCAGGCAGAGCGCCCCATCTCTTCCTTCCGAGAAGCAGCACCCAGCATGGCACGCAGTGCCCAGAGGCACAGCAGCGGCGGCCGCAGAGGCAGGAGCGGCACCCGGGAGCAGGGGGCGCCTCCTCTCAGCTCACGCGTTCACTGGATAGTCTCGTGGCAGTGCCGCAGCCTTCTGCCAGTCTGGGTCGGTAAGTGCGCCCAAGACCTGTCCCCTCAACAGAAGTTACCAGGGCTATGGCAGGCCTGGTGGGGAGAGAAGTTCTCACCTGTGTGGTCCTGGCCTGGATTCCACCAGAAAGCACAGCCTACGGTGAGGGTCTGTGGGTAAACAGTGTGATTTTGAATGTGATCCCAGCACAGGGTGGGGTGAGGAAAAGTGAGATGGGGTGCATTTTTTAGTTGGGTACCATGTGGGCTGTGAGAAGCCCTGCAGAGCTGCCTCCACAGAGAGGATGCCCAGCGCCCGTGGTGCCCAGGGCAGCCCTGGGGCCTGAACAACCCCTGCTGCCCACATGAGATGCCGCCAGGGATACCTGCCTGAAGCCAGGGCTGTAGCAAGGGCCCAGAGGATGGAGATGGGGCACAACAGGTGACCTGTAAACACCTGTCCACAGGTGTTCCTTCCTTCCGGCTGGCAGGAAGAAGCCTGGACCTGCACTCCACCCGCGCCCTTGACGTGGGGCCCCCGACATGGCTCCCACACTCCTGATGGGAGCCAGGCCTGTGTGCGCGCGGCAGTCGGAGAGCCTCTCCCTTAATACCTCTGTTCCTTCTCGCTCCTTATTCCTCTGAGCCAACAAAGGCCACGCCCAGACAGTCAAGCAACACTGACAGTGGGCACCCCCCTAGCCGGGACGCCCCTCGTCTCCGTGGCTCCCCGGCATGCTCTCTGGCTTCCCTTCCTCCCCCACTGACTGGCAGGGGTCGGGCCTCGGCTCTGGCTCCTTCCTGTTCTGCACGAGTCGCCTCTGCAAGCCGCATACCAGGCTCTCTCAGCTCGGCCCTCCTCTCCTAGGTGTTGCCCATGTGTCCCATCCAAGGAGACTGTACCTCTTCCTCCCTGCAGGCCCTGCAGCGCTGAGAACAGCGACCACAGCACCGTCCTGTCTTCTGTCCTGGACAGGAGTTCTGAGAAGCATTATGTGAACCCCGCTTGTACACAGTGTGAAGTCAGATACGCGGAGGGACGCCATCAGCCTGTCTTACATGTTGTCCGAGGCAATGCTGGATCTGCAGTCAGGCTTTCACAGCAGTTATCTAACCATACCTATATTCCGGCTGTCAAGGAAGGGCCACAGAGGGCCAGTGGATGCTGGGAGCGCCCTCCAGGCTACCCTGGGGGGCTGACCACAGCAACAAAGGCAGTGGGCTTGCCTCCTCACTGCCCCGTCCGGGGCTGTCAGAGGCCAGCTTTCAGGTGCCAAAGACTGGATATGCTGAAAAGAGAAAAACCACTACTGGGAAAAAGCATTCACCCCAGTGGACCTTTACATTTAAGCCCTCAGCAATGGCAAACTTCCCAAACTTATGCACCTCAATCTGACCCCAACCAAATGATCATACATAAGAAAGCAGTTCAGGCAGAGCTAAAGGCTAAAATCAAAAGGCATCTGGGGCTGTACTTCCCCAGGGTGGGGCTCTGGGGAACCGATCCGTTCAGGACCTTGAGGTCCAACACAAAAGGCAGGGGAGCACCCACTTTGTATTAGGGTGGGCTACTGCTCTGCTGGGGGGCAGAAAACTGTCTTGTGTTTCATATTTTATTACATCAATGGCTTGACAATTTTTATTTAACTTGAGCAAATATTGGAAATAGAAAAATGAATTCTGCAGAATTTCACAAATAAAATTTCCAATGTCCGCTAACAAATGTTCTCAGTCAGTGGCTGAGCAATTATAATGCTATGAACATTCACCAAATGAATGTGCTGAAGTAGAAAACAGGCAGAAGAGACATTAAAATATTACTTACAACAGCATTATTACAACATTATTTTCTTTAAAATTTCAACATGGATTTTATCACTTCAAAAGATATACAGCATTTCCATTATATTTGCAAACTTAACCTTATACATCTTTTAAAATCTTGAAAAACTTGAAGCAATCTAAAAAGCACTTAGCAAAGTGGATGGGTCTACCTGATGGGATACGATCTGCTCCGTATGAAGCCGTTTCAGGAGAAGGTGGCTGTAAACACCCGTCTCACACAGCATGCATAGCCTACACCGACCTTCCTTCTTCCGAGCTCTAACGCTGCTGCAATTGTGCTTCACTCTAATTAAGAAGAGCTGCAGTGATCGGGGGAGTGGCCAAAAGAGGATCTGTGTCTGAGCATTGCACAAGATCACCAGGATGCAGATGAGCTAAATACCTCTAGTCAACTTGAGGAGAAGTTTCACTTGCTAGTAAAAGCTTGAATCTGGGTCACTAGATTCAGAAACAGGCCAGACGAGAGAAATGAGGCTCTCCTTTGCTCACACAAGCAGGGGTCCAGTTAGTGTAATGCACTGTTCGGCTTATTTTTGGTATGCGATTATACCAATAGTACATCTGATATTTAGAAAGACAAAAATAGGGCGGAGCTGAAATTTAAAGTGACAATGAGCACACTTAAATAGTGGTGTGTGGTATTTGAGGAAACTTCATATACACAGAAAACAACTGCTTAATTAGTCCACCACAGTAAGCTTTTACAAGTTGACCACTTTTTCATCTTCATTTTTTGATTAGAGGTCTATGCTATCGAAGTGTCTTATAGGTTAAAAACTACCAAAAACCATTTTGAGGAAGTGGTGTCTTGGTGGCACAGATATACCTAGCCAACGCAGTGGGTGTGTTACACTCATTTCTGGCTCCTGACACCAGCACCTGATTGTGTACCACTATGAACCTAATCGGCACCACTCAGGCACGTTACTTCCTGGGTAGAAGAGCTGTATTACAGAATCGACCACTGTTTCAGACCAGTCAACACAATATTCAAGTAACAAGGTGTTTAAATGGATAAGTGACAAAAATTTTACCTAACACTTTACACACCTACATAAAATTAAATAGAAGAGACTTTTAATGCATCTGCAGTACAATTTATATCTTTTAGGATTTCTAAACTAAAAGTTAAACTATCATTTGCTTCAATGGTACTATATTTTGCACAATAACTTATACTCAGGTGAAATTTTCCAAAAAATATATATATATAATTATGACATTCACATTGATAATTTTTAAGAAGACAAAGCTTACGTGAACATTGCATCCGAAGCAGTTGTCACTGTGGACCCTCACATCCAAGCAGACCTGCTGATACACCACAGTCTTGATATGTTAAAAAGGGTCTTCACATAAATAAGACCAAACCACTCAGCTTTTAAAGCTCCATGATTTCTTGCATTTACAACATCATTGAAAAGACAGTGTAATGAAGCAGTTTAGAACAGTCTTACACATGAAACCACAGCAAAGGCCTGCAGGCAGACACTATCCTTTCCTTCTGGGAAATGACAACCATGCACCCCTTCGCCTGCAGAGAAAGCCGAATCCAAGTGTGCCAGCAAGGCGCTTCTCCAGGACTGGCTGAGTAAGGGGACAGCACAGCACTCACAGGCCTGGTGCTGCCAGGTGCCTGCCATGCTTTGCACAAAGAGCAGCACACTTCCCAGCTGCCAGAAGGGGTCCCTTCTTGAGGAACCAGCCTGGGCGTGAAGAGAGGAGCATACCTGCAGACACAGCGAGAACCTCCTGCTGCAAACTGCCTACTGCCTCTGTGAAGAGGAAGGTGGTCTTGAGAAAGAGCAAGGAGACCCTAAAAGCTTCAGTTTCTGTCTAGTGTCCCCTTTAAGTGATGTGCAAAACTCATGCCACCTCCTCCCCATGTTTTTCCTGCCATTTTCGCATGGCAGGCTTATGATTAAAACAAGAACAAACCCTACATGGTTACTAGTGTTATTTTGCTATCCCTGTCCAGGCAGGAACAGTGAGCTGTGACCTCTGACCCTCTGATGCTCTTCACATGCTCTTACTTGACCCACACACACCTAGGGTGGGGACGGAACGGTGAAAGTCAGGGAAGTCCCTGTTCACTCCCCATCTGAAGGTCCTTCCTCCAGATACTAAAAAAAGCAGCACAATTCCAAACAATCTAGGTTTCTAACTGAAACTCTTCCTAAAGAGAAAATGAGCCAACTTAAAAAGAAAAAAAAAGCAAGGTGCTTGGGAGCCAAACACATCAAATTCTAATTGCATATTTTAAATTCTCACGAATTCTGTTTTGCCTTAAAGCATCAGTATTTTTTTCTTTTTGGTATCGAAAGCAGGAAAAATATTTAAATGATGCAAAAAACAACCCAAAATCTTCCTCCACATGTCTAGTGCGGGCTGGACTGACCATGGCACGGGGAACAGGTTACATCAGAGTGCAGTCTGACAGTCCATCTGCCCTCAGCCCCTCAGCAGGTCCGTGGCTGGGCAAGAGAATAAAAGCGTCTCAGGACATTGATTCAAAACGTTAACTTGTTTGCAGTCCAACCACGGCTTCCCCTAATGCCCTGCAGACTGTTCCCTTTCAGCCTGGTCTCACAGAACCAGCACCGACCCCCACCTGGCCCTGTAGCACTGGGGGGAGGGGGTGCGGTGTGATCGCCTTCAACTCACATGGGACACACGGGATGAGTGGAAGGACACGTAAAAGGCCGCACAGCAACAGGGCGGGAACTGGCCACATGAAGCTCTTACAGACCCGTCACCGGCTGTCCTAACACCCTTCATCAGCTAACCCGACAGTCAGAACCTGCCCTGTCAAAACCCGCAGCCAGTTCTCCCAGCTCCTCATCTCAGCGATGTCATCTTTGGCAAGCAATAAACTTTGCAGAAGAAATAAGACACTAAAACAGAAAGAGGATTGATAACATGGTTGCCAAAAGGAGAAGGCACCAATTCCAAATGTACAAGCACCAGTACAGTGGCATGGACCAGACCTCTTGGAGTTGGTTGGTGATGGCCGGAGTGGGGGCTGCGGGCCGCCAGGAAAAGCTAAGGTGGCACCCATCCTGGGGCCACAACGCCGAAAGCAGAAGGCAAGTGTTGAGGGCCACGTTCCCATTAAGCTACAGTGTCCCAGGATAGCTGCTGTGTCTGAACTTTCTACCACTTGGAAGAGGAGGAGGGAGGCTTAAGCCAAGCGAATTTATAAACCATAATTATGCCCTATGTTTAGGGAAATGTGAGTTGTATCAGGATGTTTGGCACGATAAAGGTTATAATGCAGTCTGCCAATTTATCGTGATTTCCAAAGGAGCATGATATCACTTAGGTGGGTGCCTCAGAAAAGAACAAGAGAAACTTCCTAGAAGGCCAACAGGGTCACAGTCACTCTGAAAATTACATTATGCACAAAGTAGAAATGGCAGGCCATGCAGGAACAGAGTCGTGCCCTCTGAGTCGGCTACCTGTTCTGAAGCTGCTGACGTGGAGAGCTGCCATCGGTGGGGCTCAGGAGCTCCAACTGGGGAGGTGGGCCCCGGAGTCAGGGGGGCGAGCAGGCCACGAGAGCCCCCAGCACTAGGCAGGGTGAGCGCTGCGCTGGAGCTCTCTGGGAGGCGGCGCCAACGTGGGGAATGAGCGAAGACTTAAGGCAGATGGAGCACAGGACTGCAGTGTATATGCCATTTTTGGTAACAGCTGCTTGTCCACAGAGACGTGATGCAGACGGCTAGGGGAGGCCTTGTGATACCTGATATCCTGGGTGACATGGTCGCCCACACCAAGTGCTCAGAGCTGCCAGGGTCTCTCATGAAGCAGATGCATATCTGACGTCAAGAACAGAAGCAGTCTGAGGAGAGGAGAAAAAAAAAGAATCAAAGAGCAGAACACAATACAAACTCTAATTTCAGCGCACTGATGGAGGAACGGTGGTGGCCCACCCAACCTGTCCTGAGAATACAGGGACTGCAAACCATGCACGCCTGGGCTAGTGCCAAGGAACACGCCAGGCCAAGGCACCAGGCAGAGACAGGTCAGAGTGTGGCCTCTGCAGCCAGACGTCTTGGGCTGAAATCCTTGCTCTGCTGCCTTCCAGCTGTGCACCTTTGTCTAAGCTCCTTTTCCTTTTCAGCTCCAGTTTCTTCATTGGCAGAATGGACACAATAATGGTGCCTGCTTCATAAGGTTAAATATAAATCCCAGAGAGGGGCGTTATCAGCACAGAGCTTGACAAACAGCAGTGGTCACGTGCCAGCACTGGCTGGAGGGGATGCCATGGTACCTATCCATTCAACAAACACAAGTTCTGGCGTCTTAAGGGCTCCAAAGGCATTCTTTAACTCTCCTGTTCTCCAAAACCGACTCAGACCCAAGCCTCAAGGTCACCAAGCGTCTCCATGCTCACTGCTCCCCTCGTGGTGTCTGGTGTCTTAATGCCAGGAAAACACCTGGGCTATGACTCCCGCATCAGGGAAGAGCTGCTCTGTGGGGAAGTCACAGTCGGCAAGACCTGCAGCTGGTCAGGCCCAGAGGCCTCCCCGCACCAGCCACACGCAAAGCCACCCACACCGTCAGTGAGTCTTCATCTCCAGGCAGCCATTTCAGCATTCTTGTTCACCCTTTCTGACCCCCACCCTGTGCCCAACCTTGGCCACCTCAGAGAACTCTGAATTTCAAAAGCTCAACACCCCCGGGTTGCCCTCCACTCTCAGCCCTGAAGGAAAAAAACCCACAGCTGATAGACCATCATATGAGTGGCACTCCTAGCCATTCTGAGGGCCTCCCTGTCTGTACTGCATAAACATAAAAGCTGCAGGCAGGAGGGGAGGGCAGGGCAGCAGGACTCCGCCTCAGCTGCAGGACTCCACAGGAGTAACAAGACTATGACATTGTAAGCACCCAAGTTCTGAGCACCGGCTGGACAGTCAAGCAGCAATCCAATGAGCTCCTGCAGGCCCTTGGTGGACACGGAGAAGCTGCAGGCCTCACAGAATAACCTCCTTCTGCTGACTAACATGTGGGAAACAGGAAACCAGGTGCCGGAGCAGCACTGCTGGCCCTCTAGGAAGCTTAAGAAAAAAGGACTGGTGGGGGAGGGGTCCTCAAGATGGCAGTGTGAGTAGGGCAGCAGAAATCTCCTCCCAAAACCATATATATTTTGAAAATACAGCAAATACAACTATCCCTAAAAGAGAGACTAGAAGATACAGTACAACAGCCAGGCTACACCTACATCTGTGAGAACTTAGCATCTCACGAAAAGGGTAAGATACAAAGCCATGACCCAGGGGGACCCGAGCACTCCCCCCACCCCAGCTCCCCAGTGGGAGGAAAAGAAACAAAGTGGGGAGGAAGTGGAAGCCCAGGACTGCTAAATAACCTGCCCTAGTAATCTGCACTGGGAGCACAGACACATTGCATGGTGTGCTGGATATCAGAGGAACAGAAAAGTAAAAGTCTGAGATGGAGACTGCGACTGGGTCCCCACAGACAGCTCCCCTGGGAAAAAAGAAAAGTGGGAGCTTTAAGACCCTTAAAGGGAGAAGGGTTTAACAGGTGGACAAAATCGTCCCAGCACACTCAGCCCAGCAGGCTGGAATCTTAAGGAACTTCCGGCGCCCTAAGGCCCTGTGCAGCAGCGCAGCTCCGAAGCCCCTCGCAGTGACAAGCAGCCTGCCGCTCACTCCACCTCACCGGCACCCAAGTACACTGGCTGACCCGCCACCATCGCGGAGCAGCTGGAAAGTGGACCTGCCCACAGCAACCACACAGTCTTCTCCCAGCACACAGCTAACTGGGCCAGACCCAGAGGCTACTGCCTCTACACAGCTGCCCAGCACATGCATAGGAAGCTGGCAGAAGGTCAGGAAGGCACGAAGGGGCGCCAATCTCACAGGAGAACACATCCGGTGCATCTGCGAACCCCGCAGTGCCCTAGGCTATCCCCAGGGCTGCCCCACCCACAGCATCACGGGGGATTAACCCAGAGACTGCTCCAGTGTACAGGTAACCAGCACAGGCAGCGGAGAAGGGCAAGGTGACGAGCAAGCAGGCAGAGACTTTGTTCTCCCAGCTGACACATGCACCACTTCCCAGTGATCACTTCTATCACCACTAAACGGCAGAAGAATCTGGTCCAGTCCAGAATCAGTCAAACAATGCCAGGTGAGATAGATATAACCAATCTTCCTGAAAAAGAATTCAAAATAAAAGTCTTAACCATGCTGACGGAGCTGCAGAGAAATATGCAAAACCCAAGGGATGAAATCTGGAGGGAGATAACAGAAATCAAACAATCAATAGAAGGACTTAAGAGAAGACTAGATGAGGTACAAGATACTGTTAATGGAATAGAAATCAGAGAACAGGAACACAGAGAAGCTGAGACAGAGAGATAACAGGATCTCTAGGAATGAAAGAACATTAAGAGAACTGTGTGACCAATCCAAATGGAACAATATTTGCATTACAGACGTACCAGTAGAAGAAGAGAGAAAAAGGGATAGAAAGTGTCTTTGTAGAAATAATGGCTCAAAACATCCCCAAGCAGGGGAAGGAAATAGACTCTCAGACCATGGAAATCCACAGATCTCCCAACACAAGGGAACCACAGAGGACAGAACCAAGAAATAAAGTAAAAAATGGCAAAGATCAAAGACAAGGACAGGATATTAAAGGCAGCCTGAGAGAGAAAAAAGATCACCTATAAAAGAAAACCCATCAGGCTATCATTAGACTTCTCCACAGAAACCTTAGAGGCCAGAAGAGAATGGCATGATATATTTAATGCAATGAAACTGAAGGGCCTTGAACCAAGGATACTGTATGCAGCACGATTATCATTTAAATATGAAGGAGGAATTAAACAATTCCCAGGAAAGCAAAAGTTGAGGGTATTTGCCTCCCACAAACCACCTCTACAGGGTATTTTAGAGGGACTGCTCTAGATGGAAGCACTCCTAAAACTAAACAGATGTCACCAGAGAAAATAAAATCACAGCAAAGAAAGCAGACAAACCAAATACTAACTAAAGGCAAAAAATAAAATCAGCTATCCACAAAAGCAGTCAAGGGAAATACAAAAGAGTACAGAATAAAACACCTAACATATAAAGAGTGGAGGAAGAAGAAGAAAAGAGAGAAATTAAGAATCATCAGACTGTGTTTATAATAGCTTAATAAGTGAGTTAAAGTCAGACAGTTAGATAGTAAAGAAGCTACCCTTGAACCTTGGGTAAATACAAATCCAAAGCCTGCAATCACAATAGGTACATATCTATTGATAATCACCTGTAACATAAATGGACTCAATGCACCAATCAAAAGACACAGAGTAATAGAATGGATAAAAATGCAAGACCCATCTATATGCTGCTTACAAGAGACTCACCATAAACTCAAAGACACGCACAGACTAAAAGTCAAGGGATGGAAAAAGACATTTCATGCAAACAATAGGGAGAAAAAAGCAGGTGTTGCAGTACTTCTATCAGACAAAACAGACTTCAAAACAAAGAAAGTAACAAGAGATAAAGAAGGACATTACATAATGATAAAGGGGGCAGTCCAATAAGAGGATATAACCATTATAAATATACATGCACACAACACAGGAACACCAACATATGTTAAACAAATACTAACAGAAATAAAGGAGGAAATAGAATGCAATGCATTTATTCTAGGAGACTTCAACACTCCACTCACTCCAAAAGACAAATCAACCAGACAGAAAATAGAGGCCCTGAACAACACACTAGAACAGATGGACCTAATAGACATCTATAGAACTCTACACCCAAAAGCAACAGGACACACATTCTTCTCAAGTAAACATAGAACATTTTCCAGAATGGACCACATACTAGGCCACAAAAAGAGCCTCAGTAAACTAAAAAAGACTGAAATTCTACCAACCAACTTCTCAGATAACAAAGGTATAAAACTAGAAATAGATTGTACAAAGAAAACAAAAAGGCTCACGAACACATGGATGCTTAACATGATCTTAAATAATGAATGGATCAATGACCAAATTAAAACAGAGATTGAACAATATATGGAGACAAATAAAAACAACAGCACAATGCCCCAACTACTGTGGGACGCAGTGAAAGCAGTTCTAAGAGGAAAGTATTAAGCAATCAAGGCCTATTTAAAGGAAGAACAATCCCAAATGAATAGTCTAAAGTCACAATTATTGAAACTGGAAAAAGAAGAACAAATGAGGTCCAAAGTCAGCAGAAGGAGGGACATAATAAAGATCAGACAAGAAATAAATAAAATTGAGAGGAATAAAACAATAGAAAAAAAAAACAAAAATAAAAGGTGGTTCTTTGAGAAAATAAACAAAATAGATAAATCCATGGTGAGACTTATTAAGAGAAAAAAGAGAATCTACACACATCAACAGAATCAGAAATGAGAAAGGAAAAATCATGACAGATCCCACAGAAATACAAAGAATTATTAGAGAATACTATGAAAATCTATATGCTAACAAGCTGGATAACCTAGAAGAAATGGACAACTTTCTAGAAAAACACAGCCTTCCAAGACTGACCAAGGAAGAAACAGAAAATATAAACGGACCAATTACCAGCAAAGAAATTGAATTGGTAATCAAAAAACTACCCAAGAACAAACCCTCAGACCAGATGAAGTCACCACAGAATTTTGTCAAATATTTAGAGAAGTCATAATACCCATTCTCCTTAAAGTTTCCTAAAAAATAGAAGAGGAGGGAATACTTCCAAACTCATTCTATGAAGCCAGCATCACTCTAATAGCAAAACCAGGCAAAGAGACCACAAAAAAAGAAAATTACAAACCAATATCCCTGATGAAAATAGATGAAAAATACTCAACATAATATTAGCAAACTGAATTCAAAAATATATCAAAAGGATCATACACCATGACCAAGTGGGATTCATCCCAGGGATGCAAGGATGGTACAACATTCGAAAATCCATCAACATCATCCACCACATCAACAAAAAGAAGGACAAAAATCACATGATCATCTCCATAGATGCTGAAAAAGCATTTGACAAAATTCAACATCCGTTCATGATAAAAACTCTCAACAAAATGGGTATAGAGGGCAAGTACCTCAATATAATAAAGGCCTATATGACATACCCACAGCCAACATCATACTTAACAGGGAGAAGCTAAGAGCTTTTCACCTAAGATCAGAAGAACACAAGGATACCCACTCTCCCCACTTTTATTCAACATAGTTCTGGAGGTACAAGCTACAGGAATCAGACAAAGCAAAGAAATAAAGGGCATCCAGATTGGTAAGGAAGAAGTCAAACTGTCACTATTTGCAGATGACATGATATTGTACATAAAAAACCCTAAAGACTCCACTCCCAAACTACTAGAACTAATATCTGAAATCAGCAAAGTTGCAGGATACAAAATTAATACACAGAAATCTGCTGCATTCCTATACACTAACAATGAACTAGCAGAAAGAGAAATCAGAAAAACAATCCCATTCACAATTGCATCAAAAAGAATTAAAATACCTAGGAATAAACCTAACAAAGGAAGTGAAAGACCTATATACCCTGAAAACTACAAGACACTCTTAAGAGAAATTAAAAGGACACTAACAAATGGAAACTTATCCCATGCTCTTGGCTAGGAAGAATTAATAATGTCAAAATGGCCATCCTGCCTAAAGCAACCTACAGTATTCAATGCAATCCGTGTCAAAATACCAACAGCATTCTTCAATGAACTGGAACAAATAGTTCTAAAATTCATATGGATCCACAAAGACCCCAAATAGCCAAAGCAATCCTGAGAAGGAAGAATAAAGCAGGGGGATCTTCCTTCCCAACATCAAGCTCTACTACAAAGCCACAGTAATCAAGACAATTTGGTATGGGCACAAGAGCAGACCCAGAGAACAACGGAACAGAATAGAGACTCCAGATATTAACCCAAACATATATGGTCAATTAATATACGATAAAGGAGTCATGGATACACAATGGGAAAATGAAAGCCTCTTCAACAGCTGGTGTTGACAAAACTGGACAGCTACATGTAAGAGAAACTGGATCAATGTCTACCCCATACACAAAAGTAAATTGGAAATGGATGAATGACCTGACTGTAAGTCATGAAACTATAAAACTCTTAGAAAAAAACATAGGCAAAAATCTCTTGGACGTAAACGTGAGCAACTTCTTTGTGAACATATCTCCCAGGCAAGGGAAACAAAAACAAAAATGAACAAGTGGGACTATATCAAGCTGAAAAGCTTCTGTACAGTAAAGGAAACCATCAATAGAACAAAAAGGCATCCTACAGTATGGGAGAATATATTCATACATGACAGATCCAATAGAGGGTTGACATCCAAAATATATAAAGAGCTCTCACACCTCAACAAACAAAAAGCAAATAATCCAATTAAAAAATGGGCAGAGGAGCTGAACAGACACATCTCCAAAGAAAAAATTCAGATGGCCAACAGACACATGAAAAGATGTTCCACATCACTAGTCATTAGAAAAATGTAAATTAAAACCACAATGAGATATCACCTCACACCAGTTAGGATGGCCAACATAGAAAAGAATAGGAACAACAAATGCTGGCAAGGATGCAGAGAAAGGGGAACCCTCCTACACTGCTGGTGGGAATGTAAACTAGTTCAACCATTGTGGAAAGCAGTATGGAGGTTCCTCAAAAAGCTCAAAATAGAAATACCATTTGACCCAGAAATCCCACTTCTAGGAACTTACCCTAAGAATGCAGCAGCCCAGTTTGAAAAAGACACATGTGCCCCTATATTTATAGCAGCACTATTTACAATAGCCACAAAATGGAAGCAACCTAAGTGTCCATCAGTAGATAAATGGATAAAGAAGAGGTGGTACATATACACAATGGAATATTATTCAGCCATAAGAAGAAAACAAATCCTACCATTTGCAACAACATGGATGGAGCTAGAGGGTATTATGCTCTGTGAAATAAGCCAGGCAGAAAAAGTCAAGTATCAAATGATTTCACTTATCTGTGTAGTATAAGAACAAAGAAAAAAGCTGAAGGAACAAAACAGCAGCAGAATCACAGAACCCAAGAATGGACTAACAGTTACCAAAGGGAAAGGGACTGGGGAGGATGGGTGGGAAGGGAGGGATAAGGGGGAAAAGGGGACATTATGATTAGCACACAAAATGTAGGGGGGGTACACAGGGAAAGCTGTACAATACAGCGAAGAGAAGTAGTGATTTTACAGCATCTTACTACACTGATGGACAGTGACTATAATGGGGTATGTGGTGGGGACTCGATAATGGGGGGAATCTAGTAACCATAATGTTGCTCATGTGATTGTACATTAATGATAACAAAAAAAAAAAAAAAAGGAAAGGGGAAATGGTGAAAGTTTTGAGGAACAGGCCCCTTTGGCCTGAGAAGGAGGGCACTGTGCCGAGCCGAATGGGAGGTGGTCATTGATTTTTTTGGGGGGTTGACATGATGATGCCATTCCAGACCTGGGTTATGTGCTCTGTTCTGGAGGAGGATGGTGCCCAGATTAATTCAGCAGAAAACAGTCCGCCCTGGGGGGGATCCCCCAGTGGGCAGGGCACTGATGGGCAGGCATGGGCCCTGGGGAGCCTCAGAGGTGGACAAGCCACATGGACTGACGGGCCCCACCCTCTGGGTGCCCGACCAAAAAGAAAAAGAAGAAAGGACTAAAGAGAAGGAAATACAGGTGTGAGAGACTATACATGTTTTAAACGACTGAAGAGCTGAAGAGTTTGTAGAGGAGATAGGAGGATGATGCACTGAAGAGAAGTTAGATAACACCGCTTCTTTTGAGCAGAAGGTTGGGTAAACAGATCCCCAGAAGATCCACCCCAAAGGGACAGGAAGTCCGCTGCTTGGTGGGAGGCAGAGTCACAGAGAAGCCAGCGCACCCCGGGACTGGGGAGGACTGCACAGCACTGGGACGCACAGTCCCTGTGGGAGGTGGGCCACGGAGGACAGGTCTCCAGGGCTGATAACAAAGGTACAGCTTATCTCTACCGGTGGAAGGCAGTCTAAGTAAAAGGGCCAACACTCAGTCGGAAACAGCTCCTGACCGTTTATCATGACCGTTTTTGTGTTGACCCTGCCAATGCCTGCTTTGATGAAACTTGAAGCGGGATGGGAGCTGGCATTTTCCCATTATTTCTGTTTCCTGGGACTGGAGCCGGAAAACACATGTGGAAGTAAGCTTTCATTCTCACAGATTCTGACACTCCCTCCCGAGCAATCCTCATCTTTGCAAGGCCACCTAAAGCGAGTGCAGGACTTCAGGGAAGTTCATTTGTCACACTGGGACAAACACCACGGCCAGAAGAAGAAAGGCCCTTTGTTTTGCGCACATGCGTTCCAGGATGGTGGGCTGTGCCGTGCCTATGTGAGTCAGGGAGCCACTCCCAGTGTCAGTGCTACAGACTGCGTACACCGATCACACAGATTTTCCAGTTAAGGGCTCGGGTAAAAATGTAGCAGGGTAGGCCAGGTGGTGGGGAAATTCAGCAGCCTCATCACAGGAAGCAGAGGGGAGCAGCCAGGTCCCTGCAGCCCAGAAGACTGCCTGCTTCATCTCCACTGATCAGGCGGAAGACACCAGTGCCACTATCCCAGAGACAGGATTGGCAGCTATCACCCTGGAAGTACCTGCCAACCACGGGGCTGTATTTGTCCCCATCAATACTTAGGCAGCTTAGTCCCAAACAGCATGGAAACATGGAAGGCCAGACGGCAGAGGCGAACCCAGGAGCTCTTGGCTGGCTATGCACACTCACCCGTCAGTTCAGCCTCATAATGAGACAACACACCTCACATGGCTGAGCCTGCCATCCCTACTCAAGGCACTTCCAACTTACTGTTTTCTGGCAGAGCTATTACTGTATTTAAGGAAAAATTGGTAATGTGGAATATTCTACAGCTGAAGGAAACCAGGAATTAAAATGTGAATAATAAACATAATGACCAAAAATTGATAGGAATCAATAGACATGGTATTTACAGGTAAAAGTCAATTACTGGAGGGCGGAGCCAAGATGGCAGCATGAGTAGGGCAGTGGAAATCTCCTCCCAAAACCATATATATTTTTTAAAATACAACAAATACAACTATTCCTAAAAGACAGACCAGAAGATACAGTTCAACAGCCAGGCTACATCTACACCTGCGAGAACTCAGCACCTGACAAAGGGGGTAAGATACAAGCCACGGCCCAGTGGGACCCGAGCACCCCTCCCCCCAGCTCCCTAGTGGGAGGAGAGGAGTCGGAGCGGGAGGGAGAGGGAGCCCAGGACTGCTGAACACCCAGCCCCAGCCATCTGCACTGGGAGCACAGACACACTTTGGGTGGTGTGCTGGGTATAAAGGAAACAGGACAGTAAAATATGTGAGCGGGTCCCCACAGCTGGCACCCCTGGGAAAAAAGAAAAGTGAATGCTTTTTGAAAGTCTTACAGGGACAGGGGAATCACAGCTGGACGGAAGCGTCCTGGGACACTCAGCCCAGCAGCTGGGAATCCCAGGGAACTCCGGGCGCCCTAACCCCTTGGGTGGCAGCGCAGCTCTGAGGCCCCTCACAGCGATAAACAGCCTCCCACCCATTCCCCCTCCGGCGCGGCCCCGCCATAGCACGGGAGCAGCCTGAGAGTGGCCGGGCCCACAGCAACCGCCCAGAGCCTCCTCTGCAGCCGACAGGGCCAGGCTTTGACACCCCGTCAGTGCGAGCCGCCGAGCACAAGCCACAAGGGGTCGCTGTTCTCGCAGGAGAGGAAGGCAACCAGCAAGGAGGAAGGGACTTTGTTCTCCCAGCTGACACACACCAATTGCCCACAACTACCTCTATCGCCATGAAAAGGCAGAAGAATTTGATCCAGTCAAGAATAATCCAGACAACCCATGAGAGGGAGCCTGGGGAGGTAGATTTAACCAACTTTTCTGAAAAAGAATTCAAAATAAAGGTCATAACCATGCTGATGGAGCTGCAGAGAAAAATGCAAGAGCTAACGGATAAAGTTGGGAGGGAGAATACAGAAATAAAACAATCTCTGGAAGGACTTAAGAGCAGACTGGATGAGGTGCAAGAGACTGTTAATGGAATAGAAACCAGAGAACAGGAATGCAGAGAAGCTGAGGCATAGAGAGATAAAAGGATCTCTAGGAATGTAAGAATATTAAGAGAACTGTGTGACCAATACAAACAGAAAAATATCCGCATTATAGGGGTGCCAGAAGAAAAAGAGAGAGAAAAAGGGATAGAAAGTGTCTTTGAAGAAATAATTGCTGAAAACTTCCCCAAACTGGGGGAGGAAATAGTCTCTCAGATCATGGAAGCCCACAGAACTCCCAACACCAGAGACCCAAGGAGGACAACACCAAGGCATAATAATTAAAATGGCAAAGATCCGGGAAAAGGACAGAGTATTAAAGGAAGCCAGAGAGAGAAAAAAGGTCACCGACAAAGGAAAACCCATCAGGCTATCATCAGACTTCTCCACAGAAACCTTAGAGACCAGAAGAGAATGGCATGATATATTTAATGCAATGAAACAGAAGGGCCTTGAACCAAGGATACTGTATCCAGCACGATTATCATTTAAATATGAAGGAGGGATTAAACAATTCCCAGACAAGCAAAAGTTGAGGGTATTTTAGCAGGACTGCTCTAAATGGAAACACTCCGAAGTCTAATAGATGCCACCAGAGAAAATAAAAGCACAGCAAACAAAGCAGACAAACCAAACACTAACTAAAGGCAAAAAATAAAATCAACTACTCACAAAAGCAGTCAAAGGAAACACAAAAGAGCACAGAATAAAACACCTAACATATAAAGAATGGAGGAAGAGGAATAAGAAGAGAGAGAAATAAAGAATCATCAGACTCTGTTTATAATAGCTTAACAAGGAGTTAAATTAGACAGTTAGATAGTAAAGAAGCTGCCCTTGAACCTTTGGTAACCACAAATCTAAAGCCTGCAATGGCAATAAGTACATATCTTTCAATAATCACCCTAAAGGTAAATGGACTAAATGCACAAATCAAAAGACACAGAGTAACAGAATGGATAAAAAAGCAAGACCCATCTATATGCTGCTTACAAGAGACTCACCTCAAACCCAAAGACATGCACAGACTAAAAGTCAAGGGATGGAAAAAGATATTTCATGCAAACAACAGGGAGAAAAAAGCAGGTGTTGTAGTACTTGTATGAAACAAAATAGACTTACAGACAAAGAAAGCAAGAAGAGATAAAGAACATTACATAATGATAAAGGGGTCAGTCCAACAAGAGGATATAACCATTATAAATATATATGCATGCAATACAGGAGCACCAGCATATGAGAAACAAATACTAACAGAACTAAAGGAGGAAATAGAATGCAATGCATTCATTCTAGGAGAATCCAACACTCCACTCACTCCAAAGGACAGATCCACCAGACAGAAAATAAGTAAGGACACAGAGGCAGTGAACAACACACTAGAGCAGGGGGACCTAATAGACATCTATAGAACTCTACACCCAAAAGCAACAGGATACACATTCTTCTCAAGTGCACATGGAACATTTTCCAGAATGGACCACATACAAGGCCACAAAAAGAGCCTCAGTAAACTAAAAAAGACTGAAATTCTACCAACCAACTTCTCAGATAACAAAGGTATAAAACTAGAAATAAATTGTACATACAAAGCAAAAAGGCTCACAAACACATAGAGGCTTAACACCATGCTCCTAAATAATGGATGGATCAATGACCAAATTAAATACAGATCAAGCAATATATGGAGACAAATGAAAACAACACAAAGCCCCAACTTTTGTGGGACGCAGCAAAAGTAGTTCTAAGAGGAAAGTATATAGCAACCCAGGCACACTTAAAGAAGGAAGAACAATCCCAAATGAATAGTTTAAAGTCACAATTATTGAAATTGGAAAAAGAAGAACAAATGAGGCCTAAAGTCAGCAGAAGGAGGGACATAATAAATATCAGAGAATAAATAAATAAAATTGAGAGGATAAAACAATAGAAAAAAATCAATGAAACCAAGAGTTGATTCTTAGAGAAAACAAACAAAATAGATAAGCCCCTTGCCAGACTTATTAAGACAAAAAAAAGAATCAACACACATCAACAGAATCAGAAATGAGAAAGGAAACATCATGACGGACCCCACAGAAATACAAAGAATTATTAGAGAATACTATGAAAATCTACATGCTAACAAGCTGGATAACCTAGAAGAAATGGACAACTTCCTAGAAAAATACAACCTTCCAAGACTGACCAAGGAAGAAACAGAAAATCTAAACAGACCAATTACCAGCAAAGAAATTGAAGCGGTAATCAAAAAACTACCCAAGAGCAAAACCCCGGGCCAGTTGGATTTACTGCGGAGTGTTATCAGACATACAGAGAAGACATAATACCCATTCTCCTTAAAGTTTCCCAAAAAACAGAAGAGGAAGGAATACTTCCAAACTCATTCTATGAAGCCAGCATCACTCTAATACCAAAACCAGGCAAAGACCCCACCAAAAAAGAAAATTACAGACCAATATCCCTGATGAATGTAGATGTAAAAGTACTCAACAAAATATTAGCAAACCAAATTCTAAAATACATCAAGAAGATCATACAGCATGACCACATGGGATTCATCCCAGGGATGCAAGGATGGTACAACATTCGAAAATCCATCAACATCATCTACCACATGAACAAAAAGAAAGACAAAAACCACATGATCATCTCCATAGATGCTGAAAAAGAATTCGACAAAATTCCACATCCATTCATGATAAAAACTCTCAGCAAAATGGGTATACAGGGCAAGTACCTCAACATAATAAAGGCCATATACGGTAAAACCACAGCCAACATCATACTTAACAGCGAGAAGCTGAAAGCTTTTCATCTGAGATTGGAAACAAGACAGGGATGCCCACTCTCCCCACTGTTATTCAACATAGTTGTCTGGAGGTCATATTCAACTGGAGGTCCTAGCCACAGCAATCAGACAAACCAAAGAAATACAAGGAATCCAGATTGGTAAAGAAGAAGTCAAACTGTCACTATTTGCAGATGACATGATATTGTACATAAAAAAACCCTAAAGACTACATTCCAAAACTACTAGAACTGATATCTGAATTCAGAAAAGTTGCAGGATACAAAATTAACACACAGAAATCTGTGGCTTTCCTATACACTAACAATGAACAGAAAGAGAAATCAGGAAAACAATTCCATCCACAATTGCATCAAAAAGAATAAATTACCTAGGAATAAACCTAACTAAGGAAGTGAAAGACCTATACCCTGAAAACTATAAGACACTCTTAAGAGAAATTAAAGAGGTCACTAACAAATGGAAACTCATCCCACGCTCTTCGCTAGGAAGAATTAATATCGTCAAAACGGCCATCCTGCCCAAAGCAATCTACAGATTCAATGCAATCCCTATCAAATTGCCAACAGCATTCTTCAAAGAACTGGAACAAATAGTTCTAAAATTCATATGGAACCACCAAAGACCCCGAATAGCCAAAGCAACCCTGAAAAGGAAGAATAAAGTTGGGGGGATCTCGTTCCCCAACTTCAAGCTCTACTACAAAGCCACAGTAATCAAGACAATTTGGTACTGGCACAAGAACACACCCACAGACCAGTGGAACAGAATAGAGACTCCAAACATTAACCCAAACATATATGGTCAATTAATATATGATAAAGGAGCCATGGACATACAATGGGGAAATGACAGCATCTTCAACAGCTAGTGTTGGCAAAACTGGACAGCTACTTTTAAGAGAATGAAACTGGATCATTGTGTAACCCCATACACAAAAGTAAATTCGAAATGGATCACAGACCTGAATGTAAGTCATGAAACCATAAAACTCTTAGAAAAAAACATAGGCAAAAATCTCTTGGACATAAACATGAGCAACTTCTTCATGAACATATCTCCCCGGGCAAGGGAAACAAGAGCAAAAATGAACAAGTGGGACTATATCAAGCTGAAAAGCTTCTGTACAGCAAAGGACACCATTAATAGAACAAAAAGGCATCCTACAGTATGGGAGAATATATTCATAAATGACAGATCCAATAAAGGGTTGACATCCAAAATATATAAAGAGCTCACGCACCTCAACAAACAAAAAGCAAATAATCCAATTAAAAAATGGGCAGAGGAGCTGAACAGACAGTTCTCCAAAGAAGAAATTCAGATGGCCAACAGACACATGAAAAGATGCTCCACATCGCTAATTATCAGAGAAATGCAAATTAAAACCACAATGAGGTATCACCTCACCCCAGTAAGGATCGCCACCATCCAAAAGACAAACAACAACAAAAGTTGGTGAGTTTGTGGAGAAAGGGGAACCCTTCTACACTGCTGGTGGGAATGTAAATTAGTTCAACCATTGTGGAAAGCAGTATGGAGATTCCTCAAAATGCTCAAAATTGAAATACCATTTGACCCAGGAATTCCACTTCTAGGAATTTACCCTAAGAATGCAGCAGCCCAGTTTGTAAAAGACAGATGCACCTCTATGTTTATCGCAGCACTATTTACAATAGCCAAGAAAAGGAAGCAGCCTAAGTGTCCATCAGTAGATGAATGGATAAAGAAGATGTGGTACATATACACAATGGAATATTATTCAGCCATTAGAAGAAAACAAATCCTACCATTTGCAAAAATATAGATGGAGCTGGAGGGTATTATGCTCGGTGAAATAAGCCAGGCGGAGAAAGACAAGTACCAAATGATTTCACTTATATGTGGGGTATAAGAACAAAGAAAAACTGAAGGAACAAAACAGCAGCAGACTCACAGAACCCAAGAATGGACTAAGTTACCAAAGGGAAAGGGACTGGGGAGGATGGGTGGGAAGGGAGGGATAAGGGCGGGGAAAAAGAAAGGCTGCATTACGATTAGCATGTATAATGTTGTGGGGGGCGCAGGGAGGGCTGTGCAACACAGAGAAGACAAGTAGTGATTCTACAGCCTCTTACTATGCCGATGGACAGTGACTGTAATGGGGTTTGTTGGGGGACTAGGTGAAGGGGGGAGTCTGGTAAACATAATGTTCCTTATGTAATTGTAGATTGATGTTACCAAAGGAAAAAACAAAAAGTCAATTACTGACATAGCTGAAACCTAAAAGTATTTCTATAGCTAAAAAAGGCCATCAGTGAAGAAACTCCCTGGAGTACCTAGCACCCATCTGGCAGAGAAGAGATCTTACTGTTTCAGATTTACCTCGTCTTCCTCTTCAGGCATCTTGATCGAATTATCTGGGGACTTTACAGGTTTCTGGTTACTGGGTCCATTGGTCTCTTCTTTCCCATGTTCTGCCTCCCATTCTTGTAAAACTTCATCTATGTTGAAGCGGCGTCGATAATTTACAAAAAAGTTTTTCACTTGTACCACTGACTTGTTCCCAATCACATCTGAGATTGCCTGAAAATCTCGGCCATATTTTCTGATGGCTAAGGATATAAGAGATCATTTCTTTTTTCAATACAAGAGGAAAAACTATTCTTAAAAAACACAACTGAAACTTATCCAGATAAGAAAACAGATAGACTTTTAATAGCAGGCACTATCTTACTGTATTGTACCAGTGGAAAAAAGCAGTAGTCACATCTGGATACAGTTGGCAGATGACTGATCAAAGAGATTCAGTGTGATCCTGTCATGCGCTAATCTGTACCTCCCATCACATGTCAAGTGGGGACTGAAGCCACCTGGTAAGCACCCTGTGGTTGTGGGCAATTTGCAGTCACCAGTCAGGATCCCCAGGACCTCCCAGCTGAGAGCCCTGTCATTCAACCTGCTTCTTGTATGCTTCCTGACTATTTGGAACCAAAAGTAGCTGCTAAAATAAAGCCCTCACACCTTTAGAACCCGAGGCTTTCAGATTAATTTTTACATCCTGTGAGACACAAGAAAGGGAAAAAAGGCCCAAAAGGAGTGCAGTGATGTGGCTGAAATCACGAGCACTGGAAGAATGTAGTCTTCCGAGAACTCATTTCCACCACAAACGATGTGCTGGGAGCAGGGTGTGGTGTAATTTTTTCCTAATAACTACCATTGCTCCTATGCTCTTTGTAAGGAGAACTTCCCCATACCTTGTACGGCGAGAAGCTGCTCTTCTGTGGTCCAACGTGCGTTACATTTCTGAATGACCTGGATATCCAAGGGAGTCGGATTAGCATGCTACATTAACAGATGAGTGTGTCCTTATGAAGGTTAATGAATCCTTCTTTTCCAGACTTTTAACATCAACTACGTTTATAAAATCATGTCTATACCTTTCTCCCTAAGAGACATGTGCTGGAGATGTATTACACAGATATTAAATTCTTAAACACATGAAACCTGGGTGTGACTTCTAAGAGACTCTTTGCAGAATCCTACCTCTGGAAGTCGGTACGGTTCTATTCCACCATCAAGCTTTTCTTTGAGAGCACTGTTCGTCTGTTTAATATTCTGGATCTAAGAGAGAAAGGAAACAATCTTCATTTTAAAAATGCAAAACTTTTTATAAAGGCATGAAAACAGAACTAAAAAACTCAAGGAAACAAAAAACCAAGAGCAAACAAGTTCCTGACCGTATGTAGCCAAGCTCCTGAAGCATTCTGTGGGAAAATGCTCTAGGAAGTCTCCAGTCTCCTTCAAGAGCATCTTAACTAAAGTCTTTAGTGCCTTGCTTAGAGCGACACCCAAGAAGAAGGGGTGGTGGTGAGGCTCCTGTGAACACAGTCCTATCCCACCATTTCCTAACAGGCGATCAATCACCTGAGCAGCAGAACACACATCTGGTACAAGAGACGGAGGTGCTGCCCAGGCCTCAGCCCCCATAGGACTGGGCTGCAGGGACAGCGGGCAGCAGCCTCAGAGCCGCAGGCCCTGTGCTGTCCAGGCAGTGCCCTGACTCCACACGGGTCAGAAGCCCACAGCGCAGCCTCCTTTAGTGGAGAGAAAAAAGAGAGCAGGGCATCAGTTTCCCAGAAGCTTAATTTGGTCAAGTGTAACTTCATCATTTTCTCACAAATTACCATTTCCACACTATCACTTTGATTCAGTGTACCTAATCTTTCACTGCCCTTGCCTAATCAAAAGAAAGATGCAAACAATACTTAGTCAATCCATGACTGCCCTTCAGTCCTGCACAGACTCCTTAATGACCTGGGTTGCAGAAGTGGCCCTTCTCGCCATTCCAAGTAGAGTGGCCTTTCTGTGCAAGCGCTAGGGGAACTCTGACCTAGCATCTCTCACTTCTGAATGATCACATGAGCGAATAAGAGAAAGTAAGGGGAGAAACAGATTAATTTTCCTGAGGAAAACACCAAAGATGCTCATGAGCAGAAGATGCTCTTAAAAGCATAAATCTTATTAAGGCAAATGAAGACAAGCAGGACCTTCAGAACTGGGAGAACTGGGAGACAAGTGGAGATGGTGGTGCAGGGCACTGTCACACGGACACTTTTCAGTAATTCTCTCTCATCTTTTGAATAGAATTTTTAATACATTTTTCTAAAATTCCATTTTTAAATACACAGCTCACAGAACTCCAGCCTCATGTATCCTTTCCTCCTATATTTTATTTGTTCTAAAAGGCTTTACAAGGGAGGAGGGATATACAGGAAAACTTTCCATGCTGTGGGACCAGTGCACAAATAATCAGACGAGCACTATAAGGACCAGAATTGCCTCTGTTTGCCAATAGTAAGGCCTCAAAGTCTACCAGTAAGACAGCCCACTGGTCTTTTTGTATTAATACTAAATCAGAACATAAGGACAACTGAAAAGAGAAATACAAGAAATGTGCAAAATCTACTCTACAGTAAAACCACATTTTGAAAAGGTACAAATCAGGAGAAAATAAACTGGTAATAGAAATTTACTCACAGTAAGCTCTTGGGAAAGCAATGTCAAGCTCTCAGACCAGCAGTATCTAATAGAACATTCAGTGATAATGGAAATATCCTAAATCTGTGATGTTTGATATGGCAGCCACTAGCCACAGGTACATGAAGTGTGGCTTATGAAACCATGGAACTGAATTTTTAATTTTCTCAACTTCAATCCAAATTTAAGTGTAAATAACCACACACGGCTACTAGCTGCCATACTGAGCAGCACAATCTTAGACTCTTGCTCTGAACTGTCAGTTACCAATAACCCATAAAATACTGCAAAATACTCAGATTATGTTCACTGAATTCTCCTTAAGCTAAAAACTAGCCCTAGAACTTATGGCAGGGAATTAGCAAATTCTTAAAAGTCAGGGAGGTGGGGGGGTGTCTGGAACCACCTGTCCCCCAGGAGTCCAGTTCACCGTGCCACTCTCTGTGTGGTAGCTGGTTGTTCAGCTATTACACAAAACCAGGAATATACCGCATTGTGATTGATGCATTTTCCAAGGAGACCAGCCTACTGAACACAAGTATTTTCTCTGTAAAATCAATGAAGCAGAAGAGATTAAATGAATGGCTACAAGGCAAACCACCCACAAATTCAGAACGAAAAGTTGGTCCTAAATTCTCATTAATCTACAACTCTACTCCTGATGCATTTTCCAGTGTTTGCTACTAAGACTAGGGACCCACTGGCAGCATCACGCCACTGGAGAGGAGGCCAGGGCGGCAGCAAGCTTGATGAGAAGGACACAAGGCCAATGGGAAAGCAGCCCCATGGACGGCCGGGTGCTTAGCTGGGCCGCCTGGGGGACATCTTCTCCACTTTGTGTGGGCTGGGCAGTTCTTCTCCGACCCCAGATCACTTTACGCCCCACTCAGAAAGACCTAAGGTAACAGGTGCTGTTGGCTGGCTCCTCCAGGGGTGGGCGCAGCCCCCTCTCACTTTACTTCCTGCTCTCCCTGGGGCCCCGAGGAGCCCTAGTGCTGCGGAAAGCCTAGGGGTTTCCGGTGGGGCAGAGACTTTCCCTATCAGAGGGGACAGGCGGTCACCTCCGCCCCCGCCTCCTCCTCACTGCCCTGAAAGCAGGTCAAGTTTACAAAACGGCTTCTGCAGCCTCCAATGTGAGGCAACAAGAGGTAAAAAGCCCTAAAACTAAGAACGGCAGAGCAGAAAATCTGAAGGAATCTGGGACCCCGAGAACATCACCGAATGGATGAGCTAACGCCAGCAGCTGCTGACACTGGGATTGTCTGCTCTCTGACCAAAGGAACCCTCAATAAATTAAGCTCTGGTCTGTCATGTTTTCTGTTATGCTCGGGTGAACACTTTCCCTGACTGGCTACCACACGGGGCACCTGGGATACAGTGCCGCTGTGGGGCCAGCGTACTGCCATCGAGTCTGGTGCCCTGGCAGGAGCCCCACCGGCCGAGAGGGGAGAGCAGCCCGTGTCCTCGCAGGATGCGCCTGCCTGCCTCCCTCCCGACTACCGTGAACTTGCAGTAGCAACCTTCAGGTAAAAAAATCCCTGCTCTTGACCTGGGCTCTGAAAACCAAAGACTCCTTTTATTTACCACACCACAGAGTCTGCCTTCGTGGAAAAATGGGTCTCCTTTTCCTTCTTCAATATAATTAACATCAAAAAGCAAGCATGAGGCACTCACGCAGCCAAGGGGCCACGTGCTCCCTGCGGAGGGAGACGGGGCCACGCGAAGGCTCTGCCCACTCAGAGGCGCTGGCACAGCGGCCGTCGCCCCGCGAGGTCGGGCAGGCGGGGACGCATCTCCTCATTTGAAAAGGGGCCCAGGAAGATTAAGTGATTCGCCTAATAGTAGAAGGCAGCAGTGTCCACAGGCAATACCAGACCAGTCCTGTTTCCTGGGAGCAAGCCTGGTCCCTGGTCTGCGCTGCCCCCACCCCGCCCCACAGAAGGCAGGGGATCCGCAGAGCCCACCCCTCGTCGATGAAATGATGGGTGGCCTCCTCTTCAATCTTCCAAGATTAAATCATCTTTCAAGATTAGCAAGTCAAAGCAACAAAAACTGAAAGCAAAAACCACCAGCCCACAATGTGCCCTGACCTCCAGTGAGCAAATGAGGGATACTGCCTGCCCGGCCGAGCTCCCAGCCTACGTGTGCTGAGCAGTGGTCACGTTACGTCGAGCCACTTCTCATGCTGGAGGCAAATAGCTGTCAAAGGACTCATTCTCAAAGCAACATCCTTCGTGAGTGCATCAAAGGAGCACCACCCATCCAAGGGCGTCTCCTACAAAGGACGTACAAGGCCTGCACACAGAAGACAACAAAGCACGGAGGGAACGGAAGCACCTATCCCAGTAGGGGGACATGTCACCCTCATGGATAAGATGTGGATTCTCTACCTTATATGGTATTGATAGTGGCAGACAGGATCAATGAAAGGATTGTCTCTTCGATAAAGAGTACTTGTTTAACTAGATATCCATATGCAAAAAACAAATAATGACCCTACACGTAAGAACATACACAGAACATTTCCAGGTAGGCTGAAGAGCAAAATGTAAGAGACAAACAATGTCTTTAAGACAGCGTGAGAACATCTTCATGACCTTAGGGAAGGTTAACAGAACTCAAAGAGCACTAACCACAAAAGGATGAGGAATTGGACTACCATAAAATTAAGGATTTCTGTTCATCAAAATATGCCATTAAGAGAGTGAAAAGGCGGGGGGTGGAGCCAAGATGGCGGCGTGAGTAGAGCAGCGGAAATCTCCTCCCAAAACCACATATATCTATGAAAATATAACAAAGACAACCATTCCTAGAATAAAGACCAGAGGACACAGGACAATATCCAGACCACATCCACACCAGCGAGAACCCAGCGCCTCGCGAAGGGGGTAAGATACAAGCCCCGGCCCCGCGGGAGCCGAGCGCCCCTCCCCCCAGCTCCCGGCGGGAGAAGAGCAGGCAGAGCGGGAGGGAGACGGAGCCCAGGGCTGCCGAACACCCAGCCCAGCCATCCGGGCCAGAGCGCAGACACAGTGCGTGCGCGGGGCCCTGGGTACTAGGAAAACAGGGCAGCAAGACCTGTGAGCGGGTCCCTGCAGCCGGTGCCCAGGGAAAAAGAAAAGCAAGCGGCTTTTTTTTTTTTAATTTTTAAATTTTTTTTTTCTGAGTGCTTTTTGGAAGTCTTAAAGGGACAGGGACCCCAAAACTGGACGGAAGCGTCCTGGGACACTCTGGGCACTCTGACCCCCTGGGCAGCAGGGAGCACGGAGGCCCCTCACGGAGATAAATAGCCTCCCAGCCGCTCCTGCTCCAACGCGACTCCACCATCTTGGAGTAGCTGCCCGAGCCAGGCCACGCCCACAGCAACAGCGGAGATTAACTCCATAGCAGCCGGGCAGGAAGCAGAAGCCCTGTCTGCGCGCAGCTGCGCAGCACAAGCCACTAGAGGCCGCTGTTCTCCCAGGAGAGGAGGGCCACAAACCAACAAGAAAGGAGGTCCTTCCAGCCGTCACTGGCCCCAGCTCTGCAGACTATTCCTATCACCATGAAAAGGCAAAGCTACAGGCAGACAAAGATCACAGAGACAACACCAGAGAAGGAGACAGACCTAACCAGTCTTCCTGAAAAAGAATTCAAAATAAGAATCATAAACATGCTGACAGAGATGCAGAGAAATACGCAAGAGAAATGGGATGAAGTCCGGAGGGTGATCACAGATGCCAGAAAGGAGATCGCAGAAATGAAACAAACTCTGGAAGGGTTTATAAGCAGAATGGACAGGATGCAAGAAGCCATTGATGGAATTGAAACCAGAGAACAGGAATGCATAGAAGCTGACAGAGAGAGAGATAAAAGGATCTACAGGAATGAAAGAATATTAAGAGAACTGTGTGACCAATCCAAAAGGAACAATATCCGTATTATAGGGGTACCAGAAGATGAAGAGAGAGGAAAAGGGATGGAAAGTATCTTGGAAGAAATAATTGCTGAAAACTTCCCCAAACTGGGGGAGGAAATAATCGAACAGACCATGGAAATAAACACAGAACTCCCAAGAGAAAGGACCCAAGGAGGACAACACCAAGACACATAATAATTAAAATGGCAAAGATCAAGGACAAGGAAAGAGTTTTAAAGGCAGCTAGAGAGAAAAAGGTCACCTATAAAGGAAAACCCATCAGGCTATCATCCGACTTCTCGACAGAAACCTTACAGGCCCGAAGAGAATGGCATGATATATTTAATGCAATGAAATAGAAGGGCCTTGAACCAAGGATACTGTATCCAGCAAGATTATCATTTAAATATGATGGAGGGATTAAACAATTCCCAGACAAGCAAAAGTTGAGGGAATTTGTCTCCCACAAACCACCTCTACAGGGTATTTTAGAGGGACTGTTCTAGACAGGAGCACTCCTAAAACAAAACAGATGTCACCAGAGAAAATAAAATCACAGCAAAGAAAGCAGATCAACCAAATACTAACTAAAGGCAAAAAAATAAAATCAACTACACACTAAAAGCAGTTAAAGGAAACACGAAAGAGCACAGAATAAAACAACCAACATATAAAGAATGGAGGAGGAGGAATAAGAAGGGAGAGAAGAAAAGAATCTCCAGACAGCTCAATAAGTGAGCTAAGTTAGGCAGTAAGATACTAAAGAGGCTAACCTTGAACCTTTGGTAACCACGAATTTAAAGCCTGCAATGGCAATAAGTACATGTCTTTCAATAGTCACCCTAAATCTAAATGGACTGAATGCACCAATCAAAAGACACAGAGTAATAGAATGGATAAAAAAGCAAGACCCATCTATATGCTGTTTACAAGAGACTCACCTCAAATCCAAAGACATGCACAGGCTAAAAGTCAAGGGATGGAAAAACATATTTCAAGCAAACAACAGTGAGAAGAAAGCAGGGGTTGCAGTACTAATATCAGACAAAATAGACTTCAAAACAAAGAAAGTAACAAGAGATAAAGAAGGACACTACATAATGATAAAGGGCTCAGTCAAACAAGAGGATATAACCATTCTAAATATATATGCACCCAACACAGGAGCCCCAGCATATGTGAAACAAATACTAACAGAACTAAAGGGGGATATAGACTGCAATGCATTCATTCTAGGAGACTTCAACACACCACTCACCCCAAAGGATAGATCCACTGGGCAGAAAATAAGTAAGGACACGGAAGCACTAAACAACACAGTAGAGCAGATGGACCTAATAGACATCTATAGAACTCTACATCCAAAAGCAGCGGGATATACATTCTTCTCAAGTGCACATGGAACATTCTCCAGAATAGACCACATACTAGGCCACAAAAAGAGCCTCAGAAAATTCCAAACGATTGAAATCCTACCAACCAACTTTTCAGACCACAAAGGCATAAAACTAGAAATAAACTGTACAAAGAAAGCAAAGAGGCTCACAAACACATGGAGGCTTAACAACACGCTCCTAAATAATCAATGGATCAATGACCAAATCAAAATGGAGATCCAGCAATATATGGAAACAAATGACAACAACAACACTAAGCCCCAACTTCTGTGGGACACAGCAAAAGCAGTCTTAAGAGGAAAGTATATAGCAATCCAAGCATATTTGAAAAAGGAAGAGCAATCCCAAATGAATGGTCTAATGTCACAATTATCGAAATTGGAAAAAGAAGAACAGATGAGGCCTAAGGTCAGCAGAAGGAGGGACATAATAAAGATCAGAGAAGAAATAAATAAAATTGAGAAGAATAAAACAATAGCAAAAATCAATGAAACCAAGAGCTGGTTCTTCGAGAAAATAAACAAAATAGATAAGCCTCTAGCCAGACTTATTAAGAAGAAAAGAGAGTCAACACAAATCAACAGTATCAGAAACGAGAAAGGAAAAATCACGACGGACCCCACGGAAATGCAAAGAATTACTGGAGAATACTATGAAAACCTATATGCTAACAAGCTGGGAAACCTAGGAGAAATGGACAACTTCCTAGAAAAATATAACCTTCCAAGATTGACCCAGGAAGAAACAGAAAATCTAAACAGACCAATTACCAGCAACGAAATTGAAGCGGTAATCCAAAAACTACCAAAGAACAAAACCCCCGGGCCAGATGGATTTACCTCGGAATTTTATCAGACATACAGGGAAGACATAATACCCATTCTCCTTAGAGTTTTCCAAAAAATAGAGGAGGAGGGGATACTAACAAACTCATTCTATGAAGCTAACATCACCCTAATACCAAAACCAGGCAAAGACCCCACCAAAAAACAAAACTACAGACCAATATCCCTGATGAACGTAGACGCAAAAATACTCAACAAAATATTAGCAAACCGAATTCAAAAATACATCAAAAGGATCATACACCATGACCAAGTGGGATTCATCCCAGGGATGCAAGTATGGTACAACATTCGAAAGTCCATCAACATCATCCACCACATCAACAAAAAGAAAGACAAAAACCACATGATCATCTCCATAGATGCTGAAAAAGCATTTGACAAAGTTCAACATCCATTCATGTTAAAAACTCTCAGCAAAATGGGAATAGAGGGCAAGTACCTCAACATAATAAAGGCCATCTATGATAAACCCACAGCCAACATTATATTGAACAGCGAGAAGCTGAAAGCATTTCCGCTGAGATCGGGAACTAGACAGGGATGCCCACTCTCTCCACTGTTATTTAACATAGTACTGGAGGTCCTAGCCATGGCAATCAGACAAAATAAAGAAATACAAGGAATCCAGATTGGTAAAGAAGAAGTTAAACTGTCACTATTTGCATATGACATGATACTGTACATAAAAAACCCTAAAGACTCCACCCCAAAACTACTAGAACTGATATCGGAATACAGCAAAGTTGCAGGATACAAAATCAACACACAGAAATCTGTGGCTTTCCTATATACTAACAACGAACCAACAGAAAGAGAAATCAGGAAAACAACTCCATTCACAATTGCATCCAAAAAAATAAAATACCTAGGAATAAACCTAACCAAAGAAGTGAAAGACTTATACTCTGAAAACTACAAGTCACTCTTAAGAGAAATTAAAGGGGACACTAACAGATGGAAACTCATCCCATGCTCGTGGCTAGGAAGAATTAATATCGTTAAAATGGCCATCCTGCCCAAAGCAATATACAGATTTGATGCAATCCCTATGAAACTACCAGCAACATTTTTCAATGAACTGGAACAAATAATTCAAAAATTCATATGGAAACACCAAAGACCCCGAATAGCCAAAGCAATCCTGAGAAAGAAGAATAAAGTAGGGGGGATCTCACTCCCCAACTTCAAGCTCTACTATAAAGCCATAGTAATCAAGACAATTTGGTACTGGCACAAGAACAGAGCCACAGACCAATGGAACAGACTAGAGAATCCAGACATTAACCCAGACATATATGGTCAATTAATATTTGATAAAGGAGCCACGGACATACAATGGCGAAATGACAGTCTCTTCAACAGGTGGTGCTGGCAAAACTGGACAGCTACATGTAGGAGAATGAAACTGGACCATTGTCTAACCCCATATACAAAAGTAAACTCAAAATGGATCAAAGACCTGAATGTAAGCCATGAAACCATTAAACTCTTGGAAGAAAACATAGGCGAAAACCTCTTAGACATAAACATGAGTGACCTCTTCTTGAACATATCTCCCCGGGCAAGGAAAACAACAGCAAAAATGAGTAAGTGGGACTATATTAAGCTGAAAAGCTTCTGTACAGCAAAAGACACCATCAATAGAACAAGAAGGATCCCTACAGTATGGGAGAATATATTTGAAAATGACACATCCGATAAAGGCTTGACGTCCAGAATATATAAGGAGCTCACACGCCTCAACAAACAAAAAACAAATAACCCAATTAAAAAATGGGCAGAGGAACTGAACAGACAGTTCTCCAAAAAAGAAATACAGATGGCCAACAGACACATGAAAAGATGCTCCACATCGCTAATTATCAGAGAAATGCAAATTAAAACTACAATGAGGTATCACCTCACACCGGTAAGGATGGCTGCCATCCAAAAGACAAACAACAACAAATGTTGGCGAGGTTGTGGAGAAAGGGGAACCCTCCTACACTGCTGGTGGGAATGTAAGTGAGTTCAACCATTGTGGAAAGCAGTATGGAGGTATATCAAAATGCTCAAAACAGACTTACCATTTGACCCAGGAATTGCACTCCTAGGAATTTACCCTAAGAACGCAGCAATCAAGTTTGAGAAAGACAGATGCACCCCTATGTTTATTGCAGCACTATTTACAATAGCCAAGAATTGGAAGCAACCTAAATGTCCATCGATAGATGAATGGATAAAGAAGATGTGGTATATATACACAATGGAATACTACTCAGCCATAAGAAAAGGGCAAATCCAATCATTTGCAGCAACATGGATGGAGCTGGAGGGTATTATGCTCAGTGAAACAAGCCAAGCGGAGAAAGAGAAATACCAAATGATTTCACTTATCTGTGGAATATAAGAACAAAGGAAAAACTGAAGGAACAAAACAGCAGCAGAATCACAGAACTCAAGAATGGACTAACAGGTACCAAAGGGAAAGGGACTGGGGAGGATGGGTGGGTAGGGAGGGATAAGGGGGGGAGAAGTAGGGGGGCATTAAGATTAACATACATGGGGGGGTAGGAGAAAAGGGAGGGCTGTACAACACAGAGAAGGCAAGTAGTGATTCTACAACATTTTGCTATGCTGATGGACAGTGACTGTAAAGGGGTTTATAGGGGAGACCTGGTATAGGGGAGAGCCTAGTAAACATAATATTCGTCATGTAAGTGTAGATTAGTGATACCAAAAACAAAGCAAAAAAAAAAAAAAAGGGCAGTTCCTGTGTGGTAACCTCCAACGAGTTCTACACAAGGGTATAAAGGGCATATAAAAGTGTAGGCAAAGGGTCTGTTTGTGTTTATACAGAGGATCAAAGCCTAATTGGGCTACCCCGAAAATGAACTAAGATACGATATGAAAAAGAACTTCCAACATCTGCACTCTCTGGAAGACTCATGCCAGAAGATGATCATCAAAAAACCCCAACAAAGATCCACGCACTGCTACAGCTGTAGATGCACTCATCCCACCAGTTCCTGGACTTGCCATGGGAATGAGGAAGGAGATATCTAAGCTGGCCTGTGCATACAGTAAAACAACAAATTTGACTGGATCTATACTGTTGGAACTCAACCAAGAATTTGGAGAAGTGCAAATTGTAGCGCTCCAAACTCTTACAACTACAGACTATTTACTGTTAAAAGAACATAAGGGATGTGAACAGTCCCCAGGAATGGGTTGTTTTAATTTGTCTGATTTCTCTCAGACTGTTCAAGTTCAGTTGGACAATATCCACCATATCATAGATAAGTTTTCACAAATGCCTAAGGTGCCTTAATGGTTTTCTTGGTTTCACTGGAGATGGCTGGTAATTACAGGTATGCTTTGGTTATGTAACTATACTCCTATTATGTTAATGTGTGTGCGCAATTTAAGTAGTAGCTTAAAACCTATATACGCTGAAGTTACTCTACAAGAAGATATGTCAAAGAAATAATCAATCTTCCCATGTTTTCTTCCGCCTGCTACTTCTATAGCTTTTCTTCTTCCTTCCTAATTACAACCCTTAAATAGAATTCGTGCCTCATATCAAATTTACCGAGTATCATAACTCCTCCAAGTGGTAAAGATACCTCAAGACAAATGCTGGGCATAGAAGCCACAGGGCATAAATATGCAAAGAAGTAAAAAGCTAACCTTTTCAAACAATAAGGCTTCTCTCTCACTTACCAACTCTACATTTCCATGTATGGCCCCGGAAGATGACTGGTTAGCCAGAGACGGGTAAGATTCCTCAAGGGAGGAACAACCTAAGACAGGCACAGTCGCAGGGGGGCCATCAGGTGAGAAATTGGGGATCAACAGAGGTGAGGCTTAGAACCTCACCCCCCCTGTTCTGGGAGAAATCTTCTGCATACATGGATGTTTTATTGCCCTGGTCTAGCTTGGATTAACTCATAGTCAACAGGCACACACCTGATCATCTACATTTGCTCTCTTACAACACTAAACTATGTTTTCTACCTTTATCTTGTATCTACCTACCACTTCAGCATTTTATTAAAAATAATAATAATAAAGAGAGAAATGTGGTATCCACATATAAATCAAGTATAAAAACCAAATGAGTATTCATATTTGAACTGACTGTTTAGAGTTCATAATGCATGAGCAAAACCAAAAGTTTCTGTGATGACTGCCCTTGTACTGTTCACCATGTAACTTATTCATTATGTAAGAATTTGTTCTACATGTAAGAACTTGTTTGTTATGCCTCAGAAGATTGGAGACTGACGAAAATTAGGCTTGGGGTGGATTAATGATTGTGCATTGAGCATTGACTCCCCTATACAGAAATTTATTGTCGTTAACAACCATTTGATCAATAAATATGAGAGATGCCCTCACAAAAAAAAAAAAAAAAAGGACAGACTTCCAATGGTAAAATAAATAAGTAACCGGGATGTAATGTATAGCATAAGGAATATAGTCAAGATATTGTAACAGCTTGGTAGGGTGATAGCTGGAATCTAGAATTATGTATATAAATGTTCTACCACTGTGTTGTACACTTGAAACTAATGTAATGTAATACTGTGCATCAACTACCCTTCAATAAAAAATAATTATTTAAAAAATAAATTAATTAATTAATTAAAAAAAAAAAAAAAAAGCAAGACCCATCTATATGCTGTTTACAAGAGACTCACCTCAAATCCAAAGACATGCACAGGCTAAAAGTCAAGGGATGGAAAAACATATTTCATGCAAACAACAGCGAGAAGAAAGTAGGGGTTGCAGTACTAATATCAGACAAAATAGACTTCAAAACAAAGAAAGTAACAAGAGATAAAGAAGGATATTACATAATGATAAAGGGCTCAGTCCAACAAGAGGATATAACCATTCTAAACATATATGCACCCAACACAGGAGCACCAGCATATGTGAAACAAATACTAACAGAACTAAAGGGGGAATCAGAATGCAATGCATTCATTTTAGGAGACTTCAACACGCCACTCACCCCAAAGGATAGATCCACTGGGCAGAAAATAAGTAAGGACACTGAGGCACTGAACAACACACTAGAACAGATGGACCTAACAGACCTCTATAGAACTCTACATCCAAAAGCAACAGGATATACATTCTTCTCAAGTGCACATGGAACACTCTCCAGAATAGACCACATACTAGCTCACAAAAAGAGCCTCAGTAAATTCCAGAAGATTGAAATTCTACCAACCAACTTTTCAGACCACAAAGGTATAAAACTAGATATAAATTGTACAAAGAAAACAAAAAGGCTCACAAACACATGGAGGCTTAATAACATGCTCCTAAATAATCAATGGATCAATGAACAAATTAAAATAGAGATCAAGGAATATATGGAAACAAATGACAACAACAACACAAAGCCCCAACTTCTGTGGGACACAGCAAACGCAGTCTTAAGAGGAAAGTATATAGCAATCCAGGCACACTTGAAGAAGGAAGAACAATCCCAAATGAATAGTCTAACATCACAATTATTGAAACTGGAAAAAGAAGAACAAATAAGGCCTAAAGTCTGCAGAAGGACGGACATAATAAAAATCAGAGAAGAAATAAACAAAATTGAGAAGAATAAAACAATAGCAAAAATCAATGAAACCAAGAGCTGGTTCTTTGAGAAAAATAAACAAAATAGATAAGCCTTTAGCCAAACTTATTAAGAGAAAAAGAGAATCAACATAAATCAACAGACTTAGAAGTGAGAATGGAAAAATCACGACAGACTCCACAGAAATAAAAATAATTATTAAAGACTACTATTAAAACCTATATGCCAACAAGCTGGAAAACCTAGAAGAAATGGACAACTTCCTAGAAAAATACAACCTTCCAAGACTGACCAAGGAAGAAACACAAAAGTTAAACAAACCAATTATGAGCAAAGAAATTGAAACGGTAATCAAAAAACTACCCAAGAACAAAACCCCCGGGCCAGAAGGATTTACCTCGGAATTTTATCAGACACACAGAGAAGACATAATACCCATTCTCCTTAAAGTTTTCCAAAAAATAGAAGAGGAGGGAATACTCCCAAACTCATTGTATGAAGCCAATATCACCCTAATACCAAAACCAGGCAAAGACCCCACCAAAAAAGAAAATTACAGACCAATATCCCTGATGAATGTAGATGCAAAAATACTCAATAAAATATTAGCAAACTGAATTCAAAAATATATCAAAAGGATCATACACCATGACCACGTGGGATTCATCCCAGGGATGCAACGATGGTACAACATTCGAAAATCTATCAACATCATCCACCACATCAACAAAAAGAAACACAAAAACCACATGATCATCTCCATAGATGCTGAAAAAGCATTTGACAAAATTCAACATCCATTCATGATAAAAACTCTCAGCAAAATGGGTATAGAGGGCAAGTACCTCAACATAATAAAGGCCATATATGATAAACCCACAGCCAACATCATACTTAACAGCGAGAAGCTGAAAGCTTTTCCTCTGAGATCGGGAACAAGACAGGGATGCCCACTCTCCCCACTGTTATTCAACATAGTACTGGAGGTCCTAGTCACAGCAATCAGACAAACCAAAGAAATACAAGGCATCCAGATTGGTAAAGAAGAAGTCAAACTGTCACTATTTGCAGATGACATGATATTGTACATAAAAAACCCTAAAGACTACACTCCAAAACTACTAGAACTGATATCTGAATTCAGCAAAGTTGCAGGATACAAAATTAACACACAGAAATCTGTGGCTTTCCTATACACTAACAATGAACCAATAGAAAGAGAAATCAGGAAAACAACTCCATTCACAATTCCATCAAAAAGAATAAAATACCTAGGAATAAACCTAACCAAAGAAGTGAAAGACCTATAGCCTGTTAACTACAAGTCACTCTTAAGAAAAATTAAAGGGGACACTAACAAATGGAAACTCATCCCATGCTCATGGCTAGGAAGAATTAATATCGTCAAAATGAACATCCTGCCCAAAGCAATATGCAGATTTGATGCAATCCCTATCAAATTACCAGCAACATTCTTCAACAAACTGGAACAAATAGTTCAAAAATTCATATGGAAACACCAAAGACCCCGAATAGCCAAAGCAATCCTGAGAAGGAAGAATAAAGTGGGGGGGGATATCACTCCCAACTTCAAGCTCTACTACAAAGCCATAATAATCAAGACAATTTGGTACTGGCACAAGAACAGACCCACAGACCAGTGGAACAGATTAGAGACTCCAGACATTAACCCAAACACATATGGTCAATTAATATTTGATAAAGGAGCCATGGACATACAATGGGGAAATGACAGTCTCTTCAACAGATGGTGCTGGCAAAACAGGACAGCTATATGTAGGAGAATGAAACTGGACCACTGTCTAACCCCATACACAAAAGTAAATTCAAAATGGATCAAAGACCTGAATGTAAGTCATGAAACCATAAAACTCTTAGAAAAAAACATAGGCAAAAATCTCTTGGATATAAACATGAGTGACCTCTTCTTGAACATATCTCCCCGGGCAAGGAAAACAATAGCAAAAATGAACAAGTGAGACTATATTAAGCTGAAAAGCTTCTGTACCGCAAAAGACACCATCAATAGAACAAAAAGGTACCCTACAGTATGGGAGAATATATTTATTTGTAAATGACAGATCCGATAAAGGCTTGACGTCCAAAATATATAAAGAGTTCACCCACCTCAACAAACAAAAAACAAATAATCCAATTAAAAAATGGGCAGAGGAACTGAACAGACAGTTCTCCAAAGAAATACAGATGGCCAACAGACACATGAAAAGATGCTCCACATCGCTAATTATCAGAGAAATGCAAATTAAAACCACAATGAGGTATCACCTCACACCAGTAAGGATGGCTACCATCCAAAAGACAAACAACAACAAATGTTGGCGAGGTTGTGGAGAAAGGGGAACCCTCCTACACTGCTGGTGGGAATGTAAATTAATTCAACCATTGTGGAAAGCAGTATGGAGGTTCCTCAAAATCTCAAAATAGACTTACCATTTGACCCAGGAATTCCACTCCTAGGAATTTACCCTAAGAATGCAGCAGCCAAGTTTGAAAAAGACATATGCACCCCTATGTTTATCGCAGCACTATTTACAATAGCCAAGAAATGGAAGCAACCTAAGTGTCCATCAGTAGATGAATGGATAAAGAAGATGTGGTACATATACACAATGGAATATTATTGAGCCATAAGAAGAAAACAAATCCTACCATTTGCAACAACATGGATGGAGCTAGAGGGTATTATGCTCAGTGAAATAAGCTAAGCGGAGAAAGAGAAATACCAAGTGATTTCACTCATCTGTGGAGTATAAGAACAAAGGAAAAACTGAAGGAACAAAACCGCAGCAGAATCACAGAACCCAAGAATGGACTAACAGGCACCAAAGGGAAAGGGACTTGGGAGGATGGGTGGGTAGGGAGGGATAAGGGGGGGAAGAAGAAAGGGGGTATTATGATTAGCATGCATAATGGGGGGTGGGGGGAGAAAGGGGAGGGCTGTACAACACGGAGAAGACAAGTAGTGACTCCACAACATTTTGCTATGCTGATGGGCAGTGACTGTAAAGGGGTTTGTGGGGGGGACCTGATATAGGGGAGAGTCTAGTAAACATAATATTCTTCATGTAGTTGTAGATTAATGATAACAAAAAAAAAAATAAGAAAGAAAGAAAAGGGGGATTACTCCCTGATAAGATAAAACTAACTGCAAATCACCAATTAATGCATGCTTTAAATATCCTTAATTTTGATCATTTAAAGGGTGTCAGATGATCAGCTATGGAAGTACATTTTTCTGATAATATTCCTTTCTCTTAAAAAAAAAAAAAAAGCCGTTCCTGTGTGGTGATCTCCAATAAGTTCTTCACAATGGTATAAAGGGCATGTCAAAGTGTGGGCAAAGGGTTTGTTTGTGTTTATACAGAGGATCAAAGCCTAATTTCGCTACCCAGAAAATGAATTAAGATGCGATATGAAGAAGAACTTCCAACATCAGCACTCTCTGGAAGAGTTATACCAGAAGATGATTATCAAAAAACCTCAACAAAGATCCAGGCGATGCTGCAGTTGTAGCTGCATTCATCCCACCGGTTCCTGGACTTGCCATGGGAATGAAGAAGGAGATATCTAAGCTGGCCTGTGCATACAGTAAAACAACAAATTTGACTGGATCTATACTGTCGGAACACAACCAAGAATTAGGAGAAGTGCAAGCTGCAGCGCTCCAAAATCGTGTGACTACAGACTATCTACTGTTAAAAGAACACATGGGATGTGAACAGTCCCCAGGAATGTGTTGTTTTAATTTGTCTGATTTTTCTCAAACTATTCAAACTCAGTTAGACAATATCCATCATATCATTGATAAGTTTTCACAAATGCCTAGGGTACCTAACTGGTTTTCTTGGTTTCACTGGATATGGCTGGTAATTGTAGGTCTGCTTTGGTTATGTAGCTGTATTCCTATTATGTTAATGTGTGCACGCAATTTAATTAGTAGTTTAAAACCTATACATGCTGAAGTTACTCTACAAGAAGATATATCAAAGAAATAATCAATCTTCCCATGTTTTCTTCCATCTGCTACTTCTGTAGCTTTTCTTCTTCCTTCCTAATTACAACCCTTAAATAGAATTTGTGCCTCATATCGAAATTACCAAGTATCATAATTCTTCCAAGTGGTAAAGACATCTCAAGACAAATGCTGGGCATAGAAGCCACAGGGCATAAATCTGCAAAGAAGCAAAAAGCTAACCTTTTCAAACAATATTGCTTCTCTCTCACTTACCAACTATACATTTCCCTGTATGGCCCCGGAAAATGACTGGTTAGCCAGAGACGGGTAAGATTCCTCAAGGGAGGAACAACCTAAGACAGGCACAGTCGCAGGGGGGCCATCAGGTGAGAAATTGGGGATCAACAGAGGTGAGGCTTAGAACCTCACCCCCCCTGTTCTGAGAGAAATCTTCTGCATACGTGGATGTTTTATTGCCCTGGTCTAGCTTGGATTAACACATAGTCTACAGGCACACACCTGATAATCTACATTTGCCCTCTTACAGCACTAAACTATGTTTTCTACCTTTATCTTGCATCTACCTACCACTTCAGCATTTTATTAAAAATAAAAATAATAATAATAATAATGGAGAAATGTGGGATTCACATATAAATCAAGTATAAAAATCAAACAAATAATCATAATTGACCTGATTGTTTATAGTTCATGATGCGTGATCAAAACCGAAAGTTTCTGTGATGACTGCCCTTGCACTGTTCACCATGTAAGAACTTATTCACTATGTAAGAACTTGTTCGTTATGCTTCAGAAGATTGGAGACTGTTGAGAAATAGGCTTGGGGTTGATTAATGACTGTGCATTGAGTCCCCTATACAGAATTTTATTGTATCCATTTGATCAATAAATATGAGAGATGCCCTCTCAAAAAAAAAAGAGAGTGAAAAGGCAAGCCTCACAATGGGAAAAAGGGGCAATTCTCCCATAATTTGGCAATGCCTGGAGACATTTCTGTTGTGTGGGGGTGGGGCAGGCACCGCGTGGGGAAAGGCCGGAGGCCACTAGACATCTTACAAAGCACAGAACTTCCCCAAATGTCCATTGTGCTACAGTCAGGAGACCCCCATGCAGTGGGAGCAAAATGCACATAAACACACAGCCACTTTGAAGAGCCGCTCCGCACGGTCTCCTACCGCCGTCCCGCTCCGGAGCGCGGCTGAATGAGGCAAGCGCGCGCACCAGGAGTCTCACCAAGAACGCTCACACCAATGACTTGTAGTGGCCAAAAATGGAAAGAAACAACCCAAACATCTACTAACAGTAAAACAGCTAAGCTGTCAAGTATTTATACAGTGAGAAAGCACTAGAGCTCTACACTGCATGGATAGACCTCACATGTTGAATCAAAGCCAGACATAACAGAAAGCGCATCATATGATTTTGTTTATGTAATACCCAAAATTGGAGGGAAAATAACATGAAAATAAAACTCTTTTAGAAGTCAGAATAGTGGCCACCTCCAGGGAAAAGCCGGGCAGCGGCTGAGGGGCACAAGGGAAGCCTCTGCGGCAGCGGGGCTCCTGAGGGGGGCGGGGCCGGAGGCGGAGGTGGGCGGGGCCCGGAGGCGGCTGCCCTTCCCGCCGCAGACAGGGGCCCCCGGGCCGTGTCCTCACGGGGAAGACCACCGAGAGGTACACACATTGATTTATATACATGAACTTCGATTTCCAAGTTGATTTAAGGAAAATCGCTAGGCCAGTTCAGCTCCTTAGGAACAAAATGCCCTTTTGAGATTTGGGGAAGAAAACTTCCAGGTGGGTGACAACACGACAGTTCTCAAGCACAGGCCCCTCTGCCGCCCAGACAGCCGACGGGTACCTGTCGTTTGATCGAGACCAGCTCCATGTCTAGTTGTCTCAGCACCGTGGTGGCAGCGGTGGCATTGGCAGAAACGGCCTCCACATCTTCTTGAGAAAGAAACATTCCTTTTGGGGGCTTCCTTTTGGCTCTATTCTTAGCTTGTGCACTATGCTTTTCTTTTTTGATCTGAGGAACTGTTTCGGTAGGGGGCACCTGCACGATACACATATTTGATAAGTGAGACTCTAAAAAGCATTGAAATGCCCATTGAACAGTGATAAGCTATTTCTTCAGCATGGCTTCAAACGATCTAAGATAAACAGCAGGCCAAATCATAATCACCATCTACAAATCCCAATGGGGCTTAACAGACAGAAACACTGGCTACTGAATTCTGGCTTCCGAGTGGACTCCACTTCCTCCTTGCACAGACTCGCCCTTGTCCTGTCACTTCAGGACTCTGACAACTAGCGTTCTCGGCTGCCCGCAGCAGTGCAGGAGAGAAACACCTGTACTCTCCTCCGGGGCGGCTGTGTATATGAGTGAGGATTCCATCCTAACGGTCCCCAGCAATTTAGATGGACATGTGACCACAGAGAGAAAAAAGCAAAAAGTGACTCAGCACCTGTATAAAGATCATTTAAAATTATTTATAATTTAAATTATAATTATTTATAATTTAAATAAATATAAGACATATAAGATGTAATATATAAAGGCAAATATACAAAACATAAACATAAAATATATATAAATATTTAAAGAAGTTTACAAAGATCAAAAAAACTTCACTTTGAAACTAACTTTTTTTACACACCTTTTTTTGGGGGATGATGCTTAACTTTCAGGGCAATTGTGTAACTTGCTTCAAAAATATATGCTGTCATTTTCAAATGCACGACTGCTGTTAATTTTTAAGTGTGTTCTCTAAAACCAAAACCTTCGAAAATGAAATGCGGTAAAATCTTGACAAGGAAAGGATGATGTCTTACTAGTAACCATTTTAAGAACAAGAAATTTTTGTAATCGTTCATTATCTCATCTTGTTAGTGTATTAACACTTGCTGATAAAGCTAAAATATGTTCAGGACTTCTGCTTCACATTTCAAAATACTGAGATAAAAACCCTATGCAAACTATGAAGGGACCGATAAGTTCTTGAGCAAGTGGTATTAAACAACACACAAAAATATTAGTGTAGTAGACAATAAACTATGTTCTGTAACAGCACTATGCTGTTTAGTAAGGTCACCCGTTAACCATGTGTCTACTTTAACAACATTTTAGTATGCAAAGAAACTAAAATTTAACCACTTATTTTTTTGAATTCAGAAACTAAGCTATAAATAAGAATTACAGAAATCAACATAAAATGGAGCCTTTCTCTTTCAATTAAAACTTTCCACTGAAGAACCTAATAAACAAAAATGCATCAAAACAAAGCTTAATAAAAACTGCAAGCACAGCCTGACCCCCCAAACACTAATCTGGCTGACCCTTAAAGTAACCTTGCTATATGGGCATTCATATAAACCAGTGGCACAAGTGCCATCCAGAACCAACCAGCAGTGTCAGCTCAGTGAGGTACACCATGCCAAGGGAGCACGAGGTGCACCCAGGGCACTCCGACTCAGCGGTTTGACTTCCAAAAATTAATTCAAATGGAAAAAGTTAAGGACACAAATATTTAGTTATGAGAGCAGCATTGTTTATAATAGCAAAAAGCAGAGGGAAAAAAAAACATAAGATTAACTCAATTACAAAAGGATGGAGTAATACATAGCTGTACATAGATATTTGACATAAAAATATGTTCACAGCAGAGTTAACATAAAGTTATTTAAAAATTGTACATTAAGATCCTATTTTGTATTTTTTTAAGTGAATATACATTCAGAATTATGTATATAGGCATAAATTGCAAGTCACCAAGATGTTAACAATGATTATTGATGACACTATTGTAAATCATTTTCATTTTCTCCTGTTTATTTAGCTTTCCTCCTTTATCTATAAAAAGCATGTATTATTGATATAATTTTAAAATTTAGGTATATCTAACCCCTTTTGTTTTCCACACCTAGAAGACCTGTTCTCATACTTCAGAACCTTTTAAGATAGAGAACCCTTTGAGATTTTCCTGAAACTGTAGAAAGTGTCTCCAGAAAAACATATGAACACATGTAAAAGTCACATCCACACTGGGATTCAATACCCAGCGGGGGCTGGGAACTGAGGGCACCTGGGAGCTGTGCGGCCCCTTCCTCCCAGTGCTGTGGCAGGTCGCATCTGGACCTGGACGGGGCAGGGTTCCCAGCCTGTGCCACAAGAGCCTTGGGGATCACACTTAGACTTTATCTGGTTTCTATGAATGGGCAAAATAATCCAAGACTACAACTCCCATTTCAAAAGGCTGATGAGATTGTGCAGACATCCCATTGTTCTGAGTGGACAGTTTACAACAAAAAAGTTATAAATATACAAAAAAAAAGGTCATACATAATTTTAGGGATTCGTGGGCTCCTTAAATCTAGAGACTAAAAGCCTCTAGCATGATTTTTAGGATATGAGAGATTACAAATTCCCAGTGTGTGTGACTCGCCCTTGTGTACCCTACACTGTTGGCCCTGAGTGACGGGAGGGTCTGTGCCGGGTAGGTCAGCTCTCTGTGGCCCCTAGTGACCCAGAGTGTGCAGACCTGCAGGGCCGGCCAGAATGAGCAGCGAGCCCAGGGAGACTGAGAGCACAGCCAGGCTCTGGCCTGGCCCTCGCCAGCACTGTGTTCTAACCTACTGAGCAGAGGGTTCAGGAAAAAGGCGGCAAGGCCTGCTCACCCTGACGAAGCCCTGACCCCTTAATGATACTTGTCCCTTTAAGGCTTCCTTTACTCACATTTCTTGGCAAATAAAGTTCTAAGTTCTATAGAGCAAAGTTAGGACTGCTTAAAGTCTTCTCATGATGCCTTGTACATACAATTTAATATATTAAAATAGAATAAAGAATGTTTTACTTATGGACCTAGTAACAAAATGTATTTGCCTAAAGAGTACTAGGGAAAAAAATACCTCCTTTTTGCTTTCCTTGTTTTGATCAATCTCAATGTCAATGGGGTTATTTCCATTTGTTTCTTCCAGTTCATCCTCACTGGAAGACAAGAACAAGTTACTCAAAGATTGTTTTGTAATAATTCTACTTAATATACAAACATGAGCAATAAATTGATTTAATGACAGGTTGGTATATGTTTTCAGACTGGTGAGATAAAACCATTTTACAATTCAAATAAAAGAATACCAATTCCACAGTTCTTTTAGTCTAAATGAAAAAAGTAAACTACTAAAATAAGTTTGTAACTCCCAAACCAGCCTTGAAGACTGTTGCTTTATATTTATAAAGTGTTTACTCTCAACTGAAATACAAACGTAAGACCTTTCCTTTACTCCCCACAGGCGTCTAGTGGAGGACGGGGCATGACCACCAGACACACTGAGCAGCTGCCCGAGCAGGTCTCCCTACAAGGGGAGCAGCCTCGACGGCCAGGGAAGCCGCTTCCAAGTCCATCTATCTATTGACGACACACAAGTCTGGGAATGGGAGAGGTTTCCAGTAGCCTGGATAATTGGTATTTTAAAATTAAATTTGTTTTAAAAAGAACACTCATGTTGATATGGCACTTCAAGCACTTTGGTTTCTATCCTTCCTTGAAGTGTTTCTTATTTAAAAAAAGAAAAGAACAGAACTCTGTAGCAGTTAGGACCTTCATCACTAAGAGAGAGGAAACAGGCTGGGAGAGGCCGATCGGCCTGCCCAGTCCACCCCAGTGTGCCCGGTCCACCCCAGTGTGCCCAGTTACAGCTGACTGAACCGAGCGGCAGCAGGACACGCAGGCCTTGGATGGCAGCGCCCACCGCGTTTCAGGGATCCTCCCCAGGCCACCAGGCCCGCTGTGCCATACCTGCCCCCCCTCCCAGGGGCCCAGGTAGTGAGAGGCCCTGGCCGAGGAGAGAGTGCCCAAGAGGAGAGGGGACCAGGGTGGGCCTGTCCGAGCCCATGCCGTGACCTCCACAGGCGAGTCCCGTTGGGCGGGCAGCCCTGCCTCCGCGCTGTGCCTGGCCGGCGACACCACCCCTGTGCACTTGACAGTGGTGCGGGATACCCGGGAGAGGCAGGGAGCGGTTCTCAGCACCCTCGGTAGTAACACACAGAAAGGCCCCTGGACAGTGAGAAGGGGGGTGCATCAGCTGGTGCTCGTCTTGTTTCATTTTCCAGGACACAAATCCCAATCTATTTTTTTTTTATTCTGGCTTGAGCTTAGCTGACTGCACCTGCTTACAGTACTAGGCTTAACTTATAAACACTACACCAGACCTGACATAAAATGGAAAAAACAATTTTAATCAAAAGTTGCAACACTAATCACAAGTTCAGTAGTGTTTGCTGCTTTTCTCTGGTCCCTGAGTACAGATCCATAAATAGACCCACTAAGCTTGCAGGCTACAGACCAAAAACCACGCAGATGTGGCAAAGCCATCAACCCCACACTCCAGCAGTTGGGAAGAGCTCCAGAGATGTTTTCAGCACACTCGCACTTCACAGTTAGGCCCAGAGATTTGAATTCTCCAAAAGTAATCCTCAACTCTCAATCTGCTCCCACATGTTAATCTCTTTCATTTGAAATCATAAAACACTCTCCTGAGATGGGCCATGGAGAGAATATCATTTATCCTCTTTCATTTTATCTTCTATTGTTAATTTATAAAAATAACATTATAGGAAGTATGGAAAATACAATTTTAGAAAGCCACCTATATTCCTACCAACCTAACACAAAAGCCGTTACGCCTGTATGTGCCACCCTCCGGATGGACGTGCAGCGTCTTCAGTCCGAGCTGAGGAAACAGCGGCCTGGGGCAGGAGCGCGGGGACCCCGCCTGCCTGTGAGCACTCGGAGGAGCCCCCGGGCCCAGACGAGGGCCTTCTGCGGCGAGCACAGGGCCACGTCCGTCCTCAGGGAAGACTGAGGGGGTGGTGGCTGGGGTACATCCTGCTCAGAAAGCGATTCTCAAACTAACATCCTTATTAAGAAATCACCTCCTTCTCTCACACACACACACAGAACAGATGGTCAAAAGGGAGGAATGAAACCTAAACTGTTCGGCCATCTTTTAATATAGCAAATACAACAACATGTCAAACGAATCTCGTATAAGCATACGAAATAAATGCCAACCTAGGATATATTCCTTTTTATTGAAAAGGAAACATCCTTAAAGGGCAGAGAATATGTGGAAAGTTCGCTCACTCAAAATGGACATCCACTGAGTGCAGGAAGAGCGTGGGGAGAAAAAACACCCAAAGGGAACAACACCTGTTCACACAGTTCACAAACATTCAGCCACAGAGTATCCGTGCAAGTCCTGGTCCCACCAGGAAGGGGCTGGGGACACCCGGCCTCTCCACCTTTCCTCCTCGTGCCCACCAGCTCTCGGAAGTTCTACGGACCCAAAAGGGGGCCCAGGGGTGTCCTGACCTTTCCTCCCGCTCCCGTTTCTGCTTCCGAGCATGGCGATCCATCACACTGGTCTTGGTCCTCGTCTTCTTCCAAGAGTAGTAAAATTTCACCAGACTTGCTATAGATTTATCAGGAAGCTAAGTAAATAGAAAATGAGTTGGTTTAGATTTAAAGCTAATCTTTAAAAATCACATGTGCTTATTAGACACACTTAACAAGGATCACTCTCACATACTCAGAAATGCCTGTCACAGCCCTTTTTCTATGTTAAGGAAAAAATTCATAAAAGAACTCTTATCAATACATTTCCAAATTACTGAAGTTTGACTGTAAGTGAAACTTAGCCCATGAAAGACTGTGAAGTCAGTTTAGGATGAATCAGTTTTCACACACCTGAAATTTCTAACATAACTCTTGGGTTATTTCTGAAAATTCATTTTAGCACTAATGTAACTGTCAATGAGCTTTCATGGTAGCGGTCCACCAGACAATTCAAAAGATAGGCAGACTTCTCCCAGGCAGACAGGTGCCAGGATGCTCCACTTTATCAAATAACCATCTGAGATCCCTTCTGTGGGACTAATCTCAGGCATCCCAACCAGAGGGACTGGGATGGCAGCTGAGAAAGGGGGCTGAACCACAGCTTTCAGGCCGGGAAGTGCTGGGAAGGCTCCACTCCTATGGCTGGGGGCCTCTCATCCACCGAGCAGCGTGCAGCGAGCTGCTTTTCCTACAGGGAGGTGTAGGGAACACGAGGATATGCCTTGCAGGCAATATTTCTATGTCTCCTGCACACCTGGGGGGACAGACAGATGACAAAGCAGCAATGGTCTCATCCACTTACCATTTGTTGGATTCTATGAAAAGTCTTCCCGTGAAAACTAAAAGCTTGTTCAAATAAAACCTTATCTTCCACAGTCCACTCATCTGGGAAGGGGGTAAAGTTGGGCAAATCAGCCAGTGATTTTTCGATGTTGTGCTTGTGCCAAAAAAGCATCCCGAGAGCCTAGAAAAGCATGATCAGTAAAATTCTAGACCAAAGGCGTGGATGAAACATTGCAATGGAAATGAGGTTGGTGAAAGTAGGGCGTGTACTTCTTTGTACCCAGACAGATGAGCAAACAACTAACTCATACAGACAGCTGGGTGGTAGACACTGATACATACCCTTTTGTGCACTAACCCTTATCTCACAAACCCTGAGATAAAGTCCGTTATCCTCGCTTCTCAGAATGTGGAGGGCCTGAGATATTAAGTGACTCCTCAGGCATACCATGCTGGTAGGAGGAGGAGCGGTGTGACTCCAGGGCCTGCGCCCGGGGATATGAGGGCAGAGCAACTCATAAAGGCACTCAACTGTTTGGTTCATCCTTTCTAAAAAACTCAAATATAAACACTCCATTCCAGCTCAGAAAGGAAAAAAAAAACCAAATGGGTGCAGAATAAATCAAATGAGAAATGAGATAACTCAGGAATACTCTCCTGAGAAAACTTCCTTTACTAAAATTCTAAAGAGAAAATGATCATACTTTTAAAGACCAGAATCTTTAAAATTTCATACAAGTCTATTTAGTAATTACCCAATAATATGTTGTCTACATTTTTCTAAATAGATTTAAAAATTGACCATTTTCTGAGCAACCTCGTGAAGTTCATGAGTAGGATTTGAAAAAAAAAAAGCAGCATACACTTCTTGCTTTGCACAATTCTTGAGCTGCCTTACCGTGACCAGCTTGCCTAACAGTATTCTCTACTAGAGAAGAGTAAGTAAAAGTTAGGCCAAGTCTACCTAAGCTGAATGAGTAGGACCCTCAGTCTTGGGATAAATGAGAAATACTAGTAACTGTCAGGCTGTAGAATCTAGCATGCCAAGGAGGGCACTGCGCCATCTTGCTGTGCTCGTTGCTGAGACGGTAACTAGAAATCAAGAGAGGGCAGACCTAAGGTGTCATCACACATCTGGAAACAAATTAATCTTGTGGATTTCTCATTGAGGCTCCAAACAATTTTTGAAAGAAAACCTTAGTCAAATTTCACAACCTGATAGTGATTCAAAACAGTATTAAAACACTGTAGGCTGAATGTGACAACACGAGTCAGGACAGAACCATCACACAAACACAAGAAAAGCTAACAAATCACACACTGAAATAAGAAGGCATTACACCCAGTGTCCCACACCTTAGAACTGCTGCTGCCTTAAATGTTGCAGACCTACAAAAATATACAGATGCTTTTCAAGTCAAAGGGCCCTATAAGCTTCATCTCAACAAGTAAACAGGGAACCAGAGGTTTATGTAACACTGCTGGTAACTACCACAACATTGCTAATGAGGAGACACTGCTACTCAACACAGAGAACAAGAACAATTTAATGTATTGGCTAAAAAACCCATTTGGAACAAGAAGAAAACCATGTCATTACCTGTTCCATGTTGTAACCATGCTTCTCCTTAGCGATGGCAATGTACTCATCCACTAAAAAACAAGACAAGAGGCCAGTAAACAAGCTGAGGGGGAGAGAGCAGCCTACGGGCATTACAATTACGGATGTGTCTGCATTTCAAGTAGGCCATGCACAGGAATAAAAATAAAGGCCAGTAATAAAACAGAATCATATGATATGATCCCATTATGGATCTCACATACATACATTCCACAGAGAAATGGCTGAAAATAAACTCAAATATTAACAGTACTTATGTCTGGATGGTGAGATTATGATTTTTTTTTAGGTTGGTCCTACTTAAAATTTTCTATGATTAAACAAGTATCTTGGTCCTCTGAAAAATTACTATTTAGAAGTTACATAGAAATCATAAAGAAATATTAAATTGTGTTTGTTTTTAGTCTCAGTTGAGGCTGAAGAACAAGAAACCAGTTTAATGTTAAAAAAAAAATCTAAGAGACAACTAACGTGAACCAACACCCGTCATTTGCTTTCAAACTGCACCACGAGGTGGCAGGTGCAGCTTCCCAGCACCAAGGCGACACCAAGGGGAACTGCCACCCCCAAAGACGAGTGCACTTTTTCTTGGCATTTTCTAGTGTTTCTTCCAGAAAAATAAGAGACTACTAATCACGGCACTTACTTGTAGCCAAGTGTGACTTTTCTTTATAAATCATACCACAAGCTCAAGCAACAACAGACCAAACTGCACAGAACTTAGTGAAACCAACAGTAAAATTCCCACCTGCGTTTCCATTTCCCCAAATTCCACTGTCCAGGCACAACACGCCAACAGCGTTGGGGAAACGGGTTGAGTGGCTCCCTTGCCCACTGTTACACAGGCATAAACAGAGGACACCTAATAAATACCAGGCCTTCTGCTTAAGCAACCTATTCTATCACACAACTAGCTCACCTTTCCTAAAACAGTACCACAACTAACACAACCTGATCAGGAAAAAGAAATCAATTTTGAAAATTCAAACCCTTTTATCAGCATGTATTCTCAATACTAAGGGAAAAAAATTTCCAGTGACAAAATAAGAAGTCAATTTAATTCAAATAATAATTACATATAGCACAACTCTTAATTTCAATACAAAAAAACTACTTTTCTATTTTTTAACATTTAAAGTACTCACAAAACTAAATGGTTCATTCACCCAGAATATCGTAAAATTCCAATTTACCTGAGAGTCAGTGAATGACAAGATAAATGACCTTAGTTTGTCACAAAAGTTGAAACTGGAGATTTTAAAACTGCGAGAAAAAATAATAAAAAAAAACACATAAATAAATAAATAAAACTGCGAGAAAATTATTCCAAACACGCCCCTTGTTTATTACTACACAACAGGGCAATTATGCCAAGTAAGAGAAAAATGCTCTAAGGTTCTAAAATAACGCTAACATGAGGCGAGGCCGCAGGAGAAGGCTGTTCTGCCCCGTGAGCCACATGCTGCCCAAGGGGAGGCCAGGCCGGCGTGGGGTTCGCCCCGCGGCCACCTCGATGGATACGGGGACGGAACGCACATCAGGGGACAGCCAGGGAGCGGGCTGAGTCCCGGTCCATCCGCAGTGAGCTGGGGTCAACCCGGGGGTCGGCTTTCACTGTCCCCTCCTTTAATGAATACCCCAGCCTTCTGCCGGACACCCTCAGCGCTGTGAGCACGGATTTCCAGACGCCACGCTCTGCCTCGGCTGGGAGAGGAACGTGCGTTGGTGCGCACAGTCCCCGGGCAGCCAAATGCGCTGGGGGCGAGGGAGCGGGCGGCCGCAGGAGCGGGTCCTGCCCACGGCTCTCCGGGCACACGCTGTCTGTTCGGCAGCAACGGGGCCCGCGGACCCGGTCCCCACCGTCTCCAGCCAGACTAAGCTGGAGAAACCCACGGGAAACACAGGCACTCTGCACGCTACTCCATCTTCATCTGCTCTTAGTTACCAGGAAACTCGGCTGGTGGCAGCAACAGTGATAACAGGCGAAAGCTGTGGACTCCGACCAGCGCAGCTAAGGCTGGATGTAATCTCTGCCATGTTGTAAACAGCAACGTATTCTTACTACGGTGGCCTTAAAGCATGTATCTTTTAGGTTTGCATGAAGACCACCCTGGGGACTCAAATCTAAGGCAAAGAAGAAAGAACTCCAGCAAAGCCACTTAAGAAAAAGCACCTGGCGTGTCTACCAGGTGCCTCAAAGGTGTGATGAAATGATAGGCGGGGAGCCTGTACCTGTGAAAGAATTAACACCTGACACCACTAGCAGGAACAGCTCCTCACTCCTTCCACTGTCCCCAGTATTCAACAAAGATGAGACGCGCTGAATGCGTGGGGGCTGCGGTGACACACACGACGCCCACACTTAAGTTAAAGGCAGTGCAGGTCAGGTACGGAGTCACACAGACCCAGGAATGAGTTCCCGACAGTGGTGCCTGACACACGGCACACGGCACGCTCAGACCGTGTCACCCTCAGCAGTTCCCTCCCCGGCCTTCCAGGAAGCAGCTCTCGCCAGCAGGGCCGGGTCATCACCTAGTCATGAAAACCACACTGTGCCAGGGGGGGACTCCTCTCCCTCCTCACCGAATGTTCTGGAGTTAATTCAGAATAGAGTCGCCTGCACCCGCAGCGCGTGGCGGGCCTCGTCTCTCCCTGCCCTTCTCCTCACACAGGCCTCAGCACCTGTTCCCTTCACTGACCAGCGGGCCACGGCCACCTCACCTAGTTCCTAGAGTCCCCAGGGTGCTCCCCGCACCTGCCCACTCCTTTACAGAGCATGCCAGGGGCTGCTGGGAGGACGTGACGAAAATGGAAAGTGTGCATTTTTCAAAATCTCCCACATAGTTTTCTTAAGTAAAAATAGCTTTCAACCTAAAAAAATCAAATCCACTCCCAAATGCTCTCATAAAACAAAGGATAGCCAGCTACTTGGCAAAGTGGCGAAAAGGTGAAACAGGAAGGCAGGCTAGAGAGACACGAGCGACCTGAGGCAGGGGCCCTCGGGGACTCTTTCAGTACTTCTACCTCTGGCAACAATAAACGTGATTTTGCTTCTAAAAGATTAAAGTCAACCAGAGTCAATCCCAATCTGAGGGCAAGGAGCCACTGTGGGCAGCGTCAGTAAGCAAGCTGTGATCAGGACAATGCGCAAAGTCCATGTGGCTTAGGGAAATGCCTGCACCTGGGCATGTGAACCCAGCACCCTCCCCACAGCACAGGCAGCAGGACCAGGGAGTCATCTGGGTGCAAGAAGCACAGGCTTTTGCCCTGGGCAGCTGATGGCCAGAAGGAGAAGGGTCAGTCACTGAGTCCAGGTGTATCTGCTTTAAAACCAGTTCTATCATCACAAAGTGCAATATTTTAAAAGACTTGAAAATTCCTCTGGAAATAACCAAGAATTGTCTCATCTTAAACTATGATGGATAAAGACACGCATCCCTCTGATTCTTCAAGGAGCACACAGACTACACAAGCCATGGACTTTTTTTGACAAGAACTTATAATTATGGAAAGAGAGGTGAAGGAGTTCTGTTTTTGGAGTACCAGCACTTAAAAGTAGAGTGTGTGAGATTCAAGAAAATTTACAAATTTACTAAAGCCTATAGTCAAATATTTTTTAACCACCCTTATTATGTACAGAACACTATATTAAATATAAATAGCAGGTCAAAATACAAAAGAATAATGAACTATTCCCTGAAGTAGCTTGGAACAACACACAGGTAACAGAAGAGAACATAAATACATAAAACAGCAGCACGGCTGTAGGAAAGCATGGGAGGGCAAAATGATCAGTAAATGACGACGACAACGGTCATGACAGATGAAGAGCAGCTTCTTATTGATTCAGCAGTTATATTTAATAATAGTAGCTAACATTTGAGAATTTACCAGGTGCCAACCACTGTTCAAGGCTCTTTACAAGGACTATCTTAACCTTCTTCATTGATCCTATTATCAATCCCATTCACAAGTGACAAAACTGAGGCTCAGAAAAGTCAGGTAATTTGGCCAGGACCACACACAGCTTGCACATAGCAGAAATGAGACTTAAATACTCAGAATGTCTGACACCCCAGGACGTATGGCACTAAGCCACTACAGGCTACCTGGTTTCTTGGTTAAGGAGCTGGAGGGAGAAGGGCAATCAGATGAGAACAGTCGCCATGGTGTGGGGAGCTGGGCAAGGCTGATAGACAGTCTGTCTAGCTTGAGTGGAACTGAGAAAATAGAACCATGGGTGATGAAGGAAGTGATGGCAACTGAGGATGATAGGCCAGGGCTGCCAGGTGCTGGGCTTCCTTGGTTCTACCCTCATGTTTTAATGTAGTGAACTAAATGCCCCCTAGTATCGTTAGTAAGAATCTCAAACTCAGCTGCAAAAAGGGGGAGAATGGAGATGAAAGTTGCCACAGTAACCTTAACTCACCCTCCCTCTCTCTAGATACTGCAGAGATTTGGAACACCTTGTGATCTTGCATTTTCTATGCAGAGGTAGAGACTGAAGCCAAAAGTGGGCTAAGGACAAAGCTAGAGCCATAATACATTTAAAAAAATTTTTCTTATGACATGTACAGTAGCATTAGGTATTGCAAAGGAAATATGGAACCAATTTCTCTCTCAAAACTCAAACTGAACATGCCAAAATTTTTCTAAGAATATGATAAATATTGTGCATCTTTTTTTTTCAAGAATATGTGTTTATTCCTTATATTTTTTTTTGGTATCATTAATCTACAATTACATGAGGAACATTATGGTTACTAGACTCCCCGCTTCACCAAGTTCCCCCCACAAACCCCATTACAGTCACTGTCCATCAGCGTAGTAAGAGGCTGTGGAATCACTACTTCTCTGTGTTGCACAGCCTTCCTGGCCCCCCCCCCCACATTATACATGCTAATCGCAAGGCCCCCATTCTTCCCCCCGCCCTTATCCCTCCCTTCCCACCCGTCCTCCCCAGTCCCTTTCCTTTTGGTAACTATTAGTCCATTCTTGGGTTCTGTGAGTCTGCTGCTGTTTTGTTCCTTCAGTTTTTCTTTGTTCTTATACCCCACATATAAGTGAAATCATTTGGTACTTGTCTTTCTCCGCCTGGCTTATTTCACTGAGCATAATACCCTCCAGCTCCATCCATGTTGCTGCAAATGGTAGGATTTGTTTTCTTCTAATGGCTGAATAATATTCCATTGTGTATATGTACCACATCTTCTTTATCCATTCATCTACTGATGGACACTTAGGTTGCTTCCATATCTTGGCTATTGTAAATAGTGCTGCGATAAGCATACGGGTGCATCTGTCTTTTTCTAACAGGGTGGCTGCATTCTTAGGGTAAATTCCTAGAACTGGAATTCCTGGGTCAAATGGTATTTCTATTTTGAGTTTTTTGAGGAACCTCCATATTGCTTTCCACAACGGTTGAACTAGTTTATATTCCCACCAGCAGTGTAGGAGGGTTCCCCTTTCTCCACAACCTCACCAACATTTGTTGTTGTTTGTCTTTTGAATGGTGGCGATCCTTACTGGTGTGAGGTGATATCTCATTGTGGTTTTAATTTGCATTTATCTGGTGACTAGTGATGTGGAGCATCTTTTCATGTGTCTGTTGGCCATCTGAATTTCTTCTTGGGAGAAGTGTCTGTTCAGCTCCTCCGCCCATTTTTTATTTGGATTATTTGCTTTTTGTTTGTTGAGGTGCATGAGTTCTTTATATATTTTGGATGTCAACCCTTTATCGGATCTGTCATTTATGAATATATTCTCCCATACTGTAGGATACCTTTTTGTTCTATTGGTGGTGCCCTTTGCTGTACAGAAGCTTTTCAGCTTGATATAGTCCCACTTGTTCATTTTTGTTTTTGTTTCCCTTGCCTGGAGAGATAGGTTCATGAAGAAGTCGCTCATGTTTATATCCAAGAGATTTTTGCCTATGTTTTGTTCTAAGAGTTTTATAGTTTCATGATTTACATTCGGGTCTGTGATCCATTTTGAATTTACTTTTGTATATGGGGTTAGACAATGGTCCAGTTTCATTCTCTTACATGTAGCTGTACAGTTTTGCCAGCACCATCTGTTGAAGAGACTCTCATTTCCCCATTGTATGTCCATGGCTCCTTTATTGTATATTAATTGACCATATATGTTTGGGTTAATGTCTGGAGTCTCTATTCTGTTCCACTGGTCTGTGGCTCTGTTCTTGTGCCAGTACCAAATTGTCTTGATTATTAGGGCTTTGTAGTAGAGCTTGAAGTTGGGGAGCAAGATGCCTCCTGCTTTATTCTTCCTTCTCAGGACTGCTTTGGCTATTCAGGGTCTTTGGTGGTTCCATATGAATTTTAAAACTATTTCTTCCAGTTCATTGAAGAATGTTGTTGGTATTTTGATAGGCATTGCTTTGAATCTGTAGATTGCTTTAAGCAGGATGGCCATTTTGACAATATTAATTCTTCCTAGTCAAGAGCATGGAATGAGTTTCCATTTATTAGTGTCCTCTTTAATTACTCTTAAAAGAGTGTCTTGTAGTTTTCAGGGTATAGGTCTTTCACTTCCTTGGTTAGGTTTTTTATTCCTAGGTATTTTATTCTTTTTGATGCAATTGTGAATGGAATTGTTCTCTTGATTTCTCTGTTAGTTCATCATTAGTGTATAGGAAAGCAACAGATTTCTGTGTATTAATTTTGTATCCTGCAACTTTGCTGAATTCAGATATTAGTTCTAGTAGTTTGGAGTGTAGTCTTTAGGATTTTTTATGTACAATATCATGTCATCTGCAAATAGTGACAGTTAGACTTCTTCTTTACCAATTTGGATTCCTTATATTTCTTTGTTTTGTCTGATTGCCGTGACTAGGACCTCCAGAACTATGTTGAATAACAGTGGGGAGAGTGGGCATCCCTGTCTTGTTCCCGATCTCAGAGGAAAAGTTTTCAGCTTCTCACTGTTGAGTATGATGTTGGCTGTGGGTTTGTCATATATGGCTTTATTATGTTGAGGTACTTGCCCTCTATACCCATTTTGATGAATTTTTATCATGAATGGATGTTGAATTCTGTCAAATGCTTTTTCAGCATCTATGGAAATGATTCTGTAGTTTCCGTCCTTCTTTTTGTTGATGTGGTGGATGATGTTGATGGATTTTTGAATGTTTTACCATCCTTGCATCCCTGAGATGAATCCCACTTGGTCATGGTGTATGATCCTCTTAATGTATTTTTGGATTCGGTTTGCTAATATTTTGTTGAGTATTTTTACATCTATGTTCATCAGGGATATTGGCCAGTAATTTTCTTTTTTTGTGGTGTCTTTGCCTGGTTTTGGTATTAGAGTGATGCTGGCTTCACAGAATGAGTTTGGAAGTATTCCCTCCTCCTCTATTTTTTGGAAAACTTTAAGGAGAATGGGTGTTATGTCTTCCCTATATGTCTGATAAAATTCAGTGGTGAATCCATCTGGCCAGGGGTTTTGTTCTTGGGTAGTTTTTTGATACTGATTCCATTTCTTTGCTGTTAGTTGGTCTGTTTATATTTTCTGTTTCTTCCTTGGTCAGTCTTGGAAGGTTGTATTTTTCTGGGAAGTTTTCCATTTCTTCTAGGTTATCCAGCTTGTTAGCATATAGATTTTCATAGTATTCTCTAATAATTTCTTGTATTTCTGTGGTGTCCATCGTGATGTTTCCTTTCTCATTTCTGATTCTGTTGATGTGTGTTGATTCTTTTTCTCTTAATAAGTCTGGCTAGGGGCTTATCTGTTTTTTTTTTTTTTTCAAAGAACCAGCTCTTGGTTTCATTGATTTTTTTCTATTGTTTTATTCTTCTCAATTTTATTTATTTCTTCTCTGATCTTTATTATGTATGTCCCTCCTTCTGCTGACTTTGGGCCTCATTTGTTCTTCTTTTTCCAGTTTCAATAATTATGACTTTAGACTATTCATTTGGGATTGTTCTTCCTTCTTTAAGTGTGCCTGGGTTGCTATATACTTTCCTTTTAGAACTGCCTTTGCTGCGTCCCACAGAAGTTAGGGATTTTTGCTGTCGTTGTCATTCTCCATATATTGCTTGTTCTCTGTTTTAATTTGATCATTGATCCTTTGATTATTTAGAAGCACGTTGTTAAGCCGCCATGTGTTTGTGAGCCTTTTGTTTTCTTTGTGTAATTTATTTCTAGTTTTATGCCTTTGTGGTCTGAGAAGTTGGTTGGTAGAATTTCAATCTTTTTGAATTTACTGAGGCTCTTTTTGTGGCCTAGTATGTGGTCTACTTTCGAAAATGTTCCATGTGCACTTGAGAAGAATGTATATCCTGCTGCTTTTGGGTGTAGAGTTCTGTAGATGTCTGTTAAGTCCATCTGTTCTAGTGTGTTGTTCAGTGCCTCTGTGTCCTTACTTATTTTCTGTCTGGTTGATCTGTCCTTTGGAGTGAGTGGTGTGTTGAAGTCTCCTAGAATGAATGCATTGCATTACTCTTTCCTCCTTTAGTTCTCTTAGTATTTGTTTCACATATGCTGGTGCTCCTGTGTTGGGTGCATATATATTTATAATGGTTATATCCTCTTGTTGGACTGAGCCCTTTATCATTATGTAATGTCTTTCTTTATCTCTTGTTACTTTCTTTGTTTTGAAGTCTATTTTGTCTGATACAAGTACTGCAACACCTGCTTTTTTCTCCCTGTTGTTTGCATGAAATATCTTTTTCCATCCCTTGACTTTTAGTCTGTGCATGTCTTTGGGTTTGAGGTGAGTCTCTTGTAAGCAGCATATAGATGGGTCTTGCTTTTTTATCCATTCTGTTATTCTATGTCTTTTGATTTGTGTATTCAGTCCATTTACCTTTAGGGTGATTATTGAAAGATATGTACTTATTGTCATTGCAGGCTTTAGATTCGTGTTACCAAAGTTTCAAGGGCAGCTTCTTTACTATCTAGCCTTCTAACTTAACTCTCTTATTAAGCTATTATAAACAGAATCTGATGATTTTTTATTTCTCTCCCTTCTTATTCCTCCTCCTCCATTCTTTGCATGTTAGCTGTTTTATTCTGTGCTCTTTTGTGTTTCTTCTGACTGCTTTTGTGGGTAGTTGATTTTATTTTTTGCCTTTACTTAGTATTTTGTTGGTCTGTTTTCTTTGCTGTGATTTTATTTTCTCTGGTGACATCTATTTAGCCTTAGGAGTGCTCCCATCTAGAGCAGTCCCTCTAAAATACCCTGTAGAGGTGGTTTGTGGGAGGCAAATTCCCTCAACTTTTGCTTGTCTGGGAGTTGTTTAATCGCTCCTTCATATTTAAGTGATAATTGTGCTGGATACAGTATTCTTGGTTCAAGGCCCTTCTGTTTCATTGCATTAAATATATCATGCCATTCTCTTCTGGCCTCTAAGGTTTCTGTTGAGAAGTCTGATGATAGCCTGATGGGTTTTCCTATGGAGGTGACCTTTTTTCTCTCTCTGGCGGCCTTTAATACTCTGTCCTTGTCTTTGATCTTTGCCATTTTAATTATTATATGTCTTGGTGTTGTCCTCCTTGGGTTCCTTGTGTTCGGAGTTCTGTGGGCTTCCATGGTGTGAGAGACTATTTTGTCCCCCAGTTTGGAGAAGTTTTCAGCAATTATTTCTTCAAATACACTTTCTATCCCTTTTGCTCTTTCTTCTTCTTCTGGTACCCCTATAATGCTAAAAGTGTTCCGTTTGGATTGGTCACACAGTTCTCTTAATATTCTTACATTCCTAGAGATCCTTTTATCTCTGTGCCTCAGCTTCTCTGCGTTCCTGTTCTCTTATTTCTATTCCATTAACAGCCTCTTACACCTCATCCAGTCTGCTCTTAAGTACTTCCTTTTGAGATTGTTTTATTTCTGTATTCTCCCTCCCTACTTGCTACTTTAGCTCTTGGATATTTCTCTGCTGGTCCATCAGCATGGTTATGACCTTTATTTTGATTTCTTTTTCAGGAAAATTGGTTAAATCTATCTCCCCAGGCCCTCTTTCTTGGGTTGTCTGGGTAATTCTGGACTGGACCAAATTCTTCTGCCTTTTCATGATAGATGTAGCTGTAGGCAGGCAGCGCGTGTGTCAGCTGGGAGAACAAAGTCCCTTCCTGCTTGCTGTTTGCCTTGCCCTTCTCCGCTGCCTGTGTCGGTTACCTGCACTCCTGAAGCAGCCTCCCAGTTAATCCCCTAAGCTGCCATGGGCGGGGTCTCCGTCAGAGTAGCCCAGATCCCTGCGGGGAGTGGCAGGCGCACCGGGTGTCCTCTCCTGCAAGAGCGGTGCCCCTTCACACCTTGCCCCAGTTTCTGCTCCCTGCGCTGGGCAGCTGCGCACTGGTGGCAGCCTTTGGGTCTGGCCAGGGTGGCTGTGTGCTGGGAGGAGATTCCGGGTGGCTGCTAGGGACACGGCCACTCCCGGGATGCTTGGCTGCCGCCACCAGCTCATGTGGCCGCTCCTGGGCTGCTCCGCCACTGCCACCGCTCTCAGGCTACTGGGCCGCTGTGTCGGGGGCCGCGCTGGCTGAGAGAACGACTGGAAGACTGCTTATCGCTGTGAGGGGCTTCAGCACTGCACTGCCTCCCAGAGGGTTAGTGCGCCTGGAGTTCCCCGGGATTCCCAGCTGCTGGGTTGAGTGTGCTGGGACGATTCCATCCAGCTGTGAGGTCCGTGTTCCTTTAAGACTTTCAAAAAGCACTCGCTTTTCTTTTGTCCCAGGGCAGCCGGTTGCAGGAACCCGCTCGCAGATTTTGCTTTTCCGTTTCTCTAATATCCAGCACACCGTGCACCACGTGTCTGTGCTCCTGGTGTGGATTACTAGGGCTGGTTGTTTAGCAGTCCTGGGCTTTCACTCCTTCCCCACTCCCACTCCTCTCCTCCCGCCGGGGAGCTGGGGATGGGGGAGCGCTCGGATCCCGTGGGGCTGCGGCTTCTATCTTACCCCCTTCGTGAGATGCTGAGTTCTTGCAGATGTAGATGTAGCCTGGCTGTTGTACTGCATCCACTGGTGTCTGTTTTAGGAATAGTTGTATTTGTTGTATTTTCAAAAATATATATGGTTTTGGGAGGAGATTTCTGCTGCCCTACTCACGCCGCCATCTTAGCTTCCCACCTTATTGCGCATCTTTTTACTGATTAAAATAAGAAATGAGTTATCACTGAAAATCAAAATGAGCTGAAATCATTTAAGTAGAGCAACAGTTCCACCTTGTGGACACAGACATCACTACCACTGACATTTCCATGACCCCTCTGAATACACATCAAGAGGGAAAAGGGAACAAGGGATGCTGCGGGACCACTGCAACAAACCAGCCCTCTGAGTCAGTACTGAATGCACTTACTTTATGTAGTTTTGTTAAAATCCCGTTTTGTAGAGCGCACGCACACCGCCATCCCAGTAAATCTACAAAATCCAACCCTGTCTCAGAGACGATCTGATCAAGTGGAAATAAGACATGCAAATCCCCTTCCAGGCCAATCGCATGGGAGTTCAGCTTCTGGAATGTCTTCCTACCTAATCTGGGCCTCCATAACCCCCTGACCCAGTAACAACGCGTATGACCATGGATACGTTCTATTCCACCGCACTGTGCCTTGTCAGCTTAAGAGTTGACTCATTATTATGATCTTAGAAGTGTTTTCCAGGGCTAACATTTTCCGAGTAATCTAAAAAAATGTAAAGTTAAAATTTAAACTTTTTCCATGTGCGGCATTAAAAAAGCTCCCAGTGAAAAGGCAACAGCAGTCCCCTGCCCTTACTGCAATACGCAGCTTCCGTGGGGCCCCCCACCAGCCGGAGCACAGTCTCCCGTACCTCAGACTGATCACCACAAGGGTGACACTTAGTTGTGACTCCTTAAAAACACCCAAGCCAATGGCAAAGGAAGAGCACAGGTGACCCACGAGCCTCTCGTGTCTCTTTCACAAGTCGCCTTACTTGATGTTCGAGTCCCTCAGCAGTCAATTACATGCTCAAAGAAACCCTGTTTGCTCTCAAACAGGGTTGTTTGGTACATACGAGTTGAAGGAAGGAATCATGCTCAGAACAAGGTCTGCTTCTCCCTTAACGAAAGGCAACAGTCCCTGACATTAAAAGGGGAGAAGCCCGACACTGCTGATTCACCCATAACCCCACAGCAGACAACAGTGAAAAGAACACTTAGACCAGAGTCAAAGTCCTTGGTTTTTATCAGGAACTTGTGAGATAAACCCATTTCTCACCTATAAAATAAGAACAGGCTAAGTAAGATGTCCTGCTCTAATCCTTCACAAAGTAGTACAGCAGTTGAAATATACAGATGTGAAGTATTATTAAAACTTATCCCTTCACAAACATTCATGGGTCTCAACCAGAGGTAAGGGGTATAGTTTCCAACCATAGAATATGTTTAGCAAAAAAACCAATCCAATCCTCCTCGAACTCCATTAGAGCTGTGCTGCAGTTCAGTAGTTCCCAGTCCTTCCTGATGAGAACCACCTGATAAATTTTAACACTGACTCTCAGGCTCCAACCTGATTTGCATATGTACATATGTATACATACATGTACAAATATCTATGGGTGTGTGTTATATGTGTGTGTGTGTGCATGGATGTATATGAATGTGTATGTTATGCATAGTTTTTATAAAGTATGATATATATAGAGAAAAGCGCACACGTAAGGGCACACACAACTTGGTGAAGTCTCAGAAAGGAATACACGCAGGTCCGGGAGAGACCCGAGCGCGCGCTCAGTGTTTTGGGTCTGTTCACCCAGCACCCCCAGGCCATCAGGATGAGCTGGTTCTGAGGACCAACGAGTCCAAGTGCGATATTAATGTGTAAAGAGCAAGGGTTTGATGACATTCCCCATTCTAATGTGATTAAAAATCATCTCAATAAGCACAACATTTTAAGATTTTGGTATTTAAAAAGTGACAGTATCAGAACCACAGAAACAAGAAAAAATGTGCTTTAACAATGTTACTACTACATAAAATAAGGTTTGTAAATTTGAGCTGTGAATTTCAATCATGTGAAAAAATTTCCTTTCAGTGACCATAGAGGTTCTTTTTATAATTACCTATTTTCATCCCACCCCCTGCTGAGGGGTTATGGACAGGGGAAGGAGGAGGTGGTCAGTGACTCCTTACAAAGTGTGTACAAACTCACTTCATTGGGACGTTTGTCCTTCAACCCTGCCTCTTCCATACACTTGCACTGGCCCTTCCCAGAGTACAATCTAACTTTGTACATGGACACAGGAAAGAGGGGTCCTAAATGAGGTCCAAAAGGCCGAGGGAGGTAGAGGGAGGCTAGGTCACAGGAAGTGCATGGTTACAGGACAGCAAGGCTCTGTGCACCACCAGCTTTAAAAAAGTCACTCCCCTCTGTGGGCCCCTAGTTTCTTTAGCTAAACTGCAGTGGCATAGTGAAAACATGGGGGGCATGTGTGCTGGGTGGGGACAGATCTTCCCATTTAAGTCCTACCATTTTCAGTGCTGAAATGGGGTTGTGGGGCTTGCTGTTCCTTCATCCAGTAAAGAAACTAAGTTACAGAAGGATCATATTTTATAATAAACTAGTATGGTTAACATTTACATTCTCAGCTGATTCAGTAAATCTTTCAGGCCTACTGTTTGTCCAGTACTGTTTATAAAGCCATGATTAAAACAGTCCCTGCCTTCACAGAATTCAGTCTGGCTGTAGAGAGAAATAATTTCAATTGTCATAAATGCCAGAGAAAAAGAAGCATGAACACCCTTAACTGGACAACCTCATCTGAAGAATCAAGGAAGACTTTCTTTCCTCCTGGAAAAGGACATGACAAACTCCTGCTTATTTGAGCGTTAATGTACAGCACAGAAAAATTGAAAAATATGTTCAAGGATAGGGACATGGTTAAATAAATTAAGCTATATGATGGGATAAAATTCAGGATTAAAACTGTTTAATTTTTAATCATACTAAAATTAAAGCTAAAAAGCTATTATTATATACATATAGTATGACCCATTCATGTTTAAAATCAGAGTGTACACGAGCACACAGAAGACATGAAGCAAAATTTTAATAGTGGTTATATCCATTTGATATGGTGATGAATTATGGGCTATTTTATTAATAAAAACAAGCTTGTATGTGTGTATTTGAGAGTCGTACACTATGGTCCTGTACTCTTACATATTCAGCATGTATTTTCTAAGAGTAGGTATTCTCTCTTACATAACCACAGTTTAACATTGAGACAGTACTTTAATCTGTGTTCCAATCTAGCCAACTGACCCAAAAACATGCTTTGTGTTGCTGAAGAATTTTAAAGTAAATCAGTTATTTCTTCCTCACGTGTGTGTGTGCAGATGTGGAAGTATATACATATGCATCTTTTTAAAAACATGGACATACTTTTTACAGAAACACAATGCATTATTATACCTAACAAAAAACAGCAAAATTCCTCAGTATAAAAAACAGTGTTATACTCACTGTATTGTCTACAATGTATAAATCCATAATAGCAATTATTGGCCAGGACATGGAACAAATGAATGGTGCATTTTATTGGTAATAGTATAAACCAGTTTGACCACTTTGGAAAATAATTTGGCATCGATCTCTCATAGCTGAATATCTACATTCTGAATGGATATGAAGAAATAAATCAAAGAATGTTCCCAGCAGTAATATTTGTATGGAATAAGAACTGGAAACAAATGTCCACTGTGAACAGAAAGGATAAATTATAACTTAATAAAACGAAAACATTTTAAGTTTAAAAGGTGAAGATAAAATACATAGTTATGATTAAGGGGTAAGCTAAGCCTGGATTTTTCATGGAGGACTTGCACTGCAGTCTATAAATTCAGTCCCATGTCTTTTCTAGAGGTTTTGCACATTTAAGCTCATCCAGAGCAAGTAAAGGGGAATAAAAACGATAAATTTTCACACACTAAGGAACATAATTTTAACCGCAACCTTCAGCTCTTTGATAGCCACTTATTTAAAAAGCTGAAAATCAAGGCCAACGTGAGTTTACTCCATCCCTGTCCCTGCACACACTCCAGGCAAAGAGCTGGCAGGTCAGAGTTTTAAGCACACTTTTCCCAACTGTCAATGAGCAAACTTGTAACTTCCAGCGCAGGTTCCCATTGGACTGTAAGACACAGCTGGGCAGGGGCAGGTCCGATTACTCGTTCCTGTGTTCCTCCAGTGCCTGGCACACACGCAGTCGCTCCAACGTTTACAGTAAGTGAACGGTCACCGTAAGGCGAGTGGCAGACACAATGACCCAAGCTGCAGAACAGCCACCAAAAAGCCCCTGTGTCCCGATGCCACATACAGGGGTGTCCACCCCCACCAGTCCACATTCCTCAGGCAACTCTTCACTGCACGTCCATCCCATGCCAAGAAAGGACTGATGGCGCTGGGCCAACGTACCGCGCTCCTTGGCTCCTCGGTTTTCAGGGTAGCGGAGAGACAAAGTGAACAGCACTTCGTCAGGGGTGAGAAGTGGGATGAGGAGGCGAGCGAGGGCAGGCATCGGTGGCCTCCACCTTGTACTGCGGTCAAGGAAAGACTCTCTCATGGGACAGCGACAACCATGAGGAGCTGAGAGGCCGAGCCAGGTGGGCATCCAGCCGTGGGAAGAGGACATTCCAGACAACGGAAGAGAAAAGGGGTCAGGCTATGGGAGGTCTGGTGGCCGACTGTGGGGTCTTTTGACTTGACTTCACAGTGAACAAAGCCATCCGAATGTTTTGAATAGAGAATCTTGACATTTACTATGCATTTATGTGAAAGTTTAGACATTTGCTGCTTATCTGTGGGACTCTTGCATACAACATAATCCTGAAAAATTATACTGAAGTCAGATATCCTCAAGTAGAAACAACTTTTATGTTTGTTGCAGGTCTAAGGAAGGTTCTCATTTCAAGAAAGCTAAAACTCATTTTTAAAATCTCTAATTTGACTTTGCCTTTCAACACAAACTTAAATTCTATGTATCTAGCATGTTACATGTGTTAATTTCTTTTCCTTTACAGTTAATAGCTTTAAAAAATCAACTAGTTTGTCTGTCTTTGGCATAGTTAATGATTTCCATCTTTATCTATTCTTACCATTAAACCATTTCTATAAAATAAAAACAAAGTGCAAACACCTAAATAACTGCAAAAGCACTGACCACATGTAACCTATAAACCAGTAATGCAGAAACGAGTGAAGCCATCTGGTTTACTGACTCCAGCAGCCTCGAGTTCCCTGCTGATCCCCACACCCAAGGGAACTGCAGCTGCGTCTAGGAATGGCTGTGCACCAACTTCCCCTCTAGCTCCAGTTCACCTCTTTTAAACCCTACCTACCTTAAGAAAAAGCAAACAATAAAAAAATCGTTCTCTAGATTATTCCCCTCCCTAACCTACTCTCCCCCTTCTAAGAAATCTCCCAGGTCAGTTTTGTATTCATCCGACACACCTGATTTGGTAAACTGTCATATTTTCCTTAAAACAGGTTACGTGATCCAGACTGGGAATCGGATCCGGCCTAACTCTCCACATATTTCAAAGAAGACTGTCTAGTAAAAACCTTGGAGATTTCTTGTTATGAACATGTCCACCTTGTTCCTACGCCAAGTCTAAGCCTTGGGTGGGTCGTGTCAGCAGCAGGACGGCGGGCGATGTGCCGCCCCAGCTGCAAGGGGACAGCTGCCCGGAAGCCCTTAGGAGAGGCACGCAAAGTGGGCATCCAGGATGCAGACCACGTGGGGTGAGGAGGAGTCCTAAGAGAAGGGCGGCCTGGACTGGCGAGGGGAGGATGCCCACAGCCAGAAGCACAGGGGGCATCCATGTGGAGGGCAGCCGCACACATCAAAATGGGGACTAGAGAGCAGACCAGCAGGGAGAGGGCATCCGTCACCGAGACGGAGCCTTGTAGGTAGGTATCCTCAATAAAAATGCGTGGGCTAAATGACAGAAAACAGCGCAGATGCACTAGATGTAATGTATCCTGCTTTAAGGGCCTGTTAGGGCCACTGGGGCCACCGCCAACCCCACACTCCCGTGATGCCCATCGTCTCTGAGCAGCAAGGCGCTCCTGCCGCTGCAGATGGGCCCCCTAATCCGCCAAGCCTCTCGCAGCACTGCCCCCGTGGGCAGGGCGGCCTCTCCCGCCTGGGGCTGCACCAGCTCTGAACACCTCTAGTCTCGCATTTCTCCAAACCTCAAGGCTGTCAAAAAGCCTTCTGATGTAAATCATATGCTTCTAGCTAAAAACCCCTCTAAGATCCTCATGTCGCAAGAAGCCGCCCCTACCCAGTTTCATCATTCTCACTTCCCCGGGACAACACGCGCCCCAGCCAGGCAGAGCCCGCAGTTCCTCCCCGCGTCGGCGCGTCCACCGGACGCAGGCGCTCCCCTTCCCGGTCCGCAGGCGCGCGCGCCACGCCCACAGACGCCCGTTCATCCCTCAGCATTTACTCAAATGTCCGATTTGAGTTAAACTGTTTCCAATGCTTCCCTTGTTTCCACCCAGGAAAATGTAGCACTCCCTGCTGTTCCCAGGGGAACATCAGAATGCTAGCAGTACACAGGAGATGTTGGAGACTAAAGTAACAAGCAGCAACTATCCTCTTCTCCAGTTAATAATTTTCAGTTTCTCTGTCTGACCTCCGGAGTCCACCACATAATTCAACCTTATTCCCTCCTTTGTCCCCTAAATCTCATGCTATTGTTTTACCAAGTCATTTTCCAGAATCATTTAATATAATACTATTTAAACCCTAATGTTTCCATCTGTGTTACTTGGAATTATGTATGTTTCCTCTCATGAAGTATGTCTCACAAGACACATTTTCTAGGCATACCCCATAGGTTGTCTCTCTCCTTAAAGAACTTTTACTTAGACACAGCCCAAGGCAACTAGTGTATTATCAGTAATGCTCCCCAGTAGTTAATTACAGTTTATTAAATAAAGTGGCACATGAAGGTGGTGTGTGCAGTAAGTGCGGTTTGGAAATCAGACATACAGCCGGAACCTGGCCACTAACCAGCTGTGTGATCTTAGCATCTGACTTCTCCAGACTTCAGTTTTTCTACAACGTAAGAGTTGGACTAGAGGAAATACATATAAATAATTTGTTTATATGTTCTTTTGTTCCCTCTTTCTACATGAGAATATGAGTTTTCTGAATTCATCACTCCTGCCCCACTACCAGGCACAGAAAGCTGCTCAATAAAAATGGGAATGAAACTAATTCTCACTAAATAAACTCAAATTCAATATAAGCCTAATCAAGACACTTTCAGAGGGAATTTGATACCAGAGGGAATTTATGATTCACCTAAAAGAGTTAACACATGAGCCAGAAACAATGAATGAAAAGAAAGGTACCAAATCAGAAATCGACAGATAGATCAATGAAACAAAATCAAGAGTCCAGATACAGACCAAGGTACATATGTGGGTTTAATATAAGTGAAGGGGAAAAGCACTGAATTAAATAATTCCAGAACAATAATGTGAATGAGGAGGGGAGGAGAGGAGAACCGACGGAACTGTGATGTAAGTGTTGTGAGGGGGGCTTTACTCAGCCTGACAATATACTAGAAGCCACAAATAAGACTAATAAATTTAAATAGATATAATAAAAAAAAAAATCAAACCAAAAAAGAGGTAAGGTTTGACTGCTATTTATAGGAGGATTAAAAGACTGAATACAAAATGTTCAACCTTAGTAATAATTAAATTCTTTCCTATCAGTTCAGCAAAGTTTTAAACAATGTTAATATGCACATACAATGAAATACCACCTCGCACCCATTAAGATGGCTATTGTCAAAAACTAACAAGTGTTGCCACGCATGCAAAGCTATGTGCACTGCTAACATGGCCTCTGTGGAAAACAGTTTTGGCAGTTCCTCAAAAAATGAAAAACCAGTTAGCAAATCCAACTCCACTTCTGGGTATACAACCAAAAGAATTAATGGCAGGGTCTCAAAGTGGTATGTGCACACCCATGTTCGCGTAAGCGTCATTCACAACAGCAAAGAAAGGTGGGGAAAAGCATAATGTCCACTGACAGATGAATGGCGGGACAAAATGTGGTATATATCCATATGCTGCAGTATTATTCAGCCATAAAAACGAAGGAAATTGGGACACATGGTACAATGTGGATGAATGAACCTTTTAGGACATTATGCTAAGTGAAATAAGCCAGTTACAAAAACAACAGCAAAGAAAACACCACACAAGCACTGTATGGTCCCACTTATGTGAAGTTCCTCAAGTAGTCAATTCACTGAGTCAGAAAGCAGAACAGTGGGTGCTGGGGCTGGTGGAGGAGGAGACATAGAGTTGTTGTTTAATGGGTACAGAATTTCGGGTTTACAGTGAAAAAAGTTCTGGAGGTTAACTGCACACCCAACTATACACTGAGAAATGGCTGGATGGTGATTTTTATGTCATGTACATTTTACCACAATTAAGGAAAAAAAAATTTTTTAAGAAAATAATACACCCAGTGCTAGCGAGGTTTTGGGAAAGAAGCACACCACACAATTCTTTCAGTGAAACACAGGAAAATCTATAAAATTAAGAATGTATGTACCACCTGACTTAGCAACTCTACTTCAGTGGTGTTCACTTCAGCGCTGCCCAGAAATGCTCACACTATGAAACACTCACACGAGAATTTTTTTTTTAAAGATCACTTAATAGGGACTAACAGACACCCAGAAAACTAATGTAACAGTGGTTAACTTGGGAGACACAGGGTATTTTCCACTTTTATTTTATTTAGTGTGTATGTATTATTTTTTAGTTTAAAAGAAAATAAGCTATTTACCTATTAGAGTGGCCAAAATCCAAAACACTGACAATACCAAATTCTGGCAAGGATGTGAAGCAACAGGAATTCTCATTCATTGCTGGCAGGAATATAAAATGATAAAGCCACTTGAGAAGACAATTTTGCAATTTCTTACAGAACTAAATGTACTCTTACCATACAGTCCATCAACCCTGCTCTTGTTATTTACCCAAAAGAGGTGAAAACTTGTGTCCACATAAAAACTTGCATGCAGATGTTTATAGCAGCTTTATTCATAATTGCCAAAACTTAGAAGCACCCAAGAAATCCTCCGCTGGAGCCTGGATAAGCAAACTGTGGTGCCAGACAGAGCGATGCCCATCATCACTACTGGAAACGAGCTGCCCAGCAATGAAGACAGGGAGGGACCTCACGTGTCCACTACTACTAAGTCAAAGCCGGTCTCCACAGGCCGCGCACACTGTAGGATTTCAACTACACGACATCCTGGAGGAGGCAACACTACGGTGGTAGTAAAAAGATCAGTGGTTGCCAAGAATTCAGGAGTCGAGAGGGATGCAGAGGCAGTGCACAGAGGATGTTCAGGGCAGGAAGAAAGCTCAGCACGATACTGAAATGGTGGACACACTCCATCACACATGTGTCCAGACCCACAGGACGTACAACAGAAGAGTGAGCCCTAATGTAAGCTAGGGACTTCGGGTGATAAGGATGTGTCAGTGTAGGTTCAATGGCTGTAACAGATGCACCACTCTGGGAAGGGATGTTTACAGTGGTGAAGGGTTGTGTGGGGGCTGGGTGGGGGTTAGGGGGACAGGAACATAAGGGAAATCTCTGTCCTCTCTGCTCACTTTGGCTGTGAACCTAACAGTGCTCCAAAAATTAAACCTATTAAAAAAAAATCTATTTGCCCCTTGGCCTATGAACTCTATTTCTAGGGATTTATCCTAAAGAAATAAGAATGTTCATTACAGCTTTTTAAAAAAGAGTTTTAAAAAGAACTGAAAGGTTTCGAATATCTACCAATTAGAGAATTTTGTTTAAAAAAAAAGACTAAATCATGGTGCACTCATACTTGTTAGTTAAAAAGTAGGTAATTGTAAATGCACTGAGATAGAACAAAGTCCCACATATGTTCTTAAAAATTCTCCCCAGATACAGTGTTAAGAGCAAATTGCTGAACAGGTCATATTTTGTGATAAAAAGTACATATTAATATGTATAAAAATATTAGGAAAAGCATATATATTGTAAATAGTGACTACGAGAGGGCTTTAACTATGTTATATATTCTATGTTGTTTGAAACTCCCACAACAGCATTACTTTTATAACCACAAAATAATTTTGTGAACTTGCAGTAATCCTGAAAGGTAGAGTTACAGAGATACTTCAGAAAGAAACCAGCACAGGAAAAGCCAGGGGTCCACAGACATCCTTACACATGGGGTAGCTGCTAGAAACCTGAACTTGATCCAAATCTATTTCTACGCTAAGTTAGAATCACTGTGGCAGCCATGACTTCCACATTCTTTGAAAATAAAGCAAGTAGAAAAGATTTTTTTTTGCCTATATACAGAGTGCAGGTGGTGGGGTCAATGAGGAAATGACAGATGTGCACAAAAGACAAACACCATATACCTGTTTGCATCAACACTGTACATTTTAATGCCTAACTACAATTAGACTAGTAGTCAAAGAGTGTGATTCCCAAAGCTGCACAGACGGGCACCTACTAGGAGGAACCCAACCCACATTAGGAGCCACATATGATCACAGTCTCGCACCTGAGCAGTTAGGCAAATTCCCATCAACCCACAATTCCATTCCTAGGGATGTTTCTTAAGAACAAACACCAAGAAAACAAAAACAAAAGAGGACAAAGCTCTATGATTCAGTTTTTTACTGCATCTTTCTTTTAAAATAGCAACAGATCAGAAACAACCTAAATCTTCAATAGGAGAATGGTTAAATACACCGATATATCTATATGACGGAATATTGCATGGTTATTTAGCACATTTCCAAAAGGTTTTAACAATGTGGGAAACGCTTAGGTCAGTGTTCAGGAACATGATTCATGGACATATACAGCCACATGTATGAAAATACCATCATCTCACTTACATATATACGCACAGAGAGAAAAAGGATTGTGGGGAAAAAATCCCAAAATGTTTAACAGAGTTCTCTCTGGGTAATGGAAAAATAAGTGAACTTTTCTTAGTCTTCTGAACTTTCAACAAGATCTAAATGTTCCTTTTAGATTGGTTTTAAAAGTACAAAATTTTAACCAGTAGTGGTAGGGCTTCTTTTTTAAATTTTTTAAATTAAGGTATCACTGATATACAATTTTATGAAGATTTCACATAAGCAACATTGTGGTCACTACATTCACCCATATTATCAAGACCCCCCACCCCCACCCCCACCACAGTCACTGTCCATCACCGTAGCAACATGCCACAGAGTTACCCCTTGTCTTCTTATGGCAGGGCTTCTTTTAAACAGCAATTTATTTTAGGCAGTATCATTATGTAAAAATCGATTAACTTTTCATATTCTGCTCTTTCCTTCTAGGTCTAGGAAAAATAAGATAATAAATTTTGACTTCAAAGATGCCAACAGGTAACACAATTGCAAAAGGTGCTAACACAGCCTTGAACTGCAATAACAGAGGGCGGTAGCTGGAGGCAGAGGGGACTGCGCTCAGCGCAGGAGCGGCGGCTGGAGCATCATCCAGAGGGAGGAGTCGCAGACCTGGGCTCCAGGGCTGGCCCCGGGAATTAATTGGCACTTACTTTCGGGGCTAGTTCCGCACCTCCCGGAGCTGTGGAATGCCGTTTGCCAAACAGGCAAAGGCTTCCTCTGGGTCACTGGGAAGAGGCAGTGGTGGGCAGCACAGGAAGCGGCTTCTTCCAGCGCTTGGCAGAGCGGCCCAACACTCACTCACTATTCTCGGCCCTCAGTTCTGAGCAGCATGACGCACTGGGCCTGGGACCAAAGGGAGCGTGTGCAGGAGGGCAGCAGAGATGAAGGGACCCCCAGAGTCAAGCCATCGGAGAAGCACTTGAAGCAGCTAGGCAGGCTGAGCTCGGGCAGAGCCAGTGAAGGGCGCGGGATGGCCGCACCCCTAAGACACTCAGACAGAGGCAGACTTGTCTAGCAGGGCTCAGGAAAACCGAGCATGGCGCGGAGGCAGCTTTTCAGCTCTCTGTGATGACATTTTAAAAAGTGGAATAGATTGCTTTTGTAAGTTACTGCAAGTGCTCAAAGGGGAAAAAAACCCAAACAAACAGGAAATTCTTTTTTTTTTTTGAACAGCGGAGCAAGGCTTCAAACAGGAAATTCTTAACAGGTCCCCCCCAGCAGAGTGAAGGTATCACAAATGCCAGCGCACTTCCTTCTGCTATGCTGTTCTTCCTCCTAAACTCATCAAGCAGCAGCCTGATGGAGGAGAATCAAAAGCCTGGGATTATTTTATCACTGCTAAGTTTAGCATTACCAAGATTAACTGAATTTCCTGTGTTCCATGGAGGGAACTGTACCAAAACAAAGGATCCTTCTTGGTCAGAATCGTTAAAGCATGTTTCTGTACCATATTAGCTCTTTGCACCTTCCTTGTGCTCACATGAATGCTGATTATACAAGAGAAGAACATGTAGTAGCCACGATCTCTCACACTTGTTTGGTAGTGGAAACCTGTTACCACTTATTTTAATACTGAAAAACACAATTTGGGAAATCCTGATCAAATCCTGGGAGTTCCGACCTTTACTCACAATTTAACAATTCCTTCATGTACATTTACCACCGATGGCTTTCTAAGCCTTACCAACTTTTAGGGCACTGATTCTTAACCTATTTTGTCCAAGACCCCTTTGAAAATCCAACGACCTTTCCTCCAGAAAAAAAAAAAATGCGGAAATGCCAAAAAACTTTGCATGTGATTTCCAAGTTCACAAATCCCCATAAATTTCATTCGTGGACTGCCCCCCTCCAACCCTGAAAATTTTTCAAACAGAGGATTCAGTTTCTCTTCTCTCTTTTAAGTTATGAAGAAAATAAAAACTTTGAAAATGGCAAATACTTATGGTAATGTATCAGATATAAAATCACTCTTGCATGGTATCTTTGAGCAGAGGGGACAGAAAAGCTGGAAGAGCAAACTGTGAAAACACAGTATTATCAACAGCTATAGGATTCCTATCCCCCAAAAAGAAAATCCAAGGTAGCTCAGAATATTCCACCCTAATTAAATTTTAAATACATAAAACAAACAGCCAACTCAAAAGTTTTACCAGCTCAAGTCTTACATTATGATGCCTGTTCCCAATACACATTTGTCCTTCAGAATCCTTCAAATTAAAAGTTTGTTCAATCCTATCTTTATAAATCTGTAAATTTCCAGCTGAGGGAGTTATACAGTACGTTACAATTTTCTTTCCACTCGTAGCCTTTCTTCCTAGTTACTTCAGTATTAAATTGTACAGCAATTTGAAAAAAGATTATGAAACCATAGTTTAAGAATTTTTGAATCATGACAGGCCACAGTAAAGGAGTACATCATTTCAAACTCTTTAAATTTTTTATTTAAAAAGTATAAGAGAAATGTAATATATGCAGGGACTTTGAGCTACAAAGGGGACTTTAACACTTTGCATTAAATGAAAGACAGAAAATAATGGTCCTCTGAAACTTACGTTTTGCTTCTGAAAGATTCTGATTAGGTGACCAGACCAGCATGCCAAGACTGTCCCGCTCTTGACTGCGTCTTGCTAGTTTGGCTTGGGAGAAATAAAAAAGAAAATTCTTATTATAATTTAACAGACGTAACAAGCAATGATTAACACCGCCACTCTGGTCTTTTAAACCTCAGAACGTGATGACGTCACCCGCCGTTTACCGAGATCTGCCCCAACAGGACCTGCGCTCACCATCACAGGGCGCGGTGCGTGTGGAGGCGGCTCTCTGACACCGGCCAAAACATTCCTGCTTTTTCTACTTTACTTTTACTTATTTAACAAACAGGTACATTTGAAGTAAGTATAATCATTACTCTCATTTGCTAAGCGAGGAAACTGACGAGGCCATTCAGCCGGCAGGAGGCAGTCAGGACTGCACGCAGGCAGCATGGCTAAGGCCCTGGGCACTGTGTACCGTGAAGCTCTGCTTCCAGATACGGCAAACCGGAAGGGGAAGTCACATGCGGCACGTTGCCCAAAGTTTCTTTAAAAATATGAATTCTTCATTGGTGTTTCGAACACCCTTACTCTGCAGAGTAACTCTGTAGTGACTTGACAACCCAACGATTCTTTTAACAACTTTATTAAAGAATAACCATTAAAAATGTTTAACCTGGAAAGAAACTTGTGAAGTGCACTCAAATCTTTTTTAAAACATATGATACAGAACAGTAGGCCAAAAAGTTTACAAGTGCCAGGTTATTAATGAGTCGCCATGTGCGACTGGATTAACAGTAACACAAGTAACAGTCATATATTACAACAGATACTATAAAATGTTACCTTCAAAAGGAACAAAGGACTCAGGAGACAAGAGGCTCACTGACCAGCCTAGATTTATACTGGGTTAGACCCAAGCTCATTCATTCCAAGATATTCTTACCTTTTTCTTTCTTTAAATAAATTCCTCTGAAAATATGATGAAAGTTATAGACTCCAGAAAATTTCGACTTAAATTCTTAAAGGACAACACCCTTAAAGGAAATTCGTAAGACCTGGTTTAAGAAGTCCTGCTTTTTATGAAACTGCCAGATCTCTTATCTTTTACTTAATTTTTCTGATCAATGTGTCCTAGGTATAACAAAGAATGAATCTCTACACTTTTGGCAAAATCTATTGGGTAGCTACTTTAAAGAAAAATGATGGAATGGTGGGACGGAAAGTCCCAAAGTGTGAACACTATGGATCAGGTAAGATGAAAGGAATATATGTGGTGGAACAGGGTATAAAGAATGAGAAGACAGGAATATGACAAAGTAGATGTGAGTACACCTTTAAGTATCCCTTTTTATGTAGCTCTGACTTCCAAAACAATGTTAATGCTACACATAATCTAAAATGAAAAAGTCAACAAATATGTGTAGGGAGAGACCCCGACATAGAATAAAGTCTTGTTGTATTTTTAAAAAAAAATCAAAATCAAAACAGAAATTAAAGGAATCCACACTGAAAAGGTAGAATTAAAACTGTCTTTATTCACAGATGATATGACCATCTGTGTAAAAAATCTACAGAATCTACTGGAAACAAAATCAATAGTAAAAACCCAATTGTATATCTACATACCAGTAATTAATCAAAAATTGAAATTAAATATCCCCTTTTAATACAGCAACAAATATAAAATACTTAGGGATCTGGTAAAATATATACACTGAAAACTATAAAACATTTCTGAGAAAAAATAAATAAGATCTAAGTAAATGGAGAGATACACCTGTATATGGATCAAAACACTCAATTATATTAAGATAGCATTCTCTCCAAATTGCTCTACAAATATAACACAATCCCAATCAAAATCCCAGTATGCTTTTTTGTAGGAATTGACATACATTCTAAAATTCATACAAGAATGCAAAGTACCTAAAATAACCAAAACAACTTTGAAGAAGAGTAAAATTAGAAGACTTATTCTACCTGAATCGAAACTAATTACAAAGATTCAGTAACCAAGACAGTGTGGTGTTGGCATACAGAGAAATGAACGTGATGGAATGGAATCCAGAAACAGAATCACACATATAAAGAATCAACTGATTTTCCCACAAAGGTGCAATAGCAAAATTCAATGGAGAAAAATAATCTTTTCAGCAAACGATGCTTGAACAAATGGATATTCATATAAAAAATTCTTTTTCACTTGGATCCATACCTCATACCACATATAAAAATTAATGTTTTCCTCTAAAGAAAAACATTAAGGAAATTAATTAAAAACCTGTGGAAAAATGTTTCATAATGACAATTTTATCTTCTATGTTGCTCTTTTCCTAAAAAACAGGAAAACCTGCACCTACTACTCACAAAAAGTAAACTAAATACTTCTTCAGAATTTAAGAACTCAGCTCACAGGAACATACACTATAATGTAAATATGAATAAAGTAAAGTAAAATTAAGAAAGCAAAATCACTTTACTAATTGCCTACTACTGACCCGGAAGCCTTCCCAATATCATAAACTATTGATTAACATATATTCTATATGTTATATATACTGTATTCTTAAAATAAAGCTAGAGAAAATAATTTTTTTCAAACTGCCATACAAATCTTCAAAACATTTTCCAATATATTTATTGAAAAAATCCACATATAAGTGGACCTTTGCAACTCAAACCTGTGTTGTTCATGAGTCAGCTGTATATTCATACAAAGGGATGCTACACAGAAATTAAAAGGAACGAATTGCTGATACAAGCAACAATATGGGTTAATATCAAAAACAAAAGAAAATAAAGAGCAAAAATACCCCAGATACGAATGTGTACCTATTGCATGATTCTATTAATATGAAGTTCAAGAACAGTAAAACCTATTATGTGGTGACAGAACTCAGAGTGGATGGGAGATAAGGGGTGGCAACCGGAAAGGGGTACCAGAGAACTATCTGAGGCGACCAGACTGCTCTTTCCCTGACTGAGGAAACAGATACACAGGTGTGTACTACTATCAAAGCTCACTTAACACATAAGATCTGTGCATTTTATTGTATGTCAATTATACCTAAAAAAAAGACCTTTAGTGAATAGCTGCTTTAAAAAAAAATCACCCACAAATAAGTGACAGACAGTACAATTCCCAATATCGACAGAATACAGAGATGGTGGAATATCTTTAAACTGCTGAGAGGAAACCTTAGAATGTATCTTGCAAAATTCTTAGGGACACAGGCAAAATAAAAATGTTTTCACATGAAAACTTTGGGAGACTTGTGTACAATAAAGAATTTTCTCAGGAAAAAAAATCCTGAAAGGAAGGTTGATATGCAAAAAAAGAAGTGGTGAGTAAGCAAATTTTGTAAACACTGTCTTTAAAAAATAAAAATCATGTCCAATTTAAGAAGTTCAGGAACAGCACTAAAATTCTGAACAACAGCAACATGTAATACCGGAGGAGTAGATCATAGCTGAACTATTCTAAAGATGAAAGATTAACTTTAGACGTTAAATTAAGTGTATACAGTTAACATTTTAAGAATGGCTATTAAAAAACTAGTATATATAAACTCCTAAACAAGTAGAAAGCAGAAAAATGAAAGCCTCTGCAACAAAACCACAACAAAAAAACTTATGCATGGGACAAAAAGAACTATTAGTAAAATGACACAACAATTATAATTTTACACATCCTTAAATAAAGAAGTCTCAAAATAACATGGCAGAAAATTGATGGAAGCTGACAAATATATCAACATACTGGGAGATTAATACACCTCTCTCTCTGTTAACAGTCCAAACAAAAATTAAAAGATATACAAGATCTAAACACAGTCAACAAGTTTCATTTATGAGGCATACTTTGAAGTTGCATCTAATAATTAGTGTAAACATTCTTCTCAAACAAGGTCATAAAGCAACTTTAAACACATTTCAAAGAATAGGTATCATATAGATTATACTTTCTAACCAAATGCAATTAAAAGCCAATAATTAAAAGATAAATAAAAAAATCTTCATACATTCAAAATTTGATAAAATACTCTTAAATAATCCTGGCTCAAGAAGAAATCTTGACCTAAAAATTAAAATTACTTAAAACTGAACAATAGAAGACTACAAACTTATGGAAACAATGGAAGAGGTAGCTTACCCAAAAATACAGATATAAATGCTTACAACAGAGAGGCTAAAAACTACTTCACTAAGCATCCAACTTAAGAACATGGAAAGAACAACAGAATAAATCCAACAAAGGCAGAAAGAAGGCATTGAAGAACAGAAATTAATGAAACAGAAAACAAAGAAATGGAGGTTAACAAAGCCAAAGTTGGTCTATAGAAAAAGCTACTAGTTTATCGCTACTGAATTTGATAAAGAAAAATAAGGTATAACTAATTTTAGGAATCAAAAATGTGGGTATAATTCCAGATCCAATAGAAACTGAAGATAAAATAGTACAAACAACATTATGCCAAAACTTGAGAATTTAGCAAAAAGGTTGATTTTGAATGAGATCATATGTGCATTATGCCCTTTTGTCTTGTTGCAGCAGTACTAGGAACAATCGTTGGAAAGGCACTGCTCAAACACTTCACATGTCCTACCCCGCTTGATCCTTACATGCACATAAACAGAGGCAAGTACCACCATCCCCAGCTAATGTGTAAAGAGACAGGCACAGAAAAGTGCAATAACTTGCATAAAGACACATTGCGTCTCGCAAGCAAGGTAAATTAGACTATTCTGTACGTGCTCAAGGTGTGTGTCTATGTGGGAAGAGCCTTATGTGGCACTGAAAAACAAAAATGTGACTGGACCCTCATTTATGCAGTATAACAACGAAGCAAAACTGAAGGAACAAAATAGCAGCAGACTCAGAGACTCCAAGAAGGGACTAGTGGTTACCAGAGGGGAGGGGTTGGGGAGGGAGGGAAAAGGGGATTGTGGGGTATCATGATTGGTGCACATGGTGTGGGGGGGTCACGGGGAGGGCAGTGCAGCACAGAGAAAACAAGTAGTGACTCTGTGTTATCTTACTACACTGCTGGACAGTGACTGCAATGGGGTGGGGGGGCGGACTTGATAGTAAAGGTGAATGTAATAACCACATTGTTTTTTTGTGAAACCTTCATAAGACTGTATATCAATACATTAATTTAAAAATGTGACTAGAAAGGAGACAGGTGACAATTAGCCACCCCAAGGGCATCATCTCTGCCTGTTTAGGTCCCCTGCTCTCCATAAAGGAAAGGGGGCAGACAAGGAAAAGGACGGCCAAATGGATTAACACAGAGGCAGAGGCAGGAGAAAATCAGACTGAAAATCAGAACTGAAATGATCCGTTGCTTTCCTCCGAATACGCCTTTCTTGCCATAATCATAGAGGATCAATAATCGTATAGGATAGTCTTGCCATTTTAAGATAGACTCACAATTACACGTTTTAGCAACTTGTCATTTTCCACAATCCTAACTCTTCTTGTAATGTTTTCATCTTCCCAAAAGCTTAATGCAGAAATATAGCAGCAATAACATAATAAGCTATGAATTAAATGCTATCTTCTTATTCAAGTTCCTACCCCCAAAAAACTGAAGTCAAAAATGTATAACTGTATGTGTGTGTGTGTGTGTGTGTGTGTGTGTGTGTGTGTGTGTGTAGAGGGGGTGGTGGTGAGCACAAGCATGAGCGAGCGAGCGAGTGTTACAGGGCTGCCGTGTGTGCACTAGCATCACCATATCTCCACAGCATCAAACCATCTTCATTTCAAAGTAGCTTCATATGTAAGATGGCTGTTTTGTTTTAAAAGTTAAATCAGCCATCTCCCAATGGCTGTCACTGTCACATTCTAACACCTACATTAAAAAACAAATACATATAGAACACCAAACACAGAGTAGAATAGATTACTCACCAGTAGGAATCAAGAAAGTAATAAGGTAAATAAATTTACCAAATAAATACGCTAGGTTCTTACTCCTAAATGTACCAACTGGCCACCCATACTTTCACCACATCCTGAGAAGCTAAGCTTCCTAACCTTATGTTAAATTTAGGTTAGGCAGGTGGAGAAAGACAAACACCATATGCTTTTTAACTTATTTGTGGAATATAAAAACAAAGCAAAACAGAAGGAACAAAATAGCAGTAGACTCAGACACTGAGAAATGACTAGAGGTTACCAAGGGGGAGGGGTATAAAAGGACACAATTCACAATCACAATATAAGTTGATCAAGGGGACTGTTGAACCACTGTGATGTACATTTGAAAGCACCATAAGATTGTATATGAACAATAATTTAATAAATAAAAATACATATGTACAAACAAAAAAATTTTGGTTAGGGGCTAAAAATAATTTTGTGCCTCCAAATTTTTTGGCTTCTGATTTTGGCTTCAGATTTTATTCACTATGAAGAGCAACAATACAACACATTACTATTATATCTAACATATATGCTTAGTATGTACCAGGCACTGTGCACTTTTACAAGCAATGGCTCATTTAACCTTCCTAGCCACCCTATGAGACAGGGACTATCACCGTCCCCACTTTACAGATGAGAAAATTAAGGCATTGCGAGATGAAGTAACTTGCCCAAGGTCACACCTATAGGCAGATTTCCAGGAACCATTATGTTAACTATTATGTACACTGCCTAGATTTTAAAGATGCCATAAATTATCACAAGTATAAAGACAGGCCAAAAGCTAAAGTACACTTTTCCTCCTCATAATATTATCTAAGTATTTTAACATTAAGTTAAAAGGCTTCAGAGTTCTCAAAGTACAGTAGTTTGTCCTCTACGAAACCAAGATCTTCCGGTTCCCAAAGCCACTAACCTCTTCCCTCCTAAAATAGCTTGTGTCTATGCAAACCATTGGAGGTAAGAGTCTGAGTATGTTCCCAGGGTGTGGGAATATCAGGAGGGGGGTGGACTGCTAACCTGACCAGGAGAGTTAGAGCAGCCTCCGGAGGCTGGTGCGCTTCCATTGTATCTTCTTACAATGAAATTATATATTTCTCTGTCTGGCTCTCTCTCCTCTAGCCTCTTCCTCTTTAAATGCTAAAAGTTTAAGCTGGAATAAGAAGTGCATGATTTTCAATCACCAGGTCTCAAGTTAAAATCTATCATAAATATACGAACGTTATAATGCCCTTAAAAACTCAAACTTGACAGATGCACCCCTATGTTTATCGCTGCACTATTTACAATAGCTAAGATATGGAAGCAACCTAAGTGTCCATCAGTAGATGAATGGATAAAGAAGATGTGGTACATATGCACAATGGAATATTATTCAGCCATAAGAAAAAAACAGATCCTACCATTTGCAACAACATGGATGGAGCTAGAGGGTATTATGCTCAGTGAAATAAGCCAGGCGGAGAAAGACAAGTACCAAATGATTTCACTCATATGTGGAGTATAAGAACAAAGAAAAACTGAAGGAACAAAACAGCAGCAGAATCACAGAACCCAAGAATGGACTAACAGTTACCAAAGGGAAAGGGACTGGGGAGGATGGGTGGGAAGGGAGGGACAAGGATGGGGAAAAAGAAAGGGGGCATTACGATTAGCATGTATAGTGTGGGGGGGCACGGGGAGGGCTGTGCAACACAGAGAAGACAAGTAGTGATTTTACAGCATCTTACTATGCAGATGGACAGTGACTGTGAAGAGGTATGTGGGGGGGACTTGGTGAAGGGGGGAGCCTAGTAAACATAATGTTCTTCGTGTAATTGTAGATTAATGATACCAAAATTAAAAAATTAAAAAAAAAAAACTCAAACTTACTCAAGTGCTAAGTGTAATGAGAAACCCAACAGACACTAGGTGGAGACACCTGACAAGCCCTCCTTCAGCCAGGTGATGAAGGTCGCCATCGACAGTGGTAAGTCGTGTGGCCAGCAGCCCTGATCACAGCCCCACCTGCAGCTAGGTCCCTGCCAGGCGCCTTGGACTCCCTTCCCTCTCCTACCAGTTCCCCAGCCCCACCCACTGAACCCGCAGCCATGCCTCTCTTTTCCTCAAACCTACCACTTCCTCTCCAACTCCACCACCTTAGGGTTAGGCCTCCATCTTTCCTTAACCTTGTCATAAAGATTCCATGCTAACCAAGACTCAACACAGGGACCTATTCTCAAATGCAGCCTCTCCACTCTGGTTAGAGCAATCTTTCTAAATCACAATTCAGCCCAGGTCACTTTCAATGTTTAAAATCCTTCCACAGCAATAGATTGTAACTCTCCTCCACGCCTTAAGTATGGACCGCACGGTGACTTCCTTCAAAAGATGACGGCTTAGAGGGGTGAGAGGAGGGGTGGAGTGATTAACTTTATGGCGGAGAAACCTGGGAAATACCAGCTCAGCCAGGTGTTGAAAGTTATGTTAACAGAGCACACCCGGGATATGACTGATTGATGGAATGGCCCTCTCCCTCCGCAGTCTTCCTCCCAAAGCCCTCAGTCTAATCATTACAAAAATTTCACATAAATACCAGTTGAGGAACATTTTACAGAATTCCTGGCTAGTAACTCCTTAGAACTACCAAAGTAATCAAACAAAAGAAAGTCTTAAGAAACTGTCACAGCCAAGAGAACCTACTGAAGCACAGCGACCAAATGTGACATAGGGTGTTGGATGCATCCTGGGCCAAAAGAAAGGGCACTGAGTACAAACTAAGGAAATCTGGGTAAATTATGGACTTCAGGTAGTAATAATGGATTCATATTGGTTCATTAATCACAACAAATTGCCATAATGTAAGGCAATCCCAGGGGAAGCAGAGTGTGGAGCAAATGGGAGCTCTCTGTACTATTTCTATAGAATCTAAACTATTTTAAAATAGCTCACTTTGAGAAAGAATCCTTTCACAGCCTCCGCATTGTCTTCAGGATGAAACCCTTGGCATTCCAAGGGCCTCCGGGGCCGGGCCAGCCTACTTCTAAGCTTACTTTCACTGTCCCGACTCATCCATCCCCCACATGGCAAACCCATTTCTGTGCCTTTTTACGTTCCCACATCATTCCTCTTACCATTTCCTTCTCACTGCAGTGTCCCTCCCTATCTTTTCCCCCTAGATAACTCCAACTATTTCTCAAGATTGCCCAAGGCGCACCATCCTCGGGAGGCTGCTCTAACTCTCCCGGTCAGGTTAGCGGTCCGCCCCCTCCTGATAGTCCCACACCCTGGGAACATACTCAGACTCTTACCTCCAATGGTTTGCACAGACACATGCTATTTTAGGAGGGAAAAGGTTAGTGGCTTTGGGATCCATAAGATCTAATTAGTAACTAGTACTATGTGCCAGTAACTGGGCTAAAGGACTTTACACGTCTCTGTATGCAAATATGGAAAACAACGCTAGGAGAGAACTGTTCCACTTCACCATTTGACAACAGGTGACTTGTGCTGGAGTGTAACGGCCAGGACCTGAGCTCACATCTACATCTACATCCCATGCTGGGTCTGAATCCTATCTTAGCCACCTTGTTGCTGAGGGATGATGAACTTAACTTCACTGACCGCTGCTGAAAAATGGAGAGGACCTTGCACTTGGGTTTCTGTGAGGACTAGAAGGGCACATACTGGGTACCTGGTACATGCTTAACAAATAATAGCATGCATTCTCTTCTGTCTCCTCTGTAAGACTGAGGTCCTTGAGCCATCTGTCCTCACTGTCTGGCCCATCATAAAAGCTGAAGATGTTAACCTGCATAAGGTAACAGTTGGGGGGACAGTTAGAGAGGTGCAGGAGGGAGTGGCACACATGCCCCTAGCTTCCGCTCACAGCAGCCCACCACACTTTTTGAACCTCTCTTCATAACAGTGTCCCACATCTAAAGGCATAAACCATGTCCCTAACTATAGACAGGCTATTTAAAACATACTATGATTCACAATATTCCAAGTTGACAAAACTGGGTAAATAATTTCCCTCCGGACTAGCTGCACCATTGTCCAGTAACTTGAGCCCAGCCAATGCCTGAACTATGCCCCTTTCCAGATTCCCCAAGAATGAAGTTAGAGGCTAATCAAATGCTACTGAAGTAACCTCTGTCTACAATAGAAACTGGTCAGTTTCCTTCTAATTAAAAACACCTTATTTCCTTTGATCCTCCAGAGCTACAGGTGTCTTGGACTCAAAATCAGTCTTTGCTAGAGAAAACACACTTTATTCCATTTAATCAACTTAACAAACTCATCATTTAATACCAATAGAGTATCACCATATATCAGCCTTAAACCAAAACAAAGAGGGACAAAACACTCCAGAGACCAATAAACTTCACTGAGGAACGTTAAATGCTCAGGGCCCCCCTTCTCCTCTTAATGCTATTCTGCAAGTATGTCACGAAAGCACACTAATCAGAACAGGCAAGACTATACTGATGTTTCACCACCAAGCCCCCAAGAGGGGAAAACCTCACGCCACAGATGGACACAGTGATGCACCATCATCAGAAAAATCACAGGGGCACAGGTATCCCATAACACGGTATTCCCAACATCATCACCACTTCTCCATGGCCCAGTGAAAACTTAAACTACCGAACTGCTAGCTGAGGACTTTTAAATTATACCTATAAGATTCCTTGTAAAAAACTGAATTAAGAAAAAGAACATGGAATATTTTTCAAAAGTTGGGCAGAGGGGGATGTTAGAAAAGGGTACAGAAAAACGAACCACCAATGTTGACAGAAGTGTACTATCCATTAGTTCACACTTTCTGAAGGGTAGTTTGGCAATGTTAACCAATGCCTCTATCAATTTATCCTAAAACAAAATAATCATACAGCTATACAAAAATTCATCTACAAAGTTGTTCATTAAGTGCTACTGAAAACAGCAATAAAGTGGGAACAACTCAAATGTCCAACAACAAGAGACTTAACGGTTCGGTCCACTTTACAGTGAAAACTGCACATCAGAATTCCGGGAGTACACTTAACGATGTGGGGCAACAATGAAACAAAGCAGCAGATGATGACAAAGCACTGCATATTACAGAATCACCCAATGTAACAACAAATATCCAAGCAAAACTACGCTTCCATAAACATAACCACAAGTACAGCTGACCCCAAACATACGGGTTTCAACTGCACAGATCTACTTATACACAGAATTTTTTTTTCAAGAAATATATTGGAGATTCAAGATGCCGGCGTGAGAGGTGAGACAGAGAACTTCTCCCAAAATGACAGATAGCGCAAAAATATAGTCAATACTACGAACCCTAAGACAAAAACAGGAAAGAAGGCTGGACCAGACTGCACACAGACCTCACAAACAGAGCAGACCTCACAAAACAGGGCAATGTACCAAAGCCTTGATCCGGCAGGCCCCGAGACCCTCCCCAAACCCAGCTCACCGGGGGGAGGAAGAGAGATGGAGCAGGGAGGGGGTGGAAGCCTGGGACTGCTGAACACGTAGCCCTGGAGGTCTGCTTTGTGAACAGAAACCTACACTGTGTGCTGCTCTGGACTTTGGGGAGCTCAGACAGGTGGAGTGCTTGACAGACAGATCCTGGCCGTTTGTGGAGGAGGGGATCCACACCCAGCTGCTCTTTGACAGAGGAAAGGCAGGCAGCCTGAGAGGCTCCTTCCTTAGCAGTGAGAGGACTGATGAAGGGGAAGGGTTTGCATGGAGCTTGCTGTGTGGGACAAGGGAGAGGTGGACAAGGTTGTCTGGGTGTGCTTTGCCCAGCCAGTTGGGAACTTTGAGGAGCATCAGGCACTCCATCCCCCTGGCTGGCTGCTCAGCTCTGTGGCCCCCCACTGTGACACGCAGCCTGCCAAGACTTCCTCCCAGCCTGATGGTACAGGCTTGCAAACCGGCAGCTGCTGTGCTGGCATCAGACCAGCCAAAGGGAGGCCCCACCTACAACAGCTAGAGATGGAAAGCAGAGAGGCTACCACCTGTGTGCTCGGCCCACTGGCTCTGACACGGGAGTCAGGCACTGCAGATGGAAATCAGGAAACAGATCTTTCCTCCCCCCAGGCACCAGCTCCACTCCCCTACAACCCCCAACCTCACTCCAGGGGCTGAGCAGCTCCAGAGACTGGAGCTTCTGGGCACTAGAGGGCACCACATAGAAATATGAAACATCAAAAGAACCTGGTGCAGACCAAAATCTCACAAACCCCCAGAAAAAGGGCCAAATGAAACTGAACTCACCAATCTGCCTGAAGGACAGTTCAAAATAAAAATCATAAACATGCTTATGGAGGTACAGAAAAATATTCAAGAACTCAGGAACAAATTTATGATGGAGATTCAATTGTTAAGAAATTCCATATCTGAAATGAAATACACAAGGGAGGGACTTAAAACCAGATTAGATGAAGAAGAGATGGTACATGGAATAGAAATTAGAGAAGAGGAATACAAAGAAGCTGAGGCACAGAGAGAAAAAGAATCTCAAGGAATGAAAGAATATTGAGAGAACTGTGTGAACAATCCAAACGGAACAATATTCGCATTATAGGGGTACCAGAAGAAGAAGACAGAGAAAAAGGGATAGAAAGTGTCATTGAGGAGGTAATTGCTGAAAACTTCCCCAGTCTGGGGAAGGAGATAGTCTCTTAAGCCATGGAGGTGCACAGATCTTCCAACAGAAGGTGCCCAAGGAAGACAACATCAAGACATATAATAATTAAAATGGCAAAGATCAAGGATAAAGACAGACTTTTAAAAGCAGCTAGAGAGAGAAAAAAGATCACATAAAAGGAAAACCCATCAGGATATCATCAGACTTCTCAACAGAAACCTTACAGGCCAGAAGGGAGTGGCATGATGTATTTAATGCAATGAAACAGGAGGGCCTTGAACCAAGAATACTCTACCCAGGAAGGTTATCATTTAAATATGAAGGAGGGATTAAACAATTTTCAGATAAGCAAAAGCTGAGAGAATTTACCTCCCACAAACCACCTCTACAATGCATTTCAGAGGGATTCCTATGGATGGAAATATGCACCCAATACAGGTTCAACTACATATATGAAACTAATGCTAACAGAATTAAAGGGGGAAATAGACTGCAATGCATACATTTTAGGAGACGTCAACACACCACTCACTCCAAATGACAGATCAACCAGACAGAAAATAAGTAAAGAGACAGAGGTACTGAACAACGTATTAGAACAGATGGACCTAATGGACATTTACAGAACACTCCATCCAAAAGCAACAGGATACACATTTTTCTCAAGTGCACATGGAACATTTTCAAGAATAGATTATATACTAGGCCACAAAAAGAACCTCAGTAAATTTGAAAGGATTGAAATTGTACCAACCAGCTCCTCAGATCACAAAGGTATGAAACAAGAAATAAATTACACAAAAACAAAAAAGCCCACAAACACATGGAGGCTTCATAACATGCTCTTAAATAATCAATGGATCAATGACCAAATAAAAACAGAGATTAAGCAATAAATGGAGATAAATGACAAAAATAATTCAACACCGCAAAAATCTGTGGGACACAGTGAAGGCTGTGCTAAGAGGGAAATATATTGCAATACAGACCTACCTCAGGAAAGAATAAAAATCCCAAATGAACAATCTAAACTCACAATTAACAAAACTAGAAAAGGAAGAATAAATGAGGCCCAAAGTCAGTAGAAGGAGGGACATAATAAAGATTAGAGCAGAAATAAATAAAATTGAGAAGAACAAAACAATAGAAAGAATCAATGAAAGCAGGAGATGGCACTTTGAGAAAATAAACAAAATAGATGTACCCATAATCAGATTTATCAAGAAAAAAAAGAGTCTACACACATAAACAGAATCAGAAATAAGAAAGGAAAAATCACTACGGACACCACAGAAATACAAAGAATTATTAGAGAATACTATGAAAAATTATATGCTAACAAACTGGATAACCTACAAGAAATGGACAACTTTCTGGAAAAATACAACCTTCCAAGGCTGACCCAGGAAGAAACAGAAAATCTGAATAGACCAATTACCAGGAAATAAATTGAATTTGTAATTAAAAAACTACCTAAGAACCAAACTCCTGAACCAGATGATTTCACTGTTGAATTTTATCAAACATTTAGTGAAGACCTAATACTCATCCTCCTGAAAGTTTTCCAAAAATTAGAACAGGAGGGAATACTCCCAAACTCATTCCACAGGGCCAACATCACTCTAATACCAAAACCAGGCAAAGACATCACAAAAAAGAAAATTACAAACCAATATCCCTGATGAACATACATGCAAAAATACTCAACAAAATATTAGCAAACCAAATTCAAAAATACATCAAAAAGATCATCCATCATGATCAAGTAGGATTCATCCCAGGGATGCAAGGATGGTACAACATTCGAAAATCCATCAACATCATCCACCACATTAACAAAAAGAAGGACAAAAACCACATGAGCATCTCCATAGATGCTGAAAAAGCATTCGACAAAATTCAACATCCATTCATAATAAAAACTCTCAACAAAATGGGTATACAGGGCAAGTACCTCAACATAATAAAGGCCATATATGATAAACCCACAGCCAACATCATACTTAACAGCAAGATGCTGAAAGCTTTCCTTTAAGATTGGGAAAAAGACAAGGATGCCCACTCTCCCCACTTTCATTCAACATAGTTCTGGAGTTCCTAGCCATGGCAATCAGACAACACAAAGAAATAACAGGCATCTAGATTGGCAAGGAAGAAGTCACTGTCACAGTTTGCAGATGACATAACATTGTACATTAAAAACTCTAAAGAATCCACTCCAAACCTACTAGATTTAATATTTGAATTCAGCAAACTTGTGGAATACAAAATTAATACACAGAAATCTGTTGCTGTCCTATACACTAACGATGAACTAGCAGAAAGAGAAATCAGGAAAACAAGTCCATTCACAATTGCATCAAAAAGAATAAAATAGGAGGGGCTCAAAATGGTGGCGTCAGTAGGGCAGCAGTAATCTCCTCCCAAAACCATATATATCTTTGAAAATACAACAAATACAACTATCCCTAAAAGAGAGACCAAAAGATACAGTACAACAGGCAGGCTACATCTACATCTGCAAGAACTCAGCATCTCACAAAAAGGGTAAGATACAAAGCCGTGACCCAGCAGGACCTGAGCACTCCTACCACCCAAGCTCCCCAGTGGGAGGAAAGGAAACAGAGTGGGGAGAGAGTGGAAGCACAGGACAACTAAATAACCAGCCTTAGCAATCTGCACTGGAGCACAGACGCACATTGCATGGTATACTGGATATTAGAGAAATGGAAAAGTAACTTCTGAGATGGAGACTGCAAACAGGTCCCCACAGCCGGCTCCTCTGGGACAAAAGAAAAGGGGGCGTTTTTTAAAAGTCTTAAAGGGACAAAGGCTTAACAGCTGGACAAAATCATCCCAGCACACTCAGCCTAGCAGGCTGGGAATCTTGGGGAACTTCAGTTACCTCCTAACACCCTGGGCAGTAAAGCAGCCCCAGTGCCCCTCACAGCAATAAGCACCCTACCATACATTCCCCCCAGCCAGCACTGCAAGCAAACCGACTGACCTGCCACAGCTGCAGAGCAGCTTGAGAACAGCCCCACCCACAGCAATCACCCAGAATCTTCTCCCAGGGCACGGCTAATGGGAACATACCCACAGGCTGCCGCTGGCATGCAGTTGCCCAGCACAGAAAGGGGAAGCCAGAGCAAGGTCCGGAAGGCACGAAGGGGCGCCGTTCTCACAGGAGAACACATCTGGTGTGTCTGCGACCCTGCGCAGGGCCCTAAACTATCCTGAGGGCCGTCCTGCCCATGGCAGCTCAGGAGATTATCCCAGAGACTGCCCCTGGTGTGCCGGTGGATGGCACAGAGGAAGCCAGAGCAAGGTCCAGAAGGCACGAAGGGGTGCCATTCACACAGGAGAACACACCTGGCACATCTGCACCCCCAAAGGGCTCTAGGCTATCCCCAGGGCTGCTCCACCCATGCCAGTTCAGGATTTTATCCCAGAGACTGCTCCCAGGGTGCAGGTAAAAGGCACAGGCAATGGAGAATGGCAAGGTGATTAGCAAGCAGGAAGGGGCTTCGTTCTTGCAGCTGACACACAAGCCACCTGACAATATCATGTCATCTGCAAACAGTGACAGTTTGACACAGGCACCATGAAAAGGCAAAAGAATCTGGTTCACTCAAAATCACTCAGACAACCCCAAAGAGAGGGCCTGGTGAAACAGATATAACCAATCTTTCTGAAAAAGAATTCAAAATAAAAGTCATAACCATGCTGATGATCTGCAGAGATTTATGCAAGAGCTAAGGGATGAAGTCCAGAGGGAGATAATGGAAATGAAACAATAAAGAGAAGGTCTTACGAGCAGACTGGATGAGGTGCAAAAGACTGTTAATAGAATTGAAATCAGGGAACAGTAATGCAGAGAAGCTAATGCAGAGAAAAGGATCTCCAGGAATGAAAAAATATTAAGAGAACTGTGTGACCAATCCAAATGGAACAATATTCTCATTATAGGGGTACCAGAAGAAGAAGAGAGAGAAAAAGGGATACAAAGTGTCTCTGAAGAAAAATTGCTGAAAACTTCCCCAAGCTGGGGAAGGAAATAGTCTCTCAGACCATGGAAGCCCACAGATCTTCCAACACAAGGGACCCAAGAAGACCAACAACAAGACATATAATAATTAACATAGTAAAGATCAAACACAAGGACAGAGTATTAAAGGCAGCCAGAGACAGAAAAAAGGTCACCTACAAAGGAAAACCCATCAGCTATCATCAGACTTCTCAAAAGAAACCTTACAGGCCAGAAGAGAATGGCATGATATATTTAATGCAATGAAACAGAAGGGCCTTGAACCAAGAATACTGTATCCAGCATGATTATCATTTAAATCTGAAGGAGGGATTAAACAATTCCCAGACATGCAAAAGTTGAGGGAATTTGCCTCCCACAAACCAACTCTACAGGATATTTAAAAGGGACTGCTCTAGATGGGAGCACTCCTAAGGCTAAATAGATGTCAACAGAGAAAATAAAATCACAGCAAAGAAAGCAGACCAACCAAATACTAAGTAAAGGCAAAAAATAAAAGCAACTATTCACAAAAGCAGTCAAAGGAAACACAAAGGAATACAGAATAAAACACCTAACATATAAATAATGGAGGAGGAAGAATAAGAAGAGAGAGAAGTAATCATCAGATTGTGTTTATAATAGCTTAATAAGAGAGTTAAGTTATATGGCTAGATAGTAAGGAAACTAACCCTTGAACCTTTGGTAACCACAAATCTAAAGCCTGCAATGGCAATAAATACATATCTTTCAATAATCACCCTAAATATAAATGGACTGAATGCACCAATCAAAAGACACAGAGTAACAGAACAGATAAAATGCAAGACCCATCTATATGCTGCTTACAAGAGACTCACCTCAAACCCAAAGACAAGCAGAGACTAAAAGTCAAGGGATGGATAAAGATATTTCATACAAATAACAGGGGAAAAAAGCAGGTGTTGCAGTACTAGTATCACATAAAATAGACTTCAAAACAAGGAAAGTGACAAGAGATAAAGAAGGACATTACATAGTGATAAAGGGGTCAGTCCAACAAGAGGATATAACTATTATAAATATCTATGCACAAAAACACAGGATCACCTATTTGATGTAAAACAAATACTAACAGAATTAAAGGGGGAAATAGAATGCAATGCATTCATTTTAGGAGACTTCAACATGCCATTCACTCCAAAGGACAGATCAAACAGACAGAAAATAAGTAAGGACACAGAGGCACTGAACAACCACACTAGAACAGATGGACCTAACAGATATCTACAGAGCTCTACACCCAAAAGCAGCAGGATACACATTCCTCTCAAGTGCACATGGAACATTTTCGAGAACAGATCACATACTAGGTCACAAAAAGAGCCTCAGTAAATTCAAAAAGATTGAAATTCTACCAACCAACCTCTCAGATCACAAAGGTATAACTAGAAATAAATTACACAAATAAAACAATAAGGCTCACAAACACATGGAAGCTTAACAACATGCTCTTAAATAATCAATGGATCAATAACCAAATTAAAACAGATATCAAGCAATATAAAGAGACAAAGGACAACAACAGCACAACGCCAGAACTCTGCGGTACACAGCGAAGGCAGTTCTAAGAGGAAAGTAAATAGCAATCCAGGCCTTTTTAAAAAAGGAAGAACAATCCCAAATGAATAGTCTAAAGTCACAATTATTGAAACTGGAAAAAGAAGAAAAAATGAGGCCCAAAGTCAGCAGAAGGAGGGACATAATAAAGACCAGAGAAGATAAAATAAAATTTAGAACACTAAAACAATGGAAAAAACAAACAAAATGAAGAGCTGGTTCTTGGAGAAAATAAACCAAATAGATAAGCCCCTAGCCAGACTTATTAGGAGAAAAAGAGAATTTACACACATAAACAGAATCAGAAATGAGAAAAGAAAAATCACAACAGATAACACAGAAATACAAAGAATTATTAGAGAATACTATGAAAATCTATATGCTAACAAGCTGGACAACCTAGAAGAAATGGACAACTTCCTAGAAAAATATAACCTTCCAACACTGACCAAGGAAGAAACAGAGAACCTAAACAGACCAATTACCAGCAACGAAACTGAATCGGTAATCAAAAACCTACCCAAGAACAAAACCCCTGGGGCCAGATGGATTCACCACTGAATTTTATCAGACATATAGAGAAGAAATAATACCCATTCACCTTAAAGTTTTCCAAAAAACAGAAGAAGAGGGAATACTTCCAAACTCATTCTATGAGGCCAGCATCACTCTAATACCAAAACTAGGCAAAGACCCCACAAAAAAAAATTACAGACGCATATCCCTGATGAACATGGATGCAAAAATACTCAACAAAACATCAGCAAACTCAATTCAAAAATACAAGAGGATCGTACACCATGATCAAGTGGGGTTCATCCCAGGGACACAAGCATGGTACAACATTCGAAAACCCATCAACATCATGCACCACATCAACAAAAAGAAGGACAAAAACCACATGATCATCTCCATAGATGCTGAAAAAGCATTTGACAAAATTCAACATCCATTCATGATGAAACACTCAACAAAATAGGTATAGAGGGAAAGTACCTCAACATAATAAAGGCCACATATGACAAACCCAAGGCCAACATCATACTGAACAGCAAGAAGCTGAAAGCTTTTCACTTAAGATCGGGAACAAGGCAGGGATGCCCACTCTCCCCACTTTTATTCATCACAGTACTGGAGGTCCTAGCCATGGCAATCAGACAAAACAAAAAAATAACAAGGCATCCAGATTGGTAAAGAAGCAGACAAACCATCACTATTTGCAGATGACATGATATTGTACATAAAAAACCCTAAAGACCACTCCAAAACTTCTAGAATATCTGAATTCAGCAAAGTTTTAGGATACAAAATTAAAATACAGAAATCTGTTGCTTTCCTATACACTAACAATGCACTAGCAGAAAGAGAAATCAGGAAAACAATTCCATTCACAATTGCATCAAAAAGAATAAAATAACAAGGAATAAACCTAAGCAAGGAGGTGAAAGACCTATACCCTGAAAACTACAAGACACTCTTAAGAGAAATTAAAGAGGTCACAAAACAAATGGAATCTCATCCCATGCTCTTGGGTAGGAAGAATTAATATTGTCAAAATGGCCATCCTGCCTAAAGCAACCTATTGATTCAATACAATCTCTATCAAAATAGCAACAGCATTCTTCAACAGACTGGAACAAATAGTTCTAAAATTCACATGAAACCACAAAAGACCCTGAATAGCCAAAGCAATCCTGAGAAGGAAGAATAAAGTGCAGGGAATTATGCTCCCTGACTTCAAGCTCTACTACAAAGCCACAGTAATCAAGACAATTTGGTACTGGCACAAGAACATACACAGAGACCAGTGGAACAGAATAGAGAGTCCAGATATTAGCCTAAACACATATGGTCAATTAATATACGATAAAGGAGTCATGGATATGCAATCAGGAAATGTCAGCCTCTTCAACAGCTGGTGTTGGCAAAACTGGACAGCTACACGTAAGAGAATGAAACTGGATCTTGTCTAACCCCATACACAAAAGTAAATTCAAAATGGATCAAAGACCTGAATGTAAGTTATGAAACCATAAAACTCTTAGAAAAAAACATAGGCAAAACTCTCTTGGACATACACATGAGCGACTTCTTCATGAACATATCTCCCCGGGCAAGGGAAACAAAAGCAAAAATGAACAAGTGGGACTATATCAAGCTGAAAAGCTTCTGTACACCAAAGGACACCACCAATAGAACAAAAAGACATCCTACAGTATGGGAGAATATATTCATAAATGACATATCCCATAAAGGGTTGACTTCCAAAATATATAAAGAGCTCATGCAACACAACAAACAAAAAGCAAATAAGCCAATTAAAAAATGGGCAGAGGAAGAAATATAAGGAAACCAGATTGGTAAAGAAGTTAAACTGTCACTATTTGCAGATGACATGTATTGTACATAAAAAACCCTAAGGACTCCACTCCAAAACTACTAGAACTAATATCGGAATTCAGCAAAGTTGCAGGATACAAAATTAACACACAGAAATCTGTGGCTTTCCTATACACTAACAATGAACTAATAGAAAGAGAAATCAGGAAAACAATTCCATTCACAATACCATCAAAAAGAATAAAATACCTAGGAATAAACCTAACCAAAGAAGTGAAAGACCTATACCCTGAAAGCTATAAGACTTTTAAGAGAAATTAAAGAGGACACTAACAAATGGAAACTCATCCCATGCTCCTGGCTAGGAAGAATTAATATCATCAAAATGGCCATCCTGCCCAAAGCAATATACAGATTCGATGCAATCCCTATCAAATTACCAACAACATTCTTCAACGAACTGGAACAAATAGTTCTAAAATTAATAAGGAAACACCAAAGACCCCGAATAGCCAAAGCAATCCTGAGAAGGAAGAATAAAGTGGGGGGGTGGGGGAATCTCGCTCCCCAACTTCAAGCTCTACTACAAAGCCACAGTAATCAAGACAATTTGGTACTGGCACAAGAATGGAGCCACAGACCAGTAGAACAGAATAGAGACTCCAAACATGAACCCAAACATATAGTCAATTAATATTCAATAAAGGAGCCATGGACATACAATGGGGAAATGAAAGTCTATTCAACAGATGGTGCTGGCAAAACTGGGCAGCTACATGTAAGAGAATGAAACTGGATCACTGTCTAACCCCATACACAAAAGTAAATTCGAAATGGATCAGACCTGAATGTAAGTCATGAAACCATAAAACTCTTAGAAAAAAACATAAGCAAAAATCTCCTGGATATAAACAGGAGCAACTTCTTCATGAACATATCTCCCCAGGTAAGGGAAACAAAAGCAAAAATGAACAAGTGGGACTATATCAAGCTGAAAAGCTTCTGTACACCAAAGGACACCATCAACAGAAAAAAAAAGGTATCCTACAGTATGGGAGAATATATTCATAAATGACAGATCCAATAAAGGGCTGACATCCAAAATGTATAACAAGCTCACTCACCCCAACAAACAAAAAGCAAATAAGCCAATTAAAAAATGGGAAGAGGAGCTGAACAGACAGTTCTCCAAAGAAGAAATTCAGATGGCCAACAGACACATGAAAAGATGCTCCACATGGCTAATCATCAGAGAAATGCAAATTAAAACCACAATGAGGTATCACCTCACACCAGTAAGGATCGCCACCATCCAAAAGACAACAACAAATGTTGGTGAGGTTGCGGAGAAAGGGGAACCCTCCTACACTGCTGGTGGGAATGTAAATTAGTTCAACCATTGTGGAAAGCAGTATGGAGATTCCTCAAAATGCTCAAAATTGAAATACCATTTGACCCAGGAATTCCAGTTCTAGGAATTTACCCTAAGAATGCAGCAGCCCAGTTTGAAAAAGACAGATGCACCCCTATGTTTATCGCAGCACTATTTACAATAGCCAAGAAATGGAAGCAACCTAAGTGTCCATCAGTAGATAAATGGATAAAGAAGATGTGGTACATATACACAATGGAATATTATTCAGCCATAAGAAGAAGACAAATCCTACTATTTGCAACAACATAGATGGAGCTAGAGGGTATTATGCTCAGTGAAATAAGCCAGGGGGAGTGAGACAAGTACCAAATGATTTCACTCATATGTGGAATATAAGAACAAATAAAAACTGAAGGAACAAAACAGCAGCACAATCACAGAACCCAAGAATGGACTAATGGTTACCAAAGGGAAAGGGACTGGGGAGGATGGGTGGGAAGGGAGGGATAAGGGCGGGGAAAAAGAAAGGGGGCATTACTATTAGCAAGTATAATGTGGGGTGGGGGCATGGGGAGGGCTGTGCAACACAGAGAAGATGAGTAGGGATTCTGCAGCATCTTACTACGCTGATGGACAGTGACTGTAATGGGGTTTGTGAGGGGGACTTGGTGAAGGAGGGAGCCTAGTAAACAAAGTGTTCTTCATGTAATTGTAGATTAATGATACCAGAGAAAAAAATGGGCAGAGGAGCTGAACAGACACTTCTCCAAAGAAGAAATTCAGATGGCCAACAGGCACATGAAAAGATGCTCCACACAGTTAATCATCAGAGAAATGCAAATTAAAACCACAATGAGATATCACCTCACACTGGTTAGTATGGCCACTCTCCAGACGACAGACAACAAATGTTGGCGAGGATGTGGAGAAAGGGAAACCGTCTTACAGTGCTAGTGGGAATGTAAGCTAGTTCTAGCATTGTGGAAAGCAGTATGGAGGCTCCTCAAAAACTAAAAATAGAAATACCATTTGACCCAGGAATTCCACTCCTAGGTATTTACCCTAAGAATGCGGGAGCCCAGTTTGAAAAAGACATATGCACCCCTATGTTTATCACAGCAGTATTTATAATAGCCAAGAAATGGAAGCAACCTAAGTGTCCATCAGTAGATGAATGGATAAAGAAGATGTGGTACATATAAACAGTCAAATATTATTCAGCCATAAGAAGAAAACAAATCCTGCCATTTGCAACAAAATGGATGGAGCTAGAGGGTATTATGCTCACTGAAATAAGTCAGGCAGAGAAAGACAAGTACCAAATGATTTCACTCATCTGTGGAGAATAAGAACAAAGAAAAAACTGAAGGAACAAAACAGAAGAAGACTCACAGAACCCAAGAATGGACTAACAGTTACCAAAAGGAATGGAATTGGGGAGGATGGGTGGGAAGGGAGGGATAAGAGGGAAAAAGGATCATTACGATTAGTACACATAATGTAGGGGGTGGGGGGATACAGGGAAGGTAGTATAACACAGAGAAGAGAAGTAGTGATTCTCTAGCATCTTACTACAGTGATGGACAGTAACTGTAATGGGGTATGTGGTGGGGACTTGATAATGGGGGAATCTAGTAACCATAATGTTGTTCATGTAACTGTACATTAATGATAGCAAAATAAAAAAAGGAATATACTGCAAAATCTTTTGGAGATTTCTGGCAGTTGAAAAAAATTTTTATTTTGTGTAGCTTACTTCACTGCAAGAATACAGTATATAATACATAGAGCATACAAAATGTTAATAAACTATTATCAGTAAGATCAACAGTAGGCTATCAGTAGTTAAGGTTTTTGGGGGGTAAAAATTATGTGCAGATTTTCAATTGCAGAGGGCATTAGTGCCCCTAATCTCTGTATTGTTCAAGGGTCAGCACTAAAATGCTGATAAAGCTGGTTACTTACCCCACCCCATCTCATCCCCAGTGACCCCTCCTGTGCTCCAAGAACCCAGTGCTCTGTCTCCAAGGAGAGCAGCTACTGCCCAGGGTGCCCCCCACCAGGGCTTTCCCCAAAGCTTAAATGCAATCAGTGATTACACTGTTGACTAAATTTTTCTTAATGAGAAACTATTTTCTTCCCTCTTTAGTCTTATGAGGTTAGAAAGCTGAGAGTATAAAATCCCATGAAAGGAATGAATATCCAATCTTTTGGTGGAATAATAAAATAGGACTCTAGGTCAGATTTTTAAGAACCTACATAATTACTACTGATTCTCCCATAACTTACTCAGATTTGTGAGGATTTTATTAAATTCCTGCCTCCACAATCTCTTTACAGTGCTTTTATCCCTTTGAAAAAATTTTGGGCATTCCTCGTCCCACATAGTCTAAAAAAAAACACCATTAGAAGTAGGACAAATGCAGAGTAGGCATGATTTTCTATTATAATTACATCAACCTAATCGGACCCCACAGCAGTGTAAGAGCACCAGGCATGCAAAAGGTTAAACACCTACACTTCAAACAAGTGAGGTTCCAGAGAGCATATAACCAAATTAAAGATAAGACTACTCATTGTGTTTTTACATAGTAATGGGGAATTCCTCTCTTTTTGATATATAATGATATGCAAACAACTTAATAATAGACCTTTTTGGGGAACCCTCCCATTCCTGTAAGCAATGATCTTACATTGTACATGTAGTTTGAAGCTACACCTATTCCAAAGAGTAACACCTATAAAAAATAAACCACATTTTACCACAGAAGAGCTTAATATCATAATATACAATTTTACTGGTTGTTTTCTCTTAAAAACAAATCGGAACCAATTTATAAGATTATAATTTATAGGGAGGCGGAGCCAACATGGCGGCGTGAGTAGGACAGTGGGAATCTCCTCCCAAAAACATATATACTTTTGAAAATACAACAAACACAACTAGCCCTAAAAGAGAGACCAGAAGACGCAGGACAGTGGCCAGACTGCAGCTACACCAGCGAGAACCCAGCGCCTGGTGAAAGGGGTAAGATACAAGCCCCGGCCCGGCGGGACCCGAGCGCCCCTCCCCCCAGCTCCCGGCGGGAGAACAATAGGCAGAGCGGGAGGGAGACGGAGCCCAGGACTGCCGAACACCCAGCCCCAGCCATCCGGGCCAGAGTGCAGACACAGTACGTGCCCAGGGGGCCCTGGATACTGGGAGAACAGGGAGTAAGACCTCTGAGCGGGTGCTGAAGCTGATGCCCCTGTGACAAAGAAAAGCGGGGGCTTTTTGAAAGTCTTAAAGGGACAGGGACTTAACAGCTTGACGGAAAAAACCCAGGTCACAGTACAGCAGCTGGAAATTACAGGGAAAACCGGGTGCACTAACCCCCTGGGCAACAGCTCTGAGACCCCTCACGGAGGCAAACAGTCAAGCAGCCCCCCCATCCATCACCCCACCGGGCGCTGCGAAAGCAGAGAAGCAGCCTGAGACAAATTCCGCCCACAGAAAGGGAAATTTCTCCCTCCCGGCCAGGCAAGACACAAAGACCCACTGTACACGCAATTACCCAACACAAGCCACTAGGGGTCGCAGTTGCCCCAGTAAAGAAAGGCCAGTAGTAAGTGAAAATTTTGGCCCTCCCAGCTGACAGTCAATAGCACCTGTCAACATGAAAAGGCAAAAAAATATGATCCAGACAAGACTAACCCAGACAGCGTCGGCATCTGCTACATCTTCCCCTGAGAAGGAATCTGGGGAGATAGATTTAGCCAGTCTACCTGAAAAAGAATTCAAAACAAAAGTCATAACCATGCTGATGGACTTGCAGAGAAATATGCAAGAACTAAGGAAGGAGAATTCAGAAATAAAACAAGCTCTGGAAGGACTTCAAAACAGAATGGAAGAGATGCAAGAGACCATTAATGGACTAGAAAACAGAGAACAGGAACGCAGAGAAGCTGATGCAGAGAGAGATAAAAGGATCTCCAGGAATGAAAGAATTTTAAGAGAGCTGAGTGATCAATATAAAAGAAGTAATATAAGAATCATAGGCATTCCAGAAGAAGTAGAGAGAGAAAAGGGGATAGAAAATGTCTTTGAAGAAATAATTGCTGAAAATTTCCCCAAACTAGGGGAAGAAATGGCCTCTCAGACCACAGAGGTACACAGAACTCCCATGACAAGGGATCCAAGGAGGGCAACACCAAGACACATAATAATTAAAATGGCAAAGATCAAAGACAAGGACAAAGTATTACAAGCAGCCAGAGAGAAAAAAAAGGTTACCTACAAAGGAAAACCCATCAGGCTATCATCAGACTTCTCAACAGAAACCCTACAGGCCAGAAGAGAATGGCATGATATACTTAATGCAATGAAACAGAAGGGCCTCGAACCAAGACTACTGTATCCAGCACGAATATCATTTAAATATGAAGGAGGGATTAAACAATTCCCAGACAAGCAAAAGTTGAGGGAATTTGCCTCCCACAAACCACCTCTACAGGGCATCCTACAGGGACTGCTCTAGATGGGAGCACTCCTAAAAAGAGCACACAACAAAACACCCAACATATGAAGAAGGGAGGAGGAGGAATAAGAAGGGAGAGAAATAAAGAATCATCAGATTGTGTTTATAATAGCTCAACAAGCGAGTTAAGTTAGACAGTAAGACAGTAAAGAAGCTAACCCTAAACCTTTGGTAACCACAAACTTAAAGCCTGCAATGGCAATAAATTCATACCTTTCAATAATCACCCTAAATGTAAATGGACTGAATGCACCAATCAAAAGACACAGAGTAATAGAATGGATAAAAAAGCAAGATCCATCCATATGCTGCTTACAAGAGACTCACCTCAAACCCAAAGACGCGCACAGACTTAAAGTCAAGGGATGGAAAAAGATATTTCAAGCAAACAACAGAGAGAAGAAAGCAGGTGTTGCAATTCTGGTATCAGACAAAACAGACTTCAAAATAAAGAAAGTAACAAAAGACAAAGAAGAACATTACATAATGATAAAGGGCTCAGTCCATCAAGAGGATATAACCATTATAAATATATATGCACCCAATACAGGAGCACCAACATACCTGAAACAAATATTAACAGAACTAAAGGAGGAAATAGAATGCAATGCATTCATTCTAGGAGACTTCAACACACCACTCACTCCAAAGGACAGATCCACCAGACAGAAAATAAGTAAGGACACAGAGGCACTGAACAACACACTAGAACAGATGGACCTAATAGACATCTACAGAACTCTACATCCAAAAGCAACAGGATACACGTTCTTCTCAAGTGCACAAGGAACATTCTCCAGAATAGACCACATACTAGGACACAAAAAGAGCCTCAGTAAATTCCAAAAGATTGAAATCCTACCAACCAACTTTTCAGACCACAAAGGCATTAAACTAGAAATAAACTGTTCAAAGAAAGCAAAAAGGCTCACAAACACATGGAGGCTAAACAACACGCTCCTAAATAATCAATGGATCAATGACCAAATCAAAATGGAGATCCAGCAATATATGGAAACAAATGACAACAACAACACTAAGCCCCAACTTCTGTGGGACGCAGCAAAAGCAGTCTTAAGAGGAAAGTATATAGCACTCCAAGCATATTTAAAAAAGGAAGAGCAATCCCAAATGAACGGTCTAATGTCACAACTATCAAAATTGGAAAAAGAAGAACAAATGAGGCCTAAGGTCAGCAGAAGGAGGGACATAATAAAGATCAGAGAAGAAATAAATAAAATTGAGAAGAATAAAACAATAGCAAAAATCAATGAAACCAAGAGCTGGTTCTTCGAGAAAATAAACAAAATAGATAAGCCTCTAGCCAGACTTATTAAGAGGAAAAGAGAGTCAACACAAATCAACAGTATCAGAAATGAGAAAGGAAAAATCACAACAGATCCCACAGAAATACAAAGAATTATTAGAGACTACTATGAAAACCTATATGCTAACAAGCTGGGAAACCTAGGAGAAATGGACAACTTCCTAGAAAAATACAACCTTCCAAGACTAACCCAAAAAGAAACAGAAAATCTAAACAGACCAATTACCAGCAACGAAATTGAAGCGGTAATCAAAAAACTACCAAAGAACAAAACACCCGGGCCAGATGGATTTACCTCGGAATTTTATCAGACATACAGGGAAGACATAATACCCATTCTCCTTAAAGTTTTCCAAGAAATAGAAGAGGAGGGGATACTCCCAAACTCATTCTATGAAGCTAACATCACCCTAATACCAAAACCAGGCAAAGACACCACCAAAAAAGGAAACTATAGACCAATATCCCTGATGAACGTAGACGCAAAAATACTCAACAAAATTTTAGCAAACCGAATTCAAAAATACATCAAAACCATCGTACACCATGACCAAGTGGGATTCATCCCAGGGATGCAAGGATGGCACAACATTCGAAAGTCCATCAATATCATCCACCACATCAACAAAAAGAAAGACAAAAACCACATGATCATCTCCATAGATGCTGAAAAAGCATTTGACAAAGTTCAACATCCATTCATGATAAAAACTCTCAGCAAAATGGGAATAGAGGGCAAGTACCTCAACATAATAAAGGCCATCTATGAAAAACCCACAGCCAACATTATATTGAATAGCGAGAAGCTGAAAGCATTTCCGCTGAGATCGGGAACTAGACAGGGATGCCCACTCTCCCCACTGTTATTTAACATTGTACTAGAGGTCCTAGCCACGGCAATCAGACAAAACAAAAAAATACAAGGAAACCAGATTGGCAAAGAAGAAGTCAAACTGTCACTATTTGCAGATGACATGATACTGTACATAAAAAACCCTAAAGACTCCACCCCAGAACTACTAGAACTGATATCGGAATACAGCAAAGTTGCAGGATACAAAATCAACACACAGAAATCTGTGGCTTTCCTATATACCAACAATGAACCAACAGAAAGAGAAATCAGGAAAACAACTCCATTCACAATTGCATCAAAAAAAATAAAATACCTAGGAATAAACCTAACCAAAGAAGTGAAAGACTTATACTCTGAAAACTACAAGTCACTCTTAAAAGAAATTAAAGGGGACACTAACAGATGGAAACGCATCCCATGCTCATGGCTAGGAAGATTTAATATCGTCAAAATGGCCATCCTGCCCAAAGCAATATACAGATTTGATGCAATCCCTATGAAACTACCAGCAACATTCTTCAATGAACTGGATCAAATAATTCAAAAATTCATATGGAACCACCAAAGACCCCGAATAGCCAAAGCAATCCTGAGAAAGAAGAATAAAGTAGGGGGGATCTCACTCCCCAACTTCAAGCTCTATTATAAAGCCATAGTAATCAAGACAATTTGGTACTGGCACAAGAACAGAGCCACAGACCAATGGAACAGACTAGACAACCCAGACATTAACTCAGACATATATGGTCAATTAATATTTGATAAAGGAGCCATGGACATACAATGGCGAAATGACAGTCTCTTCAACAGATGGTGCTGGCAAAACTGGACAGCTACATGTAGGAGAATGAAACTGGACCATCGTCTAACCCCATATACAAAAGTAAACTCAAAATGGATCAAAGACCTGAATGTAAGTCATGAAACCATTAAACTCTTGGAAGAAAACATAGGCACAAACCTCTTAGACATAAACATGAGTGACCTCTTCTTGAACATATCTCCCCGGGCAAGGAAAACAACAGCAAAAATGAACAAGTGGGACTATATTAAGCTGAAAAGCTTCTGTACAGCAAAAGACACCATCAATAGAACAAAAAGAAACCCTACAGTATGGGAGAATATCTTTGAAAATGACACATCCGATAAAGGCTTGACGTCCAGAATATATAAAGAGCTCACACGCCTCAACAAACAAAAAACAAATAACCTAATTAAAAAATGGGCAAAGGAACTGAACAGACGGTTCTCCAAAAAAGAAATACAGATGGCCAACAGACACATGAAAAGATGCTCCACATCGCTAATTATCAGAGAAATGCAAATTAAAACTACAATGAGGTATCACCTCACACCAGTAAGGATGGCTGCCATCCAAAAGACAAACAACAACAAATGTTGGCGAGGCTGTGGAGAAAGGGGAACCCTCCTACACTGCTGGTGGGAATGTAAACTTGTTCAACCATTGTGGAAAGCAGTATGGAGGTACATCAAAATGCTCAAAACAGACTTACCATTTGACCCAGGAATTGCACTCCTAGGAATTTACCCTAAGAATGCAGCAATCAAGTATGAGAAAGATCAGTGCACCCCTATGTTTATCGCAGCACTATTTACAATAGCCAAGAATTGGAAGCAACCTAAATGTCCATCGATAGATGAATGGATAAAGAAGATGTGGTACATATACACAATGGAATACTACTCAGCCATAAGAAAAGGGCAAATCCAACCATTTGCAGCAACATGGATGGAGCTGGAGGGTATTATGCTCAGTGAAACAAGCCAAGCAGAGAAAGAGAAATACCAAATGATTTCACTCATCTGTGGAATATAAGAACAAAGGAAAAACTGAAGGAACAAAACAGCAGCAGAATCACAGAACTCAAGAATGGACTAACAGGTACCAAAGGGAAAGGGACTGGGGAGGATGGGTGGGTAGGGAGGGATAAGGGGGGGAGAAGTAGGGGGGTATTAAGATTAGCATCCATAGCGGGGTGGGAGAAAGGGGAGGGCTGTACAACACAGAGAAGACAAGTAGTGATTCTACAACAGTTTGCTACGCTGATGGACAGTGACTGTAAAGGAGTATATAGGGGGGACCTGGTATAGGGGAGAGCCTAGTAAACAAAGTATTCGTCATGTAAGTGTAGATTAATGATTAAAAAAAAAAATGCAGTTCCTATGTGGTGACCTCTAATGAGTTCTACACAATGATATAAAGGACATATAAAAGTGTAGGCAAAGGGTCTGTTTGTGTTTATACAGAGGATCAAAGCCTAATTTGGCTACCCCGAAAATGAATTAAGAAACGATATGAAAGAGAACTTCCAACATCAGCACTCTCGGGAAGACTCATGCCAGAAGATGATCATCAAAAAACCCCAACAAAGATCCACGCACTGCTACAGCTGTAGATGCACTCATCCCACCAGCTCCTGGACTTGCCATGGGAATGAAGGAGATATCTAAGCTGGCCTGTGCACACAGTAAAACAACAAATTTGACTGGATCTATACTGTTGGAACTCAACCAAGAATTAGGAGAAGTGCAAATTGTAGCGCTCCAAAATCTTACAACTACAGACTATTTACTGTTAAAAGAACATATGGGATGTGAACAGTGCCCAGGAATGGGTTGTTTTAATTTGTCTGATTTTTCTCAAACTACTCAAATTCAGTTAGATAATAACCATCATATCATTGATAAGTTTTCACAAATGCCTAGGGTGCCTAACTGGTTTTCTTGGTTTCACTGGAGATGGCTGGTAATTACAGGTATGCTTTGGTTATGTAACTATACTCCTATTATGTTAATGTGTGTGCGCAATTTAAGTAGTAGCTTAAAATCTATACATGCTGAAGTTACTCTACAAGAAGATATGTCAAAGAAATAATCAATCTTCCCATGTTTTCTCCCACCTGCTACTTCTATAGCTTTTCTTCTTTCTTCCTAATTACAAAGAATTCTTAAATAGAATTCGTGCCTCATATCAAATTTACCGAGTATCATAACTCCTCCAAGTGGTAAAGATACCTCAAGACAAATGCTGGGCATAGAAGCCACAGGGCATAAATATGCAAAGAAATAAAAAGCTAACCATTTCAAACAATAAGGCTTCTCTCTCACTTACCAACTTAACATTTCCCTGTATGGCCCCGGAAGATGACTGGTTAGCCAGAGACGGGTAAGATTCCTCAAGGGAGGAACAACCTAAGACAGGCACAGTCGCAGGGGGGTCATCAGGTGAGAAATTGGGGATCAACAGAGGTGAGGCTTAGAACCTCACCCCCCCTGTTCTGAGAGAAATCTTCTGCATATGTGGATGTTTTATTGCCCTTGTCTAGCTTGGATTAACACATAGTCTACAGGCACACACCTGATCATCTACATTTGCTCTCTTACAACACTAAACTATGTTTTCTACCTTTATGTTGTATCTACCTACCACTTCAGCATCTTATTAAAAATAATAAAGAGAGAAATGTGGTATCCACATATAAATCAAGTATAAAAATCAAATGTGTATTCATATTTGAACTGACTGTTTATAGTTCATAATGCATGAGCAAAACCAAAAGTTTCTGTGATGACTGCCCTTGTACTGTTCACCATGTAACTTATTCACTATGTAAGAATTTGTTCTCCATGTAAGAACTTGTTCGTTATGCTTCAGAAGATTGGAGACTGACGAAAATTAGGCTTGGGGTGGATTAATGAATGTGCATTGAGCATTGACTCCCCTATACAGAATTTTATTGTTGTTAACAACCATTTGATCAATAAATATGAGAGATGCCCTAACAACAACAACCAAGAAAAAGTACACACTTCCAACTGTAAAATAAATAAGCAACCGGGATGTAATGTATAGCATAAGGAATATAGTCAAAATATTGTAACAACTTGGTATGGTGATAGCTGGTACTTAGAATTATCATGTATATAAATGTTGAATCACTGTGTTGTACACCTGAAACTAATGTAATGTAATACTGTGTGTCAACTACCCTTCAATAAAAAATAATTATCTAAAAAAAAAAAAAAAAAAAAAAAAAAAAGATTATAATTTATACAAGCCATACCATATTAAGGAAACATCTATCCAAAATGAAACTTACCATGCAGTCTCCTCATTAGCGTACTAATCCGATGATATCACACTTTAACAATGGTGAAAAACCAGACACTGGCAATTTCTTAATACTAATCATGGAAAATACATGTCTCTTTTCTTCTTAATTTAGCACAGACCGAAAAGTTAAATTTTTTTATACCAAATATGAAAAGAAACCTATTTTTGCCCAAAAAGTAACCTATGCAGAAGCATCTGCTCAAATTTTCATATTTGGTAAGGAAATCACTTACAAATCACATCAAATATCACTTACCTCATACATCAAATTCTTAGAACTATTTAACTAATAAAAATGAGCAAAATTTACCATGAAAAAATGAGCTTAGTTTAGATTTCATCCTTAGTACCTTGTCAGCATGAACATGCTCCAGGACACACAGACCCCACTGACTGGTTCACATCCACAGAGAGCCCATCAAGATGACCTGGGTTCACAGATGGGCTCAGAACTATAACTGGTTAGAAACAAACAGTCGTAGTTAGAATTCCAGGTCTGCCACCCCCCAAACTGAAGAGACCAGGTAAAGTTCCTCAGAAGGAAACTATTTTCTCATCTGGGAAAGGCAGTTAGCAAGAGTTAACTGACAGAATTAAGTGAGAACATATGTAAGGTGCCTGGCTAAATGCCTGGGCACGGCATACACACTGTGCTCGCCATTGATTATTCTTCTTATGAAGGCCAGTTTGAGTAAGACAGCAAAAAAAAAATACCCAAAATTAACTGAACATAATTTTCTTCATTCTTCTTGGCTATGGCTCTCTTCTCCTGCATTTCCAAACACTGATCTGGTTCCTAAGGGGCTTGTTCAGGTTGCAATCACATCCTGAGTGAACTTTCTGCCTCCATTTAGTAACTAGAGCATGAAAGAGAGTGGGGGTACCTCATATAGTGACCTGGTAAACATTATTTTGGCCAAGTAATCAAAGTTAACATGAAAAATCTTGCACTTGTTTCAAAGAAGCAATGCAATGGGAAACCGTTTAAATTTTTTCCTTTATAATCAGATCTTATGGGCAAACATGTAATGTTTAAAATCCCAGTAAATAAATAAAATTTCTAATGTCAAGAAAGATGGATTGGGTAAGACTGAAAGTTCTGTTTTATACTCAAAAAAGTTTTCCAAGATGATGACACGCATTCTAATTATATACCAATTATGACATTCTTTTCATTTTCAGAAGCCACTAACTAATCCTCACAACACCTCTATGTTATATCAGTCTTATTCTCAAGTGAAGACAACTTCACTGGAAAGGTTAATATAAATTAGCTCCAAGTAGAAAAAAATCAGCCGTAGATGAGGATTGAAATACTTGGGTTTTAATATATCCAACAAAAAGCCAACATGCCCCTATATGCCTTAAACACAAGGACATGAAGTCACCTAAGAGGACTCACCATTAGAATAGGTGGGAAATCCTAAATCCAGACCCTAGGTACACAACAGCATCTACCATTGTGATGAGGAACATTTTGCAAAGATATCTTCAAAAATGTCTCACAAGTTTTTTACTCTGTATGTGTGGGTTTACACAGTAAACCTAATGAAATTAGATAGGGGAAAAACACCAGAAGTAGGCTTAAGGAAAAAAAATGTTTTTAACCTAAGGAAAATGAATCCAAAGAATGAAAAGAACTACTTCTACTCAAATGAATGGGTTCACCAAGAAACACTGTAATTCCCACAAGCTTAATCTTAATTTTGGAATCTACTGCATTGCCTGGTTCACAAAGTATTTTTTCATCTTGTTTTTTGTTTTATATATACTACTAGTGGGAAGGGAAAGAAGGGACAAGATCAAAGGAGATATTTATTGATCAATTATTATGTATCAGGTACTTTCACAACCAGTAGCTTATAATCACAACTTTCTAAAAAAGATACCAAAACTAGTTCTTAAAAATTGAAAGGTCATAAAAACATAGGACATTTTTTTCATGACAAGCCAAGAAAGCAAATTACAAACCTTGCACAAACAAATACTGAGGAAGGAAAGCCAGTGAGCTTCAGGAAAGAAAAACCTGTCTGAAAGTGAGTCATGTAGCTTCCTGCCCTCTACAGTACAACACACCAGATACTCTTTTGGAAGCCAGTGTCCACACACACAGAAGAAACTAGTAAAAATGGCTGCCTCCAGGGAGGGGAAAATAGAAGATAAGAGTACCTCCTTTTCACTGTACATACCCTTTTGCATCTTTTAATTTTTATACCATATACCTGTATTACCTATACAAAGAGTCAAAAAGATTTTATTTTAAAAAATTAACCACTGGAAAAGAGGTGTGGCCAAGGCCACCAATTCCAAACCACACAGAGGAGTCTTGGCTGCCTCCGTCTGCCAGGGAGCACTGTGGTTCCAAACACCCTTCTCTCTAGGCCCCCCACATCACAGGAAGGGGGTGTCTTAGACTCCCATAGCCATTATAAGGCATTACTCGATGACTACATGGCTCTGAAATTAGAACTGAAGCTTGTCTTTACTTAACCCTTCAGCCTTACCCCAGTGCCCAACCCAAAGTGGAATCCAGTAACATGATGGTTATAAACATGTAACATAAGACTTTCAAGAATTATTGAAGAATAACACTATAAAATTCAACAGCTATTTTCAGATAGCTTTTTTCCCCACACTTCCCTGAAATCTTGCAGACACACAGCTTTCCATTTTATGTGTACAGTTTTACATTCTAAGTACATTCATTATTTATCAATAGTAGTATTTTTGCCAACTGGAAGACAGAAAAATCTTAAAAGTAAATGGTTGTTATGAGTCTATCAAAAAATCTCATCTGGGAGGCTGGTTCTAGGTGATAAAAACAGAGTATGCTAGAAAGAAATGCAGTTTGGAGAATTTCCACCTAAAAACAGGATGTCAATGAAAGGACACAATACAATACTTAAATACAGAACTGGTGCACAGTACAGTACTTGAAGGTAACTGTTCAGAGAAATAAGCAGATAGGCAAGCTTAATGAGAAGAAGAAACAGAAATGATACAATCATATGAAACACTGAGTTTGAAGACATTAAGAGTCAGGCAACGGCCTGAAAAATCTGATCGCCATCAAAAAGAAGACAGAGTAGGGAAGAGAGTGCCTGTGATCCACTTTTTGGCACTCCTCCCATCCGGGAAATGGGCTTGGAGGACTGGAGGTTCACTTGCAGCCACTCTTTAATGCAGCCGGCATTTACTTGGTCTGGTAGACAGTCTAGGGCAACAGCATGACCCCAGCTCTGCGCACACTGAAGGAGAGTGCCTGATCTCTCCAGGTCTCAGTTTTCTCTTCTGTAAAGCTGGAGTGAACAACAACTTCTTCGCAGAGATTAACAGCATTTTAAAACAAGTAGCGACGGTTCTGGTTCATATTAAGAGTTTTGAATAATCGATCCAGACACCAGAACTAGATTCAGTCATAAGGATGTTTTTAAGAGACTTGGTCACAATGCTCTCACTTAAGCAGACCTAGCAATTCCTGCTTATTCCAGTCAACTCAGCATAAAGATCCTCCAGTATAAGCTTCCCTTTATTTCAAAGGCCTACTGATAATCAACTCAGGCAACCTTCAGCCACAAGAAATCAGATACATGCAGCTATCTCAATAATTAGGGAACCCATTTATTTTGCAAGTACACTTACTCATAGCAAGCATTTTTACTCCAGTCTTAAACTATTCTTAAATTCTATATCCCTCATTAATAGCAATACTCAAAGTTTACTGTCAAATTATCCTAACCAATCAGTCAATTTACTGTGCAACAATGATAATTCCATCAGCTGTTAGTAACTTAGGAGTTACTTTTAAAAATGAGAACATTGATTTCTCAAAAAATAAATACATGGACTCGATTATGAGTCCAAATCTCAGTGCCTAATACAGCCAATTATTAGTGAGAAAATGGTTAAATTATTGAGTACAAGGACAAACCATCCCACATTTAATGACCAAAATTAAGAACTCTGAAATGAGTCCCATGTTATTAAGGGGTCTCAGGAAAGCCAGTCCCTAACTCAGCTTTGAAAACACCCACAATACAAAAGAGAACAAAGAGCCCAGTGACCCAGGGTTTATTCCCTTATATATAAATGCAGAATAGCCAATCTCTTGCAAAATACAGAAATTTCAAAAAAGTACCCAGGATCAGTTTCCCCATTAATAAAATGAGAAGACAGGAGTTGATCTCCACAATCCATTTAATAGGCAAATGAAATGGCATAATCCTGTCCACTCGACCTTAACCTCCCTCCCACTGTCCAAGGAAATACTGCTTTGTTTTGTCTTTTTACTGAGTGGGGACAATGAGGTTTGTAAGATCTGTGTGCTTTTCCCACCTACTCCCTAAACTTTATTAAACACACCAACTGCACAGCAGACTAGTCTCAGTCATTAAACACCGTTGACCACTCTGATTCTTCAAGCTCTCCATTCTTCACTGCCGACATATACAGCCGGTATAGACTACCAACCCATTTTCTTGGAGATCACTACTCCTAGTGCCAATTTCTTCATCGGTCCGATTTTTTACTGGAAACAGAACCCATTTTAGCTAGTGCAAGCAAGCAGGTGTTCTCACAATCTTTAGGAGGGTCACAGAAACAGACTTAATGGCCCCACCGCCAGGACAACACTGCCATTATCCCACAGAACTGCTTAGGTGGAGACCAGACTGCTGGAGGGCAGTGGGCAGAGGACACCACCCCTGGAGCCTGGCACCCTCCACCCCTGGAGAGCTGGACACCCTTCCGCCATGCCAGCCTACTTCACGACACTGGCTTCCCAACCTCAGTCTCACCCTGGCTCATGGAGCAAAGGCCACATGTCTGTGGTTGACTACAAAGAAGGATGGGAAAGCACAGTAATAGCTCCCACTTTAAGAAGCTAGTAAGGTGGGAAATTCCCCCCAAAGACAGACGGTTCATGAGGTGCTGGGGACCAAGAAGCATTACACACAAGCACAAGTGGTGCCACACTAGCTAGTCCCCTCCCTCGCCTATCTTTTTCTTGACTTATTCCCTAATTGTTCCTTTAGGTTCAGTAATTATGGCTTCTCCCTCCCCACGCTTTGTAGGGTGGAATCATTTACAACTCTACTAGCTGTTCCTGGTATTTCTACACAACATGCTTACGCTGCTAATGATTCCCTCCCCACAACCCCACCCAGTTGCAACACCACCCATTCACTACCTTGTATAGAAGAAGAGGATTTGGCTTTCTTACACACCTCTCCCTTTCTCTAATCACACAATACCCTTAACCTGCTTGGTTTGAATCACTTTTTTTTGTTCATGGATCTACAAATGCTATTCATAGCTGAATCATGCTGCATATTATTAATACAGGCCTGTTTTTGTATAATTTTTTTTATCTGGAATTAATAATTGTCCTTTTTTGCTTGCTTGGTTTTCTGTGTACTTACCACTAATTCATCCCCCAAATTTCCTCTAGAAGCATAAATCTCAACACGTCAGGTCATCCATCAGCTGTTCACTTCTTGAAGATACCCCTGTGGAGCCCCATCATCTGGGCTGGCCGGCAGAAGCCTACTCAGCTGTTCCCCAAGGCATCCCCTCCACGTTACCCCCTTGCTGCATTCTCCATTTCCTGAGTCCCATGGCTGAGCCAGGCTTTCAGGGAGATGAAGCAAATGGGTAAATACACTGAATGTCGGGAGAACCAGGACTCTGCACAGGGAAGGAGGACAGCCAGGATGAACCCTGTGGTGCTGGATCAAAAATGATGGCATTGGTATGAATTCATGGATTCTGATGTATATAAATGAGCAGAAACAGAAATAGGGGTGTGTGTGTACGCACACAGTTCTGCTTCCTAGTTCTGCCCACAGAAAGGCTTAGAAGCAGCAATACCCAGGAGGGCAGTGCACACACCTAGCGCCCAGATCGTGGTTTCAGTAATACGTTACTCCACCAAAAGGAATCAGCGCTCCAGAAAGAAACAATTGACTCCAGTACTGGGCACAGAAAATACAAGAGGAACTTAGAATATTGTGATATACCAGCAAGCAAAGAAGTGCTGAAAGAATGACGGACATTTGTCAGAATGACACAGGAGCCAACCAACTGGCCAAATGTGGAATAATCTGAGCATCAAATAATGATGTTATGAACTGTAACCCCTTGAATAGAACAGAAAACCATGAGTCCGCCTGATATAAAATAAATGGTAGAGAATTAGAAGCCATAAACTATTGCCTCACAAAATACTTATTACATATTAATAAGCACAAAAAGTCTTAAATAATTCTATGCTGGAGAATCCTGGCATAAACCAACTTAAAATCAAAAGATAAAGGGTAATATGACCAGAGAAAGGACAAACCTGATATCATGTATGCAGTATGAGTTATAAGAAACACATATCTGGTCACTCAGAGGACCAAAAACCTATTTCTCAGGTATATTTGGTCTTCATCCAGTTCCTGAAAACACTTCAGAGCCTTAAAGGTGAAAGGGTGTCTTGTCATGTCAGCGACACTTTTGGACCCCACGCAAGGGCAGAGGCTGGAGGTTCAATCAGCCAATGTCCAGTGATTTAGTTAATCATCACTGTGCAATGAAGCCCTCACAAAACCCAGTGGAAACGCTTCTCTCTTGCATCCTGCTCCCTATCTGAGAGAGCTTCCACGCTTGGGGGACCGTGATGCTTAGAGAACCGTAATGCGTCCCTGCACCAGAGGGCTGGGCCCCAGGCTCCAGGCGGACAGAGGCTCCTTTACGTGGGGCCTCACCCTGTGGATCTCTGCACCTGTCTGTTAACTTGTATCGTTTATGGTACCCTTTATTAAAATGGTAAACCTAAGTGTTTTCCTGAGTTCTGCAAGCCACTCAAACTAACCTAAGGGGGAGGTCAGAACCTCCCTCCAGTCTGTAGCTGGTTGATGGCGGGTGGAGGGCAGTCTTGCAGGACAGAGCCTGTAACCTGGGGAATCTGGTGCCGTGTCCAGGTGGACAGCATCAGAACTGAGTTCTCGTACACCCTGCTGGTGTTCAAGAATTGTTTGGTGTCATGCGTGGGAAGACACCCTCCTACCCCTGCCACCACACACATATTGGAATTGGGTCCAGGAACCCAAAAGGAGTTGGTGTGGAATACAGTATATCTTTCTGCTATGATGCACTAAGAAGAGCATAGTGTCTTCTTCTGCAGTATCCTTGCCCCAAAACACAAAACTTGAATCTAATCATGAGAAAACATGAGACAAACTCAGTTCACTGCATAGTCTGTAAAGTTATTAGCTGTGCCTTCAAAAACATCAAGATCATGGGAGACAAAGAAACCCAAGGAACAATTCCAGACAGAAGGAAACCAGACGCGACAACTAAATGCACCACCTAATCCAGGACTGGAGTCCAGGCCTTTGGAAGACATTATTGGGACTAGGTGTGAAATTTAAATGGAACATGATAAAATCTAGATGGCTTTGTGGATTACAGGTTTTAATGGATCAATGTTACAATTTCCGGGTTCTAATACTTATACTGTGGTTATACAGGAGAACTCCCTTACTTATAGGAAACATTCAGTGACATATTAAAAAATAATAATAGAGCCTACAAGTTGATAATAAAGAGACAGATAATCCAATTAACAAATTAAAAAGGATCTGAAAAGACACTTTTCCATATAAGCACATGAAAAGATATATGCAACATCACCACCCATCAGGTAAATGCAAATCAAAACCACATCTGAGACACTTCACCACTAGGAAAGTTATAATTAAAAGGACAGATAGTAACAAGTATTGGCAAAGATGTGGAGAGATTGGAAACTTCATCCACTGGTGTGGGATGTAAAATGGTACCGCTGCTTTGGAAAACAATTTAGCAGTTCTTCAAAGGTTGAAAATAGAGTTAACACATAACTCAGCAGTCTTGTAGGTATTTCCAAGAGAAATGAGAACATGTGTACACAAGTGATCATAGCAGCCTTATTCACAGTAACTAAAACACAGAAAATATACAAATGTCTATCAACTGATGAGTGGATAAATGTGGTCTGCCCACAAATTATTATTATTCACCAATAAAAAGGAATGAATAACTGATAAATGCTATTAACACAGATGAATCTTAAAAGCACTGAAAGCCAGTAACAAAGGATCACACATGGTATAACCTCATTATGTGAAATGTGCAGAACAGGCAAATTCAGAGACAGCAAGAAGACTGGTGGTTGGTTGCCCACAGCTGGTGCTGGGGTGACTAAAATGGGGGATGACTGCCCATGGGTGTGGTGTGAGATTCAGAAAACTCTCTAAAACAGATGTGGTGATAGATGCACAACTCCACAAATGCAATAAAGTCACTGAACTGCACATTTTAAATGGGCAAATTGTATGAATTACATTTCAATAAAGCTGTCAGTTTAAAAAACCCTCAGGGAACAAAAACCAGAGTATCATGTCTACAACTTATTCTCAATCTCAAAACTTAGTCTCAATAAAGGCAATATATACAGAGGAGGATATGACCCTCCCCCTTAGAATTTTTTTAAAAGTCTTTCATGTCTAAAAAAATGTCTCTGTCTTCACACCTCACATACAAGGATTCTGCCAGAATCCTAGATTAGAAATAATACTCCTGGCATCTGAGGGCACTGATCCACTGTCACCTAAATTCCAATATCATGCAGGTTCTCAATCCATTGTAACCTGATTTGTTCCTTCTGAAAGATTCTGGGATCCTATCCATTCTTAGTGTTCTGCAATCTCTTTACAATGTACCAATTTATTTTTCCTTGTATTCACTATGCTGGGCACTCAGTGGACCTGTTCAATCTGGAGATTTATGATTTAAGTCCTGGAAATTTTTTGAGTATTAATTTAATCATTGTTCCCTCTCAATTTTCTTTTTTCCAGAACACCTAGTAATTTAGATGTTGGATCTCCTGTATTAATCCATTAAGTGATATATTTCTTTCTGTTTTGTTGTTATATTCATCATTAATTATTAACACTGTGCTATAATCACTTTAATCATCCATCTCGTGCATGCCCTCTCTACATACATACATACAATCCCATGAAAAATGCAAACATTTCACTCCTTCACTCTGTACCTCCTAGGAATAAGGACGTTCTCCTACACAACCACAGCGCCATTATCACACTTAAGAAAATCAACATTAATTCATCATCATTTAACATACAGTCCTTATTCACATGTCCACACTTCCTCCTCCCAGCTCCAACAGTATTTTTCCATCAAGGATCCAATCAAAGCTCAGGTATTGTCCACTGTCTTTTCCATCCGTCTTTGGCTAGTACTTTCTGGAGCATTTCCTCAGTTTCCTACTGAAAATTTTCCCTGCTCTCCGATTTTCCAGGAGCTGTTTCTTGTTCTCTGAACGGTTCCCTATTTTATACCATCCTATTTTTGTGTTATGAATGTACCATCTTCTTTTAGTTCTTTAAGCTGCTTGTTTTTGAAGTTTGAACTTTCCTTCTACAACTTGCATTTCCTGTTTCTTCATTCAGTTTCTACCTTCCTGCTAGAGGCTTTTTTCACGTATTTGATCCTCAACTGTTCAGTCATAGTTAAGAAGGAAGTACTAACTAAAAAGTTGGCTTTAATTTACTGTGCACATAGGGTGATCAGACAGGGACCTGACCATCTCAGCAGGAGCCATGGCAAATTTTATTTTCTAAAGCCAACCACATTATCTCCCATCTCACATGATCCTCTTATAGTGTCACCAACCGGAACTCTTGCCTTCAAGAGGTAAGGTCTATTTTGCCTCCCTCTTGAACCTGGGCAAATTTGTGACTACAGCAGAAATGATGTGCCATGACTTCTAAGACTAAGTCATAGAGAGATGAAACACATTATGCCTGATTCTCAAGACACATACCTTTGGGCAGTGAGCATCCCGCAAGTTATCTGAGTGCCCTAAAAAGGCAGGGCAAACTAGTTCACAAACAGAGACCACACAGAGATGCCCTAGACCACACGGAGAGAGACACCCGCCACCCCCCAGATGCACACACTGCCTCGCCTGCCCTGGGCCCACTACTCACCCAGCTCCACCAACTGCCTGCCTGCCTGAGATGGCAGAGGGTTCTGAGCCAGAATGGCCTGGCTATGCTCCCTGAAGATTCCAGACCCAGAGAAACCCTGAAATTACTTTAAGTCACTTAACTTGGGGGGGCAGGTCATATTTTATGCAGCAAGAGTAAGTGAAACCTGGAAGTTGTGGCACCTGAAGTGAGATGCTGCAACAAAAACCTAGAACACGTGGTATTGGCTTTGGGACTGGGTTGCAGGTGGAAACTGGAAGGCCTTGAGGGAGCTGTTCAGGGAGCTGTTTGTGAAAAAGCCTGAAGGGCCTCAACAAGGTTACTAGCAGTAAAGGCTTAGTGGAAAGTAAGAAAAATATTACTGTATATTGGAGAAAAAGGACACTCATTATGCAGTGTGGAAAATGTGGCCTGCAGTAACAGAAAAGATGAAATGTACCTAATAAACTCAATGATCTGAGATTTTCAGACAGAACACAGAAAGTGCCACCCAGCTTCCTCACACTGCCTATGGAAAAATGAGAGAAGGGAGACAGGAGCTGGGGGAAACAGTGTTCAAAATAAAGGAGTCAGCACAGAACCCAAGAATGGACTAACAGTTACCAAAGGGAAAGGGACTGGGGAGGGTGGGTGGGAAGGGAGGGAGAAGGGGGAAAGGGGGCATTACGATCCGCACACATAATGTAGCGGGGGGACATGAGGAAGGCAGTATATACAGAGAAGACAAGTAGTGATTCTATAGCACTTACTGTAAGCTGATAGACAGTGACTGTAATGGGGTATGTGGGAGGGACTTGACAATAGGGGGGGTCTATAACCATAATGTTGTTTAAGTAATTGTACATTAATGATACCAAAATAAAAAAATAAAAAATAAAAAAAATAAAGGAGTCAGGACTTGCTGAGTTCAAATAAAAAGCTATTCTCATCCTCAGCCTCTCCCAAGGGCAAAATGATTCTCAAAATATGAAATGGCTTAACAGGAAAAGATCAAATCCAGGATATAATTGAAAAACTTTCTTAAAACCTCAGAAAGATCCAAGAATGTTCCAAACTGGTGTTTCAAACACCAAGGGCCTTCTAGGAAACTTTTGCTACCTCTAAATATCCTCCCCCATTAAACAATAGAGCTTCTAAGACTGTTACACAATGAGACAAAACGGAAGGAACGAAACAGCAGCAGACTCAGAGACTCCAAGAAGGAACTAGCAGTTACCATAAGGAAAGGGGGATCGGGGAGAGGGCAGGTGGGGAGGGAGGAAGAAGGGGATTGAGGAGTATTGTGTTTAGTACACATGGTGTGGGGGAGTCACGGGGAGGACAGTGTAGCACAGAGAAGGCACATAGTGGATCTGCGGCATCTTACTGCACTGATGGGCAGTGATTGCAGTGGGGTGTCGGGGGGACTTGATAATATGGGTAAATGTAGTAACCACATTGTTTTTTCATGTGAAACCTTCATAAGAGTGTATATCGATAACACCCTAATAAAAAATTAAATTAAAAAAAAAGACTGTTAGAGGTGGTTGTCCCAGAGTAGACTCACAGGGAGTCCGAGGAGGTAAAGGACTTACTAACACAGGGAGACTGTGAGTGTGGCTTTTGTCAACTGGAGGGGTTATAACATGGCACACAGACTGCAACTGTTTAAAAGAATTGTAACAGATTGGACTGAAATAGACAAAACAGCACAAAATGATGGCTTTTGTTCTTCCAAAATATTATGAGGGTGAAGCAGGATGAGAAAACTACTCAGCAATAAAACTAGCCATTTCTTGGAGAAAATATTTGCAAATCATAGATCTGACAAGGGATTAATATCCAGACTATATAGATAAGTCCTAAAACAATAAAAATATCAAACAACCCAGTTCAAAAATGGGCAAAGGATATCTCCAAAGATGATAAACAAACAGTCAAGACGCACATGAAAAGATGTTCAATACCGGTAGTCATCAGGGAAATGCAAATCAAAATTACAATGAGATATTACCCCACACCCATTAATTAGGATGACTACTATCAAAAAAACAGAAAACAACAAGCACTGCCAAGGATCTGGAGAAACTGGAACCCTCAGGCACTGTTAGTAGCAATGTAAAATGGTACAGCTATTGTGAAAAACAGTATGGCAGTTCTTAAAAAGAATTTTGTTTTTCTTTAAAAAATGTATTTTCTTTTTTAAAGAATATTTAAAATAGAATTATCATATGATTCAGCAATTTGACTTCTGGGTATATACTCAAAGAACTGAAAAGCAGGGTCTCAAAGAGATTCTCTGTACTTCCAGAAAGATATTTGTATTGTCCGTGATGGCTAAAACATTGAAGAACAGATAAACACAATGTAGTATAGCCATACAATGGAATATTATTCAGCCTTAAAAAAGAAGGAAATTCTGATGTAGGCTACAAGGATAAACCTTGAAGACATTATACTAAGCAAAATAAGCTATTCAGAAAAGGCCAAATACTATAAGAGTCCACTTACATAAGGTCCTTAGAGTAATCAACATCAATCATAGTGACAGAAAGTGGAATGGTGGATGCCAGGGGCTGGAGGTATGGGGCAATGGGGAGTTAGTGTTAAATGGTGTGGGTAAAGTGAAACTTCCTGTGGCCAGGATTCTCACCTAGCCCTGGTTAGCTAGCTCTCTACACACATGTGGGCAATGCATCATTACTGACTCTATATAAAAAGCTCTGCCCAGTGCTCTGGGCAACACGTTACATGGCTGCAAGGCTGCAGGAGACCACAGCAGATGCTGGAGTGCTGGCAGTGCCAAGGAAAGAGTCCCAGAAGACGGCTGTGTGGGCAGAGAGGCCCAGAGGCAGAGACTGGCTTACTGCATGCAGACTTGCTCTGAGTGGATGGGATTCTAGTGATTGACCTGCCACTGTGGGAATAAAGTTGGGTATGACCCTTTTACCCCAAGAACATTCTGCTGTCATTTCTTTGGTCACACTGAATCTATAGTGAACTTGCCCGGGGCTGACACCACCTGGCAAGACAAATGGCATAGTCAGCAGGATTCATTGTTGACGACAGAAAAGAACAGGCTGCCCTCGTGGGAGGAGTGTTTCCACGGGCTGCACCTGTGGATGGGGAGACATTCGAATGTCCCCCTGTGCACATGTGGTGCTGGGAAGGGGTGGAGGACTGGGTTCCACCCCAAGAGAAAGAAAATTTGTTGCAGACTGAGATGGCATCACTACGAAGTGCTGTGGAAATCGTAAAGGATGTCATGGTAGCCTGAGAAGCAGCAGCACGAGAAGGAGCAGCACGCAGGCCGCCAGGTGCCGTGGGGCAGGCGAGGGATGCAGTGGGGCTGTCAGCCCCAGAAATGGAGGAGCGGAGGTTTGATGAACAGGTGGGGGTGGAGACCCTGCCTGTGCGGGAGGCATTGGCCCCTCCTCGGTGGAGACCCCGCCTGGTGGAAAGCTGGTGGGAAGCCAGAAGGACTCGGCCACCGCGGGTCCTTCCGGGAGAGGTGCTGCAGCCCCTCCACAGGCTGTGGAGCGCTCCACGCTCTGCTTCTATCCTCGGGCTCAAGCACAAAAGGAAATACGGTCTGCTTCTCAGAGGAAGAATTTAAAGGGCCCCTTGAAGGTCGCGAGGACCCAGATGTGGGTTGGTTTGAAAAGGCAGGAGCAGACAGAGAGAAACTGGACTGGAGCTGTGGCAGTGACTGGGACCGGGGCAGTGGTTCCGGCTGCTGAGGACGAAGCAGAGGCAGAGATAAAGCAACAAGATCGGCCTGTGGGTCTGCAAGACTTTTTGCAGGAGAGGCTGGAGGGTATTTAAGACTCACCCATGGCTCTGTTGTTTAACTCCTTTGAGTAAACTGGTTTGAATACAGCCAGGATGACCACTTGATGGCAATCGATCTCCTCAGGCTTGAGGGTTATTATAATTCATCATAATTTTTGTTATTTGTATGTTCTATTATGTTATTATGGAATTTGGTTACAGTGTTCCAGCTTTATTTATTATTATTACTTTTTGGAATCATTAATATACAATTATATGAGCAACATTATGGTTACTAGACTACCCCCCATTATCAAGTCCCACCAGTAAGATGCTATAGAGTCACTACTTGTCTTCTCTGTGTTGTACAGCCCTCCCCATGCCCCCCTCATTATGTGTGCTAATCATAATGCCTCTTTTCCCCCTTATCCCCTCCTCCCCAATTCCTTTCCCTTCGGTAACTGTTAGTCCATTCTTGGGTACTGTGAGTCTGCTGCTGTTTGGTTACTTCAGTTTATTCTTTGTTCTTATGCTCCACAAATGAGTGAAATCATTTACTTGTCTTTCTCTGCCTGGCTTATTTCACTGAGCATAATACCCTCTAGCTCCATACATGCTGTTGCAAATGGTAGGATTTGTTTTCTTCTTACGGCTGAATAATATTCCATTGTGTATATGTACCACCTCTTCTTTATCCATTCACCTACTGATGGACACTTAGGTTGCTTCCATTTCTTGGCTATTGTAAATAGCACAGCAATAAACTTAGGGGTGCATGTGTCTTTTTCAAACTGGGCTCCTGCATTCTTAGGGTAAATTCCTAGGGGTGAAATTCCTGGGTCAGATGGTATTTCTATTTTGAGTTTTTTGAGGAACCTCCATACTGCTTTCCACAATGGTTGAACTAATTTACATTCCCACCAGCAGTGTAGGAGGGTTCCCCTTTCTCCACAACCTCGCCAACATTTGTCGTTCTTTGTATTTTGGATGGTGGCAATCCTTACTGGGGTGAGGTGATACTTCATTGTGGTTTTAATTTGCATTTCTCTGATGACAAGCGATGTGGAGCATCTTTTCATGTGTCTGTTGGCCATCTGAATTTCTTCTTTGGAGAAGTGTCTGTTCAGATCCTCTGCCCATTTTTTAATTGGATTATTTGCTTTTTGTTTGTTGAGGTGTGTGAGCTCTTTATATATTTTGGATGTCAATCCTTTATCGGATCTGTCATTTATGAATATATTCTCCCATACTGTAGGATGCCTTTTTGTTCTATTGATGGTGTCCTTTGCTGTACAGAAGCTTTTCAGCTTGATATAGTCCCACTTGTTCATTTTTGCTTTTGTTTCTCTTGCCTGGGGAAATATGTTCACAATGAAGTTGCTCATGTTTATGTCCAAGAGATTTTTGTCTATGTTTTTTTCTAAGAGGTTTATGGTTTCATGGCTTACATTCAGGTCTCTGATCCATTTCGAATTTACTTTTGTGTATGGAATTAGACAGTAATCCAGTTTCATTCTCTTTCATGTAGCTGTCCAGTTTTGTCAACACCAGCTGTTGAAGAGGCTGTCATTTCCCCATTGTATATCCATGGCTCCTTTATCATATATTAATTGACCATATGTGTATGGGTTAATATCTGGACTCTCTATTCTGTTCCACTGGTCTGTGGGTCTGTTCTTGTGCCAGTACCAAATTGTCTTGATTACTGTGGCTTTGTAGTAAAGCTTGAAGTGGGGAAGTGAGATCCCTCCAGCTTTATTCTTCCTTCTCAGGACTGCTTTGGCTATTTGGGGTCTTTTGTGGTTCCACATGAAATTTAGAACTATTTGTTCCAGTTCGTTGAAGAATGCTGTTGGTATTTTGATAGGGATTGCACTGAATCTGTAGATTGCTTTAGGCAGGATGGCCATTTTGACAATATTAATTCTTCCTACCCAGGAGTATGGGATGAATTTCCATTTGTTAGTGACCTCTTTAACTTCTCTTGAGTGTCTTGTAGTTTTCAGGGTATAGGTCTTTCACTTCCTTGGTTAGGTTTATTCCTAGGTATTTTATACTTTAGATGCAATTGTGAATGGAATTGTTTTCCTGATTTCTCTTTCTGCTAGTTCATCGTTAGTGTATAGGAAAGCAACAGATTTCTGTGTATTGATTTTGTATCCTGCAACTTTGCTGAATTCAGCTATTCTAGCTGTTTGGGGGTGAATTCTTCAGGGTTTTCTATGCACAGTATCATGTCATCTGCAAACTGGGACAGTTTAACTTCTTTACCAGTCTGGATCCTTTTATTTCTTTGTGTTGTCTGATTGCCGTGGCTAGGACCTTCAGTGCGATGTTGAATAAAAGTGGGGAGAGTGGGCATCCTTGTCTTGGTCCCATTATTAAAGGAAAAGCTTTCAGATTCTCACTGTTAAGTGTGATGTTGACTGTGGGTTTGTCATATATGGCCTTTATTATGTTGAGGTACTTGCCCTCTATACCCATTTTGTTGAGAGCTTTTATCATGAATGGATGTTGAATTTTGTTGAATGCTTTTTCAGCATCTATGGAGATGATCATGTGGTTTTTGTCCTTCTTTTTGTTGATGTGGTGTATGATGTTGATGGATTTTCGAATGTTGCACCATCCTTGCATCCCTGAGATGAATCCCACTTGATCACAGTGTATGATCCTCTTGAAGTATTTTTGAATTCGGTTTGCTAATATTTTGTTGAGTATTTTTGCATTTATGTTCATCAGGGATATTGGTCTGTAATTTTCTTTTTTTTCTGGGGTCTTTGCCTAGTTTTGGTATTAGAGTGATGCTGGCTTCACAGAATAAATTTGGAATTATTCCCTCTTCTTCTATTTTTTGGAAAACTTTAAGGAGAATGGGTATTATGTCTTCTCTGAATGTCTGATAAAATTCAGTGGTGAATCCGTCTGGCCCAGGGGTTTTGTTCTTGTGTAGGTTTTTGATTACCGATTCAATTTCGTTGCTGGTAATTGATCTGTTTAGATTCTCTGTTTCTTCTTTGGTCAGTTTTGGAAGGTTGTATTTTTCTAGGAAGTTGTCCATTTCTTCTAGGTTATCCAGTTTGTTAGCATATAGATTTTCATAGTATTCTCTAATTCTTTGTATTTCTGTGGTGTCCGTCGTGATTTTTCCTTTCTCATTTCTGATTCTGTTTATGTGTGTAAATTCTCTTTTTCTCTTAATAAGTCTGGCTAGGGCTTTATCTATTTTGTTTATTTTCTCAAAGAACCAGCTCTTGGTTGTATTGATTTTTTCTATTTTATTCTTCTCAATTTTATTTATTTCTTCTCCAATCTTTATTATGTCTGCTCCTGCTTTCTTGCACATGGACCATTGCAGAGGATTGAGGGCACATAGATTGACAGGCAAGAATCCTGAAGGGGTGCAGTGAAGGTTCCTGTGGCCAGGATTCTCACCTGACCCTGGTTGGCTAGCTCACTACACATGTGTGGACAATTCATCATTACTGACTCTATATAAGAAGCCCTGCCCAGTGCCCTGGGTGACACAGTGGCACAGCTGCAAGGCTGCAGGAGAGCAGAGGCTGGAGTGGTGGCAGCACTGAGGATAGAGGCCCAGAGGATGGTTGTGTGGACAGAGAGGCCCAGAGGCAGAGCCCGGCTTGCTGCATGCAGACTCGCTCTAAGTGAAAGAGATTTTAGTAATTGTCCTGCCACCATGGAAATAAAGTTGGGTATAACCCTTTCACCCCAAGAACATTCTACTGTCATTTCTTTGGTCACACTGAATCCATAGTGAACTTGCCCGGGGCTGAAGCTCATTGGCAAGACAAATGAGTACAGAGTTTTAGTTTTACAAGATGAAAAGTTCTGGAGGTGGATTTTTGGTGATGTTTGCACAACTTTATGAATGCATTTAATACCACTGAACTACATATTTAAACACAGTGAAGATGGCAAATTTTGCTACATGTATCTTCGCACAAGTTTTTTTTTAATATACTTATGGAAAAGGTAACTCAGAAAGCAGAACAAAACTCTCAGAGATTATAGAATCACTCCCAGGCAATACAACTGAGTCCTAGCTGAGGAACTAGCAACTTGTGCCTGGCTGGACTTCCGAGACCACGGATCAGTGCCTGCTGCACCTGTTCCCCCCTTTCCTGAGCAGATGTGGCTACAGAAATTAACCTAAGCCTGGCCAGTCAGCCACATTAAGTTGGAGGAAGGGTCAGATTACTTGTCTCTTGAGTTCACCCTTGTTCGGACATAGAACCACACCTGAGGAGCCTCATTCAGCCACAGCTGGGTCAGATTTAGATGACAAGATCCTGAACTTGAAGCTAATGCCATAACGGGCTGAAACTAGGGAGAGCCAAGGGAGAACATGAATGTAATTTGTATCTCGTAGGAACATATTACAGTCACAGGAAAAACTGCAGTAAATCGTGTTTTCTAAAGATGGCCACAGCATCATCCTATATGTTTTCCTTACATTCTGACTGTGAATCAATTTCTGTCAAGAAATGGAATCCATGCTGCCACCCCATGACACTAAGCAGACTTAAGACAGTGGCAGAAATGCTGCTGCGACTCTTGAGGCCAGGTCATAAAGGGGATACAGCTCATGCTGGGAGACTTCGTTAGAAAAGATACTTGGGCAACCTGTGCTGCGTCAGCTCTCCTGCTCTTCAGCATCAGCCACCACGGGACCACCACCGTTAAAGGGAAACCCAAGCTAGAAGTGTCCAGCTGAGCCCTTCCTAAATCCTGACCACCAGAAACCATGAGAGGTAACGAAATGGTTAGGCAATAAAATAAAGTGTTAGATTACAGTAATGGCAATGGTAATGCAACAGTGACTGGAATACAGGTGACAACTGTCAGGGGCTGTAGACCTTTACATCTGGGCCAGTTTTCTTCCCAAAGAAGAGGATCTTCTTCTGATCTGCTGCCTAGAAGGTATAACCTCAGAAGGCCTGGGTGGTGGGGGCTGCAGGAATTCTGGGACATTCTGAGGGTCTCAGCATTTAATATGCAAGCATTTACTCAATCTATGCACCTCCCCACCCTTCCTGTCCAGTCCCATCCCCCTTCAAATATAGTCTCCCTATGGTTCAAATTCTGCCAGAAGTGAACCTTCCTCTGCTGGGATAGGGAAGGGACAGGTGCTAGGCTGCTCAAGTGAGCCCAGAATCTAAAGATCTACAGATTTTTGGTCAGCTGCCAGTGTAGCCCTATCCACACCAAACCTCAGCCTGTGGAGGCACCGGGTGCCCCCACCACCCAGGCCTTTTGAGGCTCTGCAGCGCTGATCTGCTTCATTCCTACCAGCACCACCAGCTCTCCCTCTGGTTTCAGCTTTCTCAATTCCACCAAGGTGATTACTTCACATTAACCTATTCTTTCAGGTTCCAAAACATCAGTGACATCTCCACTGCTCGACGGCTCGTGGTAGACCATTACTCGAAGCATCAAAGCTCACCCTTTTCACCGTTCTCCCTTTCTGCCACATCCACTGTTCATATCCACTCAAATCTGATCTGCTTCCCATTTCTAATGCTTCCTTCAGCCCTCACTATAAGGCTAGAATACTACAGAATCTGTAAAATGGCCTTCCTGATTATTTCCCATACTCCAACCCCTCCTATAATATCTCAGAATACTTCCCTGCCCGTACTACGTATGCTAGCACACTAAATGCTCAACAAGTTTAACTATTAGTATTACCATTAAGTCATCAGCCCAAGAGTTTTATAAAGATTACCTCTGAATCCTCAATATCAACCCTGTAATACAAATATTATCCCCACCTTACAAATAAAATAATTATCATCTATGGAATTGAACTATCCCTCCCTCACTTTCCTCTTGCTAAATAATCTCAACAATGCTACCAAGCTCTAAAATTTATTTTCTACTATTCAAAGGTAAAAAACTGGAGGCCCTATATACAATGTATACTAAAGGCAGATTTTCAAGATTACTGACACTTGTTAATAGTGGCATTTAACAAATGAATTTGTTCCTTCTTTGTTCCTTCTGTTTCTTCCCTTAGATCAAGAAACTGAAAGGACAGTAGACCAAGATACGGTTAGGGCAGCAGCGGAGGGAGAGAGGTAAAAACTAAACACACCCAAAGGGGAATAGAGTTACAATGACATCAATCCCTATGTTAACCACCCTTGGGCCCCAAACACTGGACCTTATCAAATCACAGGAGAGGTTCTCTCAAATGAAATCCAGTATGAAATTCAGAAATTTAAGAGTCCTTTGGTAAATACGAAGATTCAGTGCTGCTCCGATACTCAGTGTGACTTCTCTACACAGCTATGCAAGTTCACAGCTAACAAATAAGGATACAACCATCTTTGTAAAACCAGCCTTCATACTACAGTTGATGCCCTACCCAAACCCCACAGGAACTGTGCTAGATACAGTGGCATGAGGCAGAACTGAAGCATGGCCCCTGCTTTCTTGGAGCATACAAGCTAGTGAGCAAGAAATACTATGCCTTGTGCAAGCTGTTTAACTTCTCTAAGCCTTGGTTTCTTTATCTGTAAAACGGAGTTAATAGTAGCTGCTTGCTAAGACTGTCCTGCAAAGCACTGATCACAGGGGCTGGCACATAAAATGCATACATCTTGTCTATTATTATTAAATAACTACTCAAAAACTTCTTTAAATTAGAGGAGGAAGAGGAGGAGGAGGAGCCTCTGGGGAACTGTGTGATTGGAAGACACAGGTAAGAGACCTACTACATTTCACTATACAATCATTTTGAATTTTAGGTGTTTATACCAATGACACATTATCTACTAAAAATTCTTAATTAAAATTTCAACCAAAATAAGAGACAGGCATCTCAATCTCCATGAGGCTTCCTTGGTGAGTCCCCTAGTTTTTCAGAGTCAGAAGGACTACCTACAGTACCTGTCATCTTTCTGGATTTGATATATGCTCTAGGATGGATCAGGTGCTCACATCTAGTCCAAATACATCTGAACACTGACCTCTGAAGCCTAAGAAGCCAGGCTTACAGCACATTAGCAGTTATTTCAACTAATTCTCTTTATTTCAATCATTCAATTAATTAAAAACATGATCAGTTATTTCTACTATAAAGGTTTTATACAATTTCACAGTTGTAATTCCAAATTAATCCTGTTTAGTTGCCTTCCCACCCAGAAGGTAAAATACACAAACACTTCTTAATGAGAAAATTTTAATACATTCCAAACTAGATCTGCCTAGCAACAAGTTATAAATTCGTGACATCCTACTTATGTTCCCATGGATACAGTCATGAACACTACAGTGGCAGCTGTACAAATCAAGAAAAGAATCCCAAGAGAATCATATTTAAAACCTGGAGAGAAAACAATACTATAGAAGTGGGAATAACGTCTAGTGCCCTTCCTATTCAAATCCATCTCTCCATTCCCTGCAAGTCCCAAACAGCTGTCCATTAGAGTCTCCCTCCTTACACCTGCTCTCTCCCAGTGTCTCTAAAAACAAGTGTTGATGAGGCTTCAGCAATCACCTCTGCATCGGAGCTGACGATGACCTTGGGCTGCCCATCAGTGTGCTGTTCCCAGGGTCTGCACACTGTTCTTTCTGATATAACCAATTTGTCAAATTGGCTTGAACACAAGGCAGAAACCCATTCTACATTTTTAATCTGTAATCTAGGGAAAGTTATGTTTTTATTGGTTTTCTAAACCAACATTTTTAAAGTACTGACATGTGATGTAACCAAAGTGCATTATCCAAATTGTAGAGAAGACAATTATTTTAAATCTGGACATTTATTTTCAGTGTTTAAACACTACAAGAACTATAAAGAACTAAATTTAGATAACTGCAACTAGAGACAATAAAGGAATGCTCCTACACAGCAATTTAGGGGCATTCTTCGTTTGTTCAAATAACTTTTTTTCTAAATTGTTAACTTCAAACAGCGTAATAAAAGGGAAAATACTTTTTTAAAAACCATTTTTCTCCTAGCAGCCTGACAAACACTAAAGAGTAATGATCCTAGTCAATAATATTGTCATATCTTTGTATGATGACAGATGGTAACTACTCTATGGTGAGCATGCAGCAATGTATTTGTCAAATCACTATGTTCTACACTTGAAACCTGTAATACTGTATATCAACTATACTTCAATTAGAAATAAAGATGAACAATCCTAGAAGTCATAAATAAAATGATAAATGTCTCCATAAAATTTAAAACTTTTGTACAACCAAACTATCCATACATCACCAAAAGGAAAATATTAACAAAACTTACAGCAAAAGGTTCATTCCTTCTTAATATATTAAGAGTTCTTATAAATCAGTGAGAAAGTAAAGTTCACAACACAGGCAGTACTTAGAAAGAAAAATAAATGGTCCATAAATACACGAATAGATGCTTAAATTCACTAGCTAAAAGGACTGATAATTACTCTTAAAGTAAGGACATTCAGAATCTGCAGAGAATGAAGAACAGCTTCTGCAGAAGGCAATCTGATAGTTTATATCTCAATTTTGACTCAGTTATTCCACTAACAGGAACCCCAAGCGAGCAGAGATTATATGTAAAAAGATGGATCATGCAGAATTAGTTGTAACAGAGACAAGAAACAAGAAAATGTCCATCAGTAGTGTCAAACTGTAGTTAAATCCATACAAATGCTCTACAAGATCACTATGAAGGAATATAGCTGCCTTTAGTTCACTTCTGAATATGCATATATACAACCTAATAAATACATATTTACTTCAGTTTTTTTTATATCAGTATATTTTAGAAATATATGTGAAGAAAAATAAAGCTTGCATGAGAAAAACTAGAAGAAATGGGACAGGGAATGAAGAGTTAGAAATTAGGGACAACAGAAGAAGCACATGTAAAAGCACAGATTTGACCTAAAAATGTGTAAATATTTAAAAGGCAAGGAATCTGAGAACTAAGTGCTAATTTCTCAAACTGATAAGAAAATCATAAAAACTGGACATAAAGACAATTCACAGAAGAGTACACAGAAGATGTTCCACCTCTCCGGGAACTGGAAAAATAATTATTAAACAAGGCAAACTTTTGATTAGTAAATTTATCTGTTTGTCTAGCACAAGCAAGCTTATATAGCAAAACTGACTGCAATATACCACTGGTGTACACTGGTGTTCCTCAAAATATTCATACATTTTGACCCAGTAATTTCACTTTTGGAAATCTATGTAAATAATCCAAACTACAGGGAAGTGTTATAAATACATGGAGATTCAACTCAAATTGCTTATAAGAAAGCAAATACTTTTAAACCCAAATATTGCCAACAATAAGGGGTTGGTATGTCTAATAATACTCTATTACATGGACAATTATCTGGTTATTAAAAAGTTTTGAAGGCTGTACACACAAAAAAATTATTAATGTCAAAACAATACTAACAGTGAACTTCTTATCAAGCAGTATTCTAAGCACTTGTGTACTAATTCATTTAACAATAATGTTGGAAAACTATTAATGGCATAAAGCAGTGGTTCTTGAGGTAGATTTTTCCTTCTGAGTCAAAAACCATCAAGAATTTTATAAAAGCTACAGATCCTGACACTTCCCACAAAAAAAAGCACTTACAACATTTGTGCATTTTCAGAGGGTTCCTGGTTCCCGGTTTTAAAAATCCATTACAATCAATATGTTATGTTCATAACAATGTAAGAAACAGGTATATGAAAAACATGCAGGTGAACCAGCCACATGGAGTTTGTCAAGGGAGGCTGGATCTATGCACTCTGTGGAAGGTAATGTATACAAGGTATAAGTAGGAAGAATCTTTGTGTAAGTTACCAAAGTGGGGCTGGGGGAAGACCATGAGAATTTTTTAAGTCAAACTAAGATCAAATCCAAGCTTTGACAATTACTAGCAATACCACATATAACACATTGGGCAAGTCGATCTTAGTCCCCTCACATTTAAAATGCCAATGTTCTTCCTCACAAGACTGCCATGAATGAATATACATAAAAGGTGCACTATAAAGGGTAATCCTCTCCTTGTACGGTTATTTAATACTTGAAAAAGTTAACGTTACCAATGCCAAAGTCATCTTAAAAGTAAACTTGCTAATACTTCTCCTGAATCCCAATATATATGAGCCTGTGAAACAAATGCATGGCAAGTTCCCATGTCATCCAACCTACCTTCCTTCCCACCCCGGAAGTAGACAAACAGCAACACGTGAAGTCAGCTGGATTCCTTACTACAAATATAACTAGTGTGAGAGCTACAGTATCTTTATAATAATTAAAAACATGCCATGGAGGGGGAGGATTAAAGATGGTGGAGTGAGAGGAGAGACAGAGGCTTCCTCCTAAAACTGCTTACAATTAGAAAATACAGTTGGTGCAACTAATCCTGAGAGAGCAACAGGAAAGAGGACAGCATCAGACTGCACACACCTGGAGAAAACAGCAGACCTCAGCGAATGGGGTAACGTACCAGACCTGTGGCTCCCAGGACCCGAGCCCGTCCCCCACCCCAGCTCACCGACGGGAGGAAGAGAAACGGAGCAGGGAGGGAGTGGAGGCCTGGGACTGCTGAATACCTAGCTCCGGAGATCTGCGCTGGGAGCACAGACCTACATTTCATGGTGCTTTCATCATACTCTTCTGATTGCGGGGTTGGAAAGCTGGGACAGGCCGAGTTCCTGGGGAGACTGGGATTCAGGCTGCTTGTGGAAAGCAGGGATCCATATCCGGCTGCTCTGGGACAAAAGCTTATACCTGTGTGCCCAGCCCACTGGCTCATGCAGTGGAGACAGGCACAGCAGCCGGGAGGCGGGGAACAGCTCTTTCCTCCCCCCAGGCACCAGTACTGCTCCCCTGCGACCCCCGACATTACTTCAGGGGCTCAGCAGCTCCAGAATAGAGCTTCTGGACACTAGAGGGCGCCATATACAAACATGAAACGCCAAAGGAACCTTGTCCAGAGTAAAATTATTAATACAACTCCCGAGAAAGATTTAAATGATATGGACCTCGTGACTCTTCCTGAAAGGGAGTTCAAAATAAAAATCATCAACATTCTAATGGAGGTACAGAAAGACATCCAAGAACTCAGGAATGAATTCAGGTCGGAGATCCAATCGTTGAAGAGCACGATGGAGGGTATTAAAAGCAGGTTGGATACGGTGGAGGAGACAATAAATGAAATAGAAACTAGAGAAGAGGAATACAAAGAAGCTGAGGCACAGAGAGAAAAAAGGACCTCTAAGAATGAAAGAATATTGAGAGAGCTGTGTGACCAATCTAAACGGAACAATATTCGCATTATAGGGATACCAGAAGAAGAAGGGAGAGAGAAAGGGATAGAAAGTGTCTTTGAGGAGGTAGTTGCTGAAAACTTCCCCAATCTGGGGAAGGAGATAGTCTCTCAAGCCATGGAGATCCTCAGATCTCTCAACACAAGGAACCCAAGGAAGACAACACCAAGACACATAGTAATTAAAATGGAAAAGATCAAGGATAAGGACAGACTGTTAAAAGCAGCCAGAGACAGAAATAAGAACACTTACAAAGGAAAACCCATCAGGCTAACATCAGACTTCTCAGCAGAAACCTTACAGGCCAGAAGGGAGTGGCATGATGTATTTAATGCCATGAAGCAGAAGGGCCTGGAACCAAGATTACTTTATCCAGCAAGATTATCATTTAAATTTGAAGGATAAATTAAACGATTTCCAGATAAGCAAAACCTGAGAGAATTTACCTCCCACAAACCATCTCTACAGTCTATTTTGGAGGGACTGCTGTAGATGGAAGTGTTCCTAAGGTTGAATGGCTGTCGCCAGAGGTAATAAAACTACAGTAAAGAAAGTAGAACAGCTAATTACTAAGCAAATGCAAAATTAAATTATACCCAAAGTCAATCAAGGGATAGACAAAAATTACAGAATACCTAATATATAAAGAATGTAGGAGGAAGAAAAAGGAGGAGAGACAGAAAAGAACTTATAGATTGTGTTTGTAACAGCATACTAAGTGAGTTAACTTAGACCCTAGATAGTAAGGAAATTAACCTTGAACCTTTGGTAACCACGAATCTAAAGCGTGCAATGGCAATAAGTACATACCTATCAATAATTGCCCTAAATGTAAATGGACTGAATGCACCAATCAAAAGACACAGAGTCACTGAATGGATAAAAAAACAAGACCCATCTATATGCTGCTTACAAGAGACTCACCTCAAACCCAAAGACATGCACAGACTAAAAATCAAGGGATTGGAAAAGATATTTCATGCAAACAACAGGGAGAAAAAAGCAGGTGTTGCAGTACTAGTATCAGACAAAATAGACTTCAAAACAAAGAAAGTAACAAGAGACAAAGAAGGACATTACATAACAATAAAGGGGTCAGTCCAACAAGAGGATATATCTATTATAAATACATATGCACCAAACACAGGGGCACCAGCATATGTGAAACAAATACTAACAGAACTAAAGGAGGAAATAGACTGCAATGCATTCATTTTAGGAGACTTTAACACACTATTCACTCCAAAGGACAGATCCACCAGACAGAAAATAAGTAAGGACACAGAGGCACTGAACAACACACTAGAACAGATGGACCTAATAGACATCTATAGAACTCGACATCCAAAAGCAACAGGATACACATTCTTCTCAAGTGCACATGGAACCTTCTCCAGAATAGACCACATACTAGGCCACAAAAAGAACTTCAGTAAATTCAAAAACATTGAAATTCTACCAACCAACTTGTCAGTCCAAAAAGGTATAAAACTAGAAATAAATTGTACAAATAAAGCAAAAAGGATCACAAACACATGGAGGCTTAACAACATGCTCCTAAATAATCAATGGATCAATGACCAAATTAAAATAGAGATCAAGCAATATATGGAAACAAATGACAACTACAACACAAAGCCGCAACTTCTGTGGGTAGATGAAAAGATGCTCCACATCGCTAATCATCAGAGAAATGCAAAAAACCACAATGAGATATCACCTCACACCAGTAAAGATCACCACCATCCAAAAGACAAACAACAACAAATGTTGGCGAGGTTGTGGAGAAAGGGGAACCCTCCTACACTGCTGGTGGGAATGTAAACTAGTTCAACCATTGTGGAAAGCAGTATGGAGGTTCCTCAAAATCCTCAAAATAGAAATACCATTTGACCCAGGAATTCCACTTCTAGGAATTTACTCTAAGAATACAGGAGCCCAGTTTGAAAAAGACAGATGCACCTCTATGTTTATCAAGGCACTATTTACAATAGCTAAGATATGGAAGCAACCTAAGTGTCCATCAGTAGATGAATGAATAAAGACGATGTGGTACATATACACAGTGGAATATTATTCAGCCATAAGAACAAAACAAATCCTACCATTTGCAACAACATGGATGGAGCTAGAGGGTATTATGCTCAGTGAAATAAGCTAGGCGGAGAAAGACAAGTACCAAATGATTTCACTCATATGTGGAGTATAAGAACAAAGGAAAAACTGAAGGAACAAAACAGCAGCAGAATCACAGAACCCAAGATTGGACTAACAGTTACCAAAGGGTAAGGGACTGGAGAGGATGGGTGGGAAGGGAGGGATAAGGGCAGTGAAAAAGAAAGGGGGCCTTGTGATTAGCTTGTATAATGTGGTGGGGGTACAGGGCGGGCTCTACAATACAGAGAAGACAAGTAGTGACTCTACAGCATCTTACTATGCTGATGGACAGTGACTATAATGGGGTTTGTGGGGGTGACTTGGTTGAAGGGGGATGTCTAGTGAACATAATGTTCTTCATGTAATTGTAGTTTAATGATAACAAAATGAATAAAATAAATAAATAAATAAATGAGAAGGTTTAAAAAAACCCAGTGGTACAGAACTTTTAAAAATAAAAATAGGAGGGAGGAGCCAACATGGCGGCGTGAGTAGGACAGTGGGAATCTCCTCCCAAAAACATATATACTTTTGAAAATACAACAAACACAACTAGCCCTAAAAGAGAGACCAGAAGACGCAGGACAGTGGCCAGACTGCAGCTACACCAGCGAGAACCCAGCGACTGGTGAAAGGGGTGAGATACAAGCCCCGGCCCTGCGGGACCCGAGCGCCCCTCCCCCCAGCTCCCGGCGGGAGAAGAATAGGCAGAGCGGGAGGGAGACGGAGCCCAGGGCTGCTGAACACCCAGCCCCCGCCATCCAGGCCAGAGCGCAGACACAGTACGTGCCCAGGGGGCCCTGGATACTGGGGGAACAGGGAGTAAGACCTCTGAGTGGGTGCCGAAGCTGACGCCCCTGTGACAAGGAAAAGTGGGGGCTTTTTGAAAGTCTTAAAGGGACAGGGACTTAACAGCTTGACGGAAACAACCCAGGTCACAGTACAGCAGCTGGAAATTACAGGGAAAACCGGGTGCACTAACCCCCTGGGCAACAGCTCTGAGACCCCTCACGGAGGCAAACAGTCAAGCAGCCCCCCCATCCATTACCCCACCGGGCGCTGCGAAAGCAGAGAAGCAGCCTGAGACAAACTCCGCCCACAGAAAGGGAAATTTCTCCCTTCCGGCCGGGCAAGACACAAAGACCCAGTCTACACGCAATTACCCAACACAAGCCACTAGGGGTCGCAGTTGTCCCAGTGAAGAAAGGCCAGTAGCAAGTGAAAATTTTGGCCCTCCCAGCTGACAGTCAATAGCACCTGTCAACATGAAAAGGCAAAAAAATATGATCCAGACAAGACTAACCCAGACAGCTTCGGCATCTGCTACATCTTCCCCTGAGAAGGAATCTGGGGAGATAGATTTAACCAGTCTTCCTGAAAAAGAATTCAAAACAAAAGTCATAAACATGCTGATGGACTTGCAGAGAAATATGCAAGAACTAAGGAAGGAGAATTCAGAAATAAAACAAGCTCTGGAAGGACTTCAAAACAGAATGGACGAGATGCAAGAGACCATTAATGGACTAGAAAACAGAGAACAGGAATGCAGAGAAGCTGATGCAGAGAGAGATAAAAGGATCTCCAGGAATGAAAGAATTCTAAGAGAGCTGAGTGACCAAATGAAAAGGAATAATATAAGAATCATAGGTATTCCAGAAGAAGTAGAGAGAGAAAAGAGGATAGAAAATGTCTTTGAAGAAATAATTGCTGAAAATTTCCCCAAACTAGGGGAAGAATGGCCTCTCAGACCACAGAGGTACACAGAACTCCCATGACAAGGGATCCAAGGAGGGCAACACCAAGACACATAATAATTAAAATGGCAAAGATCAAAGACAAGGACAAAGTATTACAGGCAGCCAGAGAGAAAAAAAAGGTTACCTACAAAGGAAAACCCATCAGGCTATCATCAGACTTCTCAACAGAAACCCTACAGGCCAGAAGAGAATGGCATGATATACTTAATGCAATGAAACAGAAGGGCCTTGAACCAAGATTACTATATCCAGCACGAATATCATTTAAATATGAAGGAGGGATTAAACGATTCCCAGACAAGCAAAAGTTGAGGGAATTTGCCTCCCACAAACCACCTCTACAGGGCATCCTACAGGGACTGCTCTAGATGGGAGCACTCCTAAAAAGAGCACACAACAAAACACCCAACATATGAAGAAGGGAGGAGGAGGAATAAGAAGGGAAAGAAATAAAGAATCATCAGACTGTGTTTATAATAGCTCAACAAGCGAGTTAAGTTAGACAGTAAGATAGTAAAGAAGCTAACCCTAAACCTCTGGTAACCACAAACTTAAAGCCTGCAGTGGCAATAAATTCATACCTTCCAATAATCACCCTAAATGTAAATGGACTGAATGCACCAATCAAAAGACACAGAGTAATAGAATGGATAAAAAAGCAAGATCCATCCATATGCTGCTTACAAGAGACTCACCTCAAACCCAAAGACGCGCACAGACTTAAAAGTCAAGGGATGGAAAAAGATATTTCAAGCAAACAACAGAGAGAAGGAAGCAGGTGTTGCAATTCTGGTATCAGACAAAACAGACTTCAAAATAAAGAAAGTAACAAAAGACAAAGAAGGACATTACATAATGATAAAGGGCTCAGTCCATCAAGAGGATATAACCATTATAAATATATATGCACCCAATACAGGAGGACCAACATACCTGAAACAAATATTAATAGAACTAAAGGAGAAAATAGAATGCAATGCATTCATTCTAGGAGACTTCAACACACCACTCACTCCAAAGGACAGATCCACCAGACAGAAAATAAGTAAGGACACAGAGGCACTGAACAACACATTAGAACAGATGGACCTAATAGACATCTACAGAACTCTACATCCAAAAGCAACAGGATACACATTCTTCTCAAGTGCACATGGAACATTCTCCAGAATAGACCACATACTAGGACACAAAAAGAGCCTCAGTAAATTCCAAAAGATTGAAACCCTACCAACCAACTTTTCAGACCACAAAGGCATTAAACTAGAAATAAACTGTTCAAAGAAAGCAAAAAGGCTCACAAACACATGGAGGCTAAACAACACGCTCCTAAATAATCAATGGATCAATGACCAAATCAAAATGGAGATCCAGCAATATATGGAAACAAATGACAGCAACAACACTAAGCCCCAACTTCTGTGGGACACAGCAAAAGCAGTCTTAAGAGGAAAGTATATAGCAATCCAAGCATATTTAAAAAAGGAAGAGCAATCCCAAATGAATGGTCTAATGTCACAATTATCGAAATTGGAGAAAGAAGAACAGATGAGGCCTAAGGTCAGCAGAAGGAGGGACATAATAAAGATCAGAGAAGAAATAAACAAAATTGAGAAGAATAAAACAATAGCAAAAATCAATGAAACCAAGAGCTGGTTCTTCGAGAAAATAAACAAAATAGATAAGCTTCTAGCCAGACTTATGAAGAGGAAAAGAGAGTCAACACAAATCAACAGTATGAGAAATGAGAAAGGAAAAATCATGACGGACCCCGCAGAAATACAAAGAATTATTAGAGACTACTATGAAAACCTATATGCTAACAAGCTGGGAAACCTAGGAGAAATGGACAACTTCCTAGAAAAATACAACCTTCCAAGACTGACCCAAAAAGAAACAGAAAATCTAAACAGACCAATTACCAGCAACGAAATTGAAGCGGTAATCAAAAAACTACCAAAGAACAAAACCCCCGGGCCAGATGGATTTACCTCGGAATTTTATCAGACATACAGGGAAGACATAATACCCATTGTCCTTAAAGTTTTCCACGAAATAGAAGAGGAGGGGATACTCTCAAACTCATTCTATGAAGCTAACATCACCCTAATACCAAAACCAGGCAAAGACACCACCAATAAAGAAAACTACAGACCAATATCCCTGATGAACGTAGACGCAAAAATACTCAATAAATTTTAGCAAACCGAATTCAAAAATACATCAAAACCATCGTACACCATGACCAAGTGGGATTCATCCCAGGGATGCAAGGATGGCACAACATTCGAAAGTCCATCAATATCATCCACCACATCAACAAAAAGAAAGACAAAAACCACATGATCATCTCCATAGATGCTGAAAAAGCATTTGACAAAGTTCAACATCCATTCATAATAAAAACTCTCAGCAAAATGGGAATAGAGGGCAAGTACCTCAACATAATAAAGGCCATCTATGAAAAACCCACAGCCAACATTATATTGAATAGCGAGAAGCTGAAAGCATTTCCGCTGAGATCGGGAACTAGACAGGGATGCCCACTCTCCCCACTGTTATTTAACATAGTACTGGAGGTCCTAGCCACGGCAATCAGACAAAACAAAGAAATACAAGGAATCCGGATTGGTAAAGAAGAAGTTAAACTGTCACTATTTGCAGATGACATGATACTGTACATAAAAAACCCTAAAGACTCCACCCCAGAACTACTAGAACTGATATCGGAATACAGCAAAGTTGCAGGATACAAAATCAACACACAGAAATCTGTGGCTTTCCTATACACTAACAATGAACCAACAGAAAGAGAAATCAGGAAAACAACTCCATTCACAATTGCATCAAAAAAAATAAAATACCTAGGAATAAACCTAACCAAAGAAGTGAAAGACTTATACTCTGAAAACTACAAGTCACTCTTAAAAGAAATTAAAGGGGACATTAACAGATGGAAACGCATCCCATGCTCATGGCTAGGAAGAATTAATATCGTCAAAATGGCCATCCTGCCCAAAGCAATATACAGATTTGATGCAATCCCTATGAAACTACCAGCCACATTCTTCAATGAACTGGAACAAATAATTCAAAAATTCATATGGAACCACCAAAGACCCCGAATAGCCAAAGCAATCCTGAGAAAGAAGAATAAAGTAGGGGGGATCTCACTCCCCAACTTCAAGCTCTATTATAAAGCCATAGTAATCAAGACAATTTGGTACTGGCACAAGAACAGAGCCACAGACCAATGGAACAGACTAGACAACCCAGACATTAACTCAGACATATATGGTCAATTAATATTTGATAAAGGAGCCATGGACATACAATGGCGAAATGACAGTCTCTTCAACAGATGGTGCTGGCAAAACTGGACAGCTACATGTAGGAGAATGAAACTGGACCATTGTCTAACCCCATATACAAAAGTAAACTCAAAATGGATCAAAGACCTGAATGTAAGTCACGAAACCATTAAACTCTTGGAAGAAAACATAGGCACAAACCTCTTAGACATAAACATGAGTGACCTTTTCTTGAACATATCTCCCTGGGCAAGGAAAACAACAGCAAAAATGAACAAGTGGGACTATATTAAGCTGAAAAGCTTCTGTACAGCAAAAGACACCATCAATAGAACAAAAAGGAACCCTACAGTATGGGAGAATATCTTTGAAAATGACACATCCGATAAAGGCTTGACGTCCAGAATATATAAAGAGCTCACACACCTCAACAAACAAAAAACAAATAACCCAATTAAAAAATGGGCAAAGGAACTGAACAGACGGTTCTCCAAAAAAGAAATACAGATGGCCAACAGACACATGAAAAGATGCTCCACATCGCTAATTATCAGAGAAATGCAAATTAAAACTACAATGAGGTATCACCTCACACCAGTAAGGATGGCTGCCATCCAAAAGACAACAACAAATGTTGGCGAGGCTGTGGAGAAAGGGGAACCCTCCTACACTGCTGGTGGGAATGTAAACTTGTTCAACCATTGTGGAAAGCAGTGTGGAGGTACATCAAAATGCTCAAAACAGACTTACCATTTGACCCAGGAATTGCACTCCTAGGAATTTACCCTAAGAATGCAGCAATCAAGTATGAGAAAGACCAATGTACCCCTATGTTTATCGCAGCACTATTTACAATAGCCAAGAATTGGAAGCAACCTAAATGTCCATCGACAGAAGAATGGATAAAGAAGATGTGGTACATATACACAATGGAATACTACTCAGCCATAAGAAAAGGGCAAATCCAACCATTTGCAGCAACATGGATGGAGCTGGAGGGTATTATGCTCAGTGAAACAAGCCAAGCAGAGAAAGAGAAATACCAAATGATTTCACTCATCTGTGGAATATAAGAACAAAGGAAAAACTGAAGGAACAAAACAGAAACAGAATCACAGAACTCAAGAATGGACTAACAGGTACCAAAGGGAAAGGGACTGGGGAGGATGGGTGGGTAGGGAGGGATAAGGGGGAGCAGAAAAAGAGGGGTATTAAGATTAGCATCCATAGCGGGGTGGGAGAAAGGGGAGGGCTGTACAACACAGAGAAGACAAGTAGTGATTCTACAACAGTTTGCTACGCTGATGGACAGTGACTGTAAAGGAGTATATAGGGGGGACCTGGTATAGGGGAGAGCCTAGTAAACAAAGTATTCGTCATGTAAGTGTAGATTAATGATTAAAAAAAAAAAAAAAAAAGCAGTTCCTATGTGGTGACCTCTAATGAGTTCTACACAATGATATAAAGGGCATATAAAAGTGTAGGCAAAGGGTCTGTTTGTATTTATACAGAGGATCAAAGCCTAATTGGGCTACCCCGAAAATGAACTAAGATACGATATGAAAAAGAACTTCCAACATCAGCACTCTCGGGAAGACTCATGACAGAATATGATCAGCAAAAAAAAAAAAAAAACTCCAACAAAGATCCACGCACTGTCACAGGTGTAGATGCACTCATCCCACCAGTTCCTGGACTTGCCGTGGGAATGATGAAGGAGATATCTAAGCTGGCCTGTGCATACAGTAAAACAAAAATTGGACTGGATCTATACTGTTGGAACTCAACCAAGAAGTAGGAGAAGTGCAAATTGTAGCGCTCCAAAATCTTACAACCACAGACTATTTATTGTTAAAAGAACATATGGGATATGAACAGTCCCCAGGAATGGGTTGTTCTAGTTTATCTGAATTCTCTCAGACTGTTTAAGTTCAGTTGGACAATATCCACCATATCATAGATAAGTTTTCACAAATGCCTAAGGTGCCTAACTGGTTTTCTTGGTTTCACTGGAGATGGCTGGTAATTACAGGTATGCTTTGGTTAGGTAACTATATTCCTATTATGTTAATGTGTGTGCACAATTTAATTAGTAGTTTAAAACCTATCCATGCTGAAGTTACTCTACAAGAAGATATGTCAAAGAAATAATCAATCTTCCCAGGTTTTCTTCTGCCTGCTACTTCTATAGCTTTTCTTCTTCCTACCTAATCACAACCTTTAAATAGAACTCGTGCCACATGTCGAATTTACCGAGTATCATAATTCTTCCAAGTGGTAAAGACACCTCAAGACAAATGCTGGGCATAGAAGCCACAGGGCATAAATATGCAAAGAAGTAAAAAGCTAACCTTTTCAAACAATAAGGCTTCTCTCTCACTTACCAACTTAACATTTCCCTGTATGGCCCCGGAAGATGACTGGTTAGCCAGAGACGGGTAAGATTCCTCAAGAGAGGAACAACCTAAGACAGGCACAGTCGCAGGGGGCCATCTGGTGAGAAAATGGGGAGCAGCAGAGGTGAGGCTTAGAACCTCACCCCCCCTGTTCTGAGAGAAATCTTCTGCATACATGGATGTTTATTGCCCTCGTCTAGCTCGGATTAACACATAGTCTACAGGCACACACCTGATCATCTACATTTGCTCTCTTACAACACTAAACTCTGTTTTCTACCTTTATCTCATATCTACCTACCACTTCAGCATTTTACTAAAAATAATAATAATAGAGAAATGTGGTATCCACATATAAATCAAGTTTAAAAATCAAATGAATATTCATATTTGAACTGACTGTGTATAGTTCATAATGCATGAACAAAACCGAAAGCTTCTGTGATGACTGCCCTTGCACTGTTCACCATGTAACTTATTCACTATGTAAGAATTTGTACTCCATGTAAGAATTTGTTCGTTATGCATCAGAAGATTGGAGACTGATGAGAATTAGGCTTGGGGTGGATTAATGATTGTGCATTGAGTATTGACCCCCCTATACAGAAATTTATTGTGGTTAACAACTATTTGATCAATAAATATGAGAGATGCCCTCACAAAATATATATATATATATATATAAACACACTTCCAATTGTAAAATAAATAAGTAACCGGGATGTAATGTATAGCATAAGGAATATAGTCAAAATATTGTAACAACTTGGTATGGTGATACCTGGTACCTAGAATTATCATGTATATAAATGTTGAATCACTGTGTTGTACACCTGAAACTAATGTAATGCAATACTGTTGTCAACTACCCTTCAATAAAAAAAATAAAATAAAATAAAAATAGAAAATGAATTACAAAAAATAATAAGAAGAAAAATAAATGCATGGGAAAAAAAAACATGCCATGGAAAAGATGTCATAACTTATAGAATATTTATTTGGTACATATGACCTAAAAGCAGTGTTAGTGGGAGCCCTCTGCTCCTAGATGGCAAAAGCATAGAGCTACATCTGACTAGTCACAGTGGAGACCCGCGCAGCCAAGAAGAGAGCACACAACTACAGAAATCCGCAGAGACTTGGTCTGGGGATGTCTGTTCTGTTCTGTTTTCATACTGTAGTCAGGAAAAGAAGGAGGCTATTATTACACTGCATTCGAGCTGAGAATTTTCACCGACATATCCCCTCACCAACTGGTGCAAGATAAAAAAAAACTGTATCAGCAAGCATCCCTGAGGAACTATATCCTTTCTTTTCCCAATTAAACAACCTCAGGGAGGACAAAGTGGACCCTCATCCTACATCCTGAAGCACAGTTGTGTGTGGGTGCACACGCATGTTGAGGTGAGACATTCTGGAGGCACATCACATTAAAATGGGACCTTACAGATCAGAAATTTACATTCCATTATATATTAAAGTAGTCTTTTTTAATTTTAGAATTTTCTTTTACAATCAGCTTTTCAAGATTTAATATTCTCTTGAGAACAAATTCCATTTTGGATTGCAAACTTACTTTTCTTCAAAGTATAGAGTAAAGCAAACTTTACCCCATAAAGTTTTCTGGATCCCCACTTGGCCCCAGATCACATGTGAACTGTGAGAGCCTTTATTACAGCTGTCCCCAGGTCCTTGTAATGACTTTCTTTCTATAAGGTTAGAAGAGAATTTTGAGCTGGAGGAGACCTTTGACATCATCTGATTAACTGCAGAATTGAGCCATATCTCATAAGATTAGATTCCAAGTTGTCACATACAGTGAAAATGGCACATGGTCAAAATCAGTCTTGAACAATATTTCAGGAAAATTCCTCACTGGAGACCAACAAACAAAAATTATTTCAGTAAGTTCAAAGCCAGTTTCCCCCTCCAATGTCAAAATAATTAACTTCTTCTCTAATCACTGAGCACCCAAATAAAGTTGAGTTGTGTCTAAAAGTCATGTTCAATCTAAACATGAGAAGCATACTCAAATGGTCGTAATTTTCACGGTAGAACCACAGGGACAGATGCAGAGTAATGCCTACCTCTTGCGTTTTCCAGGCACAATATGACCATATACATCTAGGTTAGCCCCAGATAGGTTCCAGTTTACACCTGTCAACCTGACATAAAACTTAATAGGCTCCTGTTCACTCTCAGAAGTAGTCTGGACTAGTCTACTGTCAATAAACCTACTCCCACACCCTTGTATAGTCAGCCCTCACAAGGAATCTGGGCTGGTCCATGACTCATGTTAACCAAGGAAATGTGGCAGAAGTGATAATATGCCAGTTCGGGGCCTACGCTTTAAAAGGGCTAGCAATTTCTGCTGCTTTCTTCTTAGAATGCCTGCTTTTGGGAGCCCTGAGTCACTATGTAAGAAACTTGACTATTCCACTGGAGACCTCTCCCACTGGAAAAAAGGTAGGCCCAGAGACTACATATAGAGAAGAAAATAGGTCCAGGTGTCCCAGCATTTCAGGGAATACACCAACCCCAGAGAACAACCACAAGAGACACCCCAAGTAAGCCCAGCAGTACAGCCACACAGCTAAGCAAGAAGCAGGAAACAACAGGTACTTTAAGCCATGAAATTTTAATGGTTTGCTACATTTCCTTATGAGGGAGAAGGGAACTCCTGCAATTCCTCAGGGAATACCCAAGGTAATGGGATGACTAAGAACTTGAGCCAGAAGGGCAAGATCCTTCATGAGGGCTGTCATCACTACCCTTCTAATTTTCTAGACAAGGTATGTACCTCAGGCCCAGGAACCTAATAGCAGGAATGAGCCTAGGAAGATATGGGAAGGATAAAGCAGAGAAAGGCATAAGGCTTAGTTATTTTTTGCACTGAACTTAGATAGGATTCCTAACTTTGAGTTTGCTTTGTACTGAATGTATGCTAAGCAGACACTTCGAGTATTTACCACCACTATGGCTTTTTAAAGAGTTCAATGGCCTCTCCAAGGTTCCTGAGTTCCTGCATGACCCAGAGCAGGAGGCTCTCTCTATATCCAGGAGGTGGCATGTAATGTAATAGTTAAGTAGTCAAGATTACAGGCTCTGGATCAAGGTGGATAATGTTACTTAGCAGGTGAAAGCTCAGGCAAGGTGAGAAGCTCTCTCCATCTCAGTGTCACCGTCTGTACAATGGGGATGGTACCACTTGTGTTGCAGGATTGTCACAAGGAATAAATAAGATGTCTGCAAAGCTGTTCAGCACAGGGCTGATTTTAAAGTTTAAAATCCGTTTATTGCTCACAAACTGCAGTCCCAGGCCGCCTCTCTTTCCTGCTCCAGCAGAAGCCAAATCCGGCCCTCCGCCTTCCCTCTCAGGTACAGATAAGCCCTCCTTGCCCAGGTAATTACCCACTGATATGGAGATGAACTTCTCTCCACCCCTGAGGAATGATGCAGATGTACTAAAGCCAGGCGAGATATTCTGGAAATGTTACAATTTTACCCACACCGTGACATCTAGATCAAGATGCCAATCTAGTCCCTTAAGATCCGGACCCTGCCGCAGCTGACCTCAGTTCCCACGCTCCCTTTTCTCCACTGCAGTCACCGTGCCTGCAGTGTTTCTCCCTAGGCCTCTGCCTCCGCCCTGCCCTCAGTCCATAAGCCTCAAGGCTTGCTTTCTTTCCCTCTGGGCTGAAATGTCACATTTTCACTGAGGTTTTCCTGGTCAATCCATCTAGAAATTTCAGCTTCATCCCTGGTGCTTCCTCTTCCCTTTCCTTGTTTTATTTTTTTCTCATTCACTCTTATCATTATCCAACATACTTCCTTATTCATCGTGAATATTTTCTGACTCCTCCAACCAGAAGGTAAGTGCTGTGAGGTGAGGGCTGTTCAGTCTTGATGCCTTTTATACCCCTCAGCTTCTAGAACAATGCCCAGTGCAAACTTGCGTTTCAGTAACTACTTTTTGTTTAAAAATGTAGACAAAACCTCCTCTTAGGAAGTTTACAAAGTACAGATTTCTGGCCTGGAAATCTCGGCTTTGAATACTTCTGCTGGCTTACAGATGCCTTTTACATATGTCTCTTATAGATGTACCTTTTATAATCTAACCATGGATAAATTGATGTAATTCTGAAGGCACCTTGCCAAACTTCTCAACTCCTTTCCATCAGCTTCGTGTGCATGTGCGTGCATCCTTGCATGTGTGTGTGTGTGTGTGCTGAAGAGCTTCACAGAGCTTCCAGTTTGTTAGCATATAATATTTCATAATATTCTCTTATAACTCTTTGTATTTCTGTGGTATCTGTAGTGATTTTTGCTTTCTCATTTATGATTCTGTTTATGTGAATAGACTTTTTTTTTCTTGATAAGTATGGCTAGGGGTTTATCTACTGTGGTTCCTCAGCGAATACTAGAGGTGATGTGGTGACTGATAACTTGAGCCAGAAGGGCAAGATCCTTCACAAGGGCTGTCATCACTACCCTTCTAATCATCTAGATAACGTATGTACCTCAGGCCTAGGCACAGGTCCCTCACGTTAGGCCAGGTATATGTATCTCCTATTGGTTGTGTGCCTCTGGAGAACCATGATTAATCAAGTTTCAAAGAGGAGTTCTCTTCCGGGTCTCTGGGGGTAAAAAAGGTGAGGACTGCAAGCTGATCACTGGATTTAGCAACATGGAGGTCACCAATGACATTAAGAGCCAATTTTGACCAACCAGCTTCTCAGATCACAAAGCTATGAAACTAGAAATAAATCACACAAAGAAAATGAGAAATCCCACAAACACATGGAGTATTAATAACATGTTCCTAAATAATCAATGGATCAAAGACCAAATAAAAACAGACATCAAACAATATATGGAAACAAATGACAACAATAATTCAACAACGCAAAATCTGTGGGATGCAGCAAAGGCCATGCTAAGTGGGAAATATATTGCAATACAGGCCTACCTGAGGAGAGAAGAACAATCCCAAATGAACAGTCTAAACTCACAATTAATGAAACTAAAAAAGGAAGAACAAATGAAGCCCAAAGTCAGTAGAAGGAGGGAGACAATAAAGATTAAAGCATAAATAAATAAAATTGAGAAGAATAAAACAATAGAAAGAATCAATGAAAGCAAGAGCTGGTTCTTCAAGAAAATAAACAAAATAGATTAGCCCCTAGCCAGACTTATCAAGAAAAAAAGAAAGTCTACTCACATAAACAGAATCATAAATGAGAAAGGAAAAATCACTACAGATACCACAGAAATACAAAGAGTTATAAGAGAATATTATGAAATATTATATGCTAACAAACTGGATAACCTACAAGAAATGGACAACTTTCTAGAAAAATACAACCTTCCAAGGCTGACCCAGGAAGAAACAGAAAGTCTGAAAAGACCAATTACCAGCAAGGAAATTGAATTGGTAATCAAAAAAATACCTAACAACCAAACTCTGGGACCACATGGTTTCACTGCTGAATTCTATCGAACTTTAGTGAAGACCTAATACCCATCCTCCTTCAAGTTTTCCACAAAGTACAAGAGGAGGGAATACTCCCAAACTCATTCTACAAGGCCAGCATCACTCTAATACCAAAACCAGGTAAAGATACCTCAATAAAAGAAAATTACAGACCAATATCCCTGATGAACATAGATGCAAAATACTAGCAAACCGAATTCCAAAGTACATCAAAAAGATCATCCATCATGATCAAGTAGGATTTATTCCAGGGATGCAAGGATGGTACAACATTCGAAAATCCAGCATCATCCACCACATCAACAAAAAGAAGGCAAAAACCACATGATCATCTCCATAGATGCTGAAAAAAGCATTCGACAAAATTCAACATCCATTCATGATAAAAACTCTCAACAAAATGGGTATACAGGGCAAGTACCTCAACATAATAAAGGCCATACAGGACAAACCCACAGCCAATATTATACCTAACAGCGAGAAGCTGAAAGCTTTTCTTTTAAGATTGGGAACAAGACAGGGATGCCCACTCTCCCCACTTTTATTCAACATAGTTCTGGAGGTCCTAGTCATGGCAATCAGACAACACAAAGAAATAAAAGGCATCCAGACTGGCAAGGAAGAAGTTAAACTGTCACTGTTTGCAGATGACATGATATTGGACATAAAAAACCCTAACGAATCCACTCCAAAACTACTAGATCTAATATCTGAATTCAGCAAAGTTGCAGGATACAAAATTAATAAAATTAATACAAAATTAATCTGTTGCATTCCTATATACTAACAATGAACTAGCAGAAAGAGAAATTAGGAAAACATTCCATTCACAATTGCATCAAAAAGAATAAAATACCTAGGAATAAACCTAACCAAGGAAGTGAAAGACCTATACTCTGAAAACTACAAGACACTCATGAGAGAAATTAAAGAAGACACCAATAAATGGAAATACATCCCGTGCTCATGGATAGGAAGAATTAATATTGTCAAAATGGCCATCCTGCCTAAATCAATCTACAGATCCAATGCAATTCCTATCAAAATACCAACAGCATTCTTCAACAAACTAGAGCAAATCATTCTAAAATTCACGTGGAACCACAAAGACCCTGAATAACCAAAGCAATCCTGAGAAGGGAGGGTAAAGTGGGGGAGATTAGGCTTTCCGACTTCAAGCTCTACTGCAAAGCCACAGTAATCAAGACAATTCGGTACTGGCACAAGAACAGACCCATACACCAATGGAACAGACTACAGAGCCCAGATATAAACCCAAGCATATATGGTCAAGGAATATATGATAAAGGAGCCATGGATATACAATGGGGAAATGACAGCCTCTTCAACAGCTGGTGTTGGCAAAACTGGACAGCTACATGTTACAGAATGAAACTGGATTATTGTCTAACTCCATACACAAAAGTAAACTCAAAATGGATGAAAGACCTGAATGTAAGTCATGAAACTATAAAACTCTTAGGAGAAAACATAGGCAAAAATCTCCTGAATATAAACATGAACAACTTTTTCCTGAACGCACCTCCTTGGGCAAGGGAAACAAAAGCAAAAATGAACATATGGGACTAGATCATGCTAAAGAGCTTCTGTACAGCAAAGGATACCATCAGCAGAACAAAAAGGCATCCTACAGTATGGGAGAATGTATTTGTAAATGACATATCCGACAAGGGGTTAACATCCAAAATATATAAAGAACTCACATGCCTCAACACCCAAAAAGCAAATAATCCAATAAAAAATGGGTGGAGGATATGAACAGACACTTCTCCAAAGAAGAAATTCAGATGGCCGACAGGCACATGAAAAGATGCTCCACATCCCTAATTATCAGAGAAATGAAAATTAAAACCACAATGAGATATCACCTCACACCAGTTAGGATGGCCAGCATTGACAAGACAAGGAACAACAAATGTTGGTGAGGATGTGGAGAAAGGGGACCCTCCTACACTGCTGGTGGGAATGTAAACTAGTTCAACCATTTTGAAAAGCAGTATGGAGGTTCTTCAAAAAGCTCAAAATAGAAATACCCTTTGACCCAGGAATTCCACTCCTAGGAATTTACCCTAAGAATGCAGCAGCCCAGTTTCAAAAAGACATATGCACCCCTATAGTTATTGCAGCACTATTTACAATAGCCAAGAAATGGAAGCAACCTAAGTGTCCATCAGTAGATGAATGGATAAAGAAGAGGTGGTACATATGCACAATGGAATATTATTCAGCCATAAGAAAACAAATCCTACCATTTGCAACAACATGGATGGAGCTAGAGGGTATTATGCTCAGTGAAATAAGCCAGGCGGAGAAAGACAAGTACCAAATGATTTCACTCATCTGTGGAGTGTAAGAACAAACCAAAAACTGAAGGAACAAAACAGCAGCAGAATCACAAAACCTAAGAATGGACTAACAATTGCCAAAGAGAAAGGGACTGTGGAGGGTGGGGGGTAGGGAGGGAGAAGGGGAATATGATTAGCACACATAACATGGTGGGGGGCGCACAGGGAAGGCAGTGTAGCCCAGAGAAGACAAGTAGTGACTCTAGAGCATCTTACTATGCTGAGGGACAGTGACTGTAATGGGGTATGTGGTGGGGACTTGATAATGGGGGAAATCTAGTAACCACAGTGTTGCTCATGTGATTATATATTAATGGCCAAAATAAATAAAGCTTTAAAAATAATTTTTTTAAAAAAGCCGATTTTGGAGGTGAGGTTGAGGCAAAAGCCTGAATGGACTGTCTTCAAGATAACAGAAGAAAAGAAACAGAAAATAGAATCCAGATAATTATCAAGAGGAATTTTTTTTTTTTTTTACACAAGGAAGACGTAACAGCCTGTTTATATGCTGTTGAGAGTGATAGAATAGAAAATAAAAAATTGATGATGCCAATAAAGGATGAAGTACTGGGAGTGGTTGTGCTGGGCAGGCAGAAGGCAAGAGGGGCTATCCACATGCGGAGGTGACGGTCTCCGCTGGGAGCATGAACCGTTACAGAGGATCGGGCGCAGATGAGGGAAGGTGGCACATTTGGCAGTGGGAGCCTCTACAAGTTCTTTCCCAACTGCTTCCAATTTTTTTTCCCAGGGAAATAAAGGAAGAATGGGAAAAGAAGAATTGAAGGTTTAAAGTGAGATATTCAAATATTATCTAGAAGAATAACTGGAGTAGGAAAACAGAATATGACCTGTGATGGGCCTACGTGGTTTTGGTGATTGTGACTTTAAAGTGAGACTAGCCTAACCAGTATGGCTTCTCCAGCCACAGTCAGCTGTATGGATGGATAAAGCAAAGAATAAACCAAAGGATGGATTAAACAAGCCTTAACAGATGCAGCCCATGCATCCTCCCCCGAGCCCCCCCAAACCTGCTGGGCTTCGGTGGCCTTCACTCTGCCCACAGCAGCCACAACAGCTCTGACACCCAACTTCGGGTGCTTCTTCCACAGCTGCCTGGAGAGGCCAGGCAACAAACCACCAATCATAGTAGTTAAGACCCTGTGGGGCAACTCTGACCATTAGGAGACAAAAGACGGGAAGGAGCCAACTAGTAACTTTCTCAGCTCTCCTTCCCACATATCTGCCCCTCCTCCCCAGAGTGTTCTGGGAGGGGCCATGGTTTTCTAGAGATTTCCAGCATGACTGGACAACCAGCCTTACAGTTCCTGTAAGGCTGTGGCCAGTGTGATGACACAGCACTTTGTATTTGTCTTCTCTCCTTCTTTCTGCTCCAGCCTTCTTTTCTCTCCCTCACTCTGGCCTTCATATAAAATATTAGGACATTAGCTTTGTGTCATGCTCTTTGCTGGGAAATCTAGGCTAAGACACAGGTTGTGGATTAGCCCAGACTGTAGATGAAACAAGCAAGGGAACAGGTGTAAAGCAAGTATTACAGTAACTGACTAAGGAATTTAAGGTGAATAAGACGTGAAAATGGTCAGGGGAAAAGTCAGAAGGCTCAATGAATTGAAAGTCATGACAGGGTTGAAGCCTGCAGGAAGTGGAATGCTGCAAGCAGTGATCTAAAAAGATCAGGAAGACATAGTCAGGGTGCTAAGTCTGAAACTGAAATGACAAAAGAGTTTCAGGTAATGGCAACTCAGAGGAATGAGAGGCCAAGGTAGGGTAGGGAACAGGATACCTGGGAGGGAGGCCAAGAACTAAGAAGCCAGGGCTTTTGAAGGACTGGGGCTACTGCAGTTCAACTGTCATACAGCCATTCCCAGTTGCTCTGGGATGAATTATCTTCAGGGATGCTGAAATCAGAAAAGACTACACACTATTCTATACTAAGTGAAAGGTAGAAGCTGCTTCTGTTCTAGTAATAAACTAAGTAACTCAGACATATAACTGAGGACAATTATAGAAGCTGAACAAGGTATTAAAAACATCTGCTTGATGGAATCAGAGAATAACAGAGAATCAGAATGCAAGAGAGATTGAGGCTTCGAAAGGGAAGTCCAGCCACTGGGGTCACTTTTGCCCTCAAGGGTATTTGCCAATTCTAGAGGGAACCAGTAAGAGGCTGCAAGATTGAATAATGATTCTGACAGTCTCCTGGAGTTAGGGTAACAGGCACTGGACTCCCAAGTACTGCCATCAGGGAGAAGGGGAAAGGGCAGCAGTCAATGAATGCCCATTTCTTTCGGTTAGGACTCCAAAAGGCTAGATGCCCTAAGAGTCAAGAATTAAACTGAAGTATATAGCCCATCAAAGGGACTACAGTTCAGCTTTGAACCATTTTAACTGGGTCACCTAAAATTGGATTAAAGGGATTCCACAGTGCTAGTATAAATAAATACTCTCTAGAAGAAGATATTATCCTGGACCTCAAAAATTTCTAGAAGAAATTTTCCAAGTTCCAAGTTTGATATAAAACACACAATGAAAAATGACTGGGCACACGAGGAAACAATACAACATGAACAAAAGACAGAAGAAATATAAAACAGAAACAGACCACAAGCATTCCAGATATTAGAGTTAAAAGACTTAAAAATAACTGTACTTATATATTCCTGGAGATAAAAGACAAGTTTACAATTTCAGCAAAGAGCTGGAAATCCCAGAAAAAGAACCAAATGGAAGCTCTAAAAGAAAAAAATATATATATAACTGAAACTATGAACTCAGTGGATGGGATTAAAAGCAGAGAGACATAGGTAAAATGAGAAAGACAAGTTAGAATAAAATCTCCCAAATGTAGCCCAGAGATATAAAAATTTGGAAAACACAGAGTAGAGGCAAAGAGACAGAGATATAGAATATACATGAAATTGAAAGTCCAGAGAGGAGGGGAAAAAAATGGGACAGAAGCCAGTAACTGAATAATGACTAAAACTTCCTAATTTAATTAAAGGAAGCAAGCCACAGGTTCAAGAAACCTACTCAGAGCAAACCTAAAAGAAAGAAATAAGGAAGGAAAGGAAAGGAAAAAGGAAAAAGGAAAGGAAGAAAGAAAAAAATTCATACTTAGGAATCTCACAGTAAAATAACTGAAACAAAGACCAAGAGAAAAAAGTAATACAACCTGGAACAAAGGTAGATTACAATTATACTGATAATTAACCTACTACTAAAAAAGAAAGGAAGCCACAACACAAAGAAACATTTCTGAAGAGCTGTAAGAAAGTAAACTGCAGCCTAGAATTCTATACCCAGTAAAAATAACCTCCAAAAGCAAACCTAAAATAAAAACATTTTAAGACAGATGCATCACTAGCAGACCCACACTAAAAGAAATTTTAATAAAGGGTATTCTTTAGGCAGAAGAAAAATAAACCTAGATAGAAATTCATAAAATGCATAAAGGAATGAAGAGCAACAAAAAGGGTAAATATGAAAAAATCCAAATGAAATAATTGTGAGTTAAAGTTTTTAAAGGAATTAGAACATGTTAAGACTTAAAATGTAAAGTCACAAAGAATGCACAAGCATTCTACCATCCTTGCATTGCCCTTGAGGGTAAAAACAGCCACTTCACATTAGATTGATAAATCAAGAATATAAATTGTAATCTCTAGGGAAGAGGATTCTGGGGAGATGGTAGAATAGGAAGCACCAGGAATCTGTCTCCCCACCTAGACAACAATCACACTGGCAGAATCTGTCTGACGTAACTATTTTGGAACTCAAGAAAGTCTGGAGGCTACTGAAGGCTTGCAACGTCCAGAGGAAGACATGGATGGGCAAACTGCTGATTACTTTTTGGTCAATTTCAGCTCTTAGCACAGTAGCAGCTACTCAGCCCCCAGTCCCAGCCCCCAGGTAGACACCTGAATCACCCTGCACACAGACATGTGGGGTCCCGAGTAAACACAAAAGCCCCCGTCTTTCAAAATTTGAGAATTTGTGCTCTGATTGTCAAGTGCTGTTTCTGATCGTGAAGGTGTGCAGACAACAGGTGTGTGGTGCTACATGCACTTCTGCCCACTGTAGCAAGTCCTTCATCCTCTAGCTGAAGTGACTTTTTTAACAGGCTTGCACCCTTCCCTCTCCCCCGCCCCCACCTTAATTCTTCTCTTTTTTCCCCTTTTGCAGGTAGACATTGATGACTACCTCATTCAAAAGCAACTGCATATACGGGGAAAATTAGAAATTGGCAGCACATGCACAGTGAAAAATCTCAGGCTTGGAAAAGATCACAGAAAACCTACGTTTGCACCTCAGGCTGATCCTTGGCACCCAGACAGCCTGCAACAATCAGAACAACAAAAACAGTAACAAAAACAGAAAACCCTGGGGAAGGAGGAGAAGCTGATTTCCAGTGTTAACCATTATTGGATTCAAGTGTCCAGTTTTCAAAAAAGAAATCACAAGATGTACAAAGAAATATGAAAATACAGCCCATTCAAAGGAAAAAGAATTTTCAACAGAAACTGTCCCTTTAAAAGACCTGATGTCAGATATACTAGACAAATACTTTAAAACAATGATCTTAAAGATGCTCAAAGAACTACAGGAAGATGTGTAGAAGGTCAAGAAAACTAAGTATGAGCAAAATGGAAATATCGATAAAGAGAAAACCTAAAAAGAAACCAAAAAGAAATTGTGGAGCTGGGAAGTACAGGAACTGAAATCAGTAATTCCTTAGAGGGATTCAAAGGCAGATTTGAGCAGGCAGAAAAAAGAATCAGTGGACTTGAAGACAGGAAATAACCAAGTCCGAGGAGCAGAAAGAAAAGGCTGAAGGGAAGTGAACAGAGCATAAGGGACCTGTGCTACACCATCAAACAGACCAACACAGGGACTGTGGGGTGCAGGGGATCCAGAACAGGAAAGGAACAGACAGAATCTGTGAAAGAAATAATAGCTGAAAACTCCCCAAATCTGATGAAAATCTTAGATATAGGCATCCAAGAAATTGATGAACTCCAAGTACAATAAATCAGAGACCCACACTGAGTCACATAATAATCAAACTTTCCAAAGTCAAAGAGAGAATTCTGAAAGCAGCAGAGAGAAGTGACTTGTCACATACAACAGGTACTCAGAGTATGAGCAGATTTCTTATCAGAAACTTTGGAAGCCAAAGGCAATGGGCCAATATACTCAAAATGCTAAAAGAAAAAAACTGTTAGCCAAGAATCCTATATCTGGCAAAACTGTTCTTCAAACAGCCTTAAAAAGGAAGGAAATTTTGACACATGCTGAATTTGAGATGACTTGAGAACATTACTCCAAATGAAAAAACCAGTTACAAAAAGACAAATTCTGTATGATTCTGCTTACATGAGTAGTCAAAATCAAAGTAGAATGGTGGTTGTCGAGGGCAAGGAGGAGGGGGACAGAGGAAGTTTTGTTTAATGAGTATACAGTGTCAGCTTCATAAGCTGGAAAGAGTTCTGGAGATGGATGGTGGTGGTGGCTGCACAACTTTATGAAGATATTTAATACCCCTGAACTACACCATTAAAAATGGTTAAAGATGCTAATTTTATGTCTATTTTACCACAGTAAAAAAAAAACTGGAAAACAAAACCAAAACAAACTGCAACCTCCAGGATAACCACTAAGAAAATAGTATATATAAAAAAGAGCAAACTACCAAGCTAAGGGGAGAACACAGAATAATAAAAAACACTAGAGCAATGCAAAAAAAGGCTGAAGGAATAGAAAAGAAACTGAACTGGTGGGTCAAATAAACAGAAAGGTCTGAGTCAGTAGATCCAAACACAAATATATCAGTAAATACTTAAACTGTAAATGGAACTAAACACCCTAGGTAAAAGCTAAGATTTGCTTTCAACATTTGGATAAAAACCTGTATAGACATACTTAGATCATCAGAATGAAGGAGGGTGAAAGCACAGAGATGAAAAAAGATACTATGCAAACACTAAAGAAGCTGGCGCAGCCCACTGACCAGAGTGGACAGGAGGGCGAGAAGCATCCCCAGAGATGAGCAGGGCCACTCCCCGACAATGCAGGGCTCGGTCCCCCAGAGAGGCCCATGAGAAGGCAAATTACAGCAAAGAGCAGAAGACAGCGGCATGATGAGGAACCACATTCACAGTGGGGTGTTTGCAGGGAAAAGAGGAGAATGGCATGGAACTGGCAGTAAAGAACAGAGGACACCCCACTGCTGGCCCAGGAGGAGGAATGTGGGGAAAAGCAAGCTCCACGCGAGGGGGCTGCAGAGAAAGCAGTGCCATCAGGGGACAACCAACTTTCAGTTGGGACAATTAAGGGAAATTCACGAAAGAAACTGAGAATTAGGGGGATTCTGCTGATGGACCCTCAGTTTCAAAGGCCTAGTATAAAGGTTTCAAGAGACCATCAGGGGTGGGAGATGGGACGAGAAAAAAAGATGTGGTCTTAGAGATTAGAGTCCACAGAATGAGTGGATGACCCAGGAATCCTGGCCTCCTTGCTGTCTGATGGCTAAAAGAAAGCTCTTAATGAGCTCAGTGCAGGTGGTCCTAAGCCAGACAGTGATGACGAGCGAGGGATGCTGAGGGATGCTTAGGGCAGCTAGGGCAGGAGGAGGGCCTTGCCGGGGGTGAATGCAGGTTTCTGGGACTCTCATCTGACTTCTACTGAAGCCACTAGGCCAGACAGCAGCAGTCTCACTCCAAGCACAGAAGCATTCTCTTATTTTCCACTGAAAAAGTCTGAGTTTGAGCTAGGATTTTAAAGAGCCAATAAACTTCTGGTAGCTACTACCAAAGGAGGGTTATTCTCAGAGGAAGAAGGAAAGCCAGTAACACAGCCTTCCCCAAAAAATCCATCCCTGGAGTTTCTAACTGTCTGAATTCCAGAGGATTTTACATTGCTTGAAATAATGTTGTTATGCACAATTTTTCTGATTAAAAAAAAAGTTACTTCTCTGTGGATGGTAGTGAAGGGGTGGGACAGTTTACCAGTTCTGTGCCTTTGTATTTCATTTATTTGTTTGGTCAAAGAGTTTTAATTTTGCACCAACTACATACTAAACAATGCTCTAGACTCTGAGGATACAGCAGTAAACAAAACAAAGACCTCTGCCTTTATGTAGTTTCTATTTTAGAACAGACATTAAACAAATGTATACATTTGTAGTATGTTAGAAGGTGCTATGAAAATTAGAAATCAAGATACGGGGCTGTAGTGTAATGGAAGTTTTCTTTTTAAATAGGATAATCAAAATAATCTCCTGTGAGTTATTCTTGACAAAAATAATGTCAATCAGAAACTGATCACCTCTCAAAATCCAACTGCCAGTTTACAGAAAATACAGAAGACAAAGGAACATGTTAAAAACAGGACGTGGATGCAATCAGCAAATCCAGAAAGAAAGAAACTCAACTTCAGACGATCCAGTGGTTTCCACAGCTAAATTACAAGGCGGGAAGAAAAGAAAGTAGAGGGAAAATCCGTATATTTAAATTCTGTGTGTGCTTTGGCCAAGATGGTGTAATACACAATTTTTACCCTCCCCCTTGAAACATCCAAAAAACAAACAAAACACATAAAACAACGGTCTTCCAGACAATGGACATGTGGTGACAAAGGACAGGGATCCTTCAAAGATGGATAAACAAAAAAGATGAACCCTGTAACTGTCTAAACTTACTGTTCTGAAAGAGTTTCCAGGCCATGGAGTCAGGAGAATGAACAATTACTTCACCAAAGAAGATATGGGGATGGCAAATAAGCACATAAAGAAAATGCTCAATATCATTTGTCATTACGCAAATGTAAATTAAAATCACTTTGATACTACTATACACACAACAGAATACCTAAAAGTTTAAAAACTGATCATAAATGCAAGCAAGGTTGTGGGGCAACTGGAATTCTTATATGCTGCTAGTAGCAATTAAAACTGTAAAACCACTTTGGAAAAGTTTGCAGTGTCTTAAAAAATTAAGTATACAGTTACCACATGATTCCATTCCTGAGAATTTACCCAAGAAAAAAGGAAATATACGGTCACAAAAAGACTGCACATGAAGAAGATATAAATAAATGGAAACATATCCCATGCTCATGGATAGGAAGAATTAATATCGTCAAAATGGCCATCCTACCTAAAGCAATCTGCAGATTCAACGCAATTCCTATCAGAATACCAACAGCATTCTTCAGTAAACTAGAGAAAATAGTTCTAAAATTCATATGGAACCACAAAAGACCCTGAATAGCCAAAGCAATCCTGAGAAGGAAGAATAAAGTGGGGGGGATTACTCTCCCCAACTTCAAGCTCTACTACAAAGCCACAGTAATCAAGACAATTTAGTACTCGCACAAGAACAGAACAAAAGACCAATGGAACAGAATAGAGACTCCAAACTTTAACCCAAACATATATGGTCAATTAATATACAATAAAGGAGCCATGGACATACAATGGGTAAATGACAGCCTCTTCAACAGTTGGTGTTGGCAAAACTGGACAGCTACATGGAAGAGAATGAAACTGGATTATTGTCTAACCCCATACACAAAAGTAAACTTAAAATGGATCAAAGACCTGAATGTAAGTCATGAAACCATAAAACTCTTAGAAGACAACACAGGCAAAAATCTCCTGAATATAAACATGAGCAAGTTCTTCCTGAACACATCTCCTCGAGTGTACAGCAAAGGACATCATTGACAGAACAAAAAGGCATCCTACAGTATGGGAGAATATTTTGTAAACGACATATTCGACAAGGGGTTTACATCCAAAATAAATAAAGAACTCACACGCCTCAACACCCAAAAAGCAAATAACATGATTAAAAAATGGGCGAAGGATACGAAGAGACAATTCTCCAAAGAAGAAATTCAGATGGCCAACAAGCACATGAAAAGATGCTCCACATCACTAATCATCAGAGAAATGCAAATTAAAACCACAATGAAATATCACCTCACACCAGTAAGGATGGCCAGCATCAAAAAGACTAAGAACAACAAATGCTGGCGAGGATGAGGCGAAAGGGGAACTCTCCTACACTGCTGGTGGGAATGTAAGCTAGTTCAACCATTTTGGAAAGCAATATGGAGGTTCCTCAAAAAAAAAACAAAATTAGAAATGCCATTTGACCCAGGAATTCCACACCTAGGAATTTACCCTAAGGATGTACGATCCCAGTTTCAAAAAGACATATGCACCCCTATGCTTATTGCAGCACTATTTACAATAGCCAAGATATGGAAGCAACCTATGTGTCCATCAGTAGATGAATGGATAAAGAAGAGGTGGTACATATACACAATGGAATATTATTCAGCCATAAGAAGAAAATAAATCCTACCATTTGCAACAACATGGATGGAGCTGGAGGACATTATGCTCAGTGAAATAAGCCAGGCAGAGAAAGACAAGGGCCAAACGATTTCCCTCATTTGTGGAGTATAACAACGAAGCAAAACTGAAGGAACAAAACAGCACCAGACTCACAGACTCCAAGAAGGGACTAGCGGTTACCAAAGGGGAGGGGTGGGGGAAACAGAGAAGGCAAATAGTGGATCTGGCATCTTGCTGCACTGATGGACAGTGACTGCATTGGGGTGGGGGGGGGGCTTGATAATATGGGTAACTGTAGTAACCACATTTTTTCAAGTGAAACCTTCGTAAGACTGTACATCAATAATACCTTAATAAAAAAAGACTGCACATGAATATTCACAGCAGTTTTATTTGTCAAGCCAAATAAATGTCCCTCAGTAGGTGAATGGATTAAAAAAGCCTGGTATATCCGTGCAATATACTACTACACAGCAATAAAAATCATCAATTGGTACATGCAAAATGTAGATGTCTCCAAAAAAAATATGCTGAAGAAGCTAGGCAAAATAATATAAAATTCAAGATTTATTTAAAACTCAAGAAAATGCGAATTAATCTATAGTAACAAAAAAGTGGACTAGTGGTTGTTCAAGGAGGAGGGGATGGAGGAGGAGTTACAAGGGGCACGAGGAAGCTTTGGGGTGATGGATACATTCAGTATTTTGATTGTGGTGATGACATCGCAGGTGTATGCATGTCAAAACTAATCAAACCATGCACTTTCAAAGACAGTTTACTGAACGTCAATTATACGTCATTTTTTTTTAATATTTAAGTGTGCTCATGTTTGAATCCTGATTCAAACAAACCAGCTGTTTAAAAATAGTTGACTGGAGACTTAAGTATACTAACTGAAGGGCCCCACCAGTAAGATGGCGAACTTCCGGCTTCTCTTCCGGGTCCTCAGTTCCCCACGGCCTATCACCCCTCTCCCCACTCCCACTCCCAGCACCTAGCCAATAGCCACCAGCCCCGTAGAAGTAACACCACAATCACCCCATGCCCCTTCCTATACAACCCAGCACCTTTCCCCAATAAAGCGGATTTCTCCGGTGAATTGCTGCTGTGTGTCGCTCCTTTCCTTTCACTAACAAGTATTAATTTTATTTAATTGTGACATTTGTGGTTAAATTTGTTGTTATTGTTTTTTATACTTAAAGACTTTTTTGGGGGATAGTTTTAAGTTCACAGCAAAATCCACAAGGTACAGAAATTTTCCCATATATTCCCTGCCCCCCACACATGAATAGCCTCCCCCACTTTTAACATCTCCCACCAGAGTGTTACACTGGTTCCTACACTGACACATCATAATCATACAAAATCCACAGTACACCTTGGGGTTCTCTCGGTGTTGCACATTCTATGGCTTTGGACAAACGTATGATGACATGTGTCCACCATTATGGTGTCATACAGTCGCTTCCCTGCCCTAAACATCCTCTGCCTATTCATCCCTCCCTCTACTCTAACCCCTGCCCACCTCTGATCTTTTTACTGTCTCCATAGTTTTGCCTTTTCCAAAACCGTCATGTGGTTAAAATCACATGGCACATAGCTAGGTTGTCAGTGGTATTTTAGAGCTAACATAGATGGACAAGTAGGTAGGCCAAAGCAGGCCTCACTGAGAAGCTAACATCTGAGCTGACTGGAAAGGAGAGGAGATGAAGTCAGAGCAGTGAACAGGCCCAGGGAGAGGAGGTATGGCAGGGCCATAGTGAGGCCTTTCGCTTACATCCTGAGCAAAACGCGGGCCACTGTGAGGTTTCAAGCAGCAGAGAAACACAGACTTACAGTTTAATATACAGAAGCAGGAAGCTTGCTAGAAGGCTGCCACAGTCATATGAGTTATAGACGACGATGACTTACACTAGGATAGTAGCAGTAGAGGCAGTAAGTAAATTATATTCTCCAAGGTAGTATAGATAGTCTGCAGGCAGGGATACAAAAATTATATAGGCAGCTCCACCTTCAACAGGCAGTGGAGAAGACATAAAAGCTAGTAATTACTTAAGACAGAAAAGTACTTTAACAGAAGTAACATGGTTACAACAGAAAGACAGAAAAGGTGGATCTAACTTAGCAGGGAGATGGAAGAAAAGTCCCTGATAATTCTCAGTAAATTTTGCCTGAATTATTATGTGCAAGTATCTCACTTAATCTCAAAACTCCTATATCTCCTATTTCAGTGAATGGCATCATCACCTGCCAAGTCACCTAAGCCACATATCCAGGAGTTGTTATGGCTTCCTTGTGCCCCACATCCAATCTATAATTCAAGTCTGTCTAACAGTTTAAGAGCTTTTAAATCCATCCTCATTCCCACCACCCCAATTACTACTCTGACAGTAACCTCTCACCAGAACTTAATTCCATGAGGGCTGGGAGGCCTAGTTTGTTCAGTGCCCAGAACAAGTGTCTGGCACATAGTAGATGCTCATTTAAGTTTCTTAATGAATGAGTGGTCTTCTCCACCCCCAGAGAATCCATATCCATTTTTAGAAGCTCTTCTCAACACAACAACCCCTGATCTTCCCAAACTGCAATTACATTCACAGCACATGCTGGCTTAAAATTCTCCAAATGTTACTCACTGAAGAACAATAATACTCCAAAGTGCAGCTGTGTGGTTTGAAATGCCTGGTCAATGTGACATGTACTGTTTCACAAAAATATTACACTATTGCTTTCATAACACAAACGTTAAGGAAGGTGTGTTATTTTTCTGCTAATTAAAGAGACATGAGTCTTTAATGGCTGTGAAAAATCATCTAAACAACAGTTAAAATAAATTCCAAACGGAGAATGACTGCTAGTAAGTACAGGGTCTCTTCTGAGGCAATGAAAGTGAAATTAGTGGTGATGATTGCAAAACCTCTGAATAGACTAAAACCTCCAAACTGTACATGCTAAAAAAGTAAATTTTATGTACATGAAGCATATCCTAATAAAGCTTCACTTATTTAAAAATGAAATAAATTCCGCAGCTTGGCACACAAGGCCCTGGTGATCTGGTATGTGCCTACCTCTTCCACCACTTCCTGATTCAGTTACATCAGGAGAGCTGACGTAAGCTTCAATTATACAAAACTACTCCGGATTCCTTTAAAAAAAAAAAGACATCAAGCCCTCTCTATCCACAGAACTCTATGTAAACACAAAGTATTTTCTTTCCTCTGCCTTTCAAGACCTACCTTCAGGGTCACCTCAGGAAAGCCTCCCCTTTCACACCCAGTTTCAGCGGCCACATCTCGCCCCACCCTGCCCCCCAGGCTTCCAGAGCCCAGGCATTATCAGGCCCGACTAGGCATTTTAAAACCACAGCAAATAGTAGGTCTCCAATAAATAATTAAGTCTAATATACAACTCTGATTTCTATAAATGCCCATTACAAGCAAAATTTAAGACACTTTGGCCAAAAAACCTTTTATGATTAAGCAAATATGGCAAAGATCTTACAATTATTAATCTGGTCGCTGGTTATACTAGATTCATTAATATTCTATTTTTTTTATTATGTCCAATTTTTTCATAAGCAAAAGAGCAAATTTCCTAATGTTTAGGAAATGAATGTTAAGTGTAGTATCATGTAACAAAGAAAAAAATTAGCATTCTTAGACCACTAAAAGCATAAGCAGCCCACACTTTCACACCTAACGAGTTCCCAAAAACATGTACAGAAGTGGAACGTGCGACAGCAAGGTAACAGACATGTCAAAAGAGGAATTATGTTCCTGGAAAGCAAAAAACTAAAACCACCTAATTACGCCTCATCTTACTTTTCAATACTATAATTCCAATTTCACACATGTTCTTGTTTTTTCCTTTACAAGGAAACAGTCAATGAGTAGAATGTGTGTGAGATAAAGGCTGCATGCTTTTAGAATGTCTAATGATTATTAGCTTTGTCTCAACTGCATTAAAGTTTGTAGATCTTACACTTCATTGGTATCAACATTTGCACTTGCTATTGCTATTTTTCTTAATAAGGCAGAAAACATGATTTTAAAACTTTTTTACAGCAATAAAACTCCAAACAAATTTACCTATAAATTTAATATGCAAAACTGAATAAAGCAAGCTCAGGTATTTTAATTTATACCCTGCTTCAGCAGAGTAAGCGGCCTGCATCCCCATCCCCCAAATCCTCGGCTCCACTAACAATGCTGCACAAAAATGGTAGTACCATGGAAACTGACCTGTTGCCAAGCAAGCAGAACACTAAGCAACAACTCAAAATGATAGCTCATCAGCTGATCTAAAACCCTAATTCCATTTACGAGTATCACTACATGGCATAGGAATGAGACAGGTGTTCAAAAAAATCTAAAAGATATCTAGCTGAAAATGAGTACGAAACAAACATTCTCTAAGTGCTGCAAAAGGAATACACACACAAACACAAATATTCATTTTATTTTTTTTAACAAAAAATAACATTCACTTTATTTTTATCATTTTGAGCATATGCTTTAGTTACCCTGTCTCCCCAAACAACAGTGTCTATGACCAACTAAGAAATCATCCTCTTGGAAGCAAATCGTAATTCCAACACACTTTGATAAATAGCAAAGAAGTAATTTACTAATACAGTTTGACAGAAAAATTATTTAATCAAAACAAGTTTGCATGTTGACACTTATAGCTTAACTAGAATAAATCTGCCCAAATTTAAGTTATACTCAGGACCTGATATAATGTAATACCAAGAGTTCCCTCAAAACAGTGGGTCTTAGTTCCCATTTCAACACCTCTCAAGAGCAAAACTATTATTAAAGTTATTCACACTTCATCTGTAGATGAAAACAATTATCTGAGAGGTCAAAACATACAATGCATGTCACATGCAAACACTGGTATTAAGCTCTTTTTCCCATATTCAGAGTTTCAAAACATCACAAGTGTTTTAGCTACTGAAAACCACCAACTGACCTAATATTCCGAAAATGCTATCTGTTAAGTTACTCTTAAATTTTGTGTTAACCTTGGTTCACCCTGATTTAGTCCATATACATGTACATACAGACTGTCAAAGTACTACTTTGTCTCCTGCCTCAGAGCAACATTTTCACTTTTTGTAGTCCTATCACATGTATGATACAGGAATAAAAATTTCCCAGCCATGTTTTCAAATGAGTTGGGTTTCCTTAAAAGCATTATGACTTTTTTTTCCAATTAAAAAAATACTTAATGACTTCCTTTAAAAAACATTCAGAAACTTGAGACATTTGTCAAAATAAACTGTTATCTTTTAGTTTTCAGTTTCAACTACTAGTGCCTGCAAAAGATCTTAGGTGGTTGAATCCTAAAGCCAGATTCATTCCTCTATTATAGCCCATTCTGCTCTCTGCAGGAAAATTATGACTTAATTCCCAGCCAAAAAACTAAATTACCATCTAAAGTTAACATGAGTTTTTTATCTGGTAGAATTGTCAGTTCAGCGTCAGTTGGATTATCTAGTCATACAAAGAGGCATACAGACCACACATTGTTACAAAGCAGCAGGATAATGTAACACAATGTAGACTGAGATTAAAATTAACTTTTGATAAAAGAAGAGAGTAGTTGTATAGAAGTAACATTTTATCTATCATAAAAATGCATGACTTCTACACACAGTGAAAAGAGAGTCTGATAAATCCAAGATTTGTCAAAACTATGCACAAAACCCACAGTATTTGGGAATAGAGGAAAGGTTTATACAAGTAGCAGTTTTAAAATGTAACTTTTCTACTATCAATTACACATTAACATACACACACACTAATTGGGAATATTCTACAACCAATGTCTGGAAAAGCAGTTTAACATTTCCTAAATGGATTTTCCTCACATCTACTGTATAATGTAGCTGTTAATACTGCACAAGTACAATTAGCAATGTTTAAACAAAGATAAAGGGATTACTTCTCCCTCAAAACAAGTTTTAGACACGAAAACCTAAGCTTATAAAAATTTAAAACTTTCTGCAATCTAGTATTTCAAATGAAAACCATTACAAACTTCTCAAATGTTCTTTATATTCCAGGTATGCCAACCTAGTTACCTAGTTTAGAATTCTTCAGAGAAAGTTCAGTCTCTCTCTCTCCTCACTGGATGGCTGGTTCTTGCTGCTGGCCTCGGGACTGTCCGTGCCTTCTTCACTGCCGTCTCCATTGTGCTGTGGCTGGTTACTGTCCTGGCCATCAGATCCTCCACTCAGAGTCTTTGAACCTGTTTGTTCCTTTTCTAGCTTTTTGTTTGGCCCTTTCTTCCCTTGATCTTTGGTTTTATCTGCCTCCTCATGCTGTCTCTGTTCGGCAAGAGATTTATTCAGCACTTGTGTGATCACAGAGTCTTTCACCACGAAAGACATGTTCTTAAACTTGTTATACAACATGGTAGACTGTTCCATGATAACCTAACTTTGAATCGCCATATTTTTTTCATTGTTGTAATCATCTCTGTATGTTCTGAGCTTGCTGCACTGCGACCTGAAGGGAAACAAGTTCATCCAAGGCCTCAATACATCTGTTCACATTCAGATCATCAATTTTGAGGGAATTTTTTATTTCAGCATTTTCCTTTGAAGACTGGGAACAGGCACTCTTCTTTGAAGACGAGAATCCACTGACGTTTCTCGCTTCTTCTCCACTTTAACTTCTGGCTTCTTTCCTTCATCTCTGTTCTGCTGCTCGGTCTCCCCTGGTTCCTCTTGCTGGCACGCTTTCCGCTGCTGCTTTCTCACGCTGGCCTTCAGCATATTCCTTCTGTGAGCAGCCTGAACATTTCTTCCACCTTTTCTCTTCTTTTCACCTCTCTGGTCGTCTCCTTTCTCTTCAGAATCAGAGGTTGATGTAACTCCTATATTAGCTAAATTTTTCCTTTTTGATTCAACTTCTTTCTTTGCCTCTTTTTTGTCTGGCTCTTTTCTTGGCTTACCTTCTTCCTTCTGGCCTTCTTCATCCTTGCTAAGCTGCTTTTTAGGCCGTTTTTCCTCTTGCCCCTTTTTCTTTCTCTTGTCTTCCTCAGCCACCACATCACTCTCTGAAGGGCAGGGATGCTCCCAGCCCGGGGCCGCCGCTCGGTCTGGAACCTTGGCCTCTGCGGCTGCGGGTTGCCCTCTTTCCGGACGCACTTTTGGGTGAACAGATGCTGCTGCTGTCGTCACTGCTCCTGCCTCCTCGGTTTCTACTTGTTTTTCTGCCTTTCTCTTCCGGCAGCTTTTGGAGTGGTTATGTCACTTGCTTTAGTCACATCCTCACTGCTGGATTTTTCTTCATGATCAGTATCTTCCTTTGAAATACTTGTTTCTTTTTCAACATCAGATGATGCATTTGATTGTTTAGTTGATGCCTGTTGACTTGAAAATTTCACTTTTGGATTGTTATCTATCTCCCATAAACCTTTATTAAAGCCTTTCTGTTTATTTGGTTTGCTGTACTTTTCCTTATTTTCTGGGTAAGGAAATAAACCCTTTGGGTCTAAAAAAGCAGTTCCATTAGTTCCAAAAAAGAAAATGGGTAGTTTCTTTGTGGGTGGTTTTACAGCTCCCTCCATAACTTCATCTACTTGAGGATGGCCTTTCATCTTGGCGGACATGGGTCTCCAGGTTTGAAATCGCAAGTCCTGTGTCGGCGGCGGGGCCGGGGGTCCTAAGCACGGGGAGGAGGCGCGGCGGTGCGGACGGCCGGGGCTGCGGGACGGGGACGGACGCCTCTGCCCACATCCACGCTGGCCCCCTGCACCACCAGCTGCCGCAGAGGTATCTCAACTGCTCCAGATTGTAGCCGCTGCTGCCAAAATATTCATTTTATTTCATTCTAACACGATGGAGGCTCAAGACAGTCAAAGAATGAGATATTTCCTAAATTACACTTTCCGCAGAAGGACATTCATTAGAAATAATCATTTTTAAGACAATTTACTTTTTAAATAACACTGAATTCAAAAAACTATCCCCCTTTGGAAAATTCTGGGCTAGAATCATCAGGTTTTAATGAGCATGTACATCAGACTGAACAGTTTATCACAAATACTGAAATGAATTAGTGACAATTTATGTAAAAACATAAATTTTGGTATTCTGGTTTCCAAAAGCATTATTATTCTATTTACAGAATGTATCCATAAACTTAAAATACAAATTCTTAAATTTAAAAGCTAAAACTTCAAGAAAAAAACAAGGTTAGCGATAAAAGGCAACATATAAAACACTTACTATTCTCTAACGAAAAGGGAATACAACAAATTCCTCCGCTATCTTTTAAGAAAATCTAGCCTTTGCTTCCAGTCAAGACAGAGTGAAATGAACCAGATTCACCCTGTGATCTCAAACAACTAAAAACCAGACAAATATAGAAGGCCAGAGTTTTCAAGGCACTGACACCAAGCAGCAAAACACAGTGGGCCCATGAGGAGAAGCAAATGGAGGAAATCTACGGCTGCCCCGGTTACTGCCTGGACAGTTGCCAACTGGCAGCCCCAGGAGGGGGCCCAGGGCAAGTCAGGCAGGCTCCCTGAGGTGGGAAGACAAGCTGAGCGGAGAGAAGCCAAAGCAGGTGGAGGCTGTGGAGAAGAGCAGGGGTGAGGAGAGTGAGCTGCCCAGAAAGAAGCCCCCACAGAGCTGCAAAGGGTGCCCCCTGAGTACTCAGCACCAATACTGTGAAGAGAATCCTTGAAGTTTTTGGATAAAGAACAACTCAAAGAATAAAAAGAAACAATCCATGCAGCTCACACAGGGCCAAGAAGAGTGCCTGTTCCCAGCAGCCACAGTGGAAAACCTCAGGGTTCACAGGACGCATGTGACCGGACCTGAGGCAGTTTTGGCAACCCTGATAGACCACCACAGAAACAACTCATCAACCCATCCAGTGAACCAGCGTTCGTTCCTACCCAAGTGTTTCTTCTTAAAGAGGCTTTCTGGATGACTATCCCTGAAATATACTAGGTTGAAATCTAACTGTAACTTACAATTAATGGTATCTTAGTGTTTTTCCTTAGTGACATAGAAATAATGTTGCATCATACAACTGATGGCATCTTAGAATGGGTTACCTCGGAGGGGTCATTAGTTTGAACCATACCTAAAAGCTTCTCAGTAGCTGTTTCCTCACCTGGAAAATGGAGGTAACAATGTTACCTCATATGATTGTTGTGATTTTGTTGGGTGTTAAATTATTTAATAGATATAAGGTGTTCAAAATAACCCAGCACATAGTAAGGACTACACTGACCTGGCATTAATAAGTTATTCCTTTGAGGGTTTTCTGTTAGTGATGACAAGTTTTACCCCTATCCACACACTTACCCATTCCCTTATAATCAATAAGACAGATAAATTTTAGTCCATAGCACCTTAACCTTTTTGTAGGAAACTGACCCTATGGTAACTGAAGTCATATCTTTAACCTCTAACTAGTATGCTGCTATCACTGTATGCTGGTCAGAAATTAAATCAGAGCTTTTCAAGTCATCTGGCACTATAATTTGGGTCAACTTATAACAGTACACCAAATGAGCTGAGCAACACTGAAACAAAACAAAAAGAAAGACGTGCCAATTCTTAGTAACAGTCATCTTAAAAATCAGGGGTACTGGTGACAAATATCCAGGGGCTATGTACCAAGGCCTGTCTTTAAGCAGAAGCATATCAAATCAGGAATATATTTTTATTCCTTCTTAATCAAAGAATTCATCAACCCCCCCTACTAAAGAAAAAATAAAACCTCTATGTAACCCCAACATGGGGTTAGTATCCAAACATACGAAGAGCTCACACAAATCAATAAAAAGACCTACACCCTACCCTATAGAAAAATAGCAAAAGACACATTCACTGGAGGAACCCAAGTAGCCAAAAAACATGTAAAACAGATACTTAACTTCAACAGCAGTTAGAAAAATGTTAACATAACTACAAAAGAATAGCACTGCAGAAAGTTCATAAATTTAACACCATAGTGAAGACTAGGTGAAAAGGAACTCATGTGCCTTGTTAGTAGGAATGTACTTGTTTGGGAAATACCAAAGCAGACAAATATGCACAAATAACTTCATTGACAAAGACTTTAACAATAACAAAACACACTGTTTACCATACATAAGTACATACTGAAGTACAAAAACATGCATGGGAATTCGAATGGCCTTGAGAGGGTGTCACACAGATTTCCCTTCAGGAGAGAAGGTGCTAAGAGGAGTGTAACTGACAGCCCTGGCTGCCCGGCCCCTTTGGGATCCACTGCAGCATGCATTCCAACACAGAGCCAATGACTGAACACAGCGACCATTCTAGGGCAGGGCCATCCCTGCCCAATGAACTCTAACAATTTTTGTTCTGGTTGAGATTTTCTCCAAGCTGCACTGCAGTCTTACACTCCTGAATCCAGTCACCGGTAATCCTTCCTTCTCTGTTTTCCATCATAGGTATCACACCTGCATCCCATCTGAAGGCTTTTGCCACCTGACCTTCTTCCTCTTCTCTTTATCCTTCCTGGGCATTTACCTCTATTGATTTCCTGCACACCTACTTCTACCTTGGCATCTGCTTCTCAGAGGATGCACACTATCACAGGAATAGCATAAACGAACTCCAAATTAGTGAAGAGGGAGTGGAACAGAATTAGCCTGTAGCTGCACCTGAAGCAAATACAGCCTGATATTAACAGTGTTAATCACAGTGGTGGGTACATGCATTATTTTCTGCTCTGTTTTTTTTCTTATTAACCCTGTCATTACAACTCTATCCTACCCTATGGTAATAGGTAAGGGCATTCAAATTACACACAACTATCTAGTCACTTCAGTTTTTCAAAGTTTAATTCTTATTTCTGATTATAAAATTATGAACACATAGTAGCAAGGCTCTAAAACAATAGAAGTTTGACATTCAGTTCGTTCAACTTCATATGGCCTGAAGACTACCTTAAGATACTTTCAATGATCTCAGAAACTTCAAAACTCAAAAACCCCGAAACTTTAATGAATTATGTTCAGTGTGCAACTTTTACTAAAATTCAAGTCTTTAAAGAATTTGACTAATTTGAAAAGCAGTTTTAACAGTTAACATTACATTTAAATGACAGCTTAATGTTATTCTAAAATATTTATTTCTCTCAAACATTTCAGCAAAACATTTTTTGCCACTTTACACCAACTTTGAAATATTCTGTTTTAAAGTCAACAAAACCATAAAATTTAACCAGATGTTAGGTATATGTATTAATAAAACTTCCAAAACACAAAACAGAAGAAATTGTTATACTGTGACTACACACTTACCATTGGTAGGATCACAAATATTTTCCACAATCACTACTTAAAACTGTAGGAATTAACTCAATGCAAACCACTGAATCAGCATTCAATCCTCAATTCCTACCTTACTTTTACTGAGCTGTTACAGAGATTCCCTCCTAGAAAGGGATTTCAAGTTCCCTGTTTTTAATCTATGAACTTACCACAAACTCCTTAGCAAAGATCACTGTTTTCCATTAGAATAAGGAGACAAATGGAAGCCTATTTCTCATTTTTACATTATGCATGGAGCCTCTGAAGAAAAGCTCAGAAGAAAATGGGGCTAAACTATAAATTAATTACAACAATTTGTATAGCAGAGAGGAAAATATAAAAAGTACAATAAACTGGGGAAGAATACAGTAACTTGAATAGAACTTTGGTGTTTCATCTCCCAAAACTAATATTTTTTTCAATTAAATTGCCCCTTATAACTTATATGGTCAAAGAAAATAGGTAAGCCTAAATCTCTTCAGTACAAATGACCCTTGTTGCTTTCAGAACAACTCTGCTCTCTGGTCAGCCTCAACCAGCTAAGTAACCTCTGAATCACAGTCATCACCCATCAAAGGAGTACTGTGGTGGAAGAACCCCACCTTTAAAGCATTAAGTCTCAAAGACACCTAGAAGTTTAGAGCAGAAACTCCAAAAACTCCCTAACTTGATCCTAGTGAATGTGTACTTCCCCTGGCCTGGGGATGGACTCAGGGTTTGTTTTGCACTATCCAGACACCTGATCTGAATCTCTGGATCTCAGTGTTCTTTTCTACCATATAAATGTTTTGGACTAGTTCACTCTCTTGCAAGAAAGGTATTTATCTAAACTGTAGCAGGTACAGGTAACTTAAAAGCAATAATCCTCAAATATGTTAGTGTAAGATTTGCATTCAAATCAAGGGCTTCCTTATAACCCAGTCTTCCCTGTGCAGTAGAGCAGACAATGTGAGGACCACTACTCGGCCCCGTAAGTTCCATGAATGATAATCAGAGTAAGGATAGCAGAAAAGGTTTCCTTGGCACTCACTGGGTGCCAGGCCCTGTGCAAAGCATTTTATAGGTATTAGCTCCTTTAGTTCCTTCTCTTGAGGAAGAAATTCTATTATCTCAGATGAAGGCAAAAATGAAGTGACTTGCCCAGGGTCAACACACAGTTGGCAGTGGGCACTGCCAGTATCTGAACTCTGGTTTGACGGTTCTCACAGCCCAAGCTCTCCTAATCTCTATTGCTTATAAAAGAAACCTGAAATTAGAAAGATGTCTGTAACTGACACAATCATAGACTATAAGTGATGAAAAGACTGACTCATG